>NC_073724.1:77038063-77645563 GCF_023634155.1 Falco peregrinus
TCTGGAATTATCATGTTTCATAACATACGTGCTCTCATGCTAGCCTGATTTTGAACTTGCCCATTGTGAAAGTTAGTCACCCTGTATACCTTAATCTTTTTTCTGAAACATCTCTCTCTTCAGCACTGCATTGGTTATTACCTGCCCTCCAGTTGTTAATGCCTTTCCAAGCTGGGGAATAAATGATCAAGAGATGAATTAATCTATGCATAGCTGTGTCTTCAGCTGGACTGCTCCCTAGTGTCCACCTGGAGCATACAAAAAGCTTGCCCTGGACAGAAAAATCAGTATGTCTTCAACATCTCCCTTAGGAAGCTGAAATAAAAAGACTAGAAGAATACTGGCAACAACACAGTTTAGAAAAGAGGACTTGTGAGAAGGCTTAGACACACCACATACAGAAGAAGGTTTGGTAGAGCTGCCTGAGCAGTCCAGTCACAGAAGAAAACCATGGTCTTCCTGCTGCACCAGAGCCTCCCTTCCCACTCTCCTCCTCACACCCATGTGAAGGGTCTGCATTTAGAAAGTGTCCTGCAATCATCCAGACTACTTTGTGCTTTAATATAGTACTAAAAATGAGAAAAGGGGAGGGAAAAAATATCCCCACGTAACTCCCTTCATGCATCCCACTGCCTCTCCCCTGACCCAAAACAACCATGGCAATCAAGCCAGGGGTTCCAAGCACCAGAGAAGGGCATCACAGGGCTGGACCCACAACATCCTGGAGATGAGAGAGGAATAACACTTGGACTTTGTGCAGATTCTTGAGAGGCTTAACATACCCAAAGATCCAGTGATTCAGCGCCCTGACAGCCAGGTGGTATGTGACCGAATGGGGTGGACAGCCACACGCCCTCACAAAGAACTTCAAGTTCAGACAGTAATAATAATAATAGAAAAAACCCACCCTGAAAACCTCTATGCAAAATCTGTCTATACCATTGCTTTTGCTAAAAGAGGAAAAAAAAGTTTATGACAACTGCAGCACTTCTGTTTCATGGGAACGAGAAAAAAAATGGTTTTACAAGCTTCAATTAAAGTAAGAGACATTACTTGAAATATTAACAGATAAAATGTTAGTGACACTAAAATCGGATTTGTCTAAGTAAGACAAAGGAAGGATTAAAGCAAACATAAACGTGGACATTTCTGCTGTAAAGGTACCAAAATCACACTTGTCTAATGTTTTAATGTATTATTTTATATTTAGTATTCCAAGTAATGCCTCCACTACACTATAATTGAATCTTTGAATATTTTGTTTATGCTCATTTAGAATAAAAGATAGATGTAAGCTATAAAAAGCCTCCTTATGTTTGTATTTCTTAAGTCTATAACTTAGTTTTACTTTTATTGTAATTCCAGGTCAGAGTATACACTGCTGATTTTAACACAGGCTGTCAGTTCACTAGCATTTATTTTTACAGGAAGGTCATATCTTAAAGAAAATCATATCTTTGCTTATGCTGATTAAGAAAAATATGCTAAAACTCCACTGCTATTTGCAAGCAGGTCCCTGTTGGGATTATTTATGTTAGTGCAAGAGAGATAGAGATACCTAACAAAACAGCCAAAACCAGAGCACACTTCTGCCCTACATTACAGTTATCTGTTACAAATCAACTTCCTTGCTCCTGGCTGCACCTAATACTTTGGTATTTTAAATATAAAATATCAAAATATTTTAAATATGCCCCCTTCTCTGGAGGGCAGCACTGGTGCTGCAAGCTAACTGGGGATCTAACCACAAGGTCTTGAAACTGCATTTGGCAGAAGGAGGAAAAAGGCATCAGATAAAAGAATATGCACACAAGAAGGAAATGCTTTAGATACAATTGCTCTTGTGTGTTTAGCAAGATTATTCACGCATGGAAGTAATTTCTTGTTATTACTGGAGATTTGTCAATCTTTACAAATTTTTCAACCTTTACTGGAAGCAGTACTTTGAGCAGCATACGCATTGAGATACGATTTGAGTCAGCTTCAGCCAAAAACTTTCACCAACATCCCCCTTTCTCACACACACACACACACGTGTGTGCGCACAGGGTTTGGGGAACCAACAGCCTTCTCACCGGGTCTCCCCTCTTGTCCCCACATGCCCTGATATTTATATTTCCATCTACACCCACAGGTTTCCAACCCATTTCAGCAGGCTTACTTAGCTCGTTAACACGGCAACAAAGGGACAGCAAGCAAAGAAATTGTGTGGAAACGACCATAAAGGCAATAAGTGTCATGTACGGAGTCTGGAAAAAAGAGTCACGACACCACTTCCCAGTAAACTATGGCACTTGGCATTAATTTCAATGCTTAAATGATGTCATTGAGAAGTTTCAGTATTATCTAGCAACAGTTACATAGAAATAATCCATTAGGTAGAAGTCAACTGAAATGAATTCTGACTTCAGCTGTAGAAATATTATGCTCTTCTCTGGAATTACAATAATTCAGAGGGAAGATTAACTTACAAGAACTCTACTGATTTGCCCTGTTCAAATCAAAATAAAAGCAAGACTGTAATGTTCTTTACTACAGTTTAGTGGTTGGAAGTTTTCAAAACTACATTTAAGTTTCAAGATCTGAGAGCGAGTAAGTAGTAGGAGAAGCTATACAGAACTGCAACATCAAGAAAAAAAGGTATTTCATGGGTTTTCTTTGGGTTTTTTTTTACTTTTAAAAATCTGAAGTTTAAAGAAATATAACACGCATGCAAATAATTATATTGGAGTATTCAAAATACACTGTACGTGTACCAAGTCACTAAGCTGGGAGCAAGGCTTCTGAAGGCTCCATTTCCCAAGTCTCACAGTGATATAACGCGTTAATGAGCTCCTATATGACAGCGTCAGACATCGCCACTGCTTCGCAGCACCACCTAATGAGAGACGCCAGGTACGACATATGACCAGAGGCTCTATGCTTATATGTAGTCCCTCTCCTTGGCAAGAGATGAGAGAAATTGCCTCTGGCAAAGAAATTAAATAATTGCAGACGAGGAAGGATGGCTATGGAGGAAACTGAAGTCCAAGGGACCCACAAAAGGATGGCGTGTATTTGGAAAGACAACAGGAGCACAACTAGAGGAGGCAGAATACCAGTCTGGGCAAAGGAACAAGGAAATTTACGCTCAGTAAGTTTTGCTGACCAACTCTTGTCTCCGATTAGGTTTTTTGAGGAATTTTAAAATGTGAACGCTGCCCTTGTAAAGGATTTAAATATAGAGGAATATTTGATGAACACATAACAAGCTACTGAAGTGTCTTCATACCTGGAGAACACACTCCACGTGTGTTCTCTGACACGAACACACTCTTGTGCTTGATCACAGAGCTTTCAGCTTTTCAGGGGATCCTATTCCAGCTACGCCTCCTTCAAGATCCTTCTGTCATCTCACAGCAGACATGGGTCCACCCTGAACAGTAGCCTACGCTACTCACCCATTATTTGTGATTACATATGTATTTTCCCCCAAGACGTAACTCCTTCACTGTTCGAGATGTATTTGCCTTTACAAAAATAAAAGTCATTGCTAGCAGAAATCGGGGATCGGGCTACCACTAACCTCAAAATCAGGACTTCACCCTACTTAAAGATTAAAGATGATATGAAAAGGCCCTGCCAGCTGTCTTTCCTATCTGAACATTTTGGTCTAGTCATCTGAGTATTTATTAAGCCAAATACACCACTAGCAAGCTCTTACCCTCCATAAAACTCTTCCACTGGTTTGCAAAACCACAGAGAGAAGAAGCGTTAGCAGCTGTTAAAGTCATAGGTGGCCCTGCACAGGGATAACTGCAACGCGTCAAAGAACTGAAGCAAAGAGCACAGAGGACAGATTGTGGTACAGAAGGGAAGTCACCAGCGACAACTGTTGCTCTTCCAAACCCTTCCAACACCTCCGCCTTCCTATCTTTCCTCTTGGACATCACTGCTTGCCACTCCACTTCTGATCAAGGCTAAGCACCAACGCAACCCAAGTGTTACTCAACCACCTCCAGCATGACACTTCCTCTGGCCATTTTATCGCTCCTCAGCAAATGCATCTTTATTTATTTAAATATTTAAGGAGCCAAACTGGTTTGACAGAGTGCTTGCCTCCTCACCTGGGCATGTTTAGAGGAGCCCAAGATAAGACTGACTGTCGTAGCAGCTCCCCAGGGTTGCTATGCACACTGCCCAGAGGTAGGATTTAATTACTAGTCAAAAGCAGCCAATCTTCCCCTTATTACAGAAGACAATTATAATTTGCTTATATTTATTATGACATCCTTGCAAAAATGTTCATGACTCTTTGTAAACAATTCCACACTCTGCCAAGGAGAGGCAGAAATTTACCCCTTCGTTTCCATATTCAACCCATTAAACATTTAAAATGCGATTCCTCAATATTTTTTTTAAAATCATTATAAAATTCCATGTTGCTGAAAAAAAAAAATCTCTTTTCCTCTGGAGAAAAAAAAAAAAGATAATGGCATATTAAATAATTAATCTGCACATGGCTTGCGCATCCTTTCGCAAAGGGAGACACTGACCTTAAGGCCCACACGGAAACACCAGGGAGTTTCCAACTTGTAGTGGGCTGGTTCACATATATTCACATAATCTCCCCTAATGCCACACAATTAAAAAAGCCACACAAAACACACTCAACAAAAGCACTGAGATGCAAGTAGGCAAACTGTACCAGAACATGTGCTATCCAGAGCTATAAAAACAGTCTTGGAAGACTACTCTATTCCATTCACGTAGTAGGATTATGCTTGTACCTTGCAGTCACAGAGAAGATGCACTTTTGGGATTATAACCAGATGCATGTAGCTTGGGCATTTTTTGTCTCTAGCTTAACTTTTTGTCTTTAAAAATAACAGTGCATTAAATGGAGATATATTATCAGTAACCCATACAGTTTTTCATAGACAGAGAATATCTAGGTCCTGGAAGACATGAGATTTTATTCTGTCATAGGCAAGATGCCTTAAGCATTTTTGGGTTTGAGCCACAATGTTTTCTATGACCAGCTGCCTTCCATGGCATGCAGACTTCAAGAATGCCTGAAGTTTTGCCTAGCAACTGAGACAAAGCATAGACTGCCCCCAATTTAAATATTTTTCTCCACACATATTGCATGAAGTTATGCCAATTTCTGCTGCTTGATCGGGTACACAGTTACCATTTGTACATGAAAATTTTTACCATTTTATTTACAGCTCAGGGGAGCAGTTGAAGACACTGTTCCTACCATAACAAAAACAAAACTGTGAAGTGCTTTTAACATCTTTATCAAAGCAGAATAATGTCTTTGGGTTGTGGGTTTTTTTTATTTGAAATTCCAGAGAGGATGGAATGGTACTTTGTATCATCGATGTTTATTTCCGATGCAAGATTTAATTTCGTTTGGGGGCATCACAAAATTATGTGTTTTATTGGACACGGGTCTTCTTAAATATTTTCCGTTAGAACAAAAAGTTTGATGTAGCTTCGGCTTGAAGCATTCAAGCACCACTTGTACGACATTTATAGACTAACAAAGGAATTATCCCATTAAGCTAAGCTAGTTGTCTTGCATCCTTGGTCTGACAGTGGCCTGTACCAGGTGTCAGCACATTCGCAGGGTAGCTAGGGAGGACACCAGTATTGTCATATTTACAGTAGAGGAGGAGTTCTACCGTTCTTTATAATTAAATTTATAATTAAATGGTAAAAAACACAGTTAGGGAGAGTAACATCTTTTCACGGACAGTTCTCTTAAATCAAAAATTGTTACAGAAAGGAGAAATTTTTGTTTGTAATATACAATAAGATGTGTATCCAGAAAAAGCTGGACACAAGCCTGACTTGTGTTAAATGCAAAGCCTTAAATCTATAGAACGCCTTTTTAACTAAATCACATAACCAGGAATATGTGACTGAAAATTCATACATCTTATGCTGGCCAATGTTCTCTAAGACTGGTGCCCCAGTTCGAGAGCCTGCATTGATACCAGGTGTGAACTCGCACAGAATCTGGGTGTCACTACAAAACTGATCTCGCATTATCTCCTGACACATTCTGACCTCTGCTGTTATAAAGTGGAATTTATTTTTACAGTCTTTTTTTTCTTCCATTTTTTCCCCTTAGAATACTGCATTCAGCCAAGTAAGAATTTTCAGTATCTGCAATTATCCAGGGTAAAGAAATTGTGAGAAAGTCACTTTTCTTTTACACCATGAAGCACAAAAATAACGTGCCCAAGCTTTTCTTCCCCCCTCATGTTCCCATCATCCTGTTTATTATAAGCTGCATATTTGACTATTACATAAATACACATACCCTGTTCTTTAGCATCTGGGCTCTACATATGCTACCAAACTGTCCCAACATCATCTGAGAATGCACTGTTTTAGGCTTTTCATACAGCAAAACCACCAAGCACAGCAATATACAGACTATCGCAAATCTGAAGCTAGTCCAACAACTGGTTTTAAGCAGTACTTTATTTTTTTATGATTATTTTTTTTTCTTACAGTTTAAGTTGCGTTTTCACTGCAAAAACGTTCTACAGTAGACTAGCAAGATGTCTTAATTACAGGCAAGTCTAGGACTCTATACTGAGTTTTGACAGTACTGGTCAGTAAAGAAATCATATTATAAATATCCTGTATATTAACATCCATGAAACTGTTAGTCTGAATGAATCATGACTATCTTGGTTGGCAAGATTTTGAAGGCAGCACAACAGCACTTTTTAAGCTAGGGAAATTTCTTTTTTCAGAGGGGAAAAGAAGAAATGGGGGTGTCCATCATGATGCTCTACTTCTAAACTTCTCTTTTCCTCCTGGATAATGTCTCCTCTCAGACCTTGATCTTGAAGATTAAGCCATGGACCTTTACTGTACTAATCACAAATGCTCAAAGAACATTTGCTCTTCCTTTCCCATCGTAACGCCTGACACACATCAAAACAAAACTGCACCTACAGCTTGCATTATTTCTGCCAGACTTGCCGATTTCCCATGGCTCGGGAGATGATAAAATATTTGATCAAATATTTATAAACAGTACAAATTTAAGACTGTATCTCCCAGTCAGATAACACTTTTGCCCAAGGAAGAGAAAGACAGCGGCACAGTGCCCAAGTCTTTTAGCGCCAAATGCTCTTTTTATCCTCATGTTTAACTAGGAAAGAGACCCTCATCTCAATTCAGCAAGTTCATCCTTACGCCAAGAACCTCTCTCTTTTAGAACTACAAGTAAGAAATAGTCTTGTTCAGTTCTTTGGCAAGATTTCCTTCTTCAAAAAAAAGTCTTTACTCACAACTGTGTAATTTCCCAGCAATACTAGAATTAATGTGTTTTTTATTGTTCTGTGTGTAACAACTTTATTTTCATCTGCATACATATAGTTAAGTTATTTACTTGGTTTTAATCACTAAAGATTTTGCTTCTGCTGGGACAAACATATGGAAGTTTGCCATAACATCTTTACTGGAGTAAAGGCAGGAAATGCAACAGCCTAATGTGAATAAACCACTGAATCTTAAAGGATCCTCAACTGTAACTACAAAACACTCATTAAAACTCAATATGGCACCCTACTCCATTGCATAGATGTCCAGGTGACAGTCTGTTAGTTTACACACACACACACGCGCGCGCACCATTCCTCACATGTTTTCTTTTGCCTGTGGTTGCAGCCACCAGCTAGTGGAAACTAAAGCAGAGCGGTCCCCCAGAACGTTACTGCAACTCCAGCAAGGAATACCGAGACTGTCAGCAAGAATGCCAAGAGATGGGTTATACAAACTACCATGAGTACCATGTAGGTTTTAACATTACAGTTGATATTTTAAAATATGGAACCACTTTAAATACAGCATGTCAAGACAGCCTAGTTTTCCACTCAAATGCTGTATTAATAAAGACAATGGCTTTGTACAATATAAGGAAGAAGCCTCAGTTCTGTTGTCTGTGTATAGAGACTACCCAACAGTACCTTGCAAGCGGGCTCAAAACTTTATTTATTGTTGTAAAGGCTATTAAGGAATCTCCTAAGTGTTCAATCAATAAAGTACTGTGTTTAGTTTAATTTTGCATTCTATCAAAAACGTGATGAGAAACTGAATATTCTTAAATTCTTGAAACAGGGAAAATGAACACAAAATTAGGATATTCCCGTACACCTCAAAATCACTTTTTTTTTCCTCCAACAGACTTGACCTCAGTTTGTAGTTAGTCACCCCCACACCCTTTTATGCAGTGCTACTGCCCTAAGTGGTTATTTACCGGATTGTATTGGTGCAGTAGCTGTCCTGCTTAGTTTGGTACGTGCTATTGCATGTATCACGCTTCAAGGCAAGACAGAAAAGAGGCTTAAGAGTATGGGGACTGGTTATTATAAAGAAGAGATGAGACTGAGGGGGAAAACTAGCAAGTTTATCAGAGAAAAAGTTGTACTAATTGGTTTAATTTGCAACAAAGAAGATTGTCACATATTAGAGAAGAAAAATTAACCGTAAGAGTTATGTACCATAGACCAGTTTGCCAGTTTTAAAGAGGTTAAAAAAAATAAATAATACCTATGCCAGCAGTGGTCTAGGTATAAGAATATCCAGTCTTACAAGGGAGTAGTCATGAACTACGTGACCTCTGAGCTCCTTCCAGCCATGTATGCTATTTCCACATGAAAGAGCTTATTACTCATTCAGTCTCATCATCTGAATACCAAACCAAGAGAAAATTCTTTGTTAAGCATGTATGCATCTGCAGGATTTAGGGCATATAACAAAACAAAGTAGTTTCAGGGGGAGTTTTGGAAATTAGGTACTTCACAGCAACTGCTCAAAACACAGGGTAACCTAGACACAAAAAAATGTCTACACATAAATCAGTTTATTTTAGGATGTATACTCTAAGTGTCAAGTCAGAAATTCAAACCGATGCCTACTATGGCCTGACATTCTTACGATAATAAAAAAGAAAACCTGTATACCCATGGTGGGGGACAGACACAAATACTATCAAGTAACTATAATTGCCAGCTCTGGAGACACACATTTTAAGTGGTACTTACACTATCATACATAACCCAAACACCAGATTCTCTAACTCTAATGTTATGGTAAAAGTTGCATAGGGAACTACAATTTCTTAGAATTTAAAGGCTAAAGTACTGGTCGCATCCAATTTAGGCTCTCTAATGAATTCTATTCCCAAAATAAATTCCTCTATGACCTGTTAGTTCTTGTCACTTGCTGGGGATGGGGAAGAAGGAAGCTCTTGGTGGTCCAACTGTGCTACTCTACTGCCTTGCTTCCCTGGAACCACTAGAGATGCCTGCAGAGAGATGGGAGGGCACAAGGTGGTAGTTCTGCTGAGGATGCTTGAGTACCACCAGTACTTTCTACATCTACACAGAGATTACAGGGATGGTGTCAGACAACAACCACCAAAAATTCAGATTTCCCTTTCCTTGACGCAGGATTGTCTTCATCTAGTAAAAAGAAGTGACCTACAAGATCTGAAGGACAAAGGGCTCCTCCTGGGCACCTCCAGTGACAGTTATGTAGAAATGAGGCAGGTACCAGTGGAGAGAAGAGCTATAGCTACTGCAGTGTTTTATTTGAAGAATCTCCAGAAACCACATGAGAAAAATAACAGAAACATATTTTTTGGAAGGGAACATTCAAATTAAGAGCAGGTCTGGACTTCACTATATAGCTTTTCATCACAGGCGCTACATGAATCCACCTGCTCAAGCTGTCATTTCAGACACACACACACAAAAAAAAAAACAAACCCACAAACCCAAAACCAACAGAAAACCACCAAGTTCTTGCCACCCTATGGAAGAAGATGAAAAACCCCACACAGCCTTGCTGCCACAGTAAGGAATGGAGAAAACACAGTATAAAAATGGAGAACCCTGGAAAATGTGCTGTTTGTGTTTGCGTTTGAGCAACAGGGGGGTGGAAAGATGAGAACAGCCACTTTTGTTGCCTACCCCATCCCCTCCACCATGCACTGATAGTGTCCAGCACACCCTTCGCATAACCCTGCATCAGGCTGGCGGTGGGGACATGACTTCTGCTACACATTGGTCTCCTGCCTTTGCCTATACCCAGCACCATAGAAGGTATACATGGAAGGCACAAGTCTGGATAAATCTATTTCCACTACTGCTTCCAGCAGCCCTGTGCAACATTACCACTCAATTCAGTGAGGTTTCACGGAAACCCAACAAGCTGAGACAACCACAAGGCCTGATGACCAAACATTTTGCGGTGATGGCAGCTGACACAAGAACCTCAAAAAATCCGAAATATGAAAGTCAAAAGCTGGTAGATGAGAAGTAGCCCTCCAAGGTTTTGTTTGGACAGAGATCTGTAGTAGTCAAGGCTTTGACATGTGCCAAATTAACACCAATATGTGTCTCTGTCAAACAATATGCCTATGAGAAGTGACCATCAGTCTTTGTATTAGATCTATCAATAGGGATCAAAGGACAGATCTGGGGTCAATAAACTGAATGGCCCATCTTTCATTTAGTGGCTTTGAAGAAGCAATTTAAAATTAAATAATGTCCAACAAAAACAACAAAAAGCTAGTTAATATTCTTGCCTACATGCAGGAGTAAGTCCACAATATAATTACCCAAAACACTTTTTTTGTTTGTTTGTTTTGGTAAAAAAGAATTCTAAGAAATATATTCAATATTATTTGAAGACAGCTTCTTCTGGAATGAAGGACTTCCCTTATAAACACTGTAAAGGCAATTTGAGAATCCCTGCAAAATATCTGCTGAATCCTTGGGAAGTCACAATTTACTGCAGTGGAAGATGTTTTCATCAAAGCTGAAAACTTTCCAAGAAGTGAAACCAGATTAAGTAGTAAACACTTTTTCTGCCTAAAGGAAGTTTTTGTGAGCAAATTTGTGATACCAACATTTCTGCTAAAAATAAAAAAAAAAGTACACGTGAAAAGCACTGCGGCAGAAAACTCCTTGTAGCTCTTTACTATAAAGTAATTTTGCAAAGATTTTTGTGCTACTCAAAAATGTATAGCAGTGTTCAGATTAACCGAAAATAACTGACATAAAACAATAACTCAGTTCCTTTCTGTGTCTTGATCCTATTTTTCACATAAATGAAACATTTATGAAATTCATAGCATCTGAACACCAAATACACATTTTTTCCATATGACATAGTGAAGGCTATTTTAAGATGCTGGAATGTCATTAATTTGTGCCCCTTAGCTCAGCAATTTGTAAATGATTAGCTCTAGGACACCAAAACAAAGTAAAGCCTGTCTAAGCCCATTTTATCCAACTACTAGTATTTAAAGATCTAATGCCAAAGCCCAGCATATACACTGTTTATCATAAAACTGAAAAGGAAGCCTGATGTATGATGCATACCTACAGGACAATAAGAACAACTTTTTTTTTTTTTTACTGTTTTTTTTTTTTCTAAGCCTAAAGCTTGACCCTTTCAGTTTCCCAAGATTTCAAGCTATTACCTACATTTCTGATGTTAACAGAGCCCCTGAGGAGCAAGCTTTGCTTGAGATGTTTCTGTCAAACCTTTTTCCTACAGTGTCTCTAGGAGGGGTGGGAAAGAAGAATACGATGAAGCAAAATATTATTAAAAATTGTTTCTGGTTACAAGGGATATCTGTATTTAATGGCAGCCTCACACCCTGAAGAAAGACTTGTGCTATCAGGTTCCCATTCCTGTTGAGCTTTACAGGAAACAACAAGTCCTTGGCCACTGTGCTGCACAAAGGGTTACAGGCCTGTGGCAGCTCTGGTCTCTGGAAAAGCCTTAAACTCTCACAAGGGTCCCAAACAAAGCTAAAAATGAAATTATATGGTGAAAAGTGGGGAGCTCCAGAAAGTTTATGACAGTTTGACTCTAGGAGAAAAGCTCTGCCAACAGCAGACGGCTCTGAATGGGGTAGCAGGCACTACTTGGTGTTTGTTTTTTAAAATCGATGAAACAGAACACACCTACCACTTCTCTTTTCATTCTGAGCAATTCATTCAGAGTCAAAGCTTTGGTCTGAAGCTTAAGGTCTTTCATTTTATTTAGGTCTGGGCTAGCCATAAAGGAGCAGTGAGAGAGGTTTAAGACTGGCAACATCATTCACCAGGAAATTCGAGTTACCTGCTCTTAGGCACCTCTGGAGTACACTGGTTTCAAGTTCTTCAAGTTTGAGGAAAAAATCCAGACTTCAAAAATTCCTTAATTAATGACTTGCTCTAACTTGACTTTAAATGAGTTTCATCACTATGAAGGAACAATTAAAAAAAAAAAAAAACACCACCAAAAAAACCCACAAAAAAGTTCAGCGCCACCTGGTATTTTAAACTAACAGCTTTAAAATGGTATTTTACCACCTAACCAAGCCCCACTTTAAGACACAGGACCTTCAAACCAGACTTTAAGAAAAGAAAAAACAAGCCGTGACCACACTAACACAACCCTGAGGCTTGGGTAAGGAGAGAGGCTGAAGATCCCCAAGTGGCGGTGAATGGTCCTGCTCCCGGCCAGCCCCCCTCTGCCTCCAATCCAAACATTTTGATCAGATAATTTTAACTCACATACATATAAGAATGAGTTTTCACATTGATTCTAGAAGTCTTCCTTACTCAAAGGATGCAGAAGCCAAAGGAACATATTGGGGAAGAGAAACTTTGGGAAAGGATGATCTAGAATCCTCCACACTTTAAGACACAGAGAAGTAAAATTTAAGCATCCAATTTCCAACTTCAAAAAGAAATAAAAATCTGAGAGCTCATTTTCATTTTGAACAGTTACCTGGAAGTCCTTATCCATCTAAAAGAAATTTTAATGAGGAAGGTATGACACTGAAGCACTGAAACCCATGCTAAATAATTTCCATAACCTCAGAAAAGATATTTCAAGTTTCTTCTCCCTGGCAACTGTTTTTATCCCTGGTTGGAAATACTTCCTCTCTGCTTTGTGCTTAAAGAAAAAAAGAAGTTTAAATACACAGGCAGGTGGCTGTAGCAGCTCTGAATTGAGATGTTCCTGTTTGCCTCAGCTGGGCAATCTCCTAACTGATGGGTGCCACTAAAGCAATCAGGTTGTTTAACATCCTATGCAAATTACTGGAGATGAATGCTGAAATCCACCAGCACACATACAGATGGAAATTAGCAAAAAGCAGCAATATGGTAATTCAGCATGATGCTGAACTTAACACAAGCATCACTAAAGGAAATCAACAGGACATAGGAAGGAAGACAAATTTTGGGACTGCAGTATGAGTTACAGCAGAAGTCCACATGATGATATTCAAAACAGAAAATCCCACTCCACAGACTAGTTTTTGATCTGGAACAAAGAGTCTTTACCTGCTCCAAAAAAAAAAAAAAAAAAAAAAAATCCCACAGAAAACCTCCTCTAGTCACGAGTACATCTTAAAGTTGTTGTGGCAGACATTCAGTACTAATCACCTTGAACCTTCTCCCCCACAAACTTAATCTCTGTGTAGTTAAACAAATACTAATAATTGAAAAGTACACAAAGTGATTTTACTAAGGGGGTAATTAACCATTTCAGTTTAGCAGCTGATTTTTAGTTGGCATTAAACCAACAGGAGCTTAAAAGAACCTATTATACACGGATAAGATCCTGAATAACCGAGTAAGTTACTAGTTGGCAGTTTGATGTGGCCCCCGGACTTCAAAGGCCCCTTTCATAAGAAAGCAGGACAAAGGCAGAAGGGTCTTTATCATCATTTATGGTAAATATGATAGACAAATCCACTACATACTAGAAAGGTGATGCAAGGAAAAGACTGAACTTAGCATGAGCTTCATCAGCGTTTCAGGAGCCCTAAACTACCCAGTAGTTTTTTTTCTGATTGGAAGATGACAGTAATTTGGAAAGGCAACAACAAATAGTTCAGTAGCACAGAAGGACTCAAAGTTTCTGCTACTTTGCCGTCAGCAGATGCCTGGGTGGACACACCACCAGACTGCAGCAGAGCACATGCCCAAGTGTTCCCTGACACTTTAAGTCAACATGTCAGAGCCCCCCACCCTGGGCACACACGGCTCAAACCATCTTCATTCCTACTGCTCAGCCTTAAGGATTCCTACCGCCCTAGGAACACACAGGCAGACAGGCAAAACTGACAGTCCCTGGAGTCAGCATTAGAGGAACCGCATGTTAAGGTCTAATCACGAAGTACACACAGCGCTGATAATTAGGCCATGTAGAAACGTAAGGATTTCCCCCTTACCAGTATTCACTGATGAAAAACCAGCAAGGACAAACAGCTTAAAATCAACGCAGTGTGAAATGAAAAGTACAAACTTCTAAGTGGAAAGCTGGCTAATGTAATCTTCACAATTACCATTTAATTTAAGAAGCAGATCAAAGAAGTGCATCATTTACATTTTCAAACATTAAGTTTTAAAGATCAAAGACCTCTAATATTTCCAGACTGCGTACATGTGAGTAACATAGTTAATCAGTCTATGCAGAGGAAGAACATGAGCTGCTCCTTCGCTCCGTGCAGCAGTTCCCCCATTGTCTGAGGCTGTACAAGTGGTATCTGCAACAAGCATCATCAACGAGCACCCGCTGGCACTATATATAAATAGAAGCAAGGGGCTCCAAGGTCTGAAATAGCATTACACCAGTTTTCTGACTGCTGGAGAACCCTCTCCCTGAAACTAGCTGCTGCTTCAGAAATTTTTTTCACAACTCCAGCCTGACAGCTATAATTTAACAGTGCTTCTACACTGTTCCAGAGGTCATTAAAAGACTTCACTTTCATTGCAGTGTTTAACCAAAACCCTGTTTTCATGACAGTGCTGGAGCCTAATTATGCCAAAAAGTTAAACAGAGAGAAGTGCACCATGTAAATGTTCCAAAACATGTCAGTGTAATTCTACATAGAACTGAAAGAGCAGCAGCAGAGGTGATGTTTTAATGACTACTGGGAGCTGCTGCAACACAGCCTGGTCAAATTCAGCGTAAAGTAGAAAGTGTCCTGGCACTTATATCCAGGAAACATACTGTTAGTTCATACTGAACACTCATGCCTACTTCTGAGCACCTCCAAAAAAACACAGCTTAGAATCGAAGATTAAAACCAGATTTTTCTCAGCAGAAAACCAGAGAGCATCACGGCCATAAAACCTATGCTAAAAAACCAAAACCAACCAAAAAAAAAAAAAAAGATCATTTAAACTGAACCAGCAAAGAGGAGCTGCTCAAGGTAGTTGAGAAGATGGCCAAAACTCCTCTTACTAAGTTGAGGAATGTGACAACGCCACATGTGTAAAGTGCAAGTGTGCAGTGATGCTCAGTACCTAACTGCCAGTGTTACAATAACGTTCAGTCCCCGGAGCCTTCCTCATTGTACACCAAGATCTTCAATACACCAATGCTGCCCAACTGTCTGGTCCCAAACCCAGGATAGATTATTATCTGCATCTCCTTCACGTTACCCATTTCCCCTCCGAATCACAGGATTATAACTATTTCAAAAGTATATGGGAGGGGATATATAATGCTAACACATATAGGCTTTAATTCTTACAATACGGCATTACGCATCTGTAACAGGAGAGAAAGCGGCATACAAAATCCACATACCTACCTCTAAACACAACAGGATTTAAAGCAGCTTTCTCGAGAGAAGCTTCTCCAACAGACACTTCTCACAGTAAGGAAGTTGCATTCTATAACTAAGACTATCAAGCTCGAGAAAGATGAATGGCTATTACACTTTTACAATACTTGTAAAATACTAGTGCTGTGGGAAATGGTGGGAAACAGCCTCGCTGAGACACAGAAGAAGTTACATAGAAGCAAGTTTCGTACTTCTTGCATACATCTTCTCCCACAAAATAAAAAGGTGAGCAATGTCCAGGCTCTTTAGATTAAGAAAATTTTGAGTTGTGTCCAGCTGCAATTAACTCGTAGCATCCTAATCTCAAAGGATATTTCCGTTGCATAACGCTGTGGGTACTCCTGCCAGACCTACACTGGCTCCCATGGATTTCTGCGTCACAGCAGCCACACTGCTTCCAATTCCCAGCCTACATCAGGTAGGCAGACACAGTCAAAGCACTTAAAGTTCTTAATCTGCATCTCTGTCAAAAATTAAAACCACTATGCGCAATCTAAGCAACGTTATAGGCATTGGTAGATGAAGAGGTTGGTAAAACTGGTGTATATAACATCTGCCTCCACTAGCAGTCTGCAGAAGAGTGCCCCTTCCCAAAGGGCAACATCTATTGCCTACCTCAAGAAGAAGCAAAGACACATACACTTCTTTACCCGAGCGGAGACGCATGTGCTGAGGTTGGGATGAGAAAGATCTGGAAATCCAAATCTCTTCTCCATATCCTCCCCCCAGGAGCAATGTCTGTTAAACCGATCCTGCACTAGGCTGATCCATTCCCAGATTGTGCAGTAGTGCAAGAATAAAGTTAAGACATGGCCAAGTTACAGCCACAGCACAGCTGGGTTAGGGATAACACTCTAAGGACATGAAAAACATAAGACCAAGGTGAGGAATGCTGGCATACCTTTAAAAACAGCCGAGACACACCAATATCCTTTTCATATTTCAGTCCCCCATATCTGAAAGGTAGCGTGACATTAGAGATCTCTCCTACTCCCCAAGAGAAAACCTCCTCTATCCTACCTCCGCAGCTGATCACAGAGGAGAGAAAGCAATCAGATGAGTCACCGCTGGAAATCTGCACAGCTGGGTTGTATCTAACCCATCTATGCACCAGACACAGGAAACCGAATTACTGCCAGCCTCCCAACCGCATCTGCTTAGGCACTGGAAAACGCTGCTCCGACTTTCGGCTTTGATTCCGTGACCAGTAAATACGGTTCTTGCAAGAGACCTGCCTGCATGCAGACAGCAAATCTTGTGGCCAAAATGCGTGTGTTAAGTCTTTTGTATTCTGACAAAATTAACCATTATATTGAGAACCAGACGTGATTTAATAGCACCATTCTTTTTAACTATGATATATCCAAATAAGTTTAGGAAAAGAACATTCACCTTTTTACTGTAATTTTCAAGGGGAGACAGTTTTCACAAGACCAAAGATTCTACTGGAAAACGGAATGCCACATTTAATAATAATAATAATAATAAAAACCACCAACAAAACATTTCAGAAATTCTTAGCTGCGGAGGTAAGAAAGGGAAGAAAATAAAAAAGTTACCATAGGTACCCACATACATGCATTTTTCAGCATGAAAAAAGATAAAATAAATGTAATAAGACACTCTGAAATTCAGAACCATCTGAGACTGTATTCTCCCAATCTTTCAAATGACAAAAATGCAAAACAAATGCCAAAGAAACAGATTTTAAAAGCCAGTACGTTCTACAAAATTTCATAATTTAAATACTTACAAGGTAAGAAATTCACTCCAGTAAGAAGAAAAAAGGACTTATTTACAAATAACCTTAGGTGTACATTTCTGCTCTTCCCTTTCCAAGCCTCTGTCATTTCTCCACAGCTGCAGCTCCCAACCCCATCCACTGATACCTGACATGCAGAACTTCCTGGAATCTTTAACGATGCTCTCAAATGAGATTACAGCCTGCGTCTGCAAGACCTACCCCAACGTCACAGGGGACTTTTGGATTTTATCAGACACATGAAAGCCAGGTCGTTAGTGAGCAACCCAGTCTGTGCATTTTAATGGGCATTTGTCTCTGAAGAAGATTCGTCAACACGAAAGACTCGTAGTTGTGAAGCAATACCCTCCTGAATAATCATCAAGTCGATGTTTATTATATCAGGGATTTTTCCCCCTCCACAGCACCAGGCAAATGTCTGTGAAAGATACCCATCTACACCTGGAGCTCATGCCTTCATCCTCACCCCATTTTCATTCAGTTCAAACACAAGCATCTCCATGCAACTTTTTTATTGAATGCCGGGAACTCGCAATGAGGATGCCAACGTGATATTTAAAAAAAATATATATATATATACACGAAGGTAAGACCTTTGTAGTTGGTTCAGATAGTTGATGTCACTTTTTACAACTCCTTCTATTTGCAAAAGAACCTGCAGTCAAGTGTCTGGCCCATTTTTGCTCAGGAGTACATTTTCAGGTGCATCAAAAAGGTACATTTTGTCAGTGGCACCGTTTAGGCAAGCGGAGAATGGCAACACAAAGAAGAAAAGCGGTTTTTCCTAGAGAAGAAACACAGTAATGCCTAGCTCTGTCCCCAGTTTCACCTAACCTGAAATAGTACCCAAAGAAGCATTTCAAGGCAGTGCAACAGCTGTTGCTACAAGCCCCCCCCCCCCCCCCCCCCCCCCCCCGTAGCGCCAAACCGGGATCTTAATTTTTCTTCCTCTTTTCCACAGTCACTTTGACATCTGGCTTCATTTGCTTCCATTCTTTATCACATCGTGATTTACTAGCAGACATGGTCATTTGGCCACATAGAAAGCCTCAGATCAGACTCCACAAGCTAAATTTTTCAAATTCCTTCCTGAAGGAAAAAATAATAAATAAATACATCACATATAGCAGGGCCAATAAAGTACTTCCAGGAAAGAATTTGCAAATAACAGTGAAGATTAGATCTGGGATTAGATTGCCCTCCTGAAAGCCAGATGGCCCAAAACCTCTGAAGGACCATCTCCCAACAAACGAAACCCCAGTGAGACACGAGGGCTGCTTCTGCCATAGCGGAAGGCAGTGCATAAGCATACAAAATACTTTCAAATGCTTCGGCCCAGAAGCTCCTGGCATGCTTTCTATTTAAAACAGGGCCAACTGTATTTATAAGCCTTACGAAATTCATCCTGAAGAAGTTATTAATGGCTAGAAGCCAGCCTCCCTAATTCAGGTGTCTAACTTATACCTCGACCCCAGGCACCCAGCGAACAGCTCCCAAGTCATGTAAGGAAGAGAGCCAGGCAACGAGCAGAAGCAGGTGACTTGAGAAGCCTCCAGGGAAAGAGATGGCTTGTCTAAATTCAGGTGTCTGCCTCTCTTCATCCCACTAGCTTGGCGGCAATCCAGCAGCAAGCTGCCACCAAAAGACCAACTCCACCAACACCACCACTTCCCTGGCATGAGCACTGGTGCCATCTCACCTCCCAGGAGCCAAGCGGGTACCAAATTCCACAAAACGGGCTGACTTCCCATTGTCAGATGGATGGAAAACCAGATCACTGGGAGGATCAGACAAATGCCACTGCCATCACAAAAGGAGGCATGAGAAGCACATGCCAAGCACAGGAGCTTCAACAACACCTTGCTGTTATAATGTCCCAGTGCTGACACAAAACCGTGTCGCTGTGGGACATGCCCTAGGAGGCAAGCTTGGCCCAGCCAACAGTTTTCGCTGTCTGTGCTTAGTTGAATTGATCCCAGCCTAGATATCCCTTTAAAGCTGTGTTAGATGACGATGATTTTGACTTTTTTGGCCAACACAGTAAAAACTATTTCCCAAAGTTAGTATATCAGGTTTCTTTTCTAACAGTAATGACTGAAAGCTGAATCATGTCCAGAAACAAAATTTAGGGCTTTCACATGAGCTGGTACAAAAAAAAAAAAAAAGTCCCAACACATCCATCACTGGCAAAAAAAAAAAAAAACGGGGGGGGGCGGGGAAGGCAAGTCTTATAATCCTCATGCTCTTCTATGATAATCCCAGATGTTTTGTACCACAAATGCAAAACACTGTTGAAATTCAGTTTCTCTACTCAGTGTAACACAAATGAAAGTTTTACAGCTAAATATCCAACTGGAATCTAGCATGCTGTGAGTCACATCCATACATCTTTTCATTGGAAAAATAAAAATTTAGCACTATTCATAAACACTAAATTTACAACTGCTTGCAGAAGCTCACAGCATGAGGAACCAAAAAAACTATTTTGAAGTATCTCATTCGCTACATTCCTTTGAAGTTAGATTTTTACTTGGATTGACAGCATTCAGATATGTGAAAAACAGCAAAACCAAAACACTCCTCCTAAGGTAATTTGGATAATAAGTTAGGTGTGTCAAACACACCTTAGACCAGCAGAAGCATTTCTAGTACACTGTGTCTGAGAGCACATGCTGTTTTTCATTAAATTGCTGAAGCTGGAAAGACCTTTTTAAAAATTATAGTTAAGAGTTACATTAGTCTCATTAAGCAGAAAAGGTTGGGGGTTTTGTTTTGTTTTAAAAACCAACTCCTCCAGAGGTGGATAAAGGAACTCTAGAGAGGAGGAGTGGTAGGTACAAGGAACAGCTGGAATGTATCTGGTTCTTACAACACAATAAAACACAAGTGTTTTCCAAAGCTCAGCAAGGTCACCGTCTAATGTAATACACCCAAGTGCTCTTTAAAAACAAAAATTTGGACAAAAAAAAAAAAAAAAGTGTTTGACAAAGAAAAGGTGCTAAAAGGCAGCCCATAAGCAATGAAGGAGGGGAGCATGCTAAACATGGAAATCATCATCACACCTCCTCCCCAGACTATAGGTGGAAAAAAACATATGACCTCAGAAAACTGAATAAAGGATCAGGATACAGTTCAAAACACAAACAAATAAAAAGACAGGAGGAAAAGAACAAAAGTAACACCACAACTAACCGTAGCTTGTAACCACAAAACACAGAACAGAAGAAAACAAAAGTCCAGTCAGAACTGTCTGTAGATCCCCTTAAGGTGCAATGCATTTCCCCAGTATGGAAGACTTCCCCACTTCTATAGTCAACAAGTTAATTCCTCCTCTTAAAGCGCCTGCAGATGCCGTTTTCATGCAAAATTTTAAAACAACTTTCAAAACTACAAAGAGAAGCCATCCACAAAGGAAACTACACTGTGAACTCAGCTCAAAGCTATGCATGCCCATCGCACAGGACTCTGTGAAGACAGACTTTGAGACAGACTTTCCTCGACTCTTAAGAAATCCAAATACAGACTTAACTTGAAAAAAATATATAAACCCACCTTGCAGAAACCAGGAAACAGATTTTACTCTCAAGCAAACTGGTCCCATGTTTCTCTCAAACATATCACCACATACACCACAGATACCTTTCTTGAGGTCCCAAAGGAAGGGGACAACAAGGTAACAGAATAGTATGCAGCCAGATAAAACAGTATTAATGTCACCCTCTCCCTCTAAAACATTATTGCTAGCCCTGTTATATGATATTTTGCTACAGCGCTTTTGTAGTCTGCAGCCAGTGGAGAACATTATTTCCAGGATTTACATTTCCAGATTTACTTCACAGCATGTGTATTTATGTATCAATTCATATTTCTATATTAATTGGATACACTTAGACTTATTCCACGCAAGGGCTCACTGCCAAGTATCAACACACAATAATGAAATATTGATGCATCCACCTAAAGGAGGGTTAAATACATCCCGTATGTAGATGCAAGCCAGGACTTTGGCAGCTGTGCTGTAAGAAGTTCTCCAGAAACCAGCCCACCCAGGTTTTATGACTTGACAGAATTACCCAGTATTCGACACAGTTTAGGCAACACAATATATAGATTCTGACTTTTCATTCACCCGTTTTTCATTCTGACACCCATCCAGGGCATCGACTGGCTCTCTACACACTATCTGAGAATACCTTACCCAGAACTGAGGAAAATCTTTCCACAACAATTATGTGAATTGAAATGAAAGTACGTACGAGAAGAGGATTCAAACAGTAAGACGAATCTTCTGTCTCTACAGTTATTCCTCCCATGTGCCATACCAGACTGTATGCATTAGATTCATGCTTGGGGGAAAAACAAACCAAAATAATCACAGAGGTAAGATCTCTATGCAAATACAGGGAAAACATCAGTGCTAGACCTCTTGCTGCATTTGCAGAAGCCATAAAAGCGTACAGTAGAAATGCAGACTTCGAACAGTTTCAACAAATAGAAACATTTGGTGACCACATGTCAGAGACCATTCACCGGATTTGACTGCTGCACCATTGGTCTAAACCAGAAGGTTTCAGTAAGTAGTCTTGGCTCTCAAATTTTATCCTCTAGCTCACTCTTCCTACCAAGCTACTCCACAAATCTGCTTTTTTAATCTTCTGAGCAGGCAGGGGGTAGGGGTGTGTGTCTGTGTGTATACACACATTTGTTTTTTTCCTGGAAAAAGACAAAACCACAAGCTCTCAAATAATTTTCCAACATCCAAAATGTAATAGATAGCTTTAAACCACGAAGGAAGGCAGTTCTGGACTCTGAAAAGCAGACTTCAATGCAATAATGAATGAAGTTGTTAGCATACACCACAGCATTCAAATAAATCAGGCTATTTCACTACCTATTTAATGGCCATGGTGGACACGAGCAGCAGAGGTACTTCTAGTTGCTATCCAGACATACCGGGCTCTTTTCCTCTAACGCCGTCTATTGAAAATGAAAAAAACCTTATCTTGCCACAGAAATCCCAACGGTGAATCACCTCTCTCCATCAACACTGGGTAGTGTTAGAACTAGGAAGGACTTCTGTTCCCCTGCGGTGTCCCTACATGAGGGACAGTCCCAGGACTAGAGAGTCCTGCTTGTGGCTCTGAGACTGACCCTCAAAGATGGTGTCAGATGAAATCTGTAGCTCTCAGAACATCCGACTAACAACTCTAGATCAGTTATTAAGAGAAGAAATTCAGCTTCCAAGAGGCCCTGTAATAGCATGTGATATTAAGAGTTACTTGGCCCAACACCTCTTTTTCACTTCAGTGGATTTGTGAAGGTTGCTCCACGTGCTTTCCTACAGCTTTGCTCCTTCACTCCAACAATTCATTCAGGCACACGCTCACTGCCCACCTTCCCTCAGATGGGATCTGTACCTTCAGCTACACTGGGGGAAAAAAAAAAAAAAAAATTCAAGTGTTATTTGCCTCGGGGCACTCTAACTAAAGATTTACAGACTTCGTGGGTCAGGTTTCAAGTTGCTTTAGCAAACAATTTCAAACCGTAGACATTCACCTGAAGATGAGGGTCCACTTAAGATACAGAATGGGAATCAAAAGCTGACGCGCTTTACAAGAAAACCTCACATACTCTTCTTTCCCCCTGAACGCCTAGAGGGGCATCACCCCTAAAACGGTGAAGGGTGTTTTGGGGGCGAGGGCCCACGTCTCCCCTTTGTTCACAAGGATGAACTTCGTGGCGGACTGCGGAGAGGAAGAGGCAGGCTGCTCTCCCACATCCTGAGGCGGGGAAACAGACTCGGCAGTCTGGGATATTTAATAGCTGGGGGAAGAATGCTTCGGTTTGAAGGAACAGCTTTTGGCTTGCTTAAGTTATAATATGGAACAGAACACAGTAAAACAGCTTTAACCCAGCTATTTCTAGCTTTGGCAAACAAAGCTCTACCTTAGAGAAACTATTTCTAAGTTGTGGTGTCTCGGTGTTTTATTCTGGGCTCGGCACACACCATCTGCCCAGCTGAGGTGCTAAGTAACGGCTGAGTTTGACCAGCACCAGTTGTTACAGGCAGAGCTCAGAAGACTCCAAAAGTCCCAGGTGCAAGTCCCAACACCACTATCTGGAGAAGGGGCACCTGAAGAGCTTGACTTTTGCACAGTAAATGACAACTCTTTCCCCAAAAGAGGTAGATGTCCTCAACAGCTAGCTCTCCCAGGGTGACTGCCTCCAACGAGAGTAACCGATACGGAGACAAGCGACACAGTCCCCCCTCCCAGCTCACTGCGGCACACGGAGCACAAGGCTGGGGACTGTGCCTGAAGAGGTCTTTGCACGGAAAAGGCCACAGACCTGCCTTGTGTGCATGACCACAAACGGTACCTCAACGTAAACGTGAATTAAAGGACAAAGACTTTCATAAACTAACACTAGCTATCAGATGCAATTTTTGGTTGCTACTACTCTTATTCATGTTGTTGGGTTTTTTTTGTTTTGGTACAGCCTAAGAACTAGGATCACATGTTTGAGCTCCCACCAGGCAGTGGCTGCCATACAGTATGGAGACTCCAGCTGGGAACAGGAGGAAGAAGAACCTGGCCAGGACAGAATCTTCTCTCACCAAAAGCTTCAAGAACAGATGAGGTGAAAATTTTTGATGGTTTTGGGGTGGGTTTTTTTCCCCCTTGAGATCTGACAAATACAGCTGCTCAATCCCCATCACAAAAATCCCTCAGCTTCAAGGTTCAAGCTCAGGTCTTCCGAGGTTTTTTTAAATCTCAGGAGTCTAAAAAGCTCTGTATTGAATACAGAAATACGTTAACACATGTCATTAGCAAAGGGAAATAGTAACGGTTTACAAAGAGATTTTTGCTTGTTCTTTTAAATACATAGTAGCTAGTGTTTGTATGCTTTAATCTTCCTCTAATGTTAGGGGGGAAGCTGGCACACAAAAGCTTTCCAAAACACAAGAACTTCAAGTTTGTAAATATTTGGAAATCTGCCTCATCTTTAAAACTAACTGCTTAATCATTAGGACTCACCAAGTTTCACCCTCAGTCAAGCACACACCACTTCGTTTCACTAGGACTTAGGAAACCTCGGGACGTATCTCGTTACTCTGAAAATACCTTTACAAGAATGGAAACGGTGGGTCTTGCCTTTTTAATCCATCTGGATTTAAAAAGTAGAGACACACAAGGGACCCTCTGAAACCACATTTCATAGTGAAACAAGTATTTATATTTTCCTTCAACATTCCGGAATTCATAACATCCTGTTTATCGATACCTTCAGGTTTTTACGTTACTCCATTTACAGCAAGACATTTCTCCAAGGAGTAAGTTCAAAGGTTACTTTAAAATAAAAATAGCTTTCACGTATCAGAAACAAAGTACAGCCACACCAATTAGATGGGGAAGGGGTAAAGCTGAAGTGTGTTTTCCACTACACAAGCAGTGCAGGCTTTACGCTGCCATGGCTTCGCTAGTGCTCGTGCTCCCTTGTGCTACCGGCAGGCAGGGGCAGCCTTTCGCTGGAACAGTACAACCAGTATCAAACGAAAATTAGTAATAATTAAGACAAATCCCCAAACCCTTAATAGGATTTTCAAAGACAACGTTACATCACCTTAATGAAACTATTTCAGGTAAGCTTTGCCAGTTTAAATAAAGCAATGCAAGAAACGTATACGCGCGAGAGGAATGCTTTGATTACCTAAACTCACAGCTGGCTCTTACAAAATCGGCGCTCGGGGAAGCCAGGGCTGCTGCAATTACCTACGGTCACGGGTGACACTTACAAAACCGACGCTTGTGGAAGTCATTTGCGATACCCCTGCCTACAGTGCTGTTGGTTCAAAGTTCTCAATAGATTTTAAGCACTAGATGTCATCGTTTTACAGAGGAAACAAAGAAGCCTGGACTCGGGTCTCGACAAGCTTACAAAGACGAGGGGGTAAAAAGTTACCAACCAACCTTCTTCGAATAGTTACTCCTCCGCACGTTACCGGCATGGCATTTCTGACAGCAGCAAGTTTCATCTCAAGCGAACGGGTGCAAAGGCTTCGTATGTTAAAACACACACGAACCAGCACGGCAAAGCCACCCTTAAAAACCACGCGACGAGCTAACTCTAAGCGAGGCTGTTCAACCTTCCTAACATCTCTCCAAACAGCCTCCACGCCAGCAGCCTGCTCCCCCCCCATACCCCCCGTACCCCTGTGTGCGGCCCCTCCCCCGCGTTAGCACTCACCGCGCCCCCGGGACTCCGCCAGGCTACAGAAACAGGTACCCGCACCCAGCGCTACGTGCGGGCGGGCACCCGCCTTTGCAAACAGGAGGAAAGGGCTGTAACTTCAGGTTACTCGCCGTCCTGGACGCTCCCGAGGCAGGGAGAAGCAGCGTCTTTAATTCCGACCGTCTCCGAGCAAGCGCTGGAGAAGTAACTGCCAAGGCGGCAAGGAATTACAAGCCTTAATGACAGGAGGGGCAGCTCCGCCGGCCGTGAGCGGAGGGTTTGGGGAGGGGGGCGCCGGCCACACCGCAGACGGATCTCCGCGAGCTTTCGCGGCGCGGTCCAGGCACGGCAGCAGCCCGCAGCCGCCCACAAAGAAAAGTTTGGGACCCGCGTCCCCGCAGCTCGCGCCCGGCAGCGGGACCCCGGGAGGGGACCGGGGCCGACAAGGGGGCGACGCACGGAAGGGCCGAGAGACGCCTCACCTCTACCCATCGCCGAGCCTCGGCGAACGCCGCCTGGCAGTCGCACTCCGCGTCCTCTCTCCCCTCCATGACCGGCAGAGCGAGCGAGCGAAGGCGGGGCGGGGGGGGCCGTGGCGGCGAGCGGCCGGTGCTGGGGTGGGGGCCCGGGGACCGGCCGCTGTCATTCAGCTGCCGCCTTTTAACGCTCCCCGCGCCGTCTCCTCCCCCTCCGCCTCCTCCCCGCCGAGCTCCCCCTCCCGTGAGCTCGCCGGCGCTCAGCGACCGCAGGAATCCGACGGGGCCGCCGGACGGCAGCGCCGCGCCCCCCCGGGGGCAGCCGGGCGCCCGGCAGGGGCTGCACCCCCCCGCGGCGGCGGCTCCGTCCCGCCGGGCCGCGGCGCCCCTCGCCCCGCAGAGCCCGCCCCCGGCGGCCCCCGCCCCACCGCATACCAGGAATAGCTGGGGACAATCGCACCTTTCAGGGCCGGCCACCTCCGCCCCGGCCCCGCCACCTGCCGCCCCCGCCCGGCCGGGGCCACCCCGTGGGCCGGCGGCCTCCCCTCGCCGCGCAGCGCCGGGGAGCGGAGCGGGGCGCCTGGGGGCGAGACACGGCCCCCGCGCCCCGCTGCAGCGCTGTCCCGCGTGGGGACGGAGCGAGGAGCCTTCTCTGCTTCGGGAGACGTGACAGCGCCACGCTTCGGGGCTCCTCACTCGGAGCGAGCGAAGCGGGGATGCCCGGGGCAGCGCCGGAGCCGCACTCAGCCCCCAGCCCCCTGCCCCGCACACCCTGTGCCGCAGCCGGGCCCGCCCGCAGCGCCCCGCCAGCCCCCAGGGCTTCGGGCCACTCGCGCCTCCGCCCCCGGCAACGGGCTCCGTGCGGCGGGTCCGCTCCCCGCGCAGCCCCAGCGCGGCGGCCGCCACCAGCGCGGGGGGAGCTGCGGGGGCTGCACCCCGGCACGGCATCCCCCCCGCTGGCCCGGGCCCCGCGGCGGGGCAGGTGTGCTGCCCGAGCAGGGCAACCCCCTTCCTCCCAGGGCCGGAGCGGGCACGTGCTAAGCAGAAATGGTAATAAAGCACCAGGAAAGACGAATTTTTTTTCAATATCCATGTACAGCATTAGGTTGTTTTCAGTTGTGTTTATAGTTGTTTTTTTTAAAGTACTTTATTTCATTTTAACATTGCATTTAAGATGATCTTTTCCTCCTTGAACAGTATTTTTCTTTCCATATTTTCTTTGTAAGCAAAACTGAGTTGCTGCACCCATCTTCCACTTACATGGTCCGTGGCAGAGCATGGGGTCATTTCTTAGCAACTACTGAGAAAAGATAACTTAAAATTTATACCTCACACAAATTATCATCTTCTACTTGGCAGCACACCTTATTTCTGCTCTGCAAACAATCTTCTTAGTCTAGGGAAGATGATTTGAGGAGATTAATTCAACACCCCAAGAAGCTACTAGCCATCAGTTTCTGCAGGACATGGAAACGAAGTGTTCGTGGTGCTACACACAGGAAGGAAAACACAGTGACTCTGGCTGAAGTTAAGTTCCACGGGAAATGTTTGACATTTATTAAAGTTACAAATGCATAGAAATTATGTAGTTGGCTCCTCACAGTGGTGTGATCCGAGACATCTATGCTATAAAGCCAGTGGTGAATGAAATGATAAGCAAAGCTTTAATTCTGAAATTTTTTCCTACTCCTTTTTCCTGCTCCAAGCCACATCAGCCACAAGACCAAATACAAATGAAGAATCTGCATTTTTCTCGAGTGGGAAGCCTGAGCGTCAGAAAACCACCCTCTCATCTCACTATTTATCATGCATGACTACAAAGGGGGCGGGGGGGGGGACGTCTAAATAAAGCGTGTATGTGCTGCTGCTGGCTGGCACCAGTTTGTGTGAGCTGTCATTACTAAACATTTTTCTGGTGAACTAATGCAGCTTTTCCCAGATACTTGAAGTCTGCCTTTTCACTTCATATAAAAATATGCTGCTTGTCCCTAAGGAAGAGAAAAAAACTATGAATTAATATAAAAAATAATTTTATTTGAGAATAAAATTCTATGAAACAGGTTTTAAGAGGTTGTGTTTAAAAAAAGTTTCCAGGTTCTCACTTGTTTCTGGTTATTTCACTTAGACGGCAAATCAAATCATCTTCTTTATGAATCAAGTGCTTAATGTTTTAGATGAAATAATTTCAGTAATCAAGTATTTTGACTAAGTCCTCGTTTTAGTAAGCTGCATGGACCACAGCAGCTGTCAAGCTGATGTTATTCACTGAGTAAAAAAAAGTTCCAACATGGAAATTTCTTCCTTGAAGTGAATTTAAAATCAACCATCATACATAATTTATCTACGCAAGCCTTGACAACCAAAATATTTTAATACTCCTTTGCGCTAACAAGGTAAGTCACTAGACCCCTAGATCAGAAAAAAATTACATATCCCAGATATGACTGGTAATTGTTGGTGTCAAAAGTGGGAAACGTAATGTTGTTCTGCTTGGCAAAAATAAACCCTTTCAATGTGTGTGCTCCTAGGGATAAGTCAAGCAACAGTTTACATCATATTCTTTTCATAGAGAGTTCTACAAATATTTGATACAATAATATTTTCTACCAAGGCAGGCTTCTTCCCTCAAGGAAAGACTGTATTTATTTTCTAAATGTAGGCTGTTAAGTGTGTTTATTTTCTAAAACTGACATTTCAATGACAGAAAACACTTTTCTCCTTCTTTCCTTAACTGAGTCATGCAGCCGTGATTGAAAGGAAAGGGCATTGTACTAGTTATTAGATTCTCACAGTTTCTCAATAAAATGCTTGTACTAACATGGGAAAACTTACACCAATATATACTTAAAAGAGCTTCAACAATCCCGAGTGCTTAATAGCACACCTGCTCCAATCAGCTAAAATTAATATAAGCACGGAGCATGCATCATCCCTTCACTCCTACATGCACCATTTCCATAAGATGATGTGTACGGCTGGCCCAGGCTGCAGAAGCGAAGAGGGATTTCCTGGCAGCCACCAGCACTACGTGCCTGTGGCCAAACCATGCTCCACACAAAGGTGGCAAGGCTCTGGCAGGGCTGTACAAGTTAGGAAATTCAGCATTATTTTCCCACGGAGCTTGAGCTAATAAGCACAGATTGTACAATTAAGGCAACGTCTGCATGGGCATCGCAGCGCCAAAAGCATCATGTGTTCTGCAGGGTTTACCCGCCCCTGGTCAGGACCTTGCTGGACTATGCAGGTCAGCCAAGTGTTCATACCTCACTCCTTGTATCCAAGTTATACAGGTTATGCCAATGCCAAAGGTATTCCAGCACCCTGTAGATCCCTTTACTTCTTGCGTTCCTCAAGAGGGCCACCAATAACTGTGCCAAAGCATAGTCTTACAAGAAGCACTGGAAGGTCGCTACACCGTACGTGTTAGGCGAAACAGTATTTCTGCAGCGCAGTCTTTCAAAATTTCAGTCTAGCAAGGGACCACGCAGTGAGCAGACACAGTTCAGCGTAAAAACTGGTGCACTGCACTTCCTTCGTCATCTCAAACTTCTGAGAACCTTTCCAAAAGCAATGTTCACTAAAAAGTACCATTTTATATATTAATAAACTGGAAATGAACACTGAAAGTAAAACAAAATAGAAGGAAACCTTAGCACGCAGGACAACTGATTTGAAGTCTACATTAAAAAAAAACACCAAACAACCAAACCCCCCTCAAAAAACCCCACTGAGCAAAGCTATCGTATTGCCAAAATAATAGGACCTCTTATTCATAATTTTTTACTTAAGATTCCAGATTTTTCCAGTGTGAACATGAAAAATCCTACCCCAAGTTTACTATTCTGACCTTGGGTTTGTTTGTCATGAATTCACTTAATTAGTCCTCATACTCAATTAAAGCTCCGGTCCTGAAGTGACTTTGCAATAAATAATTGCACAAAAACAGTGCCCCTCCATTTATTACCTAAAACTACCAAAATCCGCTGAACACTGAAGAGCATACACACTGTGAAAATTTCCCCAAAGCAGACAAGTGATGTAGGTAGCTGAACAGCTCTGAACTGCACTTCTGCTTTGTCTTTTTACTCACCCTCCTCCCTATCCTAGAAGCACCTTATCGATATCAACTATGGCTTACTTGAAATGTAATCCTCTGAGTCACCTTTAGCATAAAATATGCAATATCCTAATTACATTGTGACAACTTTTATTTGATTTTTCTGATATTAGCCGGAAGACAATGCAGCTGTTTTGGTAACTAAGTCCTTTGATGTTTATTTAAAAGCAGGTTTCATGGCTTTACTAATGAGCATGACAACATAAAGCAAGTCTTAACGATACTGCTTTTTATTGGAGTGAAAAAGCTCTCAAAAATAGAAGCTCATTAGTGTCGTTCTTCCCCCTCGCTTTTCCAACCAGCTCACTTAGAGAAAACAGACTCTTGTTGTTAGTGGGCTCTTCAGGTGACATGTTTTAGACAGACACTCCTACTTTCTTTAGAGTGCAAAAGATGTTCTTAAGTGATAAGACAGACTCCTCCCAGGCCTCTTTCTTTTCTATAAAGAAGGAAAACTCTGCCAGATTGCTTCTGGCATAACCCCATTCATTTTTCCTGCAATGACAATTGGTAGAAAATGAAAGCAACCCTCCGGGACTGGGGGTTCAGTTTCCTTTGGCAGTGGTCTTGATTGGAAGCAAACCTGAATTATTTCACTTCAAAGCAACAAATAAGGAATATTCTTCTGGAAGTCAAAACCAGCAAGTTAACCAAAATAAACTTTCACAAGAATCCTAAAGCATGTGATTGTTCAGCCAAAAAAAATCCCAAAGCCAAACAAAAACCCAAAACAACCCAAAACCCCCAAGTTGTTACTAATTTGACTGTAGAAATTGACCAACAGTACCTTAAGATCCAGTGTGTGTGGTGGGAGGGATGGCACAGGGGAAGGGTATCACACAGCATTCAGTAATGCCACATGACAAACTTACAATAGATATTCCTAAAGGGAAAAAAAAGTGTATGACTATCATGTGTATCCTAAAATCTATAGTCTGTTTCTGTTCTTGTTACACAAAACTTCATTACAACAATCATTGCTTTTCTATCCTTTATTTCAGTTAGGTAAGATACTTCACATTGCTGCATCCACCTGTGTGTGCCCTCTGCAGTCCTGCCGTTCGAACTAGCATTATCAGCGTGGCTTTTCTGGAGCAAAAATCCATGTTTTTCCATATACACAAAGAGCAAACACTAGTTTAACTAAAGGTTTTTGACAATTTATTAACATTATTAAGCTTGAGAAACAAAATTAAGCTTTATTCAAAATGTAAAGGTAATTTTAAAATGTTAGTGCTCACCAACAGTTAGAAGAAACAGTCCCTTTTTTCTTCCATTTATTTATTTATAAATAATGCACTGAAAAAAATGCCTTTGTCTTTTGAGTCACCTGCAAAAGTTCTTATAATATTAATGTACCATCATAGTAAAAGATGGAGATAGCCTCATATTTTGAGTTTTTACCCACTAACATAACACATACTCCACTCAAAATGTTATCTGTGAATGATACAAATGATAACCCTCCTCTGAACCAGCTCATCATTATTATGATGAAATAACACAGACAGTAATTCCCAAAACTTTTAAAGGGGTGGAAGGGGAAAAACCCACCACATAAGAAGTCTTGCACAAAATGCATGCGTGTATATAAATACCCAAAGTTGTTTTAGGAACAAGCAGCAAGATATAGCAAGGACAAATGCAAAGTTTATTCCACGTATGCTACAATTAATCAGCATGTTAAGGAAGTATCAAAATTTGTACTATTAACATATGGCAAAGGTTTTATTGTTACAATACATTAGCCCCACTGGAAAAGGCTTTCAAGCTGCAGACAGTGCAATTGCATTAAATCTTAATTCTTCTGGGTCACGTTCCATGAATTTCTTGCAAACTTCTATTGCATCCTAGGGGGAAAAAAAGTAAAAAACAAAACAACAAAACAAAAGATGACTATAAATCATACTTACTTAAAAAAAAAAAAACCAAAAAAAAACAAAAAAAAAAAAACCCCAACCACCCAAAACTGAAATAGGAAGATGTACTCTATACAAACTATGTTCAAAACTGATTTTTCCATTAAGGGTTAATAGTGTCACAAATCTACATAAACTGTATTTCTGATCTGAGTTACCACTATTCAAGATTATTTACAGTACTCATATGGGCAGCATTAAAAGGGCCAACGTTTTATGCAGAACTTTAGCAACAATGATTTTTGTGACTGAGTATTACTTTGTGCAACAGATGTGTTGCTTGTCTGACTTTCTAAATGCATCTCTGCAGTTTGCCTTTACTAGTAATGCTGTATTCAGAAGTTTTTCCTTTGTTTCAAAATGAATCTAAGCTGTGTGGGGTAAGTGAAAGATTATAAGTAAATCCTTCATCTACGCTTTAGGGAGCAATCTGGAGAACACATGTTATCAGTAAAACAGAAAAAAGCCACATATGAAAAAATTAAAGCTTTATCCAGCTTCTTCCCCTGCCTCAACAAGCATAAATTGTATGCAAACTTCACAGACATTAGTCTATACTACTAAATTATAAAAGGTTTTACTCCTTTGTTTTGTAGTTTCTCTGGTTTCTTCCTTTTGAAAAGCTAATTCACAGAAGCAGCATCTTCTGAACATTTTTAGCCTGGTGAAGGCAGAGGAAGAACAGCCATTTAGGACCAAGCACAAGCAGAGAGGCACTGGCAAGTCTGGGGAGTGTCCAGTTTGTAAAGCTAAGTCTGGATACCATAAAAGTCAGATCTACGCATTGCCTTCTCTCAGCTTCAACTTCACACCATTCTGTGGGGATGACAGTTTATCCTCCCAGTTCAGTATATTCCTTTCTAATTCATTTCTTGGCTAAATAGCTTGTGAAACAAAAAAGCACCCAAAAGAAGCCACAAAACCGGAGAAGAATGATTATTAGTAAGCGTCAGAAAGGAAATCAACTTCTGTCTAGCACAGCACCTATCAAACTATAACTAAACCAAAGGAAAGAGAATGAAAAATTATCCTAAGTTTTCAATCTGATGACTCATGTACAATTTGAGAAGAGCAGGGTTATATGAAAATCTCAGCACAGAAGACAAGTCAGTCTGATCTTCTGTTATGGTCAACCCTTCTGATCTGATATTTCTTGTTACTATTTTGTGATACTTTGTCAACCAGAGTCACAACACGAACATTCTTAAATACCTCTTTTAGAGCTGAGCAAACCTAGTTTTCTCTCACTCTATTCCTCATCCAACCATATACAAAGCAAGATTTTGTAGAAATATTTTAATACATATTTTTATAAGTATTTTCTATAAAATTTGTGGAAATGTAGCAAGAATTTTGTGTAGCACTAAGAAGGTTTTCTATTCGTACCTCTAAAAAAGAATCGTCACTAGTTTCCCCATGGTTTATTGGAAATGGCTTGCGCCCATCTGTTGAAACACAAAGCAGGATTGAACAACACATTCATAAAATTAGAAAAGATTCATTTTTGCAGTAAAAATTCTTTGAACAGATATTCTGCTCTTCACTTACAGAAATGCTACCTCATTTTTCATAAAAGAATCACACATGCAGCTAGCTATTCCCTGGCCTCTCCTCCACTGTTGACTGCTTCAAAAGAAATCATTATGTGCAGTCTGTTATGTTACAAAAAAATACTCAATCAAAACAATTAGATACTTTTATATATTTTATTTGAAAACGTCAAGGCTATAAGTTGTGATTGTTTTAATGCTGGTATAGTACTTTGGTTTTTCAAGTAGAGAAGAACAATGTCAACTACACAGAATGGATTTACCCAGACAGACAGCTGTATGTCTGTAGTCTTTGGCAGCTGTTAACAGGGACTCCACAACAGAAGAGAATACCAAACCCAGCAATCTGAAGAGTCTCGCATAACTGAAATGTTACTCTCATTTAAAATAAACACACCCACCCCCTAATAACTTCTTAAGTATCAAGTATTTTCACATCATTTTAAAATGGCTGCTATAGTTATAGTTATTATTTTTTCTCCCATTTGTAATATAATAATTCTCAGCATTTAAAAAATTATTTCACTAGAAATACTTTTCAGGTTACTTATGAAGCTAACAGTGAGAATATATGTCACGATATCCTAAATATTTGCTAGACCTGATTTCCTTTTGGCTCTGCCCTCCCTTGTAAAGACTTTTCCCTCCCCAAAGATTCCATTGAAGTTGACAACACTTCTAAACGACATTTACCATAACTAAAAGTAGATTTGATGTAGATAAATTTTGGATTTACATGAGCAAGAGATTGTTCATTGTTGTAACAACCATGATTGAAGATACAACAATGCAAAACCCTCAGAATGTGCCAGGGACACAAAACTGAATGGCCTGTATGGTTGCAAGCTAAGTTTGATTTGTTAGGCTTTTGCTGGTTTGTGGGGATTTTTTGGATTTTTTTTTTTTTTTTACATACATCTTGGCAGAACAGGATTTAAATTTCATGTGCCTATAAATAACATGTTTTCTATGGCACAAATATCATAAGCATTTAACATCCATGTGCTTCTTTAGCATTTTCTGCCTGCCAAAGCCCACATGCTGACCACAGTGACCGAGGCCAGTGAATCAATTGAAAAACCTTCTTCCATTTTCCTACTTTTAAGTATTTTTTGCTTTCTTCCGGTGGTACAGAGAAAAGTTATTTTAAGAGCAAAGGAAATAGTATTTGAATTCAACTATACAGTGGAGCTAAATGCTTCTTTTTTTTAACTTAAGAAAAATATTTATTAGAATTATTATTTAAGCAAAAAATTCATGTGGGTTTTATCTTGCATCATATTAATGGAGAATAGCTAAACATGGTAGTCATAGTCGATGGTGTGCTTTTTAAACAGAGTAAATTAATCCACAACGAAAAGGTAACATGGAAATAGTGGCACACAACTAAACGAAGAATGAGCCATACATCATGCCTTGCAATTTAGCTTTATAGAATATTTACATTGCATCCTAAAGTAGTTGTTTCACTGTTTGATCTAGTTCACTGACAGACATAGAGCATCATAAAAATACAGCAGCAATGTGCGCCTATTGTTCATGACCTACCACTGATAAGAGCCCTTAGATCACCTTAATCTTAACATAAGCATTTCTTACAGACTGCTTATGTCCCAGATTATGATTAGTTGTCACTCGTTAAGAGCAATTCTCAATTACATGCTGATTTTCAGAAGATTAAGATGTTCTCACCATGAAATAGCGCAAAAAAATATGTTAGGAAAGACCAGTGAATTGCAGCTTTTAAATCCTGATCTACTTGCTAGTTTTCTGAAGCACCTGCAGCAAAACCTAGTTGCCCAGCAACATGTTTAAGATTGGAGCCATTAGAGAATTATCTGAGCAGAATTTGGTACTACACAATCTGAAGAGGGAAAAAAAAAAACAAACACCTGTAAGTCAGAAAACAGATTACTGTTTTAGTTAACTGTCTAGTGACCACAAAAGGGCAGAAGTAACCAGCCTGTAACAAATGGGTTGCAGAATATTAGTCTCTGCTAGTACCTTGACGTGATTTCAGTTTAACTGTATCACACTATTTAATAATATAGCTAACACTCTAAAGTGGCATACAGTTCATTTATTAATTCCACAATTATATATATTCCAAAATTATATATCGGGATATAACAGTACTTTCTTTCAGAAACTTTGAGTGTTCATTAATTCTTTCTTGTTTCCTTTCCTTATAAATCATAAAAGAAGTTTGGAGGCAGTCTAGTATTCTGTACCATTTTATCTTAAGAGAAGGGAGTTGAGGGAAGGAGAACACAAAAAAACCCCAGGGGGAAGGTGGCTGCAATTGTTTGACAGAAACCCCCAGACTCTATGATGCAGTTGAAAGGAACCTAAGCCATACGTCCCATGAAGTAATCTCTCCAACTTTCATAGTTAACAACATTACTGCTTGTATTTGTTTCAAACACATGGAGAGAGTGGATAAAAAGTGTTCTTACCCAATTCATAGAGATGACCACCTACGTTAACTAATGCAATAAAGTGAAGATCTACTTTTTCATCTATACTTGGTGCCTGCAAGACAAAACAAAACAAAAGAAATTGTATTCACTAAACCCCTTATCACAATATGATTAATGAGAACACAATATGCAAAACACCTGGCCAAGATAAATCACAAGTGAGAAGCACATTCTGGATCTATACAGAATGGCAGAAGTCACACTGTGGAACATTTTGGAATATAAAGAAGCTTTATGCAACGCACAGATCCATAAGAATCCTTTCAGTGAAGTATCTGGAAGTATTTCCAATTATAGCTCTACATAAAAGCTCTGTTTTTCATTACCGAATTAGTACCAACTCAAATACAGCAACATTAAAAAAAGATAGGTATAAATAGCAACTCCTTCAATAACCCATCTCCCAAAACAAAACAATGCAAAGCTGAACTCTGAACCCATAGTATTGTAAAACTTGAAATAATCACTCGGTCACAATATTTTTTTCCTCATAATCCATGAATACAGTTCCTCTGTTCTCTCTACACAGGCAGTCAAAAGAAACACTTCTCACATCTTAGGTGAAGAGGAAGGAAAATAACCAGAGGTGCTTAGACTGAAATTCTGAAGTGGCATCATAGCCACCATACCAAGAAAGAACTGAAATACACTGACAGCATCAAGTGACGTGGCATAAAAAACAGTCACAGTTGGTAAAGATCTATCTAGCCCAGTACTGTATTGTCAACTACAGCAAGCAAAAGCTTTTTCAGAAGAACACAGGGCATGCACAGCATGATATTCTGCTAGCATACATCCCCAGAGCCAAAAGGTGCATCACCACTGTTGTGTTCAATAGCAATTGATTGTCTTATTTCCTCATCAGTCCTTCCAGTCTGCATCTGAGCCTTGATCAACAAATTAAGAAGAAACCGTTTGAGGGAAACAGTTTTTCATAAATTATCAAAGACCTGACTTCTGTGAAAATAGTTTTAATGCAGTTTTCTTCCATCTTGAAGTTACTGTTACCCTTATGTGAATTTCTTGAAGCACCCCAAAACCCTAAGGTTTTGCCAGAAACAGATTAGAGTGTAAAATGAGTTGTAGAACCCTACAGTCGCATCATGTTTTCAAGACTGGGTTAAGTTTATTTCTTCCTGAGAAGTCATGAGAAAAGCCTTCAAAAGATGATCTAAATTGAAGAAATGTAGCAAACAACGAGAACAACAAAGCAAAGGACAAGAAGTCACCATAAAGTCTTTCAATACACCAAGAGTGACAAAGAACACAGCGTTACAGAGGAACTGCCAACAGCTTACAGAAATTCAATGCAGCAAGCTCAAAACCAAGAGAAAAACAAAAAACCCCCCACAACCTCCCCTCACTGTCATCTGAGATTCATCTCCATGACCAGTTAACAGTGTGAAAGGCATAAATAACCTGTTTCATCTCTGTTTCAGAGGGCCTAGAATGCAGAAAAAGCATCTCTGCTGCTGAAGAGGAGATTGCTATCAGAGGAACAAGAGGACCCTTCCATCAGGACCCAAAGCCTCTTTTTTTCCCCTACGGAATAAGTGATTGTCTTTGAGAATTGTTTTACAGAAGGCCAAACAGAGGGATCCCAAAAACAAGCAGCCTCAAGAGTTTGACTGCCCCAGTAGTAAACTTCCAAGGACCACAGGTTTCCATAACTTGCTGAAAAACACACAAGACAGGAGCTAGCAACCAATGGCACCTCGTTATGCTCATCAATCAACCAACTTTTTACGGGCATCTAAACCGTGGTGATACAAAAGTGCACAGGCAGGCAAAGCTGACACTCCGTGCCAAACCCCACACTGCCACCTAATTCCCTTAGCAGACATAAAGCTGTTCATTTACAAACTAAACTTACTAACTTTCAGGGTTAGGAGAAAGACCACCACCAGTTTGGCTTACTTTAGCAAGGAAACGGCTTAGCATTGAAAAGGTTGTATCTGAACATAACGCTACCAGCGCTCAAACTGACATCAGCTAGAAGAGCTCAAAGTACCGCTATTTCAGAGAACTTTGAGATGTTCAGGGATTTGGTTTTCATCATATTCAGAACAAAATACAGTTTCCCCTTTGACTCTTTTGAGGACTGTGTTCTTTGCCAGCTTCTAATAAACACCTATTTTATAGAGAAAACACACTTGGCATGCTTGGAATGCTGAGCCTATATACAGCTAGATGGATAGGGAAGCCACCAAAAAATTCATAGAGTTTACTTGGAGACACATTCCTATAGAATCCTGCTGAGTTTTTGTACATACTTAATCTAAATAACGTGCTTTCATTGTGCTATTGCCATAACCGATGAGAAATGCTGCATTTTTACATTTTTAATTCCCCAACCTCAGAGAACAAAAGTGTCATGCCATTATTAAAGTTTCTACCACATGTTCTAATGTAGACAGTCTCCTTCCACCGTGACTTCTTTTCATCTGATATATATAGAACTACTTTGCGATAAATTTAATACTATTGTATTTCTTGAAAAATTAGGATTTCAATCATTTTTGACAGACAATTATTTGCTTAATCATAAGCACAGAGAAACAATAGGGTCTGAATAGTCAATATGACCTAGAAGTTTGTATTATAAAAATCTGTTGCTTATGACTTAGGCAAACAAGTAACTGGATTAAACTTTCCTAGTGTGATGAATGTGATTAGAAAGGCCCTCACTCCTCCTTGGGGGGAGGGGGAAATAAAAAAACAAAACAAAAAAATACATCTATTGCTTATGCGTGCACGCATGATGCACACACACAGATGAAAAGCAGCCTAGTCAGGCCAGTTTCTATTTCACTGGGAAGCTCTAGAAGTTCTAACACTTGAACCCAAAGGCTTTAAATTTCAAAGAAATGGAAAGAAGAGGGAATGTCAGCTTCAGGGAGATGTCTTTCGTGGTCTCCTTGAAAAAACTACACCTTTGGACAAGTTTTCAGCTTCTAATAAAGCTGTCTGAATGTTGTGCGAATGCTTAAAAGAACAAGAAAACATAGCTTTAAGAAGTCTGCCTGCATGTTCATCACTAGGCAGTACCTTCAGAACAATTATAGACTATTTTCTCCTGATTATTCTTCTTGTCAAAGACCACAGTAACATGAACATCAGTCAAGTGTTGGGATAACATGTTCCTTTAGATTATTTTTTTTCACTTCAAAGCCCATTCGATGCGCAAAAGGAGAGAGCACATTTGAATGACCACATGTGTGAATCCCAAGGAAGGAGAAAGACACAGGAGTCTATACAAGATGATTGTCTAATCAGGATTTGGAGCTAATCTATGGGATTCAAGACTCATTTTTCGTGTCCTGTGAAGGGCTGTAACACACATTGAAGAAAATTTGTATTTCTTTCCCATCCAGAAAAGACAGAAAGAGGGCAAATAACCAGCATCTCGAGTAGCTTACAGAAGCTTATGTTATGGTTTCAAACGTAATGTAAGAAATAAGTTTTGGTGGTATGAGTTAATGGGCATCATTTTTCCAACTTATCTCCTCAAAAGAAAAAAAAAAAAACCAACCACGAACCCACAACAGAAAAATGACCCATAGAACTGAAACTGATTTGAAGAGGAAAAATGCAAAAAGTTTTGCGCTCAAAATGATGGTTGCAAGAATATCTTCTTGGCTGTAGTTTGTTCTCAAGGTACTGAGATAATGCTTAATGATAATAACATAGCACTTCTATGAATGTGCAGTGTCACATACAAGAGAGACTACCAAGGTTGTCATGCCCTCTTAATTTGGGATACCACGTTAAAAGCACCTGAATGACCAAACCCCAGTTTTTCAGAGGCCTTCTCTGCTAACCTGGACATTGAAATTAGTAATAAATAATTGCTGGCTGCTGTGAGTTGTCAATTTTAATTGACTTGTCTCAGGTCAATACCCATTAGTTCTTGTTACCAAAACAGCACTCTACATTTCTTCCTCTATTCTTCACTAGCAGATTTCTAATGAGTAATTTTTAAAATGGCACTTCCCGAAGTGTTTACTATACAAATTATAACTCTTTCCTACTCCCTCTTGTACTAAGAAATTCCTTGATTTTACCTTCCGCCACTGCCTGCTTCCTTCTCCTTATGAACTACAACAGTCTTCTTTCTTGTTGTTGCACTAACCTTCAGAAACTCAACGGTACACCCCTATATCCCTGTTTGCCCAATCTTATTAGCTGGGCTAATAAACTGTATTTCATCACCTACACAGTCTATCTTGCTAATGCACTTAGACCATTATCCCAATCAGTCAGTATTCAACTTCCATGCATTTGAAATCTTTTTATCTTCAAATATTGCTAACTTAGAACAAAACTGTTCATCACATTTGATGTGCATCTGGTTTCTTTTCCCTGAAACTGCATTACTGGGACAAACACACAATCGGAATAAAAAAATTGTCTTGTTCTCATGGACTTAACAAACAAGTCCTTACCGCATCCTGCTTACAATTTATTTTTGAAAGACCACATTATAAAAACAGGTTCAATGTTACATGACAGATTTCAGGCAACTTCTAACTAAATCTTGTATTTTTATCATTTTCTTACACTTGCTCTTCAGAGAAAGGAGTGAAACAAGAAGTCTCACAAACGTTTGGTAGAATGCCTTGCACTACAGGTAGCGACTGAGAAAGGAAAAAGCACCACTTGTGCTAAGTCAAGAAATTGGTATCAAGAGTCTATCAGGTTCCTGAAGAAGAGCAGTAAAGAGTGATATAGAAAAAGACAATTTTGCAGAACCTTAAAGAAATAAAAAGTTTCAGATGCATCCAACTGAAAGACCATGACAAACATAAAATAAGTCTAAGAGAATTAAAAATCGTTAGGGGTTTAACTATACAATTTCACTCAAGGAGTTACATGAAAGCCAAAGGAAAATGTACTAAAAGATGCAAGTTTACACAACAGCACATTAGGTAATATTTGGATTCAAAAAATTGTAAAGGGGAAAAAGTGATGCAATTGCTATTGCATTGGGTAGATAAGGTGCCTGTAATTTCCATTTTGAAGCATGGAGCATGCTTGGGCAAGTGCACTGTGTAGGCCTGTGAAAGGGATTTCAATCCTGGTTAAAATACTGTACTTAAAACAAAGACCACTGGAATGATGATCACAAGTTTCAGCAAGATTAGTTCTGGCTTTCTCACAGAACAGTGATGTCTCTATTCACGCCCCATATACTACAGTGAGTTTACAGCTTACTTTAGATCAAGGTATCCCTTGTCCAGAATATTAAGAAAGAATTTTTCTGAGAAAGGTGCTGAGGGACTGTCTTAAGTGCTAACCCAAGAATGGACAAGAAGTTCATTTCCTAAGCACTGCCTTATGTATTTTTCTACCACACTGTCGCGGTAGACAACCTATCTCAAGCTTATTAACTCTATGTCCCCAGCTATAGCTAGAATAAATAAGTGTCGGGTGAGGTACAATTCCAAGCTGCAGAACAGTAGTATCTGATTCTGAATAAGAGGTCAAGCAAGAAGGTGAAATTCAGAGAAAAGCTCTATCAATGGACCACAGAATCTGGATACAGATTATTTATACAAACACAAATCTCCCTTTAGATCCATAAGAAAGAGGGATTATTTAAGAGTATGTTGCTCTAAATAGGTATTTTCTGGTGTGGTTTTTTTTGGTTTTGGGTGGGGGGTTTTTTTGCACTTTTTAAAAGATACTTTAATGCAGAAAGTAAATGGCAGAAAAAAGAAGAGCATGTTTTCCAACTTGAGAAAAGTAGGGAAGAAAAAAGAATTAGGATATTAACTTCAGATATAAAAGGCAGCAAAATGATCCTAAGGCAAGCAGACACACTAAACTAAAAGAACAGATGAGCCAGAAGAATAAGAAATCATTACAAGGATTGAGGGAAAGTCAACATTACTAATGAAAGAGATGTTACCTGTAGCTTAAAATTTGCCACACCTACTGCAATTTATCAGGATTGCATAAAACATTTCAGGACAGGATTCTCAATACTATTTTTTTTTTCTATTATATATTTGTAACTCATCTGGAGACCTACTCTAAAAAGTTGTATTTGGTCTGGCTGAGATGGAGTTAAGTTTTCCCCACAACAGCCCTCATAGTGCTGTGCTTTGTATGGGTACCTAGAAAGGTGCTGCTCACACACCAGTGTTTCAGGTACTGCCGGAGCAGTGCTTGCACAGCATCAAGGCTGCCTCTCCAACATCCCCACACCACCACCACTAGGCTGGGGGTGAGCAAGATCTTGGGAGGGGACATAGCCAGGTCACATGATCAAAAGGATATTCCATATCATGAGGACTGCTCAGCAATTAAAGCTAAGAGAAAGAAGGCAGGAGGATATTCATTATTACGATGTTCACCTTCTGGAGCAACCACTACACATACTGAAGCTCTGCTTCCTGGGAAGTGGCTGAATATCACCCAATAACGGGAAGTAGAAGATAGCATCTTCTGTTTTCTGCGCGCAGCCTTTGCTTTATTAAGTTGTCTTCTTCTTGACCCATGAGGATTTTTTCCACCTTATTTTCTCCCCTGCTACCCGGCTGAGGGGGGAGAGTGATAAGAGCGGCTTGGTGGGCACCTGACATCCAGCCAAGGTCAACCCAACCACAAAAGACAAGGGAAGTTTTCAAACAGGAAAAGTGGTTTTACTTACGGAGCATAAATACAGTCTCCCATCATTAAGACCTTCACCCTTAATTTTGAGACATCCTGTTCCCCCTCCTCTGCCCTTAAATTTAAAGGGCATAGATACCTTAATAAAAGCAATACTAGAACATTATCATACAACACTGAGACCAATAAGCCTCTTTGTACATCTAACAATAATCAGAGCTATACTAATAATACTTGTTGACGGGCATTGACAGGACAAAACTTGAAGGACAAGGTAGTATTTATTATCAAGCCAACTGAGACAGCTTTAATGCCCAAAATGCTGGGGTTTTTGCATATTAAGCTAATATACGTATAGTTGCTATGTTCTTGAATCTTCTTTGAAAAGTACGTTATATAAAAGTGTAAAGATAAGAACAACATTTCAGTTACTGATAAATATCAGACTATTGTATTCAGTGATAAATCTTTGCATACTGGACTTAGTTTTATCTGTAAGATGGAGACAGTCAGGATCTCAGGGGAGTTAATGACTATTATTTTAAAACTATTTTTAGTGGCAAGCTTCTGTTTTGCCAGATAGAGTTGTATTGAAGGCAACTTATTTTTTGAATGAATTTTTTTAATGTTTTCAAAGCAAAAGCTCACTGCTAATGGATGAGGAGTTGTTTTTAGAAATCTTCTGAAGTAAATAGAACTCGCAACTTGCCAACAGTGGTTTTCTAGTATAATCACAACAAATTATGCTGTAATGGCCATCCTTGGATAAGTCACGGTTTATTTAGTGTTGAAGTAAACTCGAGGTCAATTAGTTTTTGTTCTAGGCAGGCACACTCAAGCTCAAGTATTCCTTACTAAGTCCTTTGTAAACAACAAGCTTGTATAGATCAAATTCATACAAGATCCCAGTTTCAAATTACAGAAATATGATGTAGAATTTTCCAAGTTTTGCTAAATGAACAAAAAAGTCCCCAGGTAAAATGTCAGAGGGTTGCCAATGTTAATGGCATAAATACTAAAAGGAGACAAGAAGCATGAGGAGAACTAAGCTCTGTGCTAAACTCCATGCTTCCTCAAATCCTAAGGTATTCAACTAGCTCCAAATGGTAAGATCAAGAATGTTCCATAGTTCTGAAGACTACAAGAGAGCTGGATACTCAATAATAACTATTACTATTCGCATAAAGAGAAAGGACTCTGGGAAAAGGTCTCATCTTGAGATACTTACTAGGATAAAATATAAAAGCTATAAAGAAATAGAAGCATTTAGACACTAATTTTTAATAGCAATAAAACATTAAGAAGGACTTCCACATCTGGAAAGACAGATCCATATGAAAAAGGAAATTATTTGGACCACTGTCAGAATAGTTATTTCACCTCAGTAAAAAATTCACATACCTCAAATAAGAATTTCTAGCAACACAGGTGAAATATAATCATTACCAAAGAATGATAAAAACAAAATCACTGTCCCAATTTCGCATCCATTCACTTCTACATATGAAGATATTTGTGTGTGTACTAAATAAAAGTGTGATCACTCCTTAAAAGCAGGATGAACTACCACTAAACAACTCTTTCAGCTTAGTGTTTCTGATGGTGCTCATAGGACAGTTTAAAAATATTGGCTGTTCCATGCATGCAATTTTTTCATATTTCAAGATATATATTCACAATGTATTTCAAGATATATTTGTGCCTTGTGAGTGAAGAAGGAAAAAAGTGTAAGTACGATATTTGATGACAAGCTTTTCTTATTCAAATGTCTTCACCTTCAACTAGAACGTATCTCTACAAGCTGGATAGAGAAACAGATGTCAAGTGAGAAAGTAAACCAGCCCCTTGGGATTACCGGAAACATTTCATCTTTACTGAAATACCCAGGGACCATTAAGCAAGACTTAGAATGAAAGGAGACTAGGTTTAGGATATGAGAACATAAACCAGGTCTCAAACACAGAAGAAATAATATAACGTGACAAAGAATTAGAAGCCCCTTGGTTTAGCACATCCAAATGAAAGATAATGAAGATGAGGTGAAAAGAAGAGGCTGGATGCGGAGCCTATGGCAAAAAAAAAAAAAAAAAAGCCACTTCATGAAAGGCAAACTCCATCTATGCTTTGAAAATGATTTGGCAAGTGTATTGAATCAAAAATACCTGAACAGCAAAGCATGGAGTGATGTACTTTTGCTGTCTGCCATTGCAGGGGGTGGGGTGGGGGGAGTGGGCGAGGAAGAAAAAAGAAATCCTAAGAATGGTTGAGAAAAGACCCCAACAAAAAATGATGCCTTGAAGACTGAAGTTACATGGCAGAAGGCCAGTCGTGTCAGAGTAAGAAAAGACTGAAGATGGACTACACTTACAACAGAATGAAGCCCAACAGATGGAAGGCGTATCAAGGGCCGCCAACGACGAAGACGGATTGACGGACTGGTAGCCTTTGCAGGACCTACATGATTACGTTTGGCCCAGGAGAGGGATGCAGAGTGACACAATGGTGAAGCCTTCGTTCTGCTGTGGCTAACCTGAGGCTGCGATGAGGATGGTGGTGAAGACAGCGAGGACGATGACGACTACATAAACATTAAAAAAGAACATACTTAGCCCACTTAAACTTGAAGTAACATACCTAAAAAGGCAACTGCAAAGATTGTCCACTATTATTATACTGTCCTTTAACTGATCAAATCACGCAAATAATAACCAAGAATGTGTTGAATTGGAATGAGAAGACAAAAAGAACAATGAAAATAAGCAAAGACATGGTCCAAATCTGAAGTTTATCTTTATCTTTATTACTAGATACACTAGAGGTTATTCACACCCAGTGAACTTCACAATATGAAGACAAGTTAACTGACTCATTCAAGAGACAAATTGTTGGAAAGTGAGGAGGGAGGGGGGCTTTAAGTATTTGACAGAAGGAAGAGTTGAAAACAGAGTAATCAGTTCTGTTTACAGCTACAAAAACTGTGAACAACAGTTCTTTGGTAATTTGGGAAAGCTAGGTTGTGCTACTCTGGGATTTTAAATGAATCCAGTAACTACTGTAACAGAACCCAGAGTTTCTTTACTGTTCCGTGTGTAACATAAAAGGAAAGCAAAGGAAAAGGGAAGCTTACCGTGGTGAGGTATGCAACTTCCTAAGTTTTTCACCTATTCTTCTAAAATAGCAGGCCAGTGGCAGTACTGCCATTAACACTCAGGATCCCTTTAGTATCCGTGGAAGCAGTAGGACTATGTTAAACCATTCAAATTGTTACTATTAGAAGAAAGACCACAGAAGTATTAAAAATGACTCTCAGCTGCAACTAAAAGTTACAGTAAATATATTCAGACCAGAAAGGACCATTGTGATGATTTAGTTTTGATCTTCTTCCCACACAGGCCACAGGACCAATCAAGTTCAAGTTTTGTTTGGATGAGAACATACAATACAAAAACAAACATTCAAGCATAACAATTTTTTTTTACTACTGAAATATATCAGAACAAATCAAAATTTCAACTGATCCTGTCTATAGCTACAAAGATAGTAAGGACATATTCATACAGTTTACTGAATACATTAGTGCTAAATGAAAAGGCAATGTTTCTAGTCCTGCTTAATGATGATAAGAACATGAAACAATGGATTACATTAGTTCATCTGGCCACAATGTCAAACAGTGGCTCACCTTCAGATTACCATCCACCATTACTTTCCCCTTTCAGCACATATGAAAATGCCCAATATCATATTCAGTCTTTCAGAGAACCCCTCACCTTCTGCCAGGAAGCAAACTTTTATCTTTTAAACTATTTACACAGTTTTTATTTAGCCTCCAAAAAATTTGTTTGAAGCTAGCCTAAAGGGCAATCCAGACTGTCCTATGTTGATGTTTTGTGCTTTACTATCTCTGGATCTTCCTACACTGCCTGTAGGTTTTGTGGTGTATTTTTATGTTGTCTTCCAGTCCCTCACTACAAAACAGACACCGAGGTGCTGGAGTGTCTCTGAAGAAGGGCAACAAAGCTCATGAAGGGTCTAGAGAACGAGTCCTATGAGGAGTCCCTGAGGGAATAGAGGTGGTTTAGCCTGGAGAACAGGAAGCTGAGGGGAGACCTTACTGTTCTTTAGAATCACCTGGAAGGAGGCTGTAGTGAGGCAGAAGTCCGTCTCTTCTCCCAAAGAGCAAGCGATAAGGCAAGAGGAAACTGCCTCAAGTTGCGCCAGAGGAGGTTTAGATTGGATATGAGGAAAATTTTCTTCACCAAAAGGGTTGTCAGGCATTGGAACAGGCTGGGCCCGGAAGTGGTTGAGTCCCCATCCCTGCAGGTATTTAAAAGATGTGTAGATGTGGCACTTGGGACATGGTTTAGCAGTGGACTTGGCAGTGCTAGGTTAACAGTTGGACTCAATGATCTTGAAGGTCTTTTCCAACCTCAATGATTCTATGTCACTGATAGAAGTTGTTTAACAGTACAGGTCTTAGAACCAATCTCTGCCGAGCCCCACTAGCAAATACACTTATCCATCAATGACACTGCACTTACCTACACTAAGACCTGCCAGCTGCTTGTGAATCCACTGAAGTTATGCAATCAGGATAGACAATGCGGTTCCTTACAATATGTCCCACATTGCGCATTCAATTGAATGATTCTAGTAGATTTCAAAAACCAAATATTAGCTGGCTTCTCTGAAAAAAAATTTCACTCTTTTTAAATGCGTAAGTGACAGCAAAACCATTCACTTTCTTTGTATTAATTTTGAAGCAATTAATCTTATTTCCTGTTGATTTTTTTTTCCCTTTTCCTATCAGAAGTGGGACAACGAATTGGTTCTTTCTGCTTTTGTACTGTTGGCCTTAACGAACAAAGACAGGATAGGAATTCTTCATGAAAAGCAAGCATCAAGTACAGCTTACACAACTGTACAGTAGTACAACTGTAAAGCTCAAGAGATAAGCATGAAGTGCTACCAAGTCTCATAACCTGCCCAGAGAATAGGGTTTTCCACGTGTTTGGGTTTGTTGGTTTTTTCAGTTAGCTTCTGATTTTCAAGCATTCTGATCCATTCCTAAATCTCAGCAGCTTCGCATGTAAGAGTACAAAACCAGAAAACCTCCAGCCCCAAAATGTAACTGTATGAGAAAGAGGAATTTAGCAATGACAATACTTCTACGAGTCAGGGAAGCTTACAAATGTGTAATGGCTATTATAATTGATCTGTACTCCTGATAGTTTGGGGTTTTTTCCCAAATTCTTCACTTGATTTAAAATGAGACATTTTACATTTAGATAATGTATCAGATGGCTTTAAAAACAATTTATTCTCAGTTTGTGTAACAAAATTCTGAAAAATGACTGATAAAACGCTGCTGTTAGAAGTCCTCGCTGTCCACAGACCTCCCTGTGGAGGGAAGAACCTGTAAGTTTAGAACCTGCTGTGGGACTGAAATTTAAGAGCTTTGCTGACTAGACAGTTCACAATAAAAGGCAAGACACAGCACATTAAGTTTTACAATTTTGTAAGCTGCTGCTATCAAAACAGACAACATTATTGCGGATTCCAGGAAGACTAACATAGTAATGGTTTACTTAGAAATAGTTAAAAAAATGAAACTCAAAAGCTTGACAGTAGGAATTTACTCTGGCTTGGATGCATTCCATTGACTGGAAGCTGTTAAACTGTATACTTTTGCTCGGAAAATGCCCTGTCTTTTAACAATCCTAGTGTAATTACTCTGAAACTATTAATAAGACTTTGAATAATACCAAATTTAAGATTTATTTAACAGTACAGGGATGACCAGAATATTGATAGACTTTTTTTAATAAAGCCTTTTTCACTTTTGTTGCCAGTCTCACCAAAATTCTTCACTTTTACCATTCTTAATGATTGCACTTCTTTGTTTCCTGGTTAATATTGCTAAAATAATGAGAATATATTAAAAACACCCCTTGCCTGAACGAGACCAGAAAAGACTAAGTTCTCAAAACTGAATTTATAATCCAGAATGCAGTTTAAGGCAACTAATATTTTAATCTTTCTAGGCCAGTGTTTGTCATCATTTTTAATTCCTTTTATTGAATTTTTATCCTTTATTTCCTGTTCTAGTGGGTCCCCTAGTGAGATCAACCAAGACAAAAAGAAACTTCCTCCCCACTGCAAATATACTTTGGCATTTGTAAGAGTGAAATTTCAATAGACAGTATATAGGAATTTTGGAAAAGCGAAGTTAACACTGTCTAATTAACAAGGCTACGATAGCCATAAATGAAATTGCTTTAATAATAAGCACAAAATTAAAGCTATAACTGAAGTTTTTTGCAATTGAATATCAAAAAAAAAAAATTACACTGCAACGTTAATATGAAGTTAATGTTAAATACAAATCTCCAAATAAAGTTGTATGTTTCACATTTAATTTAAAACGTAGAAGACAAATCATGACTTGAGACACTATTCAAACAAGACTTATTAACAGCTAGAAACTGCAAAGAAGAGAGTGAGACTAACTTCACAAGATTAAAAGATCACAGGAGCATATTTCTGTACTGAAAATTGTAGCAGGTCAAATATCTGAAGTGGTAAAACAAAAATCCTGAAATATAATTTAATGATATTGTCGTATAAACTCGTAAGCACATTAAGTTTATGGTCTGTAATGCAAAAAATACATTATAAACAAGTTAAAAGCGTAATGGAATAGGTCCAAAAATAAAAATGCTGAGGCAATTATCATCTGCCCCAATCCAAAACTCATTCCGATACATAGCTGTTATTAAAACCTAGAGCCATTTAAACCTAAGATCTAAAAGAAACACCTATAAAATCTGTCAGGCATCAAGAGCTGTGCTTTTGCACATATCTAAAAGTGCAGAAGTTTGATAGTGCCAAATAGCTCATGACTTGGCTCATACCCAAACCTGTCGGGTTCTAGAAACAGGGATCTGTGTGCTCATCTTGTTTGAGGAACCCAATCCAGCAAAGTCCATGTCCAATACATTGAAGACCTGACAGGACAAAGCAGCATCTGGTACTGCATTGAAATTTCTAATAAGAAATACTTATTACTGATTAACTTGCTAGCGTTTACAAAAAGTCACCTTTCTGGAAGCTCAGGTTCAGGGCATCGTCTCAGTGGAAAGTCCATGCCCACGCCACCTTCCTCGAAGGAAGCTTCCCTGTCTATCAGCTGACAAATTATAGCTGGGACTGGGGCTTTCTTCTTTCCTTTACTTTGAGGTTGTGTCACTGTGTAGAAAGAAATGCTGGCTGCACTGGGACAGGGATCAAACGAACTTTAAGTGCATACCAACATCACTGGAAACCTGGGATACAATACTTTTAGTCCTGGTCTTTGTTTCTTATGCACAGCCCTGGGATCAGAGGCCCAGCCACACGTCCTGCACCTGCTCAGTTGAGTCAGTCCAAAAGCATGCAGTAATTCCTCCCAACAAACTGTTTGTGGCCTTGTTACACAGTTCCCATACTGTAAGCCCTGTAGTAGAGGTGGGAGAATGTTGAAGCGACAGTAAGAAGTGCAACTTCTCCAGCCAAACGGGCAATACTAGAGTTATTACAGCTTTAAGATTATACTCAGGGAGGACGTACTTAATAGCATTTTCCCCCACCACCTCTTGAGGCTTTTTTTATTTTGCTTAAGTAATTACTCATTACTGAATTAAACACAATGTTTTAAAGGGTCTGTATTACAGTTTAAAGTGTAATAGCTTTTTTCTTCCTTAGAAGTCATTATCCTTAGTGGGTTTTTTAACTGCAGATTAAACCTATGCATCACACTATCTGAAAAAAACCTCTTCCTTCTTCTCACACAAGTGTTTTTAACCTTTTAACTACATTTCAAGCCTGTTTTGGTGGTGGTGGTAAAATCTTGAGAGACATTAAGTTCCTTCAGTCTTCTATAAGAAGATAAGCAGCCAGACAGGAAGAGGAGCCTGACAAAATAAGTATTCCACAGAGGCAGAAGCTGCTTCGTGAGCTCATCTCCAACAGTACATCACAGAATTCACACGAATGAGAGACATTATGAATATTTCAACTGCAAGAAAAGCCTTGTTCCTAACTTGAACTTCCTTACATGTAACGAAAGCCTGTACCACAAGCAAACTCGCAGGAAGTTAAGGTCCTCACAGACCTCCTTGCTTTGTCAATGTTACAATTATCAGCATTAATATATATTGAAACTGAGACTACAGTTTAAAAACTGGATTGGACTATATCTACTAGCTGATCAACTTCTGTACCAGTACATTTAATTAGTGTTTCTGCAGCTGGTAAAAAGAAAATCTTTACAGTATTCTCCATGTCAGTTTAATCCATGATTAGGAATAGACATTATCCCCAGAGTATTACTTTGCTAGACAGATGGGTAAAGACAGAGCTTAAAGACAAGAAAAATGGTCAGATCAGAGCACCACCCCCCCAAAAAAAAATATCTTTCCAAAATCAGTGATAATTTACCTTTTATTGAAGACCCAAATTTAAGTTCTATGGCCTATGTTAGGCAAAAGTCAAGCTAGATTATCACAATGGTGACTTCTGTGATCAAAAATCAGTGGAATTACAAAAAAGAAAATTCCAAAGGTTAGGGAGCTCTGCAAAATCTAAATTAACTAGGTTCTTTCAAATATTTTTTCATCTGCAAGGTTTTTTCTTCTTAAATAAATTGAACAGCATTGTTGCACATCCCATTACTATATTTTTAGAGTGCTTCCTCAAGCAAAGTTGGTTCATGCAACAATTCTCTGAATAGTTTTAGCCTACTGCCTACCTTCAGTCATACTGGTAAAATGTTGGGAGTCTTAAGGATCTTAAGTTCTTACATTTTTTTCCCCCCAAATTAGTGGCTGGATAAAGAAAATAAAAGGAAAAAAAAAAAAAAAAAAAAAGCACCAAATCAGTTTCTCTTCTGCCTGAGGGAAGCAGGTTGAGTGTGAACTCCACCATCACCTGTCACGATCAGCCTGCTAAAACGCCACTGAGCAAACACATGGCTAGAGCCTGCTGCTTTCTGTCTCTTACACAGATAGTGCAAGAACAGCACCGCCAGCATTATGGATTGCAGAGATGCAAAAACAAACCAACCAACCAACAAACAAACAAAAACCCCCACTTATGGCAGTTGATTGGTAGAGAAGTTGGAAGCAAAACTGTAGAAACATTTTGTTACTTCACGTGTTATTTATTTATTATATACTTATTTAAATTCATGGACTGCTTTATGGGTGCGAATATCCTCTATAGTTATGTTTCATCCTAGGAATCAGAGTTCCTTCATGCAGATTTTATGGTTAAGCATAAACCCAGAACAACAATTCGGAGCAATACTGTATTAATATCTTACTAGTTATTTGCTCATTGAAGTACAGAAATCAGATTGTTGCATGTCTCTGAAACACTGGTATGTTAAGTAACATGGCAATGCAATGAGTCAAAGACTAACCAAGTATGATTCCCAAAACACATGATTCTAGTAAGCTCATTTTTACACTTTCACTGCATAGGCTGTAAAAGAGAAAAAAGGTATAGCTAATAGTTTTAGGCAACTTCCTTGTCTTTACAGAAGAGATTACCTGTTTGTTCTGTAATGCTAAGCTAAACAAAAATCATCTTAGAAACAGTTATATAATTGATGTTATATTCTCCCAAGACGCAAATGTTTCTTTACAAGACTAGGCATTATTCAGAAGAAACACTAAGGAATATGGGCTATTTAAGAAAAAAATCCCACCATATGTTCTTGTCAGGAGTGAAAGGGAAGCTCCTTTATGTTTCTTCCCTAACGATAAATTGTAATGCCCCAGGGAACCAGAGATCTTTGAAAGTTCAAGTTTTATAGCAGTTGAGAACAGAGTGCATTGACTCTACGTAGTTCTTGCCAATGTTAATGACTGTTACTGTGATCAAAGCCTAACTTGGCGCATTCCAAGCAGGATTATAGTTCTCAAGGCACACTAAACAAGTTTACAGACTACAGTTTGCAGTTATGGTTTGAGTTAAGGAAGAAATCAAGCTGTGGTAGCTTTCTTAGTAGCTGCCAACTTCAATCCATGTTAAAAATATTCATGATCATACTTGTGAACAAAAAGTACATCTAAGTAAATATACTGATGTGCACAAGTATTTCATTTTTTTGTGAACATCTAAGGCCAGTTCTTCCTTACGACTTTTATACTGACAGAGTCAAATACCAGTTTTTATTTTCAAAGGCTAATTTTTCCACCACCGATCTTTTGATAGAGGTCTAATGAGGTACAAGAATGTTGTTTTCATTTGAAGCAGCAGCTCAGATGCAGTACCTCAGTCTTCTCAGTTCTGAGCCTCATTTAGCCCAATGTATAGTTCTAGTAGCCAAAGCAGTCAGTTGGTAAATAGACATATGAAGTGAACTGAAAAAACCCCAAACAAAACAACGAAATAAACAGGAAAAGTTACAGAACCAGAGATAGTATTTTCTGTGCTCCCTGAAATGGTTGATATATTTTATATTCCAGTTCTGTTTTCCTCTCTCTTCCATATTAACTAGTAACTGAAACACTGTAGGTTAAACTTCATTTCATTGGACATTCTTAATAACCTCTAAGGAAGAGGAAAGGAAACACAGGTATTTGAGAGCTCCTAAGTTTCTCCTAATAATTTAGGCCACAAACAAAATCAAAAACTCTTATTACACTCTAACCAATATCTAACACAGGTATTTCATGGGGCCATTTCACTTGTATTTATGTGATTGATTGAAACATTATTTTGAGCTATGCTGTAATAACCTTTAAAGAAGTAAACTTCCCCAAGACCACAAATCACATTCTGCTAAGCAGTAATGCATAAACCATGCTAAAACTCCCCTGTCCAAAAAAATGTCAACCTCAAACACAAAAGTGGTTCCATATGCCGCAAGTACCACAAGACATAATAAAAAGTTTGCTCTATCATTTGAACTTTATAACAGAGTGATATGGAAAGCTATCTGTCAGCAGTTAGTGATACCTTGATGTTGCACGAACTGCCCGCCAATTCCTTCACACCACAGCTATTTGAGTATTTGCTGTCCACAGAAGCAAAAGCTGATCTAAGTCTAGTCTGTTAAGCCTTCTCTCTTCCCAGGAGTGTGCTTCTGCCACAGTTGTGCCAGTGTTAGCTCTTACAAGACTATAGGATGAGCTCTTTTAGGAAGCTGTTTAGGAAGCTGATGGAAGGCAGCAGGTACTGTAGATAATCTAACAATCCAGAATGACTTCAACAGACACACATAGCTGGCTAAAACTTCAGATGTCATTACCAGAACATTACTTGAACAACAGTCAAGCATGTTAAAGCATTTAGAAATGCAGAAATTGAATAAAGATTATTCTCTAGATCTGATTTCTTGACCAAAGGCCAATTAAAGCTTGCCATCTTCCTTACTGTAGAACTGAGCTGTAATGAAGTACAGTTGCAAAGCAGTGGAAGTGCATGTCAGTAATATGAGAGCACAACAAAAATATCTTGCTACTCACATTATTATATTCACATATTAAAAAGGTCATTTAGTTCAAGAATCAAACAGATAATATTTTCTACCTGGTATCACCTCCCTCAAGCTATCGTAGCATAGCATTGTTTGAATGAAAATTTCCACTGGTTTATTTCTAAGCGTGCCTTTCCATTTTCCTCCTTTCCTACTCTCTCAGAAAACTATACAGTAACTTTTTATTATTAAAAATTAGTAGGCAGGATAGGGAAGAAGCTTCTTCCCTAACTCCAAATTCAAAGCTGGTATTTGCTCTGCAAAAGACTCCAGATGTGGAAGTCTCTCTTATGCAATGACACATTTTCCTTTTTTAAAGAAAACTCTCCCCTCAGATTTCCTCATCTGTTACTTGATTGTTTTGAAATAAGGCAACCCAGGATAGTAATACAAAAAAAGTTAGATATAAAACTGACCCTGATCAGTGCTATTAATTGCTGCTTCTCTCTCTGAGATTTTGCCACCATTTCTTTGTTAATAATCACTGTAGGTTAGACAGCTAATGCAGATGGTCTAGCATCCACAAACTATTGTGTCTTCAATATTTTTGAAGGATGGTGTTTTTTCAGGTTTTTGTTTTGTTTTTTTATAAGAGGGTAGTCAAGACAATGTGTGGTACCACAGTTTTTAGGAGTTCAAGAACTGCTGAATGAGGCAAAGGAAGAACGAAAAGGAAAAAAAAAAAGCAAAACAAAACCAGAAAAGCTCAAACACTGCTCAGTATGAAGCAATAATATAAGGACCAGCTTAAAAGTGCAGTTCTGCAAAGAGACAGGTTATATTTTCCACATCTTCAGACATCCTAGGTATTACAAACAAAAGTATATGCTCAGCAGAAGACTCATGAAAGAATAAAGAGGATCTTGAGTAGCTGGCAATTATTCTTGTTCTCAGCAATAGCTGTCTTTCAGGAGCTATCACACAGAAAGAGCAGCGAGCTGGATCCATGAAGCTTTATCGTAAAGACCTAGGTCCTTTATTTGGCAGCTTTGGATACGAAGTACTTGTCACTTGAGAAAGTGTAAGCTTCAGCAGCATAAAGTTTAACAGAAAGACTGTTACAGGAGTTACATCAATTGGCATCATTATGGTACTGGAATATGGGACCAGAATCAAACCACCCTTGAAACCAACACCACTCCTGTGGAATTATTCCCAGACCTTGCTACCAAATTAATTTTAAATAGACCTACCCTTTTTTTTTTTTTTTTTTTTTAAAAAAACACATAAAAGTACCCATAAGACTGCTTTATCTATTTAGTTGCCTCACTGTAGCAGAAAAAGCGAGCCACGGAGCCACAGAATCCAGGAGTCTTAACACAGAACTTGAATCAAACCTGGTACAAAACCTGGCCTGAAGGAGTAAGACCAAATTTACAACCCTTTGAATTTGCAAGCCTGAGATGAAATAGCAAAATGAAAACTGCTTAACAGTTTTTAAAATTTAATCTCTTTGAAAGAACAAAAAATGTCTCTATTTAAGAAATATGTTTTAAAAAAATTCACTAAACTTCATTAAAACTCTCACATATTCTAATACATAAAACCCTCCCCAAAATACTCACTTCTATTCCAGTCTATAGATGGCCTGTAACAGTTTTAAATGCAATACCAGAAGTTATATAAAATGGCTAGGAACACAAACTTTTCTTTTTTGTTTGTGGGTTTTGTTGGTGGTTTGGTGAGCTTTTTGTTGTTGTGTTTTAAACTAGGCAAATTAATCACAGCTATCAAACTTGGGAAGCCTGTTAAAGCTAAAGCACCCCACTCTATAGCTGTCAGCTTCAAACCCTTTGCTTAGCAATTCATCTTAATGCTTCATCTCAATAGATTGCACAGTAATGATAAATCCCAAAAGCAAACTGTTCACCATAACTCCTCTCTTCCAGCAATCACTAACTGGAATGTAGAATCTAGCAGGCCACTAATACTGAAGTTACACAAGCAATTTCTTGCCAAATAATTATTTTTTTCCCCAAATAGAACTCTTCTTCAAAAACGTAAGAAATTAAACAAAATAAAATATCTGATTATAGATTATCCTAAACCAGAAACAAATCTTACCCACCAGACAAGATAAACAGATGGAATGCACAGATACTAGAAAGATAGCATTGCTTTGCTCTATTATTTCTAACTTTTTTTATTCCTAAATAGACTTGCTTTATTTTAAGGTTTGATATACTCACATACATGGAACAGAAACAAAAGCAGAAAATCCAGAGCATATCGTAAAAATCAAATAGCCATTGAGATGATACAAAAAAGCTTGTGAAGACTCAGAAAGACTGTCAGCAATCAACAAATCAAGGCTTTACTTAGAAGCCTTAAAGGCAGCATCCTCAAATATCTGAGAAATCAGAGCCACTCCACCCCCCCAAAAAAAAGCATTATCAGAAGAGAACCTTTCTACATCTCAAAATTTCAGAAAATCTCAATGGTGTGATGGTGTGTTTCGCATGGCAGAACGAAGAGAATAGAATCCTGAAAGCAGTTACAAAGTTTCTTAACCAAATCAGCAAAGCTGACTGCCATATATCCCACTTTTGGAAGTTATTCTAATACAGTTGAGCTTAAGAAATGTTTTCAAAAGAATCTGAGTGGACAGTAGTATACAATACCTATCTAAGGGGACAGAACTACCTCCAGAGCAGGCTATTCTTGGGAAGAATGTAAGCCAAGTTAATCATCCCAAGAAAGACCTGCATGTTTTCTTAATCTTTAATTCTGTAGGAGACCTGGAAAGGACTTTTTGCTTGCAAAGCTACAGCACTTACTACTGAGCAACTTCATTCAAAGGGAAGATTTCTATGCAAAACACTCTAGCTATCCTGGGGGGTGGGGGGGTGAGGGTTGGGTGTCATGGGGAAAACAAAACCCCAGCAGAGTCATAGGAAGGCAAACATGCTCCTTTCCAGTGCTCTGAAAGGAAGTTTAAACTCTCAGGAAAGTAATCGTAACAATAACTGATATGCAGGAATTATGGGATTCTCTCCTCTCGTGCTCCAAAGGTGCTACAAGTTATGAACTTACCCTGCAGGACAAGTCTACATCCTTGTAGGACCTGCATATGCTAACTTTAGCATCTTTAAGGACATGCTGTTCATCAGCTCCTTCACCAGTACATTAAGATGTATATAGCAACATTTAAAATGTACCACTGGAAGGAAAAAACTAGGATATTAACTCACTCCAACACTCAATTACACTTCTCGGCATATTCATGTTTCAGATTTTGTGTTGCTTAAGAAGAACTGTACTTTAAAGTAAAAAAATTCCTCCTGTACAGAGGAAAGGGGAGGCTGCGCTGCCCGTTTAACTACACTGTGGTAGGACAGATCTTCAGGCAATTAGATGTTCCAGTAAGGTAACTTGCTTATTTCTTCCCTTCTTGGTTGATGGTTCAGAAGTATTCTGAAAAATGGTCCTAAGACACGTACTTAACCATTGTAGTATTTCAGCTTTTGGAAACAGAAATACAGGAAAAAGTTATTTTACCAGTCTAAGGAATATCCATATTGAATTACTTCCAGATTAAATTATGCACAATGTAATAATAAATATTTGGCAAGGAAACTACTTATTTAATGTGTCTTTAGACATGGTTGCTAGGACAATCTTGTAAATTTTTATTATGAAAAAAGTCTTCATATTTCCACGTAATTATTAATCTTTTGTACTGTGGTTATCTTGATCAGGAAACAAATTAACTTGTGGAAGCTCAAGAAGTTAACTGTCGCTTGTTAGGGTATTCCATCATCACTTAGATGCTTCCTGACTCTACAAAGACTCTCAGAAACTACAAAGCCCTTGCACTTCTTTCCCAATCATTCCATAATTTCTGCCAGAAGAATGCAGAGACAAACCATGCTCTGGATGAATGTTGTACAGTACATCAGAAGAGCTAAAGAAATTCTTCCTAAGTTCCTTTCTTGTGAAAGAGAAAAGATTCAGTCTTCAGCAATTTGTGGGAATAATCTCCATAGCCTCTCTCATACTGAGCTTGCCAAGAATACCTATAAAAGGACTCATTTGTAAAGAAAACAGACCAGATTTTTTTTAGAGTCTCTCACTTAGAAAAAGAAGAGAAATGCAGTTTTGTTCTGGTATTTGTTCTTGCAATATAAAACTTTGATTAATTTAGAGAAAGAGATAAGAAGAAAGAGTGGTGGTGTTTTTAATGAAAGTATCACAAAGACAGTTCAGTATCTAACCGAAATGGTTAAAACAATCCTCTTAATTTTAATTTCCAGACAATGGGGCAAGAGGGAGCAGAAAGGACTGCTTTGCTTTCTCCTGCATTGTTCAGAAGATACTGCACAAGCCATAAGAAGAAAGAAAACCTTACCTTCTGTACTTCAAAAAAAAAAAAAAAAAGAAAAGTGGATGAGCCACTGGAGTCACAGTCAAACAAAGGAGGGTTCCTCTCTTTTTCAAACAAAGCAGTGCTAGTGACAGTCTAATCAATTTTCTTTCTGTGGAACAGATACTGAAATCTGAACCAGGAAGATGGAAAATTGAGTTACTACAACTGAAGCAGAAGAATGTTGAACGTGAAAATTATATTTATGTTAAGGTTTTTTGTTGGGTTTGGAATTGAGTTTTGGTTTTGTGGGATTTTGGGGGGGTGGGGGTGGTGTTTGGTTTTTTTAAATATATCACCCAATCTGTTGGGGGAAAAAAGCTTGTAAATACATGTATTAGTGAGAATTTATCTGAATTAGTATTTGTATACAAAAAACACATACACAATGGCAAACCAAGTGTTGTACTATTTCTTTTCCTGAAGTAGAACTTTCCAGACTTGTAAAATGTTTGTTCCACTTGTGTGATTACTATAGATCTTGCAGTCTTACCTACTAATTTGCAACATCAAAACCTCAACTTTCATTAAAAACACTATTGCTGGCTGAATTACTCTGAAAAGATGACACGTTACACAAAAGCTTAAAATACCCCCAACCCACCACCAGCTTCAAGTCTGGTTCCCTGCCCCAACAATGCCACTTGATTTTGTGGCCTGATTTTTGACTAATGACACAATACTGCAAACCAAGCAATAGTCTCCATTTTACTGTAAACTTTTAATATATGACTCATTTCAATTACAGTCAACTCAAAGCAGTTATTAACAAAGATAGGGTTTTTTTAAAAAAAGGAATACCTCAGTCTGACCTTCATGGGCACTGGATTCATGAGTGACACGAATAGCCTAAAATTAAAACATATTTCAATCAGACTTTAAATGAGAGATTTTAAGTGTTTTAAGAATCACTGTATGCTCTTAATTTTATTAAATGCCATAAATGTAACTATTTTTGTTCCGTGCTTATAATAAAAAAATGTCCACTTCTAAGGATCTTGGAAGCCCAGTATTTCAGTTTCATCACAGTCAATTCAAATCAAATACCTAACAGTTTGTAATGGCACTTTTACACATAGAAAACACCACAGGCAAGTGTTTTGGAGATATATGTATCACTTCGTGAGCAGACAAAATACTTTAGATAGAAGCTCTGATCAAACATCATGTCCAACACTTCTACTGAAAATGTCATCAAACCGCTACTGTTTATATTTGTTACTACTTCCCTCAGCCACATGTTAACACCCTTACTACTGAGCACTTCATAATAAGCTTCAATTGAACTCAGAACATAGAAACTTTCATTTTGAGAGATCATCATTACCATCAGAAGCAGCAACACTGGTCTCCGCTTCTACCACTGGCCAGATGTTTCTGCTGCATCTTTTCAAACAGCACTAACAATCTGGCTAACCACACTTTTACCTAGCTCATCTAATTGCTTGGCGTAGCAGGGAAAGGAGATTATATTTCATCCAAATCAGCTCTTTGTGTGCCCCAAACTGCTAGAACCAAAAGAGAGATAACTAGAAGGCACAAATGAAAGGTGGCAGCAGAAGGACCATCTCTTCAGCAGCTGGCCAAGATCAACTTAAACTGCCCATTAAACTGCATCCTGAACCCACCAAAAAGATCACAAACGCCTGTCACCCATTTCAAAGTAATCTTAAAAGTAAGCCAGGGAATTAACATGGATGAGGGAACATTGACAAAGTCCATTCTGCTGGCAGGCAGGAATACTTTAAAACCCACCAACGCAGGGTTTTCTTTGTAGCAACTGTCTGATCACAAGCTCACATGTAAAAATCAAATTGTTCAAGTGCTTCTTCACTGGATTAAGTCCTAAGGACAGCACCAGCTCATACAAGTAATTCTTATACCATTTTAAATAAAAGTAAAACCACACGATACTAACTTCATAAGTTTCTAGATATTTGGCCCTCTCTTCAGGAGTCATAGATAATGAATCTTCTAGGAACTTTTTCAGTGAAGAATTAGTTTCTTAAAAAAAAAAGAAAACACACCAAAAGAAACATCATTAGAGTCACACTAACTCCAACTTCATTCAAAGCTTATAGAATGCTTACATCCAATGAAAGGTTTAAAGATGTAATTACATTGTATCTTTAAGACACTGAAGGCTGACTGCAAAAGGAATTGCTACCTGCGGCAGTTCACAATGTTTTGAGTTCTTTAGTTCATGTATTAGTATGAAATATAGTTTTTATAATTATAGGTCAAAATGTTCTTTTGTAGAGATCGTCCTTTATGAATAGTTACATTCAGAGAAAATAGTACAAAATGTGTCCTTCCCTCCCTGCCTCCCCACAGTTAACAAAAAAAAAGAGAAAAGCCAACAAAACCCACCTGGCAAAAAAAAGACTTACCAAAGTTCATTTTATCTCTGTTGTTTGCAATAGCATGAATTAGCCCAATTGTTCCACAAGCGTTGTTAATGGTCTGCTTCATGAAATACACTGATGACTTGACATCTTGCCCCTTAGCTTTTATTCTCTCCTCTTCTTCTGTTCTGAAGGTTTCATACTACAAGGAAAGTTACAAATGTCTCACATATAGTACAAATAGATACTGGCTACAGTATTCAAGCAAAAGTAATTTTAAAAGCAACAACAGCTAACTAATAACAACCAAAACTCAACTTGCAATTTGAAATGTTTAACAGATGTGGTCCAACACGTACATGTAAACTTACTCAACTGAACAGCTCTATATCATTTCTTAAACCAATGCCTTGTCAGTAGTCAAAAACCAGTCACAGCTGAAACAATTTTGAAATATTATGTTATCTAATCTAATTTCAAAAATGTTCAAAATATTTCCTTGATCTCAGCACCTGTCACCATCTCTCTTCAACAAAAAGCTTTTAAGGCCAGAGGTCTCAAAGCGCTATCAAGCAAACCATAATACTTCAGGTGTTTAATCAGCATGAAACATTCTTACAAGTTCCATTTTTAAATTTCATTTTTTTCCAGGATTTTAAAAAAGATCTATATAATGCTTACAGCCTCAAAAATGGCCCTTTAAAAGCCATATTTGTAAACTGAATGTTTATTTTCCACAATAAAAGTAGTAATTTAGTTTGATTGAACAATCTAAAGTACTTGTTTTATAAAGATCATAACTGACTAAAATCTGTTATACTGTGTAACAGTGTGTTAGTTTTGTGGGGTTTTTTTTGTTCCTTGTGGTTTGTTGGTTCTTCTGCAGGGGGTGGGTTATTTTTTGTGGTTTTTTTTTATTATTTGGTTGGGGGTTTTTTGTTGTTGTGTGGGTTTTTGTGTTTAAGATTTTCATCTCAAACAGGAAAAGAATGAAAGAAAACTTCAAATATTCCAGACAACACTGTTCTTTCTTCCTCCTTTACCTCTTTACTAGGTACTTTTGCAGACAAAAAAGAAAATATTGAAGTAGATGGGCTTTTCATACAAGTGTGACAAAAGTAGAGTTTGAATGCAGAATGTTATCATGGAACTATTCCTGAAAACCCATGAGAAATTTCTCTCAGACTCTATGTACCATCAGTGACAAACAGAAACAAGAACTTTTCCAGCATCACGATTCCACGCTTACACCTTGTCTGAATGGTACCACTTATCTACAAGTTAACAAAACCAGCCCAAATTTCGTAGAGCATAATTGGACAAAAGTTCAGATTACAGAGGGTAACCAACATAGCTGTCATTCGCTTCCCGCTCACCAAAATAAACTCCATGGCAAAACCAAACATATAAATATTGAGAATACTGAAATACAATTTTGAGCAAGGGTTAGAGCAGATCATCACCTCAAGAGGTCCCTCCTAACCTATCCCACATATGTTCGTTGGACTATGCCCCAAACGCCCAACCCTTACAGTATTCACTCTGTCTAGAACAGACAATGAAGACTAAGAAAAAAAAGACACTGACCTTTAAACTGGACAAGCACCCTAAGACTATCTGTATGCCAACAAGAATATCTTGCCCTAAAAGCAAGTTTAAGCAAATTGGTATCTAGGAAGCACAAAAGAAAGGAACCTCTAGACAGAAGAGCAAAGGCATGACACAAAAGCATTTACGAAGGCAGCAAAATTAAGAGGCATACTTTCATAAGTGTAGACAGAGCCAGGAAACATAAATAAATAATAAACTAAATAAAAGCAGAATATAATAGGCCATATTGAAAGGGAGACTGAGGAGGGGAGAAGTACTCCAGAAATACAAAATAATGCTCAAGAGTCTCGTGGAGTTCACACTAAACAACAAAAGCTTCAGAACATTGTGACTTCACATGAAAGATTCAGACTTCACACACTCGGGCTAAACAGTTGAAACACTTCTGTCCCTTATGTTTCTGAAGTATCAACATGCTGTAGAAAGTCTCAAATATTTGGCTGATGATCAAATGTGATTGATCGATGCAACAGAACATATGCTGTTTCTCCAGTTCTGTTTGTCATATGCTTCCTCAGGACGAAATTGGATACACCTTCTGGAGCAAGAGGAAAGTTGTTCTTTCCCACGGGATGATGATCCCATAGCATGATCCAAGAAAGGAAGTTTGCACAGGCAGGGAGGCAAAAGAAAAGTGACAGTCACAGAAGGAGCTCAGATGTGTAGCTCAAGCAGCCAGACAGAAACCACAGAACACAGAAAACAATGCCTTAAAGGTGATGGAAAGACCCCAAAGACAGGTGAGGACAGTTAAGACTTTGCTTATATTCAAAACTATCAAGGTGGCTGAAATCAAGCCTGAAAAAGACTGCCTGCATAGCTGTATGGAGAAACTGAGAACACAGAAGTTTGCAGTACCTGATGAGTAAGACTACTAACTTAGTCACTCTTCCCTCTAAACAGGTTTTGTTGTAGAAGTTTTAATAGCTAACTGCTTTGTTCTTATAAACCATGTGTTCTTGTTGAGACACACATTAGAAGGAAGAAGTTTAGGTAGATTCACCTCAAACTTTTTGGCTAACCTTATCACAATCACATAAGATTTTTATAAACTGGAAGATCACTATGAATTACGCATTTCAACTCACATAACACTCAAAGGAGATACGCAAGATGAATGTCTTTGCTACGTAGAAACACATCACAACACAGATTAGAAGATTTAATCAAATCAAGCATTTCGATGTCTAACAGAGGAAGAAGCAGGGGGAACTCATTTTAGAAGTATGCCCCATCAGTCCAAGAAGCAAAAGCCATATCGGTACCGATGACTGAACTGGAAGTGGACTGAAGTTTGGTCAGTGCAACAGTACAAAAACTCCAGAAGTAGTTACATTTCATATAATCTTACACACTACCTCTTAATTTGCTTAAGCTATTGTAGCTTTCGTATAAGTAGCAGATCTGAGCCATTTCACAGTGCATATTAAAAAAAAACCACCATCAATTGTCTGTATTAGAAAAATGTGAGATGTATTTGTCTGTGCTTCTACATTAGCTGTTCACATTCCAACTTGAAAAGAAATTGGAAATATACAGGTCAGATTATCAAAAGAAGATTCTGAAGGAAGCATTTTGGTTTTTTTAATTAAGAGGTCTCTGGAATAAGGTTTGAGTCACACCTTGTTTATGACACCAAAGTACAAGACTCAAGTTGTTCATTCCCATTTCATTTACAACAAAAGTGATTAGCCAATTTTTAAATCGATATTTACCTTTTCTGTTACTGGAAAGAGAAGCAGCACTGCACAGACAGGTCTTGGCACCATGCTAAGCAGTTCTGGTTCCATACCATAAACATCTACAAATTGCCAGTCAGGATGTATACCTAACTGTTTGAGAAACTGGAAAAGAAAAAAATAGAATACTACTAAATGAATATGCTCATATACATACCTTTTTAGAAACATAACAGAGTATTTACAGCGTGAAATACACTGCGACAACCCGTACTTTCCAAAAATTAAGGAGCATAAAGGAGAATAAACGAGACTCAAGTATTAATAAATAAGGCTAAACAAATCATAGCGCTAACAATGACACTCAAAATCCCCATGTTTTATTTAAATAAATAGCTTTATGAAACGGAAGTGAAAACACTCCTAGCGCTATTTACTGAAGCATTAAAGGATTTCAGCCATTTTGAAAGTGTTTTGTCATAAAATACAGAAGTACTGAATAGTCACCAACTACAAATCATGGATCAGAGCACATATGAATAAACACGATATTATTTGTCTCATGAGTACTACAGAGTACCTGACACCAGTGCTCATTATATTGGAGCTGCTGGGTTTTAGCAGCTCAAAAAGTTGTGATCTTTAATGACCTTTTGAGCAAAGAGATACAAGATATATATTTCAGTAGGCGTACTTTTTAAGGTGTTCTTTTACAAGAAAAATCCTTTCAAACTATGATAGAATAACATATTTTGAATTAGACAAGGATTAAGTACCAGACTAATCATGAATCTTCAAGTAATTCTCAGTCGCTTTTTTAGAATATTTGAACAGCATCTCAGCCAAAGGCTTTCTGATCATGTTTCCTATATTATAGCTATGTGTCAGAATACGAGAAGTGATTTTGGATCTTTTACCTAACATTAAGCCACTTAAGAAGGAAAGAGACTGCAGCACCTACTAAGCTCTGACAACCTTAGCCTACAATTGGGTGTTCACTTTTTAATTAGATATTCTTCTTTTACTCAGATATGTACCACAATAACAGCTGCAGAATTATTAACTATGCATGATCTAAAATAATTTGAAGTATTTCTATTACCAGTCTAGAAGAACCTAACTGAATTCAGAAACTAGTTTCTATACACACACTGACCATTCATAATTATAAGGAAAAGCTAGCTGTACACTGTGGCATACACAAATCCTAATTTGAAACTACTTCTACTGGTAAAAGTAATACATTTTGGAGAAAAACTTAAAGATGTGGGAACCCCATGTATTTTCCAAGAAGTCAGCGTTTCATAACTCACTGTATATTCTCACTGAAAAAACATATTCCACACAAAAGTCTTATCCAGCCACCTGGGGCTCTCAAGTTTAAAATAAGGAGTCTGCTGATAAACAGCTGTAAATTCAAATGCCTGAAAAAACATGCAGCAAGCAATATTCCTCTACCCTCTTTAATGGAAAAACAATGAACTCCTAAGGCATTTCTTTAGCAAGCTCCCAACAAAACTCAACTCTGCAGTTCTTGATACTGTTCCCAAAAGTGATACTGTAAAAGACCAGAGTGATTTGCCCATTATCTTTCTTAGAGGGGAAAGATTACTTTAAAAGCCTCATCATACTTCCTGCTCAACCCTACTTGAGAAAATCTATTTATTGATACATTTGCAGCAAAGATGCTTAAGAATAACATAAGATAAGCCTAAATGAAAGGCACAGATGACTCTCTTCTTTCCATAATCCACCTAGCGTGCAGGTTTACACATCCACACAAGAATTCAGTAACAGTAACACCATTTTTTAGTAGATTCATACCTATATAACTGTGAGAAATAGCTAAAATGAGTATTTTAGTAAAACAAAACATGAGAACATATAATAAAAGACAATTGTCTTCATCTAACATGAGATCCCTTCAAATACCAGTTTCAACTTGTAATGGGCAAGAGGCAAAGTGGTTGTCTTTCAGGAAACATAGCAAAGGGGCTGTCTCTCAATACTTAAAAGAGATATAAAGGAAACAGTTTCTACAAAGGCTGAATGTATGGAGAACAAGGATTTCTAAAGAGTAAGGAAGATGAAGATTTCTTACCAGTAACACTTAAGGATATTTGCTACAAAAGGGGCAAAAAATAGAAAATACAAATATCCTGAAGTTTATTAAGTGAATGAAGCTACAGTTTGTAGCCAGTGTTTTGAGGGGGGGAAATAAAAACCAACCAACCCCCAAAATTTTACCGTTTTAAATGCATTATTCTCTTTCCATTTTACACTGCAAGACATGACATCAAAACGAAGGGCAAGTAAAGGTGATTTAAGTTTGAAAAAAGTTTAAAGAATATCTTGAAAAAATACAGCTTTTCCGTGTATCTACAGTAATAAAGTGTCTTTATCAGGCTCTTAAGGAAATTTTCCTTCCTTATGTAGAGGTTTATGGAACCGTGCACAAGTCATAACGAAGGCTTTGTAGAATCTAGCCTTTTTGACTAGTTCAAAAAACAAGGTAGTTTTGAAGTACAGTAAGCAATCTTCTGAGTGAATTTCCTTATGCAATGCACTAAGCTCTTTTGGTTCTGTACAATCTTTGAGTCTTACCAAGATTGGGAAGAAGGCCGAAATATTATGTTTTAGTGAAAATGGAGAAAAGGGAAAATTTTAAGTGTTTACTAGCTGATGAAACAGAAGACAGTATATTTTGAACTCCTATTCTAACCCTCAAGGTTGTGAAAATAATTACCACTTTATGATTAACCAAAAAAAACAAAACCAAAAGGGGAGGTAGTATGCATATAGGTGCATTAAAATACTGTTTGTACTTCTAGCACTTTCCTTATGAAGCAAATGACTAATCTTTCCATCGTTTTAACTGCTATGATTCAGAACTGTGGAAAAAGTAACATAACCAGAAAAAAATATTATTATGAATTATTATTATTATGCAAGATTACATGAAGTAAGGACACAAAACCCCAACAACATAAAAACAACACTCAGTTTAGAAAAAGACCCCACAACCAGAATCATTGAATCATTTGGGTTGGAAAAGACCTTCAAGATCATTGAGTCCAACCGTTAACCTAGCACTGCCAAGTCCACTGCTAAACCATGTCCCAAGTGCCACATCTACACATCTTTTAAATACCTGCAGGGATGGGGACTCAACCACTTCCCTGCCCAGCCTGTTCCAATGCCTGACAACCCTTTTGGTGAAGAAAATTTTCCTCATATCCAATCTAAACCTCCTCTGGCGCAACTTGAGGCAGTTTCCTCTTGCCTTATCGCTTGTTCTTTGGGAGAAGAGACAGACCTCTGCCTCACTACAGCCTCCTCCCAGGTGATTCTAAAGAACAGTAAGGTCTCCCCTCAGCTTCCTTTGCTCCAAGCTAAGCAACCCCAGTTCCTTCAGCTGCTGCTCATAAGACTTGTTCTCTAGACCCTTCACCGGCTTCAATGCCATTTTCCAGGCACACTCCAGCACCTCGGCGTCCTTCCTGTAGTGAGGGGCCCAAAACTGAACACAGTGTTGGAGCTGTGGCCGCACCAGTGCTGAGTCCAGGAGGACAATCACTTCCCTTGCCTAGAAGAGGCAATGCTAGAAGGATCATATTGAGCTACTGGACAAATAAGTGATTTAGGGTCTCCTGTCCTGTTCTACACCACTGTGGAAAAAAAACAACCAACCCAGCCAACATCAAAAACCAAAGCCACAAACTCCACATTAGTAGAATGCTCCCTAAACCCAAGAACAGCTACTCAAACTCCTTAATGAAATATTCAGCATAACTAAAACTCTACAGATAGAGGGTGCCTTTTGTGTTACCATACTGCCTAGAAACATTGCAATCTAAGGAATTGTACGTTTCTGTATATGACAGTGATGACTAGAAGTGCTGATCAGCATTACAGGGAACAGCAAGAGCACAGGCTTAGTATGACAGGCAGTGATGTTAAACATGTGAGCAGCATTAACAACTTTATTGTATAATTGTCAGAAAAAAGAAAAAAATACTAAGGAGACACAAAAATAGGCAAAAGAGATGCCTCTGTCTATCAAGAAGGTTTCCTTCAGGCCTGGGAGGAGGGGAGATATATCCTTCTGAAAATTCAGTAAGTATATGATAAAAACTGGAAGCATAAGCCCCTGTGTAAGACAGACTGGCAGATGGGTAACAGATGAATAATAGATGGCAGCATGGGAAGAACTCTTAAAACAAATATATAGAGCTTATTTTTAATGTGGAGACATGCAAAGGAAAAAAAAGAGAGTTCAATCAATTACACAGCCAGATAAATAATTTTTTGCCACTGTTATGAATTGATAAAAGCAAGGCAAGACTGTATTTAGCAAGGCTGGGTAGAAGAAATTTTGTAGGAATAAGAAGTTATTAGGAACCAGGAAGAGTTCTTCAGAAGGACAAAACCCCATATTAGATGTAACACAGGAAGGTCAGAAAAAGATGTCACAAGCAACTGCTTCAGTTTAGGGAAGCTGCATGAATAGCTTAGTAATAACTATATTAAACCTCCTTTTTCCCCCCCCCCTCAGTCTCCTAGCTTTTTCCTAGCCCAGACAAAGATGCTGGTACAGAAAGGAGTCAGTTATGCACCAGGAGCTGAAGCAACCCCTTCCCCTCAGACAAAAGCATTCCTGTTTTAGGACAGAAGGCAGTTCTGCATGCTTTTTAGACAGTGTCATTCATAGGGAGGGACCTCTGGTGCTTTGTATTCCAATTATTCAGTAATTATCCAAGCAATTTTATTCTACAGATACCTGCTGGACAGAGCAGTTAAGGGTACTTTACATTGTATCTGAGGGCTTACTCACTTTCAGCTGCTTTCTTTCTCTCAGCTTATTAATAAGTACTCAGGTTAAATAGCACCTTTATATTTCTCTAGAGCTGCACAAGAGAGTATTAGATAGTCTTTTTCAGTCACTGCATATCACATTGCTGACTCTTTAACTTACACCTCTTTGAGCATCCTTAGATAAAGAAGAAAAAAAACCATACTTGGCTTCATTGCAGAAGTCTTACAGGGGCTCATGAAGAACAGTAACAGCAACAAGAAAAAACATCACACATGCCTGTATCTAGTTTATTAACTTTTTCAGAACTTTACTTTTACTGATTGTTGCCATACTTCCAGTTATCTCTTTTCTTGTTGTATGAAAATACCTTCCTAAGAAACTCTTCTTGGTTTTTCACTGGTCCAACTAACCATCAGACAAAACACTTTTGAAATTACTTTCCACACACTCCTCCTTATGTGCGTTTCTCAATTTCTCCTTTCCCCCCCCCCCCCAGTATTTCATAAGGCGTTTCCTTCTCACCTGTTTTCAACTAGCTAAGAGAGAGAGCAGAAAAGATGAAGACAGACTCAGCAGTGGACAATAGAACAATGAGAAACAATGGACAGAGGCTGGAACGCTGGAAATTTGAACTTGATAAGGAAAGCATTTAAATTTTAAAAATAACGATCATGGTCAAACACTAGTACAAGGCTGCCCAGGAGGCTGTGAAGTCCATCCTTTCAGGAATTCAGAACTTGACAACAGGTTCCTGAGCAACCTGTTTTGAAGAGAACATGGCTGAACTACAGAACTCTAAGAGTCCCTTCCAGCCAACCCTATGCTATTCTAAATCACCACGCACTGTAAATATGTATGTCTAAATGTTAGTTAATAGCAAAAAGCATTACAATAAGCACATTTAGGCACGTTACCTATGTGGTATAAGCTACACTGTTTTCATTGTTGGTACCAATACTTTAACCTACTAACTGTTAGACCTGAAAGAAGCACAAAGCAGTTATTTTTAATACTTGATTCTGCTCTGAAGCACATTGGCTACCTTTAAGGTTCATGAAAATTATTTATTTATAAAAAACCAATTCATGCTTATTTATTTATTTATAAAAAAACAATTCATGCTTATTTATTTATTTTTAAAGAGCCTCAAAGTAGAATGGAAACCCAGTGGACAGAGGCAACTTAGCAACATCTTGACTCATGAGACTTGATTTCAGCAGTGTAAAATAGAAGTACTTCTGCCAACACAGTTACGCAGCCAGTAGGAAGAAGTGATTTATGGGGTTGTTGGAGATGTGGGAAGGGTAAGTGAGGTAAGAAGAAGTAAGGGTGCAATTTATTTTAACAGAAAACTTCTGGAGTAGTTAATGTGCAATTTAAATAGTCTGAAGTAGCAGTGCTCTTTTGTACTGTCACTTGCACATAAAAACAAAGTGAGGACAAACACTGAAACAAGATGGACTTTGAAAATTAGGTGCAATTAAAGTTGGGACAGCATTTGCAAATATTCAAGAATGCCACATTCTAAATACTAAGTCATCATAGTAATGACTGAGTTTTCCACATTTTACTATAGTACTTGTATAGAAGCTGGAACCATGAAACCATAAAACTGGCAAAAAGCACAAACATTTCCAGACATTCAGATGCAAAAGTCAAAGAGCTTTTGTGGGAAGAACCAACTGTTGTAGTCCTCTTCCTAATGCAAATGCAAACCAAGACACCAACAGAGTCTACATTTTATTCTACTTCTGCTCAGCGCATTAAAGCATTGCTGTATCACAACAAAAACACAGTTAAGACCTTCTTCTGAAAAAAAAAAACCCCAAAAAACAAACCACACAAATACCAAAACACAAGCCTATGGCTGTAGGAAACAGGGAGGACTACATCCAAATAAACCAAGTGAGACAACCAATATTTTGTAACTTTTTCGTTAAAGCCCAAGAATTTTTGGCACTTCATTAAACTGAAGCTATCTTTTTACCTAGAAAGTCGTAAGTCACTGCATAAGATGTGTTAGGGAGTTATCACCCAGAAAAAGAAAAAAAAAAAAAAACCCACACTGAAAAGCACTTATATTACAATTTATAAAAATCCAAAAATACATGGTTGTATTCAGCCCTTTAAGTATCCAATTCTTACTAATCTATATTACAAATATAAATGCAGATTTTTTTTGTAATATGCCCCTATAAATTATGTATAAAGACTTGAAAGCAAAATACTTTGTTTCAGAAGTTAAATCCTTTTCTAGAAATAAGGTAATCACCCAAACCGTATTTTATTGTTTGGGCCTTATGAGGATATATTTCTTAATTCTTTCATTATGGAATTTGTGGAATTAAAATAAAGGGATCATTTATCAATACGTCTTAGAGAACGCATCTTTCAGACTAGTAATCAAATTGACTGATGTGACAAGACGGCAGCAGCTGTAGAAACTTTAGTTCTATACAGCTGGTCAAAAGGCATACCAGAAGCAAATAAATGGCTGTAACTTACATGAGGTGCGTTACTCTTCTTTACCAACTACTCCCCAGTTAGAGTGGCCACAGTATGGTCTTGCTTACGCAAGAGATGCTCCATTATAATAAACTTATTTGGGAAATTCAATATTTATTAGAAATTCTTTAAATATCCTCAAACACTGATTTTCAGAACCTCATAATAAAGTTCAAAGAATACAGCCCATTTATCATCACAATTTTTTAAACTTTTTTTAGAAAATTTGCAATGAAGGGGGAAAAAAGGGAACACTTTCAACTTCATAAAAAATGTGAGAGATCTTACACCCACAAAATTTTTATCTTTCCAATTGAGTTAGTTTTTTTTCAGAGTGTCTCAAAGAGCACTGCTGAATTACAGCTGATCTTCACCATGAGAGGTATATTATTTTTTAACATATCCATCAAGCAGTTTTGAAACTTAATACTAAGTATGCCCAGGTACTGCCACATATATTGAACCAGGATATCACACAGGCAACAATACAAAGTGCTGAGAAACCCAAACTAACCAGCTGACCCAGGCTTCCTTTGAAACCACCCCAGTGAGTGAGAGTTTTAGAATGCTCGAGAGTCCTGAGGTGCAGCTACTGAGCCACTTCAGTTCAGCACAGGACACCAAATTACACTGTGAAAAACAGAGACCTGTTTCTATGCTCTAAATTATTCATACTGGGCACAAGCCATACCAATCCACTCCTCCAAACAAGCTTTTATGGATAGTATTTCCACAGCATACTAAACCAACAATTGGGTTCTACTGATTCTGCTTGTCCTTTAAGCCAAGGAAAACGCGAAAGTGGGGAAAAGCATCTTCAGTGCAATATAGTAACCTATCACATGAACTGCTATGGCTTGGTTTTGCACTCTGTAGCACCTCATTCCCTTAAACAGTGTTCCAGAGAGTAAGGGTCTCATGGTTACAATTTTTAGTTTGTCACTGAAACAGAAGAAGAAACTAAGCAAAAGAGAGCATAATAAAAGGCCAGAAGTGGCAAGTACAAATAGAGAAATGCAATACGTGGTTTTCTTAGCTTTCAGTTACTGAGGAATGTACAAAGGAAGATCTAAGTCAATCCTTCAACTACTCATATATATAATGCTCTAAACCCCAAAACAAGTTACAATTTTCCTTTTACAGCATATCTACCCATTTAAACTCAACAAGAAGTCTATATAGCTCGAGATATTTTAAACTAGAAGCCATTCAACAAGTGATCTTACAGTGGATGTCTACAATCCCTTTGTATTTGTCCTTCGGCTTATTCTTTGCTATGCTATGCCACAGCCTCAACAATTCCCGTTTGCTGGCTCTGTGGAAGGCTTTCTGGGGGTATTCTCTTTACAGAAAGGCATAAACTGAGTCCTGGTCTTTCGCCTTCTGAGGCTCATAGTAACAGGCTGTTTTCCAGGCATGCATGCTATGTCTACTGTTTCCACTCTGCTTGCAACAGAGAGTTCAACTCTACTCCCCCACTCCCAAGTAAAAAAGTAAGCTTAGCCAAGCATTTTCAGAAGGACATCTCTGTTTCTTCACATGCAACATGCTTCCACTCCAACACAGCTCATCTACAAGTATTTTCACCCTGCACATCAGGAATCGTGGGCACTTTCAGTTACTTCCATCCCTAGGGCTTTCTTTTGGGAAAGCTTGTGTGATAATGTTAAAGAGTTCATAAAGTTGAAAGACCTTTTAGGAAGAGTAAAGTTTGTTTCCTCAGAATACTTAAATTGTGTCTCCCCAACACCCTTAAAAAATGTGGTCCGTGACTGGGTGAAGACTGGCTGTAACCAGTTTCTGCCATTTGTGCTATGTTTTGTGATCTTTATTGCCCCCGTGACTCTAAAGTCACAGCTGTCAAGGTCACCCATGGACTAAAATTAATTTCTGTATGTAGCTGAGTCTCAGTACATTAATGGATTTGGGGAAAAAAAAAAAAGGTAGGATCAAAGGCCTGGAAAAAATGCTGGAAGGTAACTAAGAACCAGGAAGTAAGCCCTCAGGTGGCAAGAGAAACCCAAGCCACAGTCACCTCCCAGTTGTTTAACCTGAACTACCTGAAGCCAATGCTTGAGTTGAAATGGTACCTTATGTAGAAAGTAGGGGTGTTTCTTAGAGCACGTGAGATGAAGAAAGGTAAGAGAGAATGAAGAAAGGTAGAAGATCAAAAAAGATAACAACCAATACTACTTTTTTGTTTATCTGTGCATGCTAGGAAATCAGTCATGGGTTGCAAGCCAAACTGAAGTGACATCATGAACAATCAGTTTGTGTCTGGCCTTTTCACTGCAATAATTTGTTGCAGTCTGGTTTTGGGGGTTGGTGAGGTTTTTTGTTGTTGCATTTTTGGGTTTTTTTTTTTGGTTTTGCTTTTGTGTGTGTGTAGAAGAAATTGAGAACATACACAGCCAAATATAATATGGTAAACAGTGGGCAGATAAATCCCATTTTCTTGCTTTCTCTCTCCCATTAGTGGGGAAGGTTTCATAAGAGATTCAGTTGAAGGTGAAAGAAAAGGAACCACTCCCAATCATCACTGTACACAAAGTGGAGCTTTGTAAAAGCTGAATCATCAACACCTTCTGTATCAGAGGTGGACTAACAATTCATCCTATCAGTGTTGAAGGGGAGGAGAAAAAAAAAAAGGCATCGTGACAATTATATTAGCACTATATGGTACATCTAAGTATGCTGACTTCTCTCTTAAAAATACCACAACAGATAGGTGGCTGTGGTATTTCGAGTGAGTCACTGCCATTGTAAATCTTTCAAGCTAAAAAAGAATATCCCTGTTTATCCTCAGTCAGTTTCTGAACCTTTAAATAGTTCTAACACATATGCACGAAGAGAGGTCCTATATATACACCAAGGATTTAGAAATTCCTAGACTTGTATTACAGCATAAATGCTTTCAGATAGAGAAAAGCTTGCAAGATAGTTTGAAAAGATTTCACATACCCTGAGAAATACCAGTACTTCTCCATTATTGTCTGAATTCCAACCACAAAGATTTAAAGTCTCAAACTTGCAACTTACGTGTCAAAACCAGAGAGCACACAGCATAGTAAGCACATATTAAAAGCAAATTAACCTGTATTTAGTACATTTTCTTTCCAGTTACTATTAAAATAGGGTATGATTTGTACAATAACCAAAATAGGCTAACCATTTGTTAAACTGTAATGACAGTTCTGACTACAAACTAAGACTTAAGAATCCACACACCTTACAGGTGAATGGAATTTTTTTTAGTTTTAAGAGTTCACTCACACACCTGGCAATAACATTAACACTAAGAGTAGTACATTGCAAGGACAGTGTAACACTCAAGTAAAACAAACAAAATACAATTTTTAAAAAAACAGCAAGAAACCCAACCCCAAAACACCAAGAAACACATGTCTAGATATCTGTGTAAAAAACTACTACTAGATGTATCTCTTTATGTGTATGTATCTTAATACATTACAGCTATTAAGGGCACACCATTGTTAGTTTGTGGGTTTTTTAAAATCCTGAAGAATTCTAGAATATTTTAGAGAACACAACACAGAGTACCACAAAAAAACCAGTCTGTCCTTGCAATTAACTTCACAGGATTTTTTTAAAAAGCATTTGCAACTTCATTTGAATCTCAAATTACTATTATTGTTGTTCTAAACATAAGCAGGATATGAGCAACTTGTGACTAATAGCCTTGTTCTTACAGCTTACCACTGTACTGATGAGATTAAAAGAACAATGACTAACAATGCAAAGTGTATTCATATTCAACACTGACCATTTTTTCTTTTCTTTTTAATATAAATCTCTTAGTCTAGATAGTAGCAACAACCACTGCTAAGTTAAGACTGGCAAAATACAGTGAAGGAGCAAGTCTAAGTGGTCTAAAGTGGCCTTTTCTGTACAGGAATATTAAGAAGAAAATCCTTGCAGAATGAAAATTCCAATAATCCATGATCACCCACAACTGACAGATATCCATTATCAACAAAAAGCCAATGGGCAAGACAGCCAGATTTTCAACATGCTTAAGTTGTTCATTTAGTGTTTTTTCAGGATTTACTCTGTATAACAAACATGTAGTGGCAGAAGATAATTCAGATTTTTTTTAAAAAAGTAACATTGTTTTTCCTCCTCAGTTTATACTTTACAGCTTAAATTAACTGTAACGAGCTCATCTCAACATCTCAACATCAACATCTGGAAAGCGATGTCAGAGAATTTGAAATTGTACTAGTCATTTACTCATACTTACTTCCTTCTAAACAGGAATCTAGTCTCTGAATTACAAAATTTAAAAGAAGTCTAAAACTTAAGGAGATTATAACACACATCCAAGAAAAACTCCCACGAAAGGCTGTTAATTTTAATTGAGGACTAGGATTAAGAACTCTCCACAGTAGCAATACTGTAAAAATTATAAAATTATTTGTTCTAGGAAACTATAAAGCAAAGTACAAAATGACGCAGCATCAAATAACTTTTTGCTCTCCTGAAGACGCAGTGTATTACTACAACAACAAACAAAACATTTTTCACACACCGAAATTCCTGATTTCCAAAATACTTCAACAATACAGTTTTAAGAATGTAATCTTACAGCTGGAAGCTTAAGTCCTTTGGCTTAAACACTACCCTTAACGTTATCAACAGGCCTGCTAGGATCAACGTCTTGCCTCTAATGCTTGTTAAAGATACTCAAAGTTGCCACTGAGAACCTGATGCAGGGTTGGAGTATGTGTGATACCCTTTCAGCTAGAATTTATCTAGCACTTAACATTGTTTTGTGGACTAGAACAAGCTTCCTTTCTCTAGCATGGATTCTACTACGCTACAAAACCAGAAATAACAAATCACACAGATGTGGTCATGAATAAGCAGCAAAGTGCAAAAATAGTAAAATGACGTTATTTCTTATGGGCAGCCAAAGAAGAAAGAGACAACACAGTGGTGTGAGTAAACCCATGCAAGTGCACAAAGCCATCCTGTACAGGTCCAGAACAGGCACACATTATATAGTAATGTTTTAATCATCAATTAATTAATTAAAACCCACCTCGCGACACATCAGAGGTTACATTACATTAATAGCCAGACATTATCTATTCTATTCTCTCTTCCTTTAGCTTGTGGGTGTTTGGTTGTTGTTTTTTGGGGTTTTTTTTCTATATAGTATCTTTACATGACACTACGTACTGAGAGGTTTCAGAGGAGTGTCCAGTACAGTCCAGTACTAGAAGGCACCCGTGGGGGAGGAAGGGGTTACTCTCGTTGGAGAAGCAGGAGGCTTTACTACACGAAAATGAAAGATGGGCCTAGAGCTGAAGCGACACTAAAGGTTACCTCGAATAAAAGCTGCTTACCTGATTCGTAACCTGGAAAGAAAGCAGAAAACAGAGAGAAGTTAAGAACCCAGTTAGATCCGCAGGCTGAGACCTCCCCCGCTCCCTGCCACAACCAGCCGTGGCTCAGCCCGCGATGCTGAGCCCGCCGCGGCCGCAGCCCCGACGCCCTCCCCGCCGCCATCCTCCTTCCCTCCCGCCAGCCCTCCCGCGCACCCAGCAGCCCCCCCACCCCCTCCCGCCGCGCCCACCCCCGCGCCGAGCACCCACGTCGGGGTTGGCCTCCAGGGGCAGCCAGCGATGGGGCTCCATGGCGGCAGCGGCGGGGCGGGTACCGGCACTGGGCTGAACCTCGCAGCACGGCACTGACAGCGCCTCACGCCGCCGCGCCTCAGACCTGACCCGGGACCGCACCACCGAGCCGCGCGGGAACGGCGGGGGGGGGGGGGAAGCGGAGACGAAGGCAACCCCCGGCGGCCCACCCCACACGTCTCCCCCGCTCCGGGGCGGCGGGCCCAGGCGGACACCGGTAGCCAACGCCTTCCCCCCGGGGCGCCTCCGGGCAGCGACGGCCGGAATACTCCCGCCTCCCCGCTCTCTTGGCTCCCCCCGGCTATGGGCTCTCCCACGTGCCAAGGGGCGACGCCTCGGCCGCCCCGCCCCGCGCTTGCTCCCAACCGTCAGGGCCTGCCTGGTGCGCAGGAGCCGCCGGGGGGCGCCCCACCGCCCGCCCCCGGCCCCAGAGCCCGCCGGGGCCCTGCCGGCAGCGGCCGGGAAGCAGGCGCCAGGCGCTCGGTACAGCCGGGCCCGTGCGAAACGGCCTCTCACAGCTAAACTGAGCTACAGCCGTTCCCTGGCGGGGAGGCGCGTACACACCCCCGGGAACGGGGCAGGCCGCGGAGCCAGAGCGGACGAAGCGTTCGGAGGGAACTGCCCAGCCGCGGCAGCGGGTACCGCCACACCGCCTGAGCAGGCTGAGCCGTGTGTAGCAGCGGGGGGACACGGGTGGTGAGGTCTCTCTGTGAGCTGCTGCAAATTGATGTGGTAAACCCAACTGAGAATAGCATCCATCTTCTAACGCTGCGAATCCCCTCGTGCTTTCCCATCTCAGTGGCATCAACATACCGTTTCTTGGCATTTTGGCTAAGATCAAGCACAGTATCATATACATATCATATGCGGTGTAAGATATTTCACATATATATATATATCAGATTGTGTTGCATCTTCTTTCAAGTTAATCAGAAAAGCAAAAACTGAAGGAACCTGTCATTTCTCGGCACCAGCCCTCCCTGCCTGCATCTGCTCACCACTCCGTACAGGCTGCAGCTCACCTACACAGCCCCTTGCAGCACTTGCACAGGGCCTCACGCTTTCAGAAGCAGACATTTGGACAAGGTTTTGGTAGAAGCCCCTCAGCTGCACCTCCAGGCCTGCCCAGTGTATGCCCGGAAAGGTTTGGGGCAGAAAGGTGGGTCAGCACAAATAAACATCCAGGGTGAGCAGGGAGGGTGCGGGAAGACTAGGAACTGTGCCAGTTCACAGGCAGATCTGAGCCCCATGAGGAAAGGAAGGAGTACAATATGAACACTTGGTGTTTCTAGGTACTGTAAAGACAGGAGTACCAAGGTGCCAGGCAGTAGGGTGTTGGGGATACCATACAACTGAGGGCCCAGGCACTGGAGAAACATATCTTCTTGAAGAGCTTTTTGAGGAACTTGTTGTAGTCCTTCAGTGTTGATGTAAATGATATCCCATTCTGTAAATGTGAAGTTTATGAACTAGGGTAAATTACCTAATGTTTTTATTTTATTTTATGCCCTGTAATCATTTAGCAGGATGCTACATGCCTGTGCCTGAAGCTTCTGCATTGACCTGTCAACAATACTGTAGTGTCTCCCTTCAGCAATCCTGTCTATTGGTAGATTTGTCTTTTAGTTTCTATACACAGTGTCTCCTCATACTAAGTTCTCAGTTCTTATTTAGCTAAGACATGGGACTGTCAGATCACCACCACTGTCTACCTCTCTGCCACAAAAAGCTTCATAGAACACACTTACAAAAGGCAGAGTTTTCTAAAGATACATAGTTTCATTCCATGGATGGGCAGACAAGCAGAAACCATTACATACTTCACCACTTTCTATTCACAATTCAAAGAACTAAACGCAGGTCTACATATTGATGAAAATAACCCCCAAATAACTCCAAATTTCAGCAGATGATTCTGTAATTACCCAACCAGCAAGATACTCACCTCCACATCTACCTCCACATTTTGGAGAAAGAATAAAAAGTAACCTAACAATATTAGTCTTAGTGCTAAAGGCATGACTAAGAGACTTGGTGAAATTGTAATATAAAATAGTATGTAAAGTTGTCTTGGTAAAAAAGTATGCAATAAGAACAAAGAGATTAAATCAAGTCCTTGCTATCAGAGACAGATCTTACCAGTACGTGCACTGCTAGTGTTTTGATAATCATGAGGTCATAAAAACACATACTACTCAAAAACGTTTGCACGCTTAATTAGATACTTTAAAAGGGAGAGGCCAAGATCAGACAGGCTGTGAATGTATAAAGCTCATAAACACATACCATATTCCATAATTACCCTTTTCCTGAAATATATTCTATGTTCTTCCATTACCATTTATGGCAAATATGTAATTTTAAACTTGCCAGAACTACTGCATGACAAGTTATGTTTTACTACTGTCACAATCCTACAATAGAAGTACTAAAATTGTAACATTGTGGTATTTTTTTTTTAAAGCTAAAAGCAAACGTAAAACTGATTACTTGAGAAATCTAAGAATATTTTCTATTTTTAAAAGGTGAAACTGGTAAAGAATTAGTGATGCTTTAGGGCTGTAGTCACACCCCAAACAATACAGTTAAATTAAATTTAAAGGATTGAAAAGCTTATTGCACAGTTCTAGCTGTAGTTAAAAAAAAAAAACCACTATCATAAAACTGAAGACATAGTTTATCTACACAAATCATCCATGAACTGCACAGTTTATTTGCAGGTGTACAGGCTGATTGCACAATCCACCTGTACAAAGTACTGTCAGTCTATGTACCTGTACTGTTTAATATACTGTATTTGCTGCGTTCACAAAGCACAAAGCGTGATTTAAGATCCCGAGACTACAGCGGGGAGCACTGAGAAAGCCCTGACACCAGTTATCAATAAACCAAACTCAGTAAACAACTTGTTGCGCAAACCAGGTGTGACTTGAACCAGCATTTCCACAAGCCTCCCCAGACGATTCTCAGGCCTGCGCCATTTCCCAAGCCGTCACTAACACAAGCGCTGCCAGAGGGGCCTGCGGCAAGAGAGAGCGCGGCCAGCCTGAGGGGAAGCACAGGCAGGCCCTAGCCTACCATATGTAAGTGGCTTTTTCCACCCAACAACTCAATAGTCTCTTAAAACGCTGTCCTGGCTTTACTCGTAACTATTTAAGACGCGGTTTGCCTCAAAAACGACAAAAAAACCCGCCGCAACCCGCCCCGCGCAGCCAACCCGGACGAAAAATGCGGAGGACTCCGACCTGCTCGCGCAGGCTCCGCCCTCCCAGGCAAGAAGGGCGCACGCTCCCTGACCGGAAGCCAATAAGGGCGAGCTCGCTGGCCTTGCCTCGCTCTGGTGTCGCCCGGAGCCAATCAGAGCGGCAAGCGTTGTGTGGCGGAAGTTGGGCCTTGGCGGGTGCGTGGCGCCATGGCCGCCGGCTCCGCGGTGGTGCGGGCGCTGGAGGCGCTGGGTGAGGGTGCAGGGTGGGGACCCCGATGTGAGGGTGGCGGTGGGGAGCTGAGGGGGTGTTGGGCTCACCCGGACCCGCAGGGTAGGTTGTGGAGGGGGGCGGGCGCTGCCCCTTCCTGAGCGTTTCCCGGGGCGTCCTGGTGAAGGCTTGGGGTGGGCGAGCGGGGCCCTTCCATGGCTGCCCGCGGGCCGCCCTGGGGGGTTTGCCGCCGTGAGGCGGCCTGCATGTAGCAGCGTAGCCGCAGGGAGAGCCGCGGTGCTGTGCTACGGTGCCAGAGGGCAGCCCTGGGCATGCCCGGCTCCCCGGTAAGCTGAGGAACTGGGTGCAAGTACAGCTCCACTGGCTTGGAGGGGTTATTCAGGGCTGTGAAACTGCAACTGCATGGACTTGGTCTGGCCTTATGGAGTCTCTCCTATTAGACTGTGCTTGACATGCTGAGCAGGTGATGTTAATGCAATTCAGGACAAACCCCCTTAAAGAAAGCTTTGTTTTTAGGTTAAATGCATGCATGAAGACCTGGAATTCTTCAGCGAGAGTCTAGGTGTAGTACCATAACACTTTGAGGATTTGCTTCTGATTGCTAGTGTTTGTGTTTTGCAGATGTTGGTGGTGCAGCAGATAAGATTAAATTAATACCTCAAGACTTTTTTGCAGAACTGGTAAGTAGTGCAATAAATTGGATGTTGAAGGGCTTCTGCTACTCTGATTCAATGAAACCTTTTTGTTTAAGGTTTTTTTTTTTTGTCTGTTGCAAAGGGAATCTTTTGTATGTGGTAGGTAGTTACACGACTCATGAAATGGACCAATCCTGCTAAAAGAAATGGGATTGCTTTAAATGTTTTTATCATATAAGATTTCTAAATATGTATTTTTGCTTTTCATCTGAAGATATCAGGTGAGCTTGTCCAGAAGACATTCAGTTTGTTTATTGTAGTGTGCACTTGAACAAGATGACTGCTCAATTAGCATTAAAATGGTGTGTTAAGTAGGAATAGCTAGTGAGGTGGTAACTAGAAGTTTTGACTGAGTTTATTTGCTTTTCTTGAATTTGATGTAACTTTAAAATCAGTCATTTCAATGACTTTATTCTCCACTGTGCATTTAAAGCATATTCTTGTTGTCCATTTTTGCAATAACTAGTTTTCTTTTTTGTTTTTTAGTCTCCAAGTAGTCAAACTAGTTTTGTCTTGTATATTAAAATACACATTAAGAATGTTTTCAAACTTACTCTCTTTACAGTGTGAGCAAATAATTCAGCATCTGAACCAGAAGATCCCAGGTGTAAATGTAGCTGAACTGTGTCAGGTAAGTTTAGATACTAGCACTTAGAAGCAAGTATATTAGCTGTATATGCTGTAAAGGATAGATTCCCCAAGTAAATGTTTTCTTTTTGTGTGTGTATATACAAAGAGGGGTTTATTAATGCATTGTTCATGATTATTTGTAATTGCTCAAACATTCTGTTTCTAGAGAATTCAAACATCTGGGAGTGAGATTAATGTTGGTGACCTAGCAAAAGTAGCTAATATTGTTTCCTTTCTATTCAGGTAAGCACAAAATAAATTATGTTGCCTCACGTCTTTTTTTTTTTTTTTTCCCCTCCACCCCAACTTAACAGTGGTATTAAAAAGTGACATCGAATGTGGATGTAAAATGAACTGATTTGGGAAAAGGGCAGAAGTTTGTAACTCAGTACATGAAAATGAACTTCTGGACTTAGTTTATGTTCTTAAAAAAATTATGTGGTTAATAAATCATCTCACTCTTTGTAATAAAAAAAAAAAACCCAAAGAGAGGAAAACGTTCTAAGATCCTGTCTGCAAGCTTTAGAACTACTGGCCAAATAAGTTGAAGTTAAGCTCAGTTCTGAAGCTGTCGGCTAGGCCTTTACCTGGAAGAAGTGTGTTCTAAAAACTTTCTTAGAGATTAGAAACCAGCATTTGTGCCTGTTTGAAGGGCGCACAGTTTTATGATGTTGAACTCTGCTGTGACAGAGTTTTTAGGTAGCATTTTCAGCAGTTATTTTCCTCTTAAGTTTTTCTGCTTTCAGAAAGATAAAATTTTCAAGAGCTTTCTTATTCTTCTAATATCTAGTATCTAAACATTTTACATAATATTAACATGATTGAAGAAAATATACCAGTAGAAATCTAAGATACTACTACTTCCTCTCATATAGAAAGCCTTAAATTATATTGGACCGTGCTACTTGGCAGACCAACTCTTTCTGTCTATTAATGTCTCTAAGGGGTGTGGATCAGCATGGACAAGCCAAGGATGGGAATTTTTTTAAAAACTTCTGGTAGAGGAGAGAGTAGCAATTTTCCTCTAGACTTGCTGCATTTTCAGTTGAGGGTGTATTGCATCATTTGACTCCTGTTAGTACCAATTATACCATTACCTAGAGGTCCTTATTTGCCTTTAGGTGATACTTTAATTACCTCTCCTAAATGTTTAATTAAAAATGGCTTTGTTTCTAAAGTAATAGTATTGTTGAATGCTCTATGCAGATGTCTTTCACTGAATTATGCTTGGTTTTTTTCAGTTGCAACAGAACTTAGGGACTGTGATTATTTCTTGTTATAATGTTGCATGTTGTGCAAGCCCAGCAAAGCTTGGTCTCTGCATATTAAGACACATTGAAAGCCAAGTAGTGGTGTTTTTTGCATGTGGATACAAAAGCGTAGTTAAATATTCTATAGGAAAAAATAAAAATCATAGGCTGCCTAATTATTGTAAAGTACATAGACACACCAAGCAGCAATACAAAATTGCCTATTTGGGGTGAAGTGAGAAATTTTATTAAATCCGTGGAGAATTAAATTGATATGGTGTTCTTTGGATATACCTATAGCACAGCAGCCAGAAACAATCTCTCTACAGAAGAACTCGTCACCACCTTGGGCAATACAGTCAGCGCACTGCCAAAACATGCAGTTCAAGTTATTCGTCATGTATGGAACGAGCAGGGCAAATCCGTTAGTGTCTCAGAAGATGCAAGAAATATGTCCACAGTGGGGCAGGTAACTAAATGACAAAATGCAGTTGAGCTAACTATTAACTTTTCAGAAATATCAATGCTTCATTGTGTATGTTGTATTTTCAAGCACAGGGCGGTATCTTAACTGCTGAAAGCTTTTCTATATATATGTTGCCAATTGTCTACCCAGATAAATAAGCATATACAATAAAGGTTTTCTAAATGCTGACCAGTTTTCTAATATTATTGTTTGGATGATAAAGTCATATTTTATAGCGTTTTAAAAATTAATGCATCATAGTACTGTTAGGGAAGGTAAATGGCAGTCAGTGTGGTAGACAATTGTATTGGCCATTAATGTGAATCTGTTTTAAATGTAATCTGAATTGTTCTTTAGAGTTGATAACATCACTGCCTGATCATTTTGTCTCCCTAAGTTTAAACTCTTGTTTTTAAAGATACTTTATGTCAATTTCCAGCATTCCTTTTTTCCTTTTTGAAAAAATAAGACTATATTTACATTTTAGATCTTTTTTGTCTAACAATAGTTTAAAAGAATATGGAATTACGAAAAAAAGTCTGCAGCTTGATAGTAGGCTTCTAAAGGCTCTCTTCACTTCTTCATTCAACAGTTCTGCCTATCGTAAAAGACTAAAAATGTTACCTGTCTGAAATTTATGTACTTAGATAAATAAAAAATACAGTTATAAAAGGTGTTAATTGTTTTCATTACTGCTATTATAAAATTCTTGTGCACTGTCTGAGGTTTTTCTTATGTTTCCACTAGATCTAGAAACTTGTATACCATTATGGTTTTGTGATTTTTTTTTTTTATAAGTCAGGTGAACTCTGTGGCTCAAGCTGCTTTTACTACAACTTTAGACTGTACTTGACTGAGAGTGTTTGAATAAGGAAAACAGATTAGTTAACATATTAAATTGCTTATTTGTTCATTATCAAAAGGAAGGGCAAATGATATTGTATTCACATTAATATCTGAATATGTATGTTTGTTTCCCATTTGGACATGAGCTGTAGATGTCCTATATGGTTTGTAAAACATCCATCCAACAGAATAACCATGGTAGATCTTTCTTTAACACTGTTTCCAATTATTTTCTTCTTTGTAGTTTGTAGATATGAAATGGAAACTGGGAGTTGCGATGAGTTCTGACACCTGCAGGTCTCTGAAGTATCCTTATGTTACAGTGACGCTAAAAGTGGCAGACCCTTCAGGACAAATAACAGACAAATCTTTTGAAATGACAATCCCACAGTTCAAGGTCTGTAATCAGTGTTACTTGATTCAGTCTCAAAAAACAGTGACATTGTTGTGAGGGAGCAACTGTATACCTTAATGCATATGTTTGTGTTGCTTCTTTACTCATACAGTCATTCAAAGATGAAGCATTAAATATTTAAAATGCTGAAGCTAAATACTAACTTCATAGCATTTAGTTCTACATCACTTTACCCAAAACTGTTAATTTAGCAGTAATTTATGTGTTCTCTTACAAATAAGCTAACAACTGAAGATGTAAAGACTTTTGGGACTTTTCTGTCAGATGTCACTCTGCCTTTTTAAAACCAGAAGGAATATTCTAAATATATGGAACGGTTCCCTAGTCTCTAAAACTAAATCTAAAACTTGGGTTAAGCCTAACACTTGCTAATGATTAAGAGTGGAGGTCAGTGTGCTTTGTCACCACTGGCTCTTAATTGCTAAGCTTTCATCTATGAATTTATGTAACTTTGTTTAATTTTGTGTAAATGTAGGACTTGTGTTGTAATTCCTTTTTAAAGGGTGAGTATATTGTGAGCTTGTACAATACTCCAAGCAAATAAATCCTTTGATTTGGACTGGCAGGAATTTGACAAGGATGTTCTGAATACTTAGGTGTTGTGAAATGTTGCATTCGCTCTAGTTGAAACCTATTTAATAACTTGCTGTTCAGCTACTATAAGAAATGGGTGTTATACTTCAGAAGCCTGGATTATTTCAGCTGGGAATAGAAACATTTGCATGAGAAGTTTTTTTTGGTGGCTTTTGTTTTTTGTTGTGGTGTGAGAGCTACTTAGTATTTTTCTTTCATAGCATCTTCTCCTGTTAATAGCCAAACCCATACAAATAAGGCAACACCTGTGTAGATTTAATACTGAATGTGCCCAAATGTCAACCAACTTACAAAAAGTAAAGCAGAAACTTTCAGTTCAAGCTGGAAACTTCACTTGGAAGAAAAAGGGAATATGAGAAACATGGACTGTGATTTATTTTTTTTTTTTCCTAACATGCTAATTTGAACTATGGTTTGAGCTTTTCTTCAAGCAACTGAAATTTGTCTTAACTCTTGCATTTTAGAACTTCTTCAGACAGTTCAAGGAAATGGCAGCTATTCTTGAAACAGTTTGAAAAGAACTTTTATTTACACTGAAATTTTGGACAAACTTAGATCAAGTAAACTTTCTGTTCTGCACAGGAAATAAAGTGCCATTGTTCAGCAAGGTATGTATCCTTGTCTTTTCAACAGGTATTTGTCAGCATCATCCTTGAATTGCTGTGAAGAATTCCTCACTTTTGAATACTTGAAGCAAACTCTGCAGTGTTTGTGATAATGTGTTCAGCTTTGTTCATCCTGGTAGACAAAAGATCAGGATGTGTATGGAGAAGCATCACTGTAGACTTTCTAATATCCAAGAGTAAGAAACCACACATTTAACTGTAGAGCGTGGAAGTCACTCACAAATGTTGACTGGGAAGATGCTGACAGAAGCGTAAAACCCACATTAACACTTTTGTCTGTAAAATTGAGATGTGCTTGGATTCTATAATATTAAGGAGTATATGAAGTTATGCCTAACATACAGTTATTCTTGAAGAATAGCAATGTCAAGTAGTTAGTTGCAGGCATTTGCAGACCTGGCTTCCAGTTGTCTTTTAGTAACAGGAGAATGTACTTATCCTAACAGCTTGTTTATTTCAAATACTTATTTCCTAGGCTTATAAAAATTGAGTTAATGCGTTAAGCTTTTCTGGAGATGCAAAGTTTATTCTCTGAGAAGCCCAGAGGCTAATTTTAAGTAAAGGTAGAAAGGTGAATTTTATTCAAAAACATTTAAATATATTTTTGCCTTTACATTTAATCCAACTCTAATCTGTGGCACTCTGCTTGATGTTTTGAATTGCCAGTCTACTTTCTAATTAGATTAGAATACTGGTGTAGTTGCCTCGCTCCAAGCTCTGAACTAGAAAAGTCAAGCGGAAACTTGAAAATTCAGGCTGGAGTGTTAGCCAAGCACATCAGAGAGAGGACTGCACTAAAATTCAGCAAGATTTCTATGCTTGTTGTGTTGTGACTGCTCTCAGAGAATGTCCTAAACAGCAAAATTTTGACTTTGATTCTGAAGAATGGGGGCATTTCCAAGGGGGGAGTAATAAATCTGGTGTGCTTGCATGCTGTTTTGTTTTTGTTTGGTGTTTTTACCCCTTGCATTTTCCATAAACAAAATACAAATTGCAAGTATAGTGATAATAAAAATACTGTTGCATTTCAAGATGGGCTGTGGTATGGTAGAACAAGTAAATCTGAAGAGAGGCATTTCATACTGGTAAGCAGACTGAAGTTTATGTTTTAACTTAAGAATGGTAGAGACTGAGAACCAGTTCTGCTGGGACAGATCCTCAAGTGATTTCAGGCTCCCTTAAGAGGGAACTTCTACCTTTTTAACTCACTTAAATTAGATTTCTTATTAACTTTTTTAGAAGCTGGCTGAAAGTCATTGATACAGGTTATGCCTGCCTTTTTGTGTCCTGAAAATAAACTGCAGCACACTGCACGTGCTGCATACTGCAATCCTTTCACTAAAGAAGGGTACATCCCCACTATTTGGACATTATGCATGGTGCATAAAAGCAGTGCTTGGAGTTGCTTAGAAGAGAGAGGGGGGGAAAAAACCAACCCACACCAAAACTGTTGGCTTTAATGAAAGACGGTAAAAGCTCTGGGCTGTGGCCATTGATCTGGATGGTACTTTCTTTGTGCTGCTGAAGTCTAAGGTGTTTGATTTGTGGCTGGGGGGAGCAGACTGCTCTTTTCTGAGGCCCTTTCAATGGAATGTCACAGAGTGGTCTCTGGAGCAGACTACCCATTTGCCTTTTCCCTTGTCTGTCTGCAAGGGCTTGGGGCTGAACACAGTGAAAAAAATCCCCTCTTCGTATGGAAAAGTGATGTGAGCAGCTGATTTATTTATTTTTTTAATTTGCAGAAGTTGGAGTGTAAGACTGCTATAACTGGAAAACATTGTCATGCTTTGGTGTAGTGAGTTAATTGGCTTACATCAATGCAAGAATTCCAGAAAAAGAAGAATACTTTTTTTAGTAAAGCTGTAGCCTTACAAATACTTCCTATTTATTCTAATGCAGTCAAGTTCTTCATATAGCTGGAAATACTTGTGCCTTTAATGGAACTGGATGGAAAATAAGATTTAATTAAATCATGTCTTAACTTCTAGAAACAGTTATTTAGTGGACGCTGGAAGGTAATGAGGAAACTTTCAGTTACCGTTTTTGCATGGTCTATCACCAAGAGGAGAAAGTTGGAAGCCTTTGAAAAGTCTAACTTTCCATTTTTGTCAAGGCAGATATTCTAGAAATATTAATGAATATTTTTGTCATGTCCCTGAACTCTAGCATGTAGTAAGTCTGTCTGAAAGATGCCTAGGCATTTATACTATACCAGCTTACCGTCTGAGAATTTTCAGAGGCGTTTGTGGACATCTAGGAGATGTGATTATAAGTTGGTTATGTACTCAAACTTGTGAGATTTGTCTTGAGTGCTGTCAGTAGGAATTCCTATACAGAGTAATGGAAGAATTAAGTATTAAAAAAATAACCAAGCCAACAACCCAAAACCAAACTAAAAACCTAAGTTTGCAGGGTAGCAATATTAACATGCTCAAACAAGCTGTTGAGTTGTTTGTCTATATGTGCAAAACCCAGATCTTTTCAAAGAATATCAGGAGTCCTTGTGTGTTCCTAATTCTACTTGTTGATTGATATGAAATTGTATAACACAAATATTTTTGTAAGTCCACAGTCATTAAACATATGGGTAACAAAGCTAAAGATGGTCTGTACTTTGTTGTAAGCCTACTGCACTTAAGTCTGTCTCAAATACTACAATGGGTGAAGTTCAGGACTAGACTTTGACTGAAATTCTTTCCGTATTAAATTAGGATGAAGTTCAGACATATGCAGTCTTTCTCTGTGATGGGGTACCAAAGAGCTGAGGGATAATTGCAGGCTGCAAGGAGTATTTGTATCGATTACAGGTAGTCAGACTTTTTTTGTTGAATGAGGAAAAGACAGAGGACATAGAGTAATAAAATTTTGCATAATTTAATTCAATATATTTTGTATATTGAATATATATAGAATATATATTTTGTATATATATTTGAATAAAATTCATTCAAGTGGTTACCTTTCCATAACTGTATTTAGGAGACATGTAAATGTTTTTTCTTTTTCGACATCTATGGGGAACAGAGCAAGAAGGGGTGGGTGGGGGGTGGATGTCTTACATAGTAAACCCAAGGGAGGGAATAATGAAATAATCTCCTGCCAATGACTGTCTGTTATCTTCTTCACATGACTGTTTGGTTTTCTCATTAGTTTCAAACACACAGCCCCACTTGAAGAAAGCTGTTTTGCAGAAAAAATGGAGACAGGCCCACAGAAAGTACGCAGTGCACCAGTATTGGATATTTAGCTTCTGTACTCTTTGGCCTAGAGCATGCCTCTGTTCCTGCTTCCACAAAATTGTACTGCCTTTTTTTAAACCACATTTCAAAGATATGTAATATTGTTGTTCACTGTGAGACCACCCCCCTTTATTTTTTTTACCTTCCTGTTTTCAAGCCTTTGCACTCTATTTAAACACCTGAAGATGCATTAGCTTGGACCAATAAAAAAAAGGTAGAGAGATGATAAACTGGGGGAGAGGAAGAATGTTGTTTCTTCTTTCTTGCTTGCCTTGTTCCCTAATGTTTTATTATCCTCTTAGCTGTGGGTATAATGAGAGGGTAATTTCCACTCCTTTGCAGAGGCATGCAGGGTTCTTTTGTTTAACCCTTGCGGGTACTAGACTAAAGGGCCTAACTCATTTGGTATACCTGCGGCAAGAAATGCCTAATCTCTGAAGAATGTTTTTAAAGGGGAAGAACTTAAAAATCAACAGCCTTTATCCTATCTAGTACCCTGTGGTTGGTTATTTCCCAGACAGATTTTTTTTTTTTGTGTGTGTGCGTGTGTGGTTTTGTTTTTAAAGTAAAATGTTATATAGTTGTTGGTTGGGCTGCTAGCTCATGGGCATTGGATCTATGTAGGTCAATGTATGACAGGAGGAGTGCCTCAGCCTGAGTTGAGCTTGTGTGGTATGCTGTTACAGTGCTCCCTTCCTGAGGCTCGGTCACCTTATAAACAACTGGATTTGTTTGTCACTGCAATTCTGGCCAAATGTTTCCTTTACTTCTACCAGACAGCACTGTCCATACATACTCAACCAGTTCCAATCTTGGTACTTGAGTGCATAAGGAAGCACGTGTGTTACAGGGATGATGCTCTTTTAGGTACTTTTCATACCTAGTCCTGGATGCTTTGAAAGACTTCCTGACTCTTTATTTCCAAGGCTTTTCTGAGGAAAGGTGGAGAAATGACCTGCCATTTAAACTAAGTTACTGGGATGTGTCTGTTAATTAATTATGACTTGGTGTGATTGAGAAAGTAAGGAAACAGAGATTGCTGAACTTCTCCATAAAGGCTAATTTTAGTGTTTCTGGGTTTCCTTCTCCTTGTACTGCATTTTCCTCCTATGACTAATTATGGTCTAGCTGCCCTAACTTTAGAGCCATTTCTGCTTAATATGTGTAGGTGCCATAGTTTCCAAATACTCTTGTTAGTGTCTACATTACAAATGTTATATTTACAAATAGGAAATTTCAATGTCAGTTTTGGATTTCGCATACTGAGCTTTGGAACAGTAAGCCTTAATGTGCATATTAAAAAAGAAGGAAAATTTATTATTTCATGCAATAAATTTCTGTGCTAGATAGTTATTTGAAGAGGAATTTGTCACAGCATTGGTCACCAGATGGCAGTGCTACATAGAGCCTTGATACACGGTACTCCTTTGAGAGCCTGTCTGGCAAAGGGGATAAGGACTTGCCCGTGTAGCTTCTGTCTGGAACTGTACACGTTCATGTCACCATAACTTTCATTCTGTTTCTTAAACTGTAGGGAAATACTCTAACTTCTGTGTTAATTAGTAAAAAGATGAGCATAAAATACAGAATGTTGTTTATGTCACCAGATATTTTTAATAACAGAATATCTTGAAACAGTATTTTAAATATACTAACATATCTGCATTATGACTTGCTCTTTATATAGTATCGTGTTACAGTACTATTGGGGCCTATTCTTGTTTTGCATTTTTCCCGTTTATCATATTTCAGCTAGATTTTTCTAGATCTGTATCTTGTTCATAGAATAAGCATTTGCATTTCTCTGTCCAAGGTTTTCATGCAGTTTATCCACTCTAAAATCCTTATTCCATATTTTGTCATGCAGGCTAGTTTCCAGTGTCTTTATACCACGCTTAAGAATACACTTCTCTGCCACTGAACGTGGCCCAGTTACTCAATTCCCCTGTGAACTACATGAATTACCTCTGAATTTGAGAAATAACATACTGATGTTCTTGTTACTACTGAAGCTGCAAAGAATTTCTCTGTTCCTCATGAATGTCATCACTGCTGTGTCTTCAGCAGTTTACAGGTACTTTTAAAAAATAATATTAATCTGAGAGCAGGTTTCCCTCACAGTGATGCTTCTGAACTGGCAAGTACTGGGTGCTGACAACCACACATGAAGCTTGAGAGGGGTGCTAAATTAGTTTACATTTAAAAAGAGCACAGGATTGGAAGTGTGTGTCCTGCATGAATCATCAGTGTTCTGTATGATGCTGTTTCTCGCAGTTAGGAATGTGGGAAGATGAGAGATGCTCAGCAGTTGAACAGAGTCAAGACAACAGATGTCCATTCACCTAGGAGAGTCAAGGACAATGAGAAAGAGGATTAAGTGGTTCCCATCTGCTCTATATTTTTTTTTTTTTTTGGCAGCTACCCAGGCACCATTCTTGATACTGTGTTGGGACAAGTGCCCTGTTCATGTAAGCTGTACCTTTTACCAGACATACAGTATTGAGTTGTGGAGTGGCACTAACATTTTAACAGTGATACACTCTTGAAGTCTTAATGGTGTTTTCCTCTTGAACATGTATAATTTGTGACCTTCAAAGCTGAAGTACTCCTGACTTCCAAAGCATCTCTCTTTGGTGTTATTTCTGCAGTCTACTGCAGATTTGCTAACCTTTCTAGCTTGTGGTTCATCCTTTGTAATAATGTATTTGTGGAATAATATCAAGATGTTCCTTTTAGCTTTGGCAATGATGAAAAATTCTCTCTTAGTTGCCATTGCTGGAGAGTTGGAGGGGACCTGGATCTCTTCCAAATCACAAAATGAGGTAGAGGGTAGTGGGCGCTATCAGGGAAAAAAACAGACTCCAGCAGCTGCGGTAGCCTCTTCTTCCTTGTTTTGGTTTTTTTTTTTTTCTTTGTATGCTACTGCAGTGGTTGAGGAATAGTTGGGAAGTAAATGTCTACTTTATATAAAAGCAGGAATAATTGAGAATGCGGAAGTTCTTTTTGCAGAAACTGCTCTGTCTCCTGCAATAACTAGCTTTGCAACTGACCTGAGCTGCTGACAGCCATCAAACTCTGTATTACCTCAAGAGCAGAGATTTCATGAAGCCGATACTCCATTTTTGGGAAAAACCTTAAAAAAGAATCCTAAACCCAACAAACTGAAAATGTTCCCATCTGGAAAGATGCTGTGATCACACGTAAGCACACAAGACTCGAGATTCAAACTTAGTTTTAAATAGAAAACGTTGTTGTTCCTTGCTGGATCAAAGTCTGCTGTGCCAGAAAGCTTCATGGGATGGCTATTACTTGAAAAAAATGACAAAAATAAGAATCTTTCCACAATCAAATAATTCTTTCAAGAGAAATATAAGAATTCAATGCATTCTTTCTCTTTAATCAGTGCTATGTTAAATTGAATAACAATACACTGAACACAAAAAATGTGGTGGGTCGCTTTAAGTTCTAGAGATGTTTATGAAACTTCTAGCTAGGATTATCTTACAAATTTTGCTCATTCCAGTTCCCCTAAATCTGTTTGGGAGTGGTTCTTATTGGCAGAACAAATTATAATCTGTCATTACGATCAAAAAAGATTAGTGCCATTTGAAAGGAAAAAAAACACATCACCAACCCCCTATCAGATTAATTTTCCATCGTTTCTATTGTGTATAAATTTCAGTGAGTGACTCCTGCTATTGACATGTCTCTACAAGACTGGTATGTCTTACTCAAACTTTTGGCATTGTATTTTAAACTATAATAACCTCTATGTATCTTGCAAAATCTACAATTTTCATTATTTCTAGTGATTTTTTTTTTTTCGTAACATACTTGATAGAGGAGGCACCAGAGTTTCTCTAGCAGCTAAACTTTAAAGCCTTGGTAATATGCCCAGTCCACTGAATTTGCTTTCTAAAACTTAATTGTATTTCCAAAAGTTAATTCATTAGAGTCTTCAAATAAGACTGGGTAGTTTAAATAAAATGTTTTCTAAAGGAATAATGTCTGTATCTCGGATCTTCCTAAGAGGCAATCTGGGAGTAAATAAAATTTTACTAGTTAAAAATTATGCAAATACAATAGTGAACCCTGAAATCCCAGAGAGTTAAGCGACAGCATTCTTAGAAAAGCAACAGGATGAGAAGCAATTCCAGCTACAGGGCATATTACTGAAATAAAGTACTTTAGTCCAAGCTGATTGAAGTTATGCATAAATTACAGGATTGTAAAGTCTACAGCTCCTCTAATAACTTAATTTTTTTTCTTCAGTTAAAATTGTGGATAGAGAGCTTAAGGGGATGGATAATTACCACCAATTAACAGTCCGATCATGTGAGATGCTGAGGTCTCTCTGCTCCTTAAGATATTACTGAGAACTGTGGTTGCTTTACCATTTTACAAGTTTAAATCCTTTAACACTGAATATGAACTGATGATCTAGATATGATAAATGAAACGGTTGCTGTGATGCCATGTGCAGAAACAGTATATATTACCAAGATACTGTCTTAATAAACAAAACATACTTCCTTTAATAGAAGGAACATATCAATTTTATTTGGAAAAATAATCTTTACATGTAGTAGTTCACTGACAGGCATATTGAATCCAAAACGTTCTTTATGTTTACTTACATTTAGTTAACTGCATCCGTGTTTGGTCACTTCAACAATATCACTTAAGAGATTTTGCATCTAAAGTCTATACAGTCAACAGAAATCAATGTCAGGTTATCAACAATTCAAAACTCTGGGTATTGTGGTGGGTTTTATTTGACCAACTGAGCATGTATTTGCAGCACATGCTATGGCAATTATTGAGCCCTAGTACTTTATGTACTTTAGATCTTTGAATATAGTTTTCACTTTGAATTTTACAATTTGTTTCAAGAAGCTTGGCCAATAATAATAATTAAAACAGGAACTTTAAAAAAATTGTGGCGTCTCATCAGAAGCTTTGTCTGTTGCGTCGCTGCATGGGTGCTGCGTTTACACATCCATTTGGGATGACCTCGAGAGAAACTGCTCTTTCAGCAAGAACAGGCATGTTTTCAAAGCTCTGTGGATAAGGGCTATGGAAAGTTCCTTTCTTCTCTGTCTCAAAGTTTTTGATTCCCATTAACTGAGCTATAAGGAGTATATAGTTTAGGCTAATTCCTAACTATATTGTGCAAAGAGTTAGATGATGATTCTTTTCTCACCATTACAGTTTTAAACACTTAAGGGACAAATTACATGAGGAATAAATCAGAAGTCATGGGCAAAGGAATACTGTACTCAGTATGACAGAAATTAGGAAGTTTTAACTTAAAGACGCATGCAATATTACAACTGAGAAGAAATGAGAAAAGGGCAGTAACTTCAAGAAGTTATGTAACTAAAGGACTGAGTTTCTAATGAAACACTATTAATGAGATGGGGATAAAAAGTGGTAGGAGATTAAAGGATAAGAAAAGATGAAGTAAATGGATAAAGGTAATGGGATTCAGACATAAAAAGCTGAAATGGGAAGACAGCATGAAAACTTTGGATTAAGATCTGAGAATTTGATTTTGGATGTAGTTAAAATATTAGTGGTACAGTTTATATAGATTAATTTTGTCTTATAAGGGTTTGTATAAAGAATTCAATAATAAAAATAAATTAGGTTAAAATAATCACATCTCATACCACATTAAGCAAATCACCCAACTGAAGAAATCAAACAGCTTGACATAACTGGCACAATGGTGATAATTTAAGAATTTCAGATTAATTTTCTACATTTTATTTCTTGCAGTTCTACCTCACAAAATAATTTGCAAAATTTGAAATGTGTTCTTAGCAGCTGAAAACATGGGTCTGTAGCGTCTTAAAGTGAAGGCTTCTTGTTCTTTTCTAACAATGTGAGAACATCGATGGATCTCTGATTAGTTAAAAGAATTTCAACCTTTCTGCTATTTTTTTAAATGTATTCCCATGTTTGTCTTCACGTTTCCTGACTATTATTAATTTGTATCGCCACAGCACCTACAAAGCCTAGGTGGTTGTCTGGAACCTGGTTTTGGTAGGTCATGCACAAACATCATACAGAGGGGTTGAATAGTGTTTGTAAGCAGCTGCAGCAATTCATTATGTTGCAGCCTCCCCCTGAGGCTGCTTCATTACAGCCATTTCATGATTATCCCATCTAAAAACATTGCAACAGAATGCACGAGGGGGTTTCCCCCACTGCTTTGGTGCCAGCCCAGCGTTCAGTTCGCTTCCCTGGTAGTTTAAATCGGTCTTTGTGCTCAAGTGACTTGAATTGCAGCTTCATACATCGGATGAATCATCTAACCAACCATTCCCAAAAGGAGCAAGTAGTCTTGCTGCCCTCTTCACCCCAGAGCAGCTATTCCTGCTTCCTTTGTGCCCACAGCGGTGTCTTTTGAGTGCTGTCTCTTAAATTAGAGGCGGCTCACAGAACTGAGCTGGCAGAAAAGGCGCAGTTCATTGCAGCATTAAACCCGAGCTAGGGCTGCTGCCACGCAGCAAATGGGTCTTCTCCCAGGCGCACTGTTAGAGGATCCTGAACAGTCATCCCGTAGTTGCTGGAGCCATATTTCAAGTACCATTCTCAGCTAAAGGGTTAATGCTAACTGCGCAGACTGGGGAACAAGAAATTTTTTAGCTTTGGGATCCAAAAAATGCATCCGTTATTCTGACTGGCCCAGCTGTAAAATCTACTGTACACCAACGCAGTTCAGATGTTAAAGTGTGTGAAAATAATCCATTTGGGAAAGCAATTCCATTCTGGCTTTAACTTGTACCATTGCAGCAAATACTAAAGCTGGTGTCCAACCTACGTAAGACTTTTTGCATTAGCTGCCCTGTTCAAAGGATAGCTCATTTTAGGATGCTGTGGGAAGAGGTATACTTGACATCTTTCCAAACCAGAACGTTAAAACTGAAAACTACAACTGATAAACCAAAATGCATAAACCAGATAATTAAACTGGGAAAAAGAGGAGCAAAATACTTTGCTCAGGAAGCGAGCGCAGTTGCTGGTAATGCTATTGAAATATTGCTCGTGCCACCGTTTCTGTGTCACTTCTGTGGTCGTTGTGACCTACATGACACCTCTCTGCCCAAATCTGCCACCCAGCCTGAAATTACAGAGCAGCCCTTCGGTTTGAGCTACAGATTATTTTTCTTTTTTTCTAGACAGGGTTCAAGCGGTTGCTATAATGGCACGTTACTGGGAATTCTCGCCGCTGTTGCTACCGATGTAAGCACAAGGACAGCCACTCAAACTGACAGTTACAGAATGGATACGGGTGCTGTGTGACTGGAAAAGCTTTGTCCAGCTACTTTCTCAGGTAGAGGAGACTAGTTACTAAGATCTACAGTAGGTGGCGGTTTTTTCATCGATAGGAGATGTTATCGCGATAGCGGGGGGGGGGGGGGGGGGGGCGGAGTGCGAACGGACGGGACAGGACACAGATAAAATCTTAAGCAGGAAAAAGAAACAGCATTTTAAGAGCAGTTTTGATTAAACTCTGACTTGCGAGCGACCCGATAGGGAGATGCTGCTGGGATGCAGCCATAAGGTCCCCCCGCACGCTGCGGGAAGGCTGTGCCTCCCCGCGCGGGGAAGGCGGGGGGGGGGGGCTGCCCCCCAACGCCCCTCCGGCTTGCCGCAAGCAAAACCGACCGGGAAAAAGCTCGGGAGCTTTTGCAAACGGGGCGGGGGGCGACCCCGCCGGCCTCCCCACCTCCTTCCTGCCGCTGCTCGGCGACCTTCCTCCCTTTGCGGACCTCCTCCTCTTCCTTCTCCTTCCCCACCCCTCCCCGGCGGCTGGTCACGTTGCGGGGCCGCGGGGAGAGGCCCGCACCCCCGGGAGCGGTGGGGCCGGGCGCACTTGGCGACGCGGAGCGGAGCGGAGGCCACGTTGTATTTTTGTTTGCTGCCCGGGGCGGCACCGCCCCGCCCCTCGGAGCCGCTCGGGGCGTAGCCTGCCCGCTCCTCCCCGGGGCGCGGAGGAGGAGAAGGAGGAGGAGGCGGGGGGGTGACTCGGCCGTCCTTCCCCTACCCGGGGGCCGATCCCGCGCGGGCAGGCGGGCGACGCGGCTGCGGGGACGTGCCCGGCGGGATGCGCGCTTAGCGGCGGCTCCGGCCGAGCGCAGGCCCCGTCGGCTGCACCTGGCGCCCGCCGCCCGGGGACCCGCCATGGAGAAGCGAGGGGAGGGCGAGCCGCTCTCTCACCCCCTGGAGCTGGAGCCCGAGCCCGAGCCGCAGCCGGCGCCGCCGGGGGAGAAGCGCTTCAGGCTGTGGTACGTGGGCTCGTCGTGCCTGGACCGGCGGACCACGCTGCCCATGCTGCCCTGGCTGATGGCCGAGATCCGCCGCCGCGGGCAGCGGCAGGAGCCCGGCGGCGTGCCGGGCAGCGGGGTGCTGGCCCGTGAGGTGCTGCTGCTGCTGGGCTCGCCCACACTGCGCTGCGTGCCCGCCGGTCCCGGTCCCGGCCCTGGCCCCGGCCGCCCCGCCAGCCCCGCGCCCGCCGTCTTCATCTTCGAGCACAAGGCGCAGCACATCTCTCGCTTCATCCACAACAGCCACGACCTCACCTACTTCGCCTACCTGATCAAGGCGCAGCCCGACAACCCCGACTCCCCCATGGCCTGCCACGTCTTCCGGGCCACCGACCCCAACCAGGCGAGTGGCGGCGGGAGCGGAGGGAGGGGGCGCTGCCCGGGATCCCCCCCCCCCCCCCGCTTTGCTTCTCTCCCCCTTCGCCTCGTGGGACTCGGGCGCCGCTGTCCGCAACCGCGGAGGCGGTCGGTGCGCTCGGACGGGGCCGGGCAGCGCTTGCGAGACAGTAACCTCCCACACAGCCGCCCGCGGAGCGTGGGGAGCGGGGCGGGCCGTGCCTGCCGGGCTTTCCCCGGAGCAGCCGGCCCGGGGCTGCACCTGTGCTGCACCGCGCCGAGCGGCTGGGGGGGCACAGGCCGGCGCGGCGTGGGCTGCCGTGCCACCCCCTGCACGGGGCGTCCCCCTGCCGGGCCGGCGGTGCCAGCCTCTGCGGAGCGGGGGTGCCCCCTTCCTTCCCCGCGGTCCCCGCCACGGGGAGGCCTCGCACCCGCCGCAGCGCAGCGCCGAGCCGGCGCAGGGTGCCGGTGCGCGCCCCGCGGAGTTCGCGTTAACCCGCCCTTAGGGCCGTGTCGGTGCTGGGGGGGCGCCGAGCCGCGAGGACCGTGTATCCCCGCGGAGCCCCGGTGGCGGGGAGACCACGGCTCGGGACCGGTGGGCCCCGTTTTGTCCCCGGGTCACGCTAAGGACACCTGGCCCTGCCCAGGCACACGGTGGTGCTACAAGCAGCCCTGGGTTCGGGTGGAGACATTGTTGATAAAGCGCCAACTGGAAAAAAAGCCCTGACGGTAAGGCTGTATTTTCTTGAGTCTCTACCAGGCTCTGGCTCACGCCTGAGATGTGTGGCAGGCTGCTTTCTCCTCCCTGTTTAGAGTGTGTGAGCAATGGCGGTGTGACAAGTAGGTCTGGTCCTTGATTTAGCACAGGGACAGCAAGGAAACGGCCTTTCAATAACAGTCCGTTGGTGGAGTAAGTTAAGACACCTGCCCTTCAGTTTTCACAGACGCATATGGAAGAACACATGTGCGATTAGAAATGCTGGATTTTACTGGAACCACTTAGCTGACTTAGTAGATCTCCTGAATGGTTGCTTGGGTTTCTTTTTTTTTTTGGGGGGGTGGGGGGGGGGCTGTTGGTTTTTTGGTTTTTGTTTAAAAGTGAAGAGGATAGGAAGCATTCAGAAAAATCATTGAAAATTTCACAGTGTATTAATTTCTCTGAGCCAACATACTACCAGTGGTTATAAAGGAGGGGTTTATATCGCATGCATAGCAGTGCCTGGAGCCATCATCAAAGACAGAGCAGCACAGGAGGACAGGTGGCCTCCCTCAGTGGAGGTAAGTATGCTTAACTTGCAACTGCTGCCCCCGCTGTGCTCTGCCGGGAGAGAGCGCGCAGGAAGCACGAAATGGAGGGGATGGTGTCTGGCAAGGGAGGAGCCAGTATCCTTTCAGGAGTCTGACCATATGGACCAAAAGGAGCCAAGGTTCCTGTTGCTGGCAGAAGAGGCTGAATTAAATTTAATTTTGGGGTAGATCTGCTTTGATACCATGAGTTTGTAAGACAACCTCATGCTGTAAGATAGTAAATCCCTGTTACTCATGAACATGCAAAATACTATGTACGTTTACGTTTGGGAGGCTGTTTCTGACTAAACGTTTTATCTGTATGTCTTCCCTTCTTTCCTTGTGAGGCAAGTGGAATTAAATCACATTGATGCCGTAGGTAAAGTCTTCCTATTGAAGGAAGTTATTAGTGTGAACAAGTTTCCTTTCATAAACTCCTATCTTGTTCTGACAATATGCTCTAAATTTTATCTGTCAAGATTTTTTTTAACCTTGTTATCATTAGTAGAGAATAAGTCCCTCGCATGAGGGTTACTCAGCGTGTGATTTCCAAAGAGCTACAATAAGGGTAGTAGATGCACAGCCAACGATGTGACTCACAAGTATCTGATTAACAGGCAGGTTTTTTAAGGTATCAAAAGGAATAGAAGGTAGAATTTTTTTCCCCTCAAGTTTTGTTACCAGTCCTTGAGGCTTGGTTGGCTGAGGTGGTGTAGGTCTCTAGGTGTTGCTCTGTGCTTAAGCCTAGTCCTGAGTAGCGTCGCTAACTCTGGAAGTCTTTTGAAGCTCTGAATTGTTTGTTATGAAATAGATGCTGTTCTTGCACGCTTTCAAGATCTTTAAGTATTACTTCTGTTTCATATTGGTTATGTGAGCTTCATGGTGCATATCAGTTTAGAAAGTATTTTTCGCAGTTGTTATTTTAAGACGACCTCATTTTCCATCTTAGGCCATAGTCACTTCCAGCTAGTGTAAGTAGGCGCTGCTACAGAAAAGGGTTCCCACTCTCTTCAAGCCTCGACCCCTTGTTCCTTCTCAGCTTTATCTTCATGGTGGCACAACTGTTGTTGTGACTACCCAACTGTAGCCACATGGCTAACGGGATCAGGGAACTGACTGGCATTAAATTTGCTTTCCCCCCACCTTTGCTGAATTAGTTCCAAACAGCTTCCTTCGGTTGCTTTACTGTGCAGCTCTAGTACTGTTTATGTCAGGTCAGGTGGGTTGGAGGCACAAAGCAGCAATGAGTGGCCAAGAAGGTAAAGGGTCAGATAGCCTTTCTAGAAATTACGCTGACTTCAGACAAGCCAGAGATGACCACAAAGCCGTGGTGTTACCTGTCTTGGCAATATTAAGTTCAGCAGCACGCTAAGTCCCTCTGGAATGAAGGAAAGGTGCCGGAGGTGTTGTGTGGCCTTTGAGTTAAAGGACAGCAAGGTGTCATTTTTAATGGTGGGTGTAAGTTATAAAAGTGAGAGGATAATGATTGATTACCAAGAGATTAGTGCTAGCACAGTAATTCAAAAAACAGTGTAGGTTCAGAATGAAAGTTTTGGCATCAAGCCTGTTGCTTTGTCCACCGGTGGTACTGCATGGTGTCTAGGATGAACACGCATTCACTGTGACCACAAAACGGGCAGTTATGCACAGGAGGGGGAAAAAAAGCAATACTTTTTGCCAGTCCCTGCAAATGTCTTCAGCAGATGACCAATAAAAAGCCAATGCAATATGTGCTCAGATAACATCAGGTGGAAAGATAACATCTTTTAACGTTATTTGCTGTGACTGAAGACAAATGAGAGAGTGAGGCAGTACAAAATGCATTCCTGTTTTACTTGAAAGCTTGCAAACTGTAGGCAGAGCTGAAAAGGAGGAGCCACTGGGTCAGCTCCTGTTCCGGAGCAGTACTTAGGCACCATGTCAAACCCAGAGCTCAGCTGTCGGTATGGGGATAGATGCTTTTATTTAGAGGAGTTGTTTTCTTCTGCCATTTAATTACAAGGGGAGAGAAAACTGGAGCCCTCTGGGTGAGGATGGGAACAGAAGTGTTTGACTTCTGCCCCCACCCTCTTAGAATTATTACAGTGTTTGCTGCTCCTCATAACTTTTCAAAGCAGCAGCCAGCTGAAGTGGATGAGGGTAGTTGTTTAGTAGCTTTTGAAAAGCAGCCAGAGGTTTGTTAGTTTTGTATTGCTGTCATTTGAGAATTATCTGGGATGCGTGAAGTCTGTCTGTAGCCATCGGATGACAACATTGTCTCATTTTATATTTGGCAGATTTGCTTCACAGCCCCAGGAACAGATTCCCCGCCCCCCCCCCCCCCAAGTTGGATTTTATAAATATAGCAGGCATACCCTTCTCCCACTCACCAAGAAAAGCCCTTTTGATTACAGTTTGCAAGCTCAACTTCAACATATTTTTACCATGAAATATTGATTTTTTTTTTCTATAAACGTGATTTTAATTGTGTGGAACAAATCAATGCTGCTTGACACAATTGCCTTGAGTTCCCTGTTTTTTGGGAGAGGGTTATGGTCTGATCTCTTTCTGCTTTTTTTTTTTTTTTAAAATTATGCTAATCTAGACTGCATTTTCTTTGTGAAACATGAATAAGCCTGTTTTGGGGGATTTTTTTTTTTTTTTTTAACCTAAACTGGCATCCTAAACCTATTTATACTATAATTGATTCTATTACTTAAGATTATGTCTCCTGTTAAGCAAGAACTTACTTGATGCATTTTGTATTTCTTCTAGAAACCTTATAAGCAGTGATCCAAATATATTGTTATGAGGTTTCAAAACTAATCCTAGCTGGCTGGGAAAGAAAAATACTCTAGTACAGACCTCAGTAGGTTTTAGCTTTGGTGTATATAATCTGTAGCTGCGGCGTTCTGCTGCAGCCGTGTGTTAGGGAGGCTGTCTCAAGACAAAGTAGAAATAATGGAGCATTTTGCTGGCAAAGTAAAGCTGTGATAAGAACTGGAGAGGTAAAGAGCCAGAGACAAGAGCCAGAAGCCAGCCTGCTTGTAACCCAGATCCCTGCTTTGTCATCGTTGCATGATGGGCTAAAAGTCAAAAACTTTAGTCTGTTCCAAGAGTGTGTTAATTGTCTGTTAGATAATGTATTTCAGTAAAGCGAGGCCAGAAGATGGTTTCTTCTTAAAAACAAGGCATCAGTACAAAGTCTTTCATTTTAGATATTCAAAGGATGCTTTTATGCTGTAATAATACCACATTCTGTAAGGCTTCTTATTAAAGAATGTAAGTTCAAAATGTTTGAAGAAGAAAGTTCATTAACTTTACATTCATATTTCTTTTGTGCTTTGATTTTTACATGACATAGGAACATGAGCAGAATGGCAGCAAAGTCTTGGTGTATTAAGTACACATGTACAGCATTGTTGTGGCTCATAAAAATATTGCATAGGTTGAGTCATCCGATAAACTGTTGAATAGGTCTAACAGACGTGATAAAAAAGATGGGCTCTGGGTTTTGAAGGATTTTGCAGGTAATGGGAGAGATGCAGTTTGATTGCTAGGTAGTTGTGAGCGCACTGGGATTGCAGAGGAAAGAGGTGATGCCATTTTCCATGAGAAAGATAGGTTGTCCCAGTTTTATCAAGAAAACAAGTCTTGGAGAGACCAAAAGAAAATTTTCTCCGAGTGTGTGTGACTCAGGATTTCATTCATGGGGTGAGAAACTGAAAAGCGATATGACTCAAAACAAAGCCTGGATGCTAAAGGCTTGCAACGAATGCAGAATTGTTCGGTGAGCAGCCTCATTATCTCCAGTCTACATGGGCTATACTCCCTTTTTTTGTGTGTTTTGTATGCTTATTTTTGGTTTGCTTGTTTTTTTGTTGTTGTTAAGTGATGTTTGACTTAAGATTTGCGAAGTGGAACTGAAAGTTGAGAGCTTAAGGTTTCATTTTTGTTTTCCTTAATTATAGATTCAGCACTTTTTTTCTGAAAACGAGAGCATTTCTCATTTTAGGCTTGTAAAGCTATCTTTAAGTTTCTGTTTTGAACATGTTGTCCATCATAACTTTCTCCTATGTCCCAAACAGAAGAAATAACAAAAACATTAAAATTGTTAACTGTTTCTAAATGGTGATATGTAGCCTCTTTATGCCTGACTAACGTTTAGGAGAGGAAAGGGGATGGTTTCAAATACTCTTACTTGCAGTGTTTGCAGAAATAATTCATGCATTTTCCCTTTTGCGGTTCCTGAAAACCATTCCATTATTTGCGGAATAGAAGTGATGTTACAGAAGATTGTATTTTCAGAAAGGCAAAATAAAATATAGAATGATAGATATATGAAATGACGTAAGCTCACTGCGAGTGGCTGTAGGTAACACAGTGACCGGATAAGGCTATTTTATTTAAAGAAAGGAGCTTGTATGCATCTGTGCACACCAAATCAAGGCCCCTATTCTGATTATCTGTTTCTATGGGGTTTTTCTCCTATTTTTCAAATGTAGAGGCAGTTCCTTTTAAAAATAATCAAATAGAAAACTGACTTCTGAAAGATTTGGCTAGTTTATGTATTTCTTGGCAACAGGGAGAGCCTGATTTTTAGGGATGGTAAAAATCTTGGACCAAAATGCTTGAAGGTTTAAAAAAGTGAATAATAAAAAAGATTACATTTCTAAACAATCATTGCAGAATAGTAGTGTGACTTGACTCCTGTCGATCTATACTCTTTGCTAGAGTTTGGTATATTATTTGATGTGCGCAGTTAAGCCTTCTTTGCATGCCTTGCATCAGTCTTCCCCATTCACGTGGAACTCCCTGGACATCTTGCGTTTCTCTGAAGTAAGTGAAGTGGTGAACAGCGTGATGAATTTCAGGGCCCGATCATGGAGATTGCTGTCTAGGCTGTAGGTCATGCAGAAATTTCAGCAGTGTTGGCATGGTCCCCTCATGGCACCAGCTGTCCTCTGCCACCTGGTTTTGTTTCCTTTGTGGTTTCAGATACTCTTTCAAGTTCAGACACAAGAAAAGAAGAAGAGTTTATTTCCGTGTGGTTTTTATCATTTGTCCCATATGTGAACTGTGGCATCACCTGTCTTCACATTCTGCACTGTTCTTTAGGCGCCTTTAGAGATCACAAGGAGATGACTGGTAAAAAGGCAAGACCTACTAGAAGTCTTGTATAGGTCATTAAATAATCTGGTATCTGAGGGCAGCTGGAAAACAAACTTAAGGCAACAAAGCGTCTTAATTCATAAACAGGGTCTGTGCTTTTCTTTCTGTTCTGTATAGACGGTAATGTCTGTCACCTTAAGTTCTGACACAAATAGGTACATCAAGACCATATGTGATAACATGGGTTCCAAAATAAAATAGAGCATCACTGATACAAGATAGTGTATCATTATGTTGAACAACTTTATCTGCCCTGAAGAGGTCTTCCTTCAGAGTGTAAAAAGGCAGTACTGAATGTCGGAGGGCAGGGTGAAAGCACACGAGTGGAAGTGGTTACTCCAGCGATGTATGAACTACGTGACTTCTTGTTTTGTGAGCTGTTTTGGGTACCAGAGAACATGCGTTAGTTTCGGATATGTGTGTTTGCATCCGTGAATGTGTGTTGGGCTTGTTTGTTTCTTTCCTTTGCCGGGTGTATTAATTAGGTGACAACTGGTAGATCAGTGAGGTGGGCAAATAAACATTCTTGGCGGTCCTCTGGATCTGAAAGTACTCTGGTAATTCAATCTTCCTCTTAGCCTGGGTCAGAGGTAAGCTTGTTTGTGCTGTAGGGGATTAGTTCTAGTAGTATATTTAGGACTGCAGGGGAAAGGACATAAAACCCAAACAAGCAAACAAAACCACATGCATTCACCCCAGAGGGTTCATTGTACTCGTAGTCAAGTCTTCACTTTCATATTTTTGTAAAAGTTAACTATGTATCTTGAAAAATCCAGTTAGTCTTCATTCTGAACGCAGTTGTGCTTTACCAGCACAAAACCTGCTGTGGTTTGCAACCGTGCTCCCTTGCCTCTGCCTCTCCGCTGCGGCCGTGCCGCTTGAAATGAGCAGCACTGCGTCCTGCTGTTTGAAGTGAAGGCTGCTCAAAGCCATCCCTCTCTTAAGTGAAATGGGCTGCTTAGTCCTCCCCCTCCCTGCTGCAGGGAATTAGGACTTCCAATGAGAAGTTAATTACTTGGTCCTCTTCTGGAGAGGGTGGGCCTGCTGGGCTATCTGCTGCTCCCCAGGTAGACCCTCTCTGGGCAAAACTGTGTCGGTGGTGGGGCCGCTAGGTCTTGTTTCATTTTCCTAAGGTGAAATGTGTGTTCGCTTCAGCTGCAGTGCTTAAACATGGCTTTTCTGGCCTTCGACGTGGTTTCAGTTGCTTAGGTCAACTGAACAAAAACACTGCAACATGTACCTCAAGGGCTGTCATACCATGGAGACTCTTCAGGCAGGACAGATGGCATAGACTTAAGTACACGTATAACATGTCTGAAACTTCATTTTTCTGTTCAGAGCCTCTGAAAGATGTCACGAACTAATAAGCAGTTACCTGGATGCATTACAATTTCATTTGTAAGAGAGGCAAAGTATTTCAGTTGAACCACTGCAAAACAGGAAAATAGTACTTTTTGTTATTACTATTTTTTTAAATGGGCTCCCAGTGCCATTTAGAAACTCTGCTTAGTGCTTTGGAGGAATTGTATCTAGTAAACCACATTGCCTGACAATGTAAGTTACTTGTAACAGTAAGTTGTCATCTCTGCTCAAATTTGGTTCTTTCTCAGAAAATCCATAACCTCGTTTGTAATTTTATCTCTTCAGAATTAGATGCGCTTTTGCAAATGATCTTTTCTGGAAATTTGGAAAGGCAGTATGGTAAGGTTTTTCTTGTTCTGTGTTTCTGGAGCCACTGAAGATAGGTAGGATTCTACAGTATTGGGTATGCGGCAAGTTTCTGAAGGATTAAATTAATTTTAAATACAAACATGAGAGAGATTCTTGTTCAAAGCCTGTGTGAAAGACCTGTAGAAGCTATTAGATAAGATAAAACCAATGCCGTGGAAGCATGGCTGTTTCCTAGCTCTACAATCCCTGTCTCTGTGGTTTTCCCCCTCCCATTACAGCTGACTTCAAAGTATATTTCAGTTGTGAAGTTCATTTTTGTATGTTGATAAACCTTAACAAGCAGCTTGCTCTGTTAAAATGACTGGGGTTATGTTTTATTTCATTACTGTTCTTGGCAAGAACACGTAGATCTGCACAGTGCTGTTTAGAGATCCTTGATGCCTTGAAAAACATGTTGTGGGAAGGCAGAATATTATCCTCTGGGGCATAGCAATGACTGCCTTCCAAACTGTTCAAAATTTTGTTTTTACTAGCAAGATTAATAAATACTTATTTTTTTAGGATGCGGATGTTAAATATATTTTGTGTACTCGGTGACACTGATACGGGTTTCCTGTTATGCTCATGTAAAAAAAAAAAAAAAAAAGATAGAAAAAAGAGCAGTGTCCTACGAGCTTTGGGAGTAGTCGGTGGTCTGTGGGTTGTTGAGTATTTCTAAAATAAATATTCAGTAACAGAGCAATGAAAGACTAGGACGTGCAATGCTAACTCTTTGAAATGTATTTTTATATACCTTCTCATAGTTTTTTTCTTTCTTTGGCTTACTTATTCCCAGCAGCTTGATCTCAAGTTCCGGTAGGATTTCTAAATAAAAATAGATGTAGGGTAGTACATATTTAACTGAACTGTATTTGCCAGAGGGGAACCAGTTGATTTCTTTAGGGCCGCTTGGCTGGAAGGGTAGTAACAGAGCAGCACATAAACTCCAGCTAAACCCTGTGATGAAAGCTGATGTATGACCTTCAGGTTGATGTCCACAGAGCACTGCAGTGCACACACACATGCAGGATTATGGTTTTGGTAGTCTAAGGTGAAAAAATTTCTTCTAGCTAGTGTGCAGATTAGAAAGAGAAGGGATTTATGCATGACCTGCTGCCTTACTTTGCAATGGAAATAATACCAAACTGCCCTCAGTGTCATGGTACCTTTGTGCCAATGTAAGCAATTTCAGATACAAATTGTCAAATAAACTATTGTAGCTACACTTCAAAACAAAAACATTATTTAATATGCTGAAATGTTGCTCTAATATACAAGTCTCATAACATCTAATAGGAGAGATGTCTATGGAAAATACCACCCTTCCTGTAACGTTTGGTTTAGGCTTTTGTACAAGACTTTGTTTTTTAAGGAGAAAGATTTTAAACAAGTATCCCTTTTGTAAAAAATACTTCTGGCCTGACTTTGTGGTCGTACTCAGTGAGAGTTCCTTAAATTTCTGTGCTGCAGGACTGCAAGCTTGAGCAGTACAAAGCAATTTGTAAAGAGGATCCACTTTTTTTGTAAACCAACTACACTATAAATAGAGGCAATATGTTGGCTGCTCTTTAGCAGCACTTTTTTTTGGGCAAATTTTGCTGAAAGAAAAAAATCAAGCAAGCCTTTCAGTAGGAGCAGCACATCATACTTTTATCTGAATTATTCATGAAGAAACACACCCAGATTATCTGTGGCATATGTGTGCCATGTATCCAGATTTAGCCTTGAGGAAATTTGCTGACCTAAACATGGGAACAGAGTGGGAGCAAGGCAGCATGATTAAAGCCAGCTCAGAAGGAGTGGGTTTACATCCTGGCAGTGTGCCTTGGATTCCCTGTCTGCTTAGTGCTAGGGAGAACTAAAAATATCTGCAGTTTAGTGGGGTGGTGTGAAGTTTACAAAATGAGTGTGTTTCTTCTGTAGTGATCTCTGTCTACCAAATCACCACAGAAGAAGGTGATGTAAAAAAATTATATAGAGCATATCAGTTGATCTGTATAAATGCTGTTTGGGTTTTTTGTGTTTTGCGTGTTTTGGGGTGGTTTTTTTGTTTGTTTTTTCACCTTTGCTCAACGTGCAGGTTGTCCTTAAAATATACAGCATTGCAGCTGGGAGTGTGAGAAATGTGGAGACCAGCCCAGACTGCTAGATTAATGAGCTTGGTGTATTAACCAAGTAGCCAAGTATTTTGTTTATGTATGTTCACCACTGTTCTGCACTTCACCTGTTTTACTTCAGTATCATAAGCTTGCTAGTTGTTGTTGTATGGGAATTTGAAAGGAAGCTTTCTGTGTTTAGTGAAAATTATAGGTTAAAACTTGAGCAATCCCTTCTAATGGTACCATCAATACAAAGCTCAACAGAGGTTTAGCCATAGTGTTGTTTTATTTCTTGTCTGAGTTTTTCAGATTTGAAAACCTATTTGATATGCTTCTGCTCTGAGTTCTCACATGACCACCATAAAAAGGCCAGATTTTGAGAAGATGGTTAATACTTGGATTTCTGCAGCACAACAGAGTGGTTGATTCAGCTAAATTCTGTTACTTCGGGAAGTGTCAACCTCAGGCAGGCTGGGCGTGTATATGTATATGCTGCTGTTTATTACCTATCAAGTAATAAATCTTCAAGAATCACTTCAAGAACAAACTACAATATGATAAGCTTTCCTATTATGCTAAGCTTGAAGCTGAAGAAAAGTATCAGAATGAGATGTGGCAGTGCTAATTCTTTGTTTGCCAGCTCAACCTATACTACTGGGTTTTTTTTAGCTATTTAGTCCTGCTGTTACACTTTGCAATTGTACCATTAGATTTTACGTGCTCTGTATACCACCACCTGAAAAACTCCTACAGGGTTCCACTGGCTTTGACTCTCATTTTGCCAATTTTTAAAATTCTTGCTGTAGCTCTGTGGGAAGCTCAAAATACTCTGTGGAGCCCCACAGATTGTTGCCATCCTTGTAGAAACACAGCACCCAAGCTTGTGCATGCCTACACAGTCATATACATAGTAGTTAACATCTAATAAGATAAAAACATACCAGTAAAATGCTGAATTCTGCTATATATTTTAGCCTTTTACATAATGCTTTGAAGCATGCTTGCATCTGTATCATGCTTTTGAGTGGGATTACTGAATTCAAGCAATAACAGGTAGGGTGTAAGTTTTAAACTTAGGATCACCTGCATTTTTTTATGGGAAGTTCAAGCTTTATTTTTGTGTGATATTCTTCTTTCCATCAGTTTTAAAGTATTTAAGTCTGTTACCTATGGTAAGATACAGAAAATACTTCATTTCAACCCTGTAGTGGGTCAGTTTGTTGGGAATAAAGAATAGGCTTCCTGGTGTCCTTTTACAGGGGTCGGTCAATTCACTTGAGCATACTGCTGCCACGTGAGCTCCCCAGCCGCCTTACAGGGAGCAGCGCACATAAATTGTAATGGGTCACTGCACCTGGAAGGGCTGGTTTTATGTACCCACAGGAGCCCTGCATGAAACTACGCTGGGTCTGCTTCGTGGTCTTATCCCGGGCTTCATTGCTTTGGGTTGGTTTTAGGGGACTATTCAGTCAACAACTTAAGACTCTGTCCAGAGAGCCCGGTTCTTAAATAGGAACAAAGTCACACAAGTCGTTCTGCTCAAACCGCAGAGAGTTTTCCTATAGGCTCACCATCTGCTAAATGGTGAACCTATAGGTTCACCAGCTGTTGCTGGAAGATAGTACTGCTTTACTGGTTTGTAGCATGTTTTGGTTTTTATAATGCTTTAAGTATTTTCCTACTATCAAATATAGCAATCTTGTGCTATTACTATGTCATAATAGTCTTGAAGTTTCTAGTTTCTACTAGCACTGCTCGTATTAAAATGTCAAAATACCTTTCAGCTCAATTGAATAAGCAGGTGGATAAGGATGTAACTGGTTTCTAATTCAGATTAAGTACTTGGTGCTACTGTCATTTAGAGACCTAAGAAAAAGTAACAGTTTTTATTGGCGTGTAGATTTGCTGGCTGTGTTTGTTGTACCATCAGGAGCATTCATCCAGGAGAGCACATTTCTTAAAGGGATGTTTTCTCTAGTTGATGCCTGTGAATGACCATGATGAGGTCAGGGTTGGGAACCATGACATGAAGATAATGGGGAGTCTGATACAGAGATCAGATGCCCACGGAAGAGTATAGAACACAGATCACTGTGATATCCCTTACTGTTTGTCAATGCATTCATCAGTTTTCAAATTTGTGGGCTTTTCCAGTATTTTTACCATACGTGTATACAAGGCTACTGCTTATTATTTTCTCATGTCGTGTCTCTTGCTCTTCCATTTTTCTCAGCTCCTTGAAATTATCTCAGTCCAGGATTATAATCTTTTTTTTTTTTTTTTTCCCCAGGAGTTAACAGTACTGCATGCAGTACAGACAACCATGAAGAGTCCATGATGCTGACCATAGCGGGGGGGGGGAAGATAATCCATTTACCCCCACTGCTTCCCACAAGCCTTCTGGCTCCAAATTAAAACTTGAAAGAAAAAAAGCCATTCATTCTCTTGATTGCATGCTGCCAGGAGCTGAGCTTTTCAGATACAGCTATCAGGATTATAAAAATTTAAACTTTATTCCTGTTCATATTGCTAGTGATAAGTTTTGGATTTCATAAATATCACCAAGACTAGCTCCTATTTCTTCTCTCTCTTTTTTTTCATTAACTTTTCTTTTTATGTTCTGGTAATAGCTGTTTATTGAATAAAATCCTGAACAGAAGATTTTATGTAAAAATATGCATGCATGATGATTTCAATTTTGATCGAACTGTTCTAATGTACTTACTTGCTGAAAATTCCTTTGCATTTAAAGTTTGTTTTCACCTTCATGCCCCTCTTTAAAACACATGACCTGGCACGTTTAATTTCAAGTCAAGATTGCATACGGCCAATGATAAGTGAAAGTTAGCTTCCTGATGATCAAGGCAGCGTGTCATGTTTCGGTAGAAGGTATGGATGGAAAAAACCCAAACAAACAAACCCAAGCTCTGCTGTGGGGGAAGAGGATGCGGTGCTGTATGGTAAAAGGCAGTAATGTTAGCAGAGTAACTCCTGGAGGATGACATGGGCAGCTGAGTCATTTATAGCTGGTACTGAGATAAATTGCTGCTGAAGGATCCTGGTTACTGCATGGCTGCTGCTACAGCTGGTAGATTGCTTGGTTAAGAGCAAAGTAAACTTGAGCCTGGTAAGAACTGCTGTGAAAAAGTACACTCCAGATAAGTGTACTTTAATCTCTGGAACATTTAATTGGTTCACCAGCATTTTGTAGCGCCTGAAGCTTTCAGATGTGCAAGTGTATTAATGATATTGACATAATTGCTGATTTCTACTTTATTCTTCTCTGAATTTGGTAGTAATAGTAGCAGAGGACACTTCCCTTTTTACTGTTAATAGAGTTATGGTTCATATATCAAATTATGAAGTTCATACCTGTCCTTGAAAGCCTCCTGCCTATTCTCTGCATCTTAATGTAGTACAAGGCTGCTGTTGTAGGTCACTATAGTGATCTTGTGTCTATCTAACGAGGTTTGAATGTGTTTAATATGATCCTCAGAGTATGCTTTCCATGCAACTATGTAAAATTAATCCTTTCAAAAACTTGTATTGAGCTTGCGGTCTTTGAACATCATCTCCACTGGAACGTTGTTTTGACAGATTAGTTGTTGATAATTATTTTTTTTTTAAAGCATGTTTAGCTCCTTATTATAAACATTCTGGTAACTATCAATCCAATATTTTCATATATAAGATATTGTTTGAAATTTTGTTTTTTTAAGATAAGAAGGGCTTCTACCGTCTTTAATAATGTCTTTGCCTCCCAGTTCCCAAATGTGGTTTTTTTTCCAAGCAGTCAGACTCAAAACAGAGCGTCAAGAATGATTGTCAAGCTCCTGTCCCACTGCGCTGTGGCAGAGGGTGGGCAGGTGGAGGTTCGAACAAGCCCTCGGCTCTCTAACTGGTCATAAAGAGGTTGGCAGGTTCACAGGACTTGAAACTGTATATAACGAAATTTCAGAGTGCCATTTCTGAGGTTAAGATTGGTGGGGGGGGGAAAGAGGGACCATTTCCCCTTCTCCCTGAGGGAATTGTAATGCTTCCATGGGAGTGCTTGCGGTCTTCTGGAGGAACAGTTGGTGGCAGCTTGGAGGAAAGGGAAGCTTCTGGTGTCCTTGCACGGTAATCAGGCTCCTGAGTAACTAACCAGTGACTCTGACAAATATATTCCTTTCACCTCTTGAGTTGCGTTATTTCTGACGCCATACGTGGTTAGTTGCCACTTTGCTTGCAGATGTAGCACTGCAACTTTACAGAGTAAATATGTAAGTACCTTCTTGGGCATCATACCTCCTGTTAGTCATCTAACTTCTTGTCTTTTTTTCCTTTTGGTGCTGTTTTTCATCTTGGCTCCGTTTTTTTTAATCGTCTTGGATGGTAGTGGATCAGAAAGATTTAATGCTGTGGTTATTCATTTGTTTTCTGCTTTACGGAAATCTGCATAGTTTGAATATAGTAACATGAAGGAAAAAAAAACCCCAAATAGTAGCAATTTATTCAAGTAAATTACTTCTAGGCCCTCACAGATTCAGGTATCATAGAGAAGCAGGCGTTTGCCCATTTCTCTTGACTGGGGAGCTCAGGGTGCTCTGACAGGTCTTAATCACTCATTTCATCCGCTTGCTTCTTTCTGTCCATCTGGACAGTCTTGATCTGTGGCAGCGGCATATATGACAGTATACATCAGTGCATATCTCTTGCTTCAGCCCACGGACTGTAAACTAACAGGTGGCATCAGCTAAGGAAAGAGAAGATACATCAAAAAAATCACACATCTTAAAGGGTGCTGTTGCATGAAAATGGGTTTGAATAGCTCAGGCATGGAAATTCCGTTCATAAAAGTATTATTTCTCTGTGCCGCTGTGGGTTTTTTTGTAGATTGGAAATAAATCAATCTAATTGGACTAGATACAATCTTTTAGAGGTGAGTAAATTTAAAAGAAAGTACTGATTGTGTATGGTTTTTTGACTTCATGTGCAGAATGCTTATTAGGACTATAAAAAAAGATCGGACATTTTCAGGAGTATGTTGAGTCATGAGCAATGTTTAGTAGTCTAGATTAACAAAAATGCCTCTTTGGAGAGCTCTAACGCTTCTGTATTTCTCCAGCTTTTCTGTGAAGGATAATTTTGTCTCAGTAAAATTTCCCTGTGGATTGTCCTATTGTTACATTTTCTTAAGCAATAAGTGACCGTGCTATTTCAGATCATGAATATCTAATGTTTATATATGAGAAGTGCATCTTTCACTGCGCACCCCAAGAATTGCTGAACAGAATGGTATAAAGCAGAAATATCCGTGCCTCACCAAAAAAACGTACTTGGGAAGATGTAGACCAAGTAATTTGTATGTAGGCAAGCATAACTGAATTTTTCTAGCTGGTTTCTGAAGTTTCACATAAAGGAATCTGCAAACATGATACTGATGATGGCTTTGAACAAGGCAAGTCCTGTTTTCAACAAATGTTGACCTCATGTTTGTGGGACTGATCCTCTTAAAATGTCCATATCTCTCTGTATTGTGTAAATCAGTTCTTTTCATATATATAAGCCTTTGCTTCTAGATCGCTTGCTGAGAACATGCAGCAGGGATCATACATACAATTTTTGATAAAGTAACTTTAGGCTATTTCCCAGCTTGCAAACAACCTTTCTCTATGACCTTGCAGTCATGCTGCCGGCTTGTGAGCCACAGTTCCTGCCTGAACTCTGGACACAATCGCCCAGTGTTACAGCTGGGCTGGCACAAAGACATCAGTTATTGCACAGAAGTACATTATTCTGCTAATACCTATATGCTTAAATACTTGGAAGTGATAATTCTTTCCAAAGTTATTTCTAAAGGCACTGCCCTTTCAGGTGTTCTTGGACAAGTCTAGCTGACTTCAGGGAGTTGACTTGTGTATGAATTTTCCAGAAATGGGCTGCAAGCCCAGAATTTGGCCGGGAGGGTTAATCTGAAGAGCACTGTAGTTATGTATTGTTTCCACATGAAAGCTTTCTGTAAACTTTGATTTTACCAAGACCTTAACAAATAAATAAAACATTTGTAAGCTGGTTTGAAATGTGCTTTAATAAGAAAGTATGTAGCGTGTCACCTGTCCTCTTCCAGCAGGCATACTTTGCTTTACTATAAAAAACCAAGCTGTTACTTGTTTTGCCACCAACTCAGGTACTCAAAAAACCTGCTAATGGATCTTTCTTCCAAATATTTTTTTTAGTAGATTGCAGTTTTATGTGACCTCCTGCTATCTTTGGGGGTCTATTGGAAAAAGCAGCTTTATTAGAGGTATGCCATGAACGTAAACGGTGAGGGCATCGCTCTTCCACAAAGTCTCTTTCTTTGATTGCAGGAGCCTCTGTAGATTGCAGAAGGTACAAAAGGTCTGTAGAAATTAACGTGGTGACAGTTTCTTGTGAACTTATTATTTTTACCAAACGTTACAAATATTGTGTATTATACATTCATGTCCTTATTACCAGCTTCAAAGAGTTTTCTGAGCTACTTGTTACTATAGGATCTGAATGTTTTGCGAAAGCATTATTAAATTTATTTTCATATTTGTGAGAGAAGGGGTGTCTTAATTTGGAAAAAAAGAATAAAATTAAAAGCCCAGAAAGGGATTTTAAACTGGGTAGAATAGTAAATATCTATTTCTTGAAAGCTCAATTCATGGTGTTTAGGAACTGTTGTGAAAATAGCTGATAGATTCAGACCTCATACTGGCTTCTGTTCCTGCTGTAGCTTCCCAGCCTTCCGGCTTGTGATACTCTGGGACCTTAAATCAGTCACTCAGATACTGCAAAGTACACAAAGCATTTGGTTTAGTGCAAAAGGTGATGTTTAGGCACCTTATCTAGCACCAGGGGAGATCATAATGGCAGAAGAGTGAGTCTCCTTTGCTACAATTTGTCTTCTGTAACTGCAAAGTTATCCTCCTTTTTGGATTTCTGTTCCTTGAGCCATGTATGAGGAAAGGTTCTTATAAATGGAGCAGGTGGACTGTCTTCCACTGCAGTTCTAGTTTGTTCTCAGATCATGACCTTTTTTGATGTGAATGAGCCAGGGATCTTGTGGAGAAAAAAGCATCAGTCTCTAACCACAAAAATTGTTAAGAACCTCACTATATTCCCTGCAAATGTCTGTCCCTTTTGAACTAACTGGATAACTGATGGCAATGGAAGTCTTGTGCTCCAGTGCTAATGGAAAGAAGAAGAAAAACACATTAATTTTTCCCAGACGTTTACTGAGAGAAAACATTTTGGATGCTGACTTTGAGAATTACGCTGAGTACTACATTCTGCATTCTGCTTCTAGCTCATTTTTGCCTAATCCTCTTCCTTTGCCATTGCAGCTCTTTCCCAGTTTGCAGGCTGCTGCTGTCACACTCGTTTGCACTCAATGTGACTCTGACTTCTCTGGTCTTTTTCTGATCTCTGTGTTTTTGTCAGTCTCTTTGTATTGGCAGTCCCTGGTCTGACACAAGTCCTCATCAATCTCTCTCGCTTGCCTTTACCTCATCCTTTCTGTCATGTGTTTGGCCACAGTCCCTGTTGTTCTTTCAGCTCTGCCTGCAGTTCTCTTCTCTCAGTCCTGCCTGGTCCCTGTCTTTCTCTTCCCTAGCTTACCTCAACTGAGTTTTTCCTTCCCGTTCCTGAATTTGTGGACTCAAGCATATTGCAGATGTGAGCTGTATTTGCAGGCAGAAATTGCTATAGTATTTTCAGGGTCTGGTTAGCATCCAGGGAATCTGACCACTTGCATAGGTTTATTACCGCTAGACAACATTTCACAGAGATTTCTAATTTGGGTAGATTCTGGTGGAGACAAGAATTGTAAGTTATACACAAAGACCAAACTGAAGAGTTTGCATGCCCAGGTATCTTGGATGAGTTGCTTGCAGTGATTTATATATATATTTTTTTTTAACAGGAGTCAAAACCCAAGGAAAAATGTGTCTGTTTCTTAGCAGTGACTGAACTATTTTGAAGATGTCCATCCGGAAAGCTTGGTAAAGTTATGATCTAAAACCAGAGCTTTGTAGCATGAACTTTTGGCTCACCTGAGCAGCCTTTCATTCCAGGAGATGTACGTAATTTTTATTTTAAAACTGTAGACTGGGGAAAACCAGTGCAAGGTGGTGATCTTTCATAGAGGGTTGAATTGTCCATTGTGTCATCAACTTTTTCCTTATTGATTTTTCTGGGCTGGGGTGTGGAGGAGTGTCTCTTTCTGTAAGACGTTTTCGGCTCAGAAGTGATGAGAGTTTTGCCAAAAATGTGAGGGGAAATAAGGAATGAAGCTGAATGTGTTATAAATTAATTCAGTCTCAGACATGGGCATGTGGAAATGAGCAATTATGTACGTTAAAAACACCTTCAGATTTAACATACTGAATGTTTCCATTTTGTGCTTGAGGTTACAATAGAAGAGAGAACATTTTGGATGGGATTAGAAGTTAAAGCCCTACTGGTTCCTGTTAATACTTTGAACTTTAGACAAAGATTCCATGTCTTAACACCAAACCTGTGGTAATACTTACTAGTAAAGGGACCCATCTTTCCCTGGCTGGTGTAATATAATTCTGTATTACAGAATGATAAATCGGCATTTGAAAATCTGATGATCAGTAAAATCTATTGAACGCTTGACTCCACAGAATTATGTCCATCCTACGGATGCAAGTTAAATAGGGGCAGAATTTTACCTCATTCTAAAATAAAAATGCTAAATGTGAGGTAGATCTCCAGAAAGAGTGGGAGATGAGAAAGTAGGTATCGTGCCTTTTTGGCATCTCATCAGAGCCCAGGTTTCTGATGCTGATTACCTGAGAGAGAAGTACAGTGGCAGTTTACCCTATTCCAGGCTAAGATGAAGTGTATTTTCACAGATGTGGGAGAGAGGCACGTGGTTACACCTTACTGACTGTTGCTAGATATGGCATGGTTATTCCCCGTGTGTGAAAACAACAAAGGTGGGAAAATCTACCACCTTGCTTCCCCACCCCCCTTGAGAGACAGTATTATTAATACTGAAATCTGCAGGTGCCGTTTGTATTTTGAAATAAAATTATTCTTAAATGCAGTGGGGAGAGGGTGTTTCTCTTTGAATTTGCCAGGACATCGGCCCTTTGTGACCTAACAGCTGCAGCCTTGGTGGGCAGCTGGTTTTGCTACAGGAGTGTTAGTACCCAACTTGTCAAACATTCGGCTTTCTGCAGGCAGCACAGTTCTGCTGCTGAAGTTCACCTGTTTAGAAGTGTTTGTGTTTTCAACAAGAACGTTGTGTTTTCTGATGTATTTTAAGCACCTGAGCACTGTAGTTTCCCTCTAGTTGGACTGACGGACCAGCAAGAGGAGCTAGAGAGGAACCCTAGCCTTTGGGGGTAGGAGAGGCTCTAAAACCAGAGATTTCTTTTTGAGATCATCTTCAGGAAAGGATGGAAGATGGTGATGCAACTAGCTAATCCTTTGCCCGCTGTCTCCTTATTTCCAAACAAATGCCAGAGCATCTTCCTGGCACAGCAGTATTAGGGTTATAAAGAAGCGAACCTCAGCAAACCTGTACCTTAAGAGCAGATAGTAAAGACACAGCATTTGACTATACATTGTATGCAGTCTGGAGAGCTGATGAAACGCATATATGTGAGGTCCAGTGCCGAGCCTGCTTCTGAAACGAGAGCCCTGAAGAGATGATTTTCAGGTCAGAGTAAAACTAGGAGTAATTGCATAGCTCAGCCATTAGCATTGTGAGCCAGAAGCGTGATGTATGTTCCCCTGATGTTATGGAAGGAAAGGGTCAATGAAAATCCAGTCTATTTCCATAATATTTCAAACCAGCAAAATTGGTGAATTAGAGATGCTAGGAAATACTGGAGTTAATGAATCCCCTACACAGTTCAGTAAAAGTAATGTAATTTTAAAGAGAAAGGCCTTCCAATAGCTTTAAAAGTAATTTCACAGCTTAAATGATTTCAGTCATGCCTCTGTAGTAAAGAGTGCATTACCCTTTTTATTACCATCTGTGAAAACTCTGCTTAGTTACATTTGAATTCAAGACACGATGGTTAGACTTGTCTGTGCATAGTTGAAAGTGACTGATCTAATTCCTGAGAAGGTATGTCCTAATAAATACATCTGTTTATCAAATAGAGCTTCAGAAGGGAAATGATCACTCATTTACTGAATTTAAATATAAAGGGCAGCTTTTTATAGCCTAACTGTTAATAATTGCTCTAAATATACAGCAGCTACTTTTTAGAATATGTTAACATGTATTAAGGGCAGATACGACTCTCTCTGAGAGGAAAAGTCTGTCAGCTCTTAAAAGATCTCCATTTATCTAAAACTAAATGTAAAATTCCCTGACAGCCCTTTGAGACAGATACTGATAGTTTGAAAAAAATTTTTATCCTTTCTTCAGATTTCCTCAGGTTTTCAGTGATTAACACCTAGATTACCTGTAAAGACAGGGATAATCTGTCTGTACATACTTCAGTTTCCCTTTGAAGTTTCCAGTTATATTTATTGGTAGCGGCTGCTTGGTCTCTTTTCATTCTAATCATAGAATAGACAAACCGTAATGTTTTTTAATTGCCATCAGGTATTTCTGAATTTGAAACAAGCAGTTTGGAGAGGCTGAATTTGAGGGAGAAGCAAATTTGGTGCCCTGTGTCCATTTAGTATTACGAACTTGTTTAATAGGTTTAAAATAAACAGATTTTATGTTTTAAGTCTGAACTAAGATTCAAAGATCAAAATTCTTTGCCTACTGTGGGTTGAAGCAAATGGGCCTAATTTATAAAAATGGGTCTTTTAAAATACATAACACTTTAAATCGATAATATTGTGGACTATGTACTTTATTTTAGAATTAGGCTTTACAGAAGCAGCCAGTTTTGCATGGTATCTGTTGTTAAGGCACCTTTTCTATCAAGTGGAGTTTATCAAGTGCCTTTACAGGTCCAGATGAAAACATTTGAAAAAAATTTTGAAAAATCTAACCTAATTAGGTGTAAACATTAAAAATGCAGAAATAAGCTGAAATACAACTCTCTCGGAGAGAGCATCATGGAGTCTGACTTTTTGACATAATGCTGCAAAAAGTAAGCACCATATTAAAAAAAAAAAAAAAGGCAACCCCCACAACAACATACACACTCAATGGAGGACAGTCTGTCAATCTCCCTAACTTTTGAAGAATATTGGAGTTATGCTGTGGAATGTTTATGTCAAGGTGGCATGGCAGATTTCAGTTCTGCATCCAACTAGCATTCAAAGCACTGTATTTTCATCCTTTCAGCAAGGATCTTGCAGTTGACTGGGAACAAAAACTGTCATGAGTCTCACATCTAGATTTCTTTATATATGTATACATGCCCCAGCTGTGTTATGTAAAGAGAGGAGACATTTCATTCATTAAGATTCTTTCACAATGATTTTTTTATTATTATTATTAAAGGCTGTTAATGAGCTGATGTGCTTTGGAAGCCTTTGGAACAGACTGTGTGATGGGAGCAGTTGAGTATTCAACAGTTACTTACCAGCACGTTGTTTGAATTAGGATTGCAAGAGGAAGGAAGTTTCCATGGGAGATTGCCTCATGTATCCATCAGAATATCCGTCTATTCTAGTTGCTCTGCAAGTTTTATATAGTTTTAATTTAAATTGAGTAAAATTGCTCTGTTTTGCACAAATAAGCTCCACAAATTGCGCTATTCTAGTTTTCAAAGCAAAGGTGGGTGGCAGATGTGGTTTCGTACAGAGAAATCCATAGGAATTGTTTCAGATGTCAGAAAATAAACTAGGTTCTTAGTTGGTACCTGTAAAATGGGAGAGACCAGGAGAGTTTTTGAGCTCATGAATCTGCTTTATGTTGTCCATGGCACAAAGTCTGGGTTCACACCACCTCCTGCATCCTGTTGGTTTTTTTTTTTTTTTTATTTCAATAGACATAGATCCCCCAGGGCAGGAGGACAGCTGTGCTGCAGCCCAGAAGACACCTCAGTCTGAAGACCAAGCCCACCTCATTGTTCAAATGGTGTCATGGAATGAACCCACTTTGCAGAGTTAAAGCTGCTGAATTGGAGCCGTTTGTCACGTGTTACAGAAATGGGTCAGAATCTGTCTTTGGGAAAGTAGGCATATCAAAATAAATCCCTTTTCCTCAGAAATCGGAGTTTCTTTCTTATCAAAAGATATTTTTTTTTCTTCTGCTTTCTGCCTGTTTTTGAAAGCAGATGTTTGGCAACCAATGATTCCTGGATTCCCAGAGTGGAAAGATCCAGGCTACATCCCAGATCTGTTGATTAGCTGGAGCTGACAGTAGTCCCCCAAGCACTGGTCTTGTCCTCTGAGCAATGAGTCAGAACATGAGAATTCCTGACACTCATTTCCTTAGGCCATCACTCACATGTTACAATTTATTTAAAAAAACCCCGTTACATATATTCTCACTTTACAGTGTTTCGAGATCCACCATGTAGCACCTTCTGTTGTAGGGCTCCTCATCAGCACACAGTACTTTACACCTTTATTGGAAACGCCAGAATACTTTTGTGGAACATAACCTTCAGGCATCGTGGACAAGTATTACGTTATGCAAGAGCTATTTCTAGTGTATTAAAGATTAACATCTATGTAGAAAGTTAATCCAGAATAAGCACGTTGTGCTGATAAGGTAAAAATCACTCTCCGTTTAGTACTCACTCCTATTTTTAAGAGTTCCCGAATTAGATGTAAAGTTCTTGTTTGTTTGTTTGTTTTCTTTTTTTTAGCCAGACATTGGTGCATGGAGTAGTCAGTCAGGAATATAATTTTTTTTTTTTTTAATTGTGTTGTTTACAGTGACTGACTGTTTTTGGTTAGAATTTTCATCTTCATTATTAAATAAAAAAGGTAAATCTGTTCCTTTTCTTTGTTGTGCTTTTAAGTACAGGTAAATTCAGGCTGATGGAAGTATTGATTAATCTCAAAAATATCAAGTTAATTGAACTTGCAAATGTGTATTAAAGGAGGCATAAATTTGCCTCAGATCTATTTGTAAAAAAATACTGATGCTTTTAGTTTTGAAGTCAATGCTTTAAAGTACGAGCTGTGCACTCTGTTTTTTTTTAGTGGATCTAGCACACTCTATTTTAGGTTAAACTTTTATTTTAAGCTAAAGCATGGTTTAGATAGTAAGTCTCAGTAAAGACACAAGTATCTTACTATGACAGCAGCTGGAGTACTAAAGGTCTAGAAAAAATAAAAACACCATAAAATTAAATGCAGATTAGATTGATGTACCAGTAACGTGTCAAAAAAGATGGTGTTGCTGCTTGGACTATGAAAATGTCAAGATATTTTTTTTTTTAAATTAAAAATGATTGAGGAAGAATTGGACTAAGAAATAAAATTTTGTGTATTCCTAGGGGTGAGCTGGGACACCCAATTATTAGGGAGGAAAGACCTCAAAATCTAAGGAAGCAGTGACTGTAACAGACATTCTTTGATATCTGTGGCACATGTATAAGTTAAGAAACAAAATAATTATTAATTTTGGAATAGTAATTTACATTTTTTGGTTCCCATGAATTTGTATTCCCAATTTAAGTTTCCATTTGACATAAAATACCATAAAAGCACATAAACCAATAAGGAAGTGATGAGCAGTAAGAATGCTAGTGATCTGTTCTGAAGGGTTTTCTCTAAACACAGCTTGAAAGCACAATCATAAGATTTCCAAATACTTTTCAGTGTTTTTGCAAGTGTCAGAGCTCAGAGACTCCATATGGTTTGTAAGCAAACCAAAAAGATCACATATAGTTGGGGAAAGCATGGTGCAAGATGAACTGAGTCTGCTGAACCGTTCTTTGGCTGCAGCTAACATCTGGTAGTGCAGAAGTAATGGGTGTGCTGCTTTCTGGAGTTTGCTCAAGCTCTCTGTACCTTTTCTTTATGATTAGCTGTTTCAAAGTCAGAATAAGCTGCTTCTGACTCTCAGAAGTGGGATGGGAGATTGTCATTTGTGCCTCTGAGGTTTCTTGGGAGTAAACGTAACCCTGCTCCTTAGCATATGTTAGAGAGGTGTCAGCATTAGCCCAGAATGGTGGGACTTGCTTTCTCTCATGTGCAGCCTCCTTTGAGTGCCAGAAAGTTTGGATTGCTTTCCTGATTTTCATGGCCTCCTTGACACAATCCATATGCTTCCAGGGCCAGCTTTTCCTTCATAATTTAGATGTAAAAGAACACGATAAAACCTCGTTTGTGGAAGCAGATGGAAGGAGTAGGTACCTGGAAGCTGTGGCCCTGGGGACATTTTCCCTGTCCGGTACCATCAGGAGGGGAGAAAACCATGGTGAGCATGTGTTACATTGCTTACTACCCCTACCCATGTTTAATTTTTTTCCTGTCACAGGCTATATATTGCTTCTTTGGAGCAGTGTGATGTATTGGTGAGGATGTTATGAGAAAAATGCCCTTGGAGAGGCACTACGTCTTCACCTGGGGAAGGAGGACACAAAAGTAGCGTGGCTGGACTTGCTTTCCTTCAGGGTCTCCTCCAGTGCAAAGGCAGTCTGCAAGGCTGTCCTTCTGGTTTGAAGTTACTAGCGTTTCTAGTGGTCAGCAGGCTGTCAGCAAGGTTGTTTTGGTTTGTGTATGATGATTTAAGCTGTCATCTTTTAATTGAAGGGGAAGAATGTCAGTTATCCTCCAAAGGTTTTCAGAAATTAAACCTGCTTTAACAGTGATGTCCATTGCACCGATAAAACATTTGCATCTCAGCAGAAGCATTAGCTAGCTGTTTTGGGTATATTTCTTGGACTGTTTCTCTCGGTTGCTTAGCTTTTATTTCACTTGTTCAAAGGCTGTCAGAAAGGTTCCCAAACTGGCTGAAGATGTCACAACAGCTAGATACATTGGAAGGTGGCTTGACATTTTTAAAACCAAAATGCTATAAAATGGAGATAAATGGTGAAGACGTTTCTGCTGTTGTCATGCAGTTGAAGTTATTTATACTTCATCTTTATACTTCAGCTGCTTCTATATTTAATTATGTTGCAATCTAAGTTCCAATTGGAATACAGGTACAAGATGACAAATGATGCAAATGATGCTTTTAAGCAGTAACATTGCTGTTCTTTCCTGGATCAGATCAATTATGGCATAGTTGACAGCCAGGATTAATTTTGACAGTAAGCTATAAAGCAGTGTGGTTGGGGAAAAAATTAGCAGATGCATATATTTGCTGAAGAATCTGGACTTGCAGATTATTACGGGTGTTATGAATTGCAAATTAAGACTACTGGAAAGCTTCTCCACCTTGTACGTCTGCAGCTGTGTTCTTAGTGTCCATGATTTGAAAAGCTTTTCTCCTACTGGATTAGAAAATGCTAAAAGATTAACTTGGCTTTGTTAGCTAGTTGTTTTGGAATGCAGTTCAATAGCCATAATTGAGTAGCAACAAGCTACAAAAGCATGCATTTTGCTAGTTACCATTAAAAAAAAGGAAGAAAACATTTCTTTGAGAGCAGAAGAAAATTGTAAGTTTTTATGATGCCTGTTCTAATGCTTTTATTTTAGAATAAACTTGAACATTTCTTAGGGGGAGACTGAGCTGTAGAGAGAAGCAGCATGTGCTGCACAAGGCAAATGGCACCAGGAACTGCCAGAAACAACTTGGGAACAGCTAACGAAGTGAAAACAGTTCAAGGGCTGTTCACATCTGAGTTTGGGTAACCAGTGACCGCTTTGCTGTGGCTCTCCACAGGAAAGCTACAGACTAAGAGAAGTCCAGACCTCCATTTATAAGAAATGCTGTGATTTCTTAACTTTAACCAGAAGCTTTTATGGTGGTTTATAGTTTGCTGTATTTTACCACATTATTTATCATGTTCTTCTAGTTCTGTAGAATGTGTCCCATTTATAATTTTTTTTTAAACTGCTAAATGGTTAAGCACCTTCCATCTAAGCTTATTTTCCTCGATGGAACATCATCTTAACAGGACTGTAGTCTTTTCTTTGTATTGTAACTACGGCAGCGCTTTGTCTCACCCTGAGTTGAAGGGATCATATCAGACAGGTCTTGAGTATCAGGTGCAAAAGCAAAATAATCAAACAGTGTAATTTAAAGTGGCTAAGGGCTTCAACTCACAGTTGCATAATATTTGAAGAGGCTGATCAACATTTTTGTTAGTTACTAGAAACTTTGGTATAGGTTTTTCCTTGGGAGGCCGCGACTGAGAAGATTTAACACCTTCATCAGCTTCTGTGTTCCTCATGCACTGTTGCAACCCTTACCAGTTTTGCCAATAACCACTGATGCTCACATGTTTCTAGTTGAGTAGTCAGTGCAGAGCAGGTGGCCCGTGGAGCTGCTCTGCGTCTCAGTTCTGCAAGCTTAGCTGCATTCAGCCTGCAGACTGTCCTCAGTTACCCTCATGAAACTCCAGACAAAATCTGGAGCTCTAGGAAAACAGTGAAATTTAAGTCCAAAGTTTATTGTTAGGTTTTGTTTGTCTGCAAAAATGTAAACACCCAAACCCAACAAAACAATACAGCTGGTTTTTAAATTTTAGGCTGAATTAGCAGAACCACCAACAGAACAAAAAAAAATAAAAAAAGTTTGGATTAGAAAAGGCAGGTGGTCATTGAAATACTGGACAGTGAAGTCTCTGCCACTTTTACATAGGCTTTATTTGGATTATCAGGGTGTTTTATTTCCTTCCTTCGTCATTGTAAGGAAAATCAGCTGAGACTTCATGTATGCAGTATGGCAGTACAGGCACCTACTAAGGGAAAGATGGAACAGTTGTTGTATACAGATCCTACACATAGTTGATGCAGCGGCTGAGAAGCGGTGAAATCCTTGCCAAGTAAGTGTCTGTAAGCTGAGTGGTCATAATTGATCATTAAAAAGTCCACAGCATGTTTGGCATAGCTTTTAAGGTCACTGGTCAAAACAAGGTATCTCATGATTGTGTGTAGGGTTATAAAGTAAAACAATATGTAGGACAAGCGGAAGTTATTGTAGGATAAGGGCCTAAAATGCAAAATGTTTTGCAGTTGGATACTTCTTGATATGATATCAAACACCACTCCTCCTGCCTAAACACAGGAGAGACAAACTCTAAGCTAATCTAATTAGGAACAAGCATTTTAAGCGATTGTGCTATTTTAAATCTGAAGTTTGTTTTCTAGAAAAGCAGGATAGAACAAAAGTTACTTTTGTTAAACATTATTATAAGGTAATGACATCTGAACTGTCATCTGTGAGAGCTCATCTGAGCTTTCTCATCAGAGCTCTTTTAACCCTCAGTCACATCAGTCAGAAAGTGAATTTTTTCAGTGTAAATTTCCTTTCCCCCAACTATCCCAGTGATTCATCCTCAATTTTAAGTCTGTATGCACGAAGTGTCAGATGGCAAGACTTTGATTATCTTCAGTCTCTTGCTTAACAGTGTTAGAATTAGCTTAAGAAAACTGTTTATTTTTATGGGATTGAGGGTTTTTTTCCTGTTGTAAGCCATAAATTTGTCACAGTTGATAAATAACAGAAGTGGACACTAGTTTTGGGATTTTCTTCATAGAAACAGGTCCTGTCAAATCATCATTTGTCAATACATACCTAGAATATAAAAATATACTAGTTGTGTTTTAAAAGTAATCGTCTTTTCCAAGCTAGAGTTTTCTGTACACTGTATCTGTGAAATTACGAGTAAGTATGTAGTAGCTCAGCCTTAAATGTTTCTCTAGGTCTGCTATAACTAAATTGGGATACTATAGTATCTATCCTATAGTAGCACAGATCAGTGTTCACAAAGTCAAGAAATACAGAATGGGACAAGAGTCTATTGATGCAAGATTGCATACTACTTAGTGGGAAAAAATTAAGCACCCTTATAAGAGAGAAATTAACTCTTTTAAACTCGGCTCCACAAAATCTAACCTTTCCTAATGGGAGTTGTACAGCAACTTTTGCTGGTAATTAAATAGACATTTTCTAGCTAGACAGGCAGATTTTTAGAAAGCATTGAGATTTGGGCATTGTAATTAATGTTTTTTTGTAGCACATAAGCTACATGTGTCAAGCAGGGCTGTAGGAGGAGCAGCAAGATCATGTTTTTTTAAGCAAATGGAACCCTAGGAGTATCTCTAGGAAGAAGTTCTTCACATTTCTTCAAGTATGAGTAAATTCATATCTTACTGTTTAGAAGCACTTCGAAGCTCAAGAGACCAACTAAAGTAAAGGAGAACTTAGTAATACACATGTATAGCATATATAATATTCTAAGAAGATGAGAAGACCAGTTAAACAAACATAGCAAACTGGAAGAAAATTAAGGTCCATTAGCATCACTGAAAAACCAAGGCACAGTAGTTCTTACATCTTTACTGGCCTAGCAAGACACAGTTGGAAATGATTGTATAGAGTAAGTCAGGAAGACCCGTAAGATTATAGCATAAAATATATATTCCACAGACGTCAGTGCTGTGGAATTAGTGCTTCAGAGGTCTGTGAATATGGGGGAGATAAAGGCAAGGAGGATGGCTTTGGGCAGTAGGGCATATTCCCCAAATAGTTTGGGCTAAGGTGGAGTGTAATTTTGATGTTCTTTAAGTCATAGGAAAAGACAGGAGCTGAAGCTAGGGAAAAAAAGATGCCACCGTAGTACAGAGACATAGGCTTTACTGCACCAAGTTATGCATCAGGCTGTTACCTTCTTGCATCCAAAGAGCAGCTACCTGGTACCTTCACTCATCATAGCTGGGATTTCGGATTGAGATGGATGTGGGAGAGAACAGTGAAAATCCTATGACTGTGCGTTGTATTTCACAAAACGCACCTCTATCGGTGATACAAGGTGCATCTGTTCACCAAAGCAGCATTTCAGTGTTCAGATAGGAGCAGGGCTTCGATGCACCCGTACCCATTGAGCTTGGTGTGTTACGGTGGAGTCCTCTTGTTCTTGGACAGCAAGGCTGCCGAAACAGTAAGTGTTAAACATATTGATGTTGAGAAGGGTATGAAGGCATTGTTAATTGTAACATTAGCTAAGGACAACGACGTGGTGAACAGCACGTGCCTTGCTGGATGTTGTGTTTTGTGTGAAGTGCAGTTTTGAGTGGCAGATTCAGTCTAATTATGGTGAAGCTGGTAGCATTAACAGTTGCGGTCTTTCTTGTGCCACTGAGCAGCTGGAGTCAGCGCAGCCTTGCAGTGGGGGCTGTGCAGGCATGAAGATGCGATCTTGTCCTTGAAGGGCTTCTCCTTTGGACTGACACACATCCAGCTAAAGGCATCTGCTCTGGGAAGTGGTTCTTGACTCCAGCGCCAGACAGATGGAGTCTGGTGTTCAAGCTTGCCCAGCTGCCTCCCTCCAGAGGGTACGTGCTGCCTGGCTCCTGCTTGGGGTTTTATCCGGGTGTCTGTGGAGCAGGCACGGGACCTCCGAGGATGGGTAGGCAGGCTGTGTGGTTCTGAGTGCTTCAGATATGAGGTTGGAGTTGGCAACCACAGGAGTGACACGATGGCACGGTGCTGAAGTGATCGTATGCTGTCCTGCGAGCTGGCTGAAGGGAGGGTAGGTGGTGGTTGGTGGGAGGTAGCACTTGAGGTTAGTGTTGGAGATACAAGGGGGGGTCAAACCTGATACAGCCTTACTGTTTCCCCTTATTGTAAGGGTGCCCTGTGGCAGATAACACTTGGTTTAATGCTTCACGTTTGAGCAAACCGACTGTGTAAGGTGATGAGAGCCAACAGAGCGCTTGGGAGTGGGTTTGTGTGCACAGTGTGGGTGAGCAGGGATGAGGCTTTGGACTGAAACTGGAAGCAAAAGGCAGGCTGAAAGGCATCAAACAGCGTTTTCGGGAGATTTTATTTTGATGGCCTTAAGAGCACCAGTGAAAATGCCCAGCTGCTTATCCAAAGTGAACAAGAGAAAGCTAAATTACTTGATGTGAAAAAGTAAACTGCTGAGAATATATTTTTTCAAAGGAAATTAGGTATGAGGAGATCTTTTTTGACTGACTGCTGTATTTCTCTGGAGGAACTTAAAGGCAGTTGTTGCCATTCAGGCTGGTAGTATGAGAAGCAAATGATTGAATTAATCAGAGAAAAGTGTCTGGGTGGGTGGGGAGAGCTTCAGGTGAAGTTAGTTGTTGGGCAGCTGGTCACATCTAACAGCAACTGCATGTACTTACCTATGTAAATTGAATAGTCTTAATTGATGAATAGGCAGTTTCCCTGTCAATGAAGAGGGGACCTTTGGAGAGAATAAATGGGTGATGCTGGACCATCTTCGTCATTCTGATGAGTATAGGAGTTTCAGGATCTGTTTCTATGGCTCATTTCCTTTCCATTTACGCGCAAAGTAGGATATTAAAAAATTGTTCATTTTATTGACACAAAATAGAACATTTGTGAATCATTATTTATATTTAGGAGAATGCATCTTTGAGTAAAATGAACTGGCTATTCCTAAATATAATTTATGTATGTTTATAAAGTTATAACTTATTTCCAGTCTTATGCAGGAGCATGACAGAAGTTGTGCTGTAAATTACTTGAATTATTCTTTGTGTCAAATAAGGAGTTTGCCAATGCTTCTCTTAATTCAGGATTGAACAGTTATATGACACTTGGATCTCACTGCCTTTGTATTTAATTAATGAGAAAAACCTAGAGTGTGAATTACAGAGCCAAGTAGTTCCCTAACAACATCAGGAAATGTTTCCACAATAAGGTTGTCAAATTGCCTGCTGATTTAAAGGATCGCACTAAAAAAAATATGGTAATCTTTTTTTGCCAGGATATGTCAAATTTCATGTTGCAGTTCAATATTGCTAATGAAATCCCTTCTGTGCTAGACTGAAAAGGAATCTCAAACTATAGTCACAACCTATGCTTGGGTATCGTTATGGGATTTGGTTACTGGCAGTGCTGATGTTCTCCTATTCTGTACAGTTGCTGAGTGAGTAGGAGCTCTTTTTTTTTTTTTTTTTTTTTTTTTTTAAAGTATTAGTATCTGCCTGGAAAAAAAGGTAACTGATCAAGAGTAGCAAACATAGGCGTGTGCTGTGTGCTTCTGCCAGGCACTTGTCTCCTGGATTCTCTGATGCATTTCTCATAGCTTGCCAGAAGGAATTCATGCATCGCTGATCATGAAATTACAGCAAATGCAAAATACTGATTTGAGATCTTCAGAATTAAAGTGATCTGTAATAATTGTAGAACCTAATTGGTACTTACAGTGTTTTTGAGGGATTTTGTGCTGTGTTGTCGTGATACTGTAACTTCTCAGGCTTTTCAAAGTACGTAGGTAAGTGAGGCTCAATGTGGTGCAGGAGTAACGAGCTCCAGCTTAACTCCAGAATCTGTTATACAAATATTGATGTACACTGCACTTGGTTATGAGCTATAGCATGGATCAAGAAAATGGGTAGAAATGGGAATGGGGGGAGGAAACCTGCATTATTTCTTACAATATTTACATTTATCTTTGTCTCCATTGCTTTGTTACAGTTATAAATTACATGTTTTGCACTGCTGCTTACTTCTCCACTTGATTTCACTTAACAGTGAAGGTTGTGCATGCCACTTCAGGGGTTAAGAGAGTGCATAATGCTTGCACAAATGCAAACTTCCTGGACACAGGCTTCTGCTCTCTGTGTTCTGGCACACCACAGTTACAGCCACCGGCTTCCTAAGGAGCGCGTATGTTAACCTAAGCTGTATCTGTGTCATTGATCACACTGATGAACTCCTTTCACTCTTCCAGCAATTTCTGTTTAAAGACATGTAAATAGAAGTCTTTAATTTACAAACTTAGGGTTTAAGAGGCCCAGCAGTGAGACTTATGATAAGGTGCTCATGCTACATGCACTAGAATGATGCTAGGGGAGGTAAGGGAGACAGAAGGATCGTTATTGCAGAAAGAGCTGAAATAGTCTGGGGAAAAAATAATTTGCAGTAGTGTGTTTAAAGGATGATTTTTGCATTCTTCTATGTCATTTCTACAGTCTTGAAGGTATTTTATAAAACTTCACCAAAAGAGCAAGTCTGGCACTGTCGTTATAATCCTGTATCAACTCATTGTGGTTTTCAGTTGACTTGCAAGAATTGTATCTTCAGTAAGGCAGGGGATGTTTTGGGGTTTTTTGTGTTGGTTTTTTTTTTCATTTTATGTCTGTTCCTTTGTAATGTTCAGAGTGCCTTAAGCATTGTGCATATGAAATGGATGCCAAACTTCCACGTGTTCCCAGTTTTTAAACTTCAGTGCTAAAAAGCAATGAAGTCACATGTAGTCATGGACAAATAAATGCATTAGATCTAATTTGGCTACTGTAATACATTTTACAGAATGATAAAAACTGAAGGGTTTCAGCCCCGAATTATGCTGTTTCATTTATCAACAATGATAAAACCTTAGTTAAAACACATTCTGCACTTGTGCACCTCACACACTGTACCCACTTTTGAGAAGCTGCGTGTATTTAGTATTTGACTACTCAAGTGCTTGCATTTCTTATTAATGCAATAAACAATTGCATAGCTAGATATCACTTAGGAAAGAACTAACATTTTTCTGCCTGCCTTTTCCCCTCTCCCACCTTGCTTCTGAGCATCCTCCTAAAGCAGAGCTCTGATCCTGTGTCCTCTCCTGCTGCAACATCCTCGTGCCACCACTCCTGTGAGGTCCATCCTGTCCATCCATGGCTGGAGCTGGATGTGCGAGGCCTGGGCTTGCAAGACACTTACCATGCTGTATGAGAGAGGTGCCTGAGGCTGCTGCTCACGCAGTGGCTGAGTATTTGCTTGTGTGGCTGCTTTCAGAAAGGGAAGCTTTGAAGTGCTTCAAAGAACTCAGTGGTATGTGTACCTTTTGATAAAAAGGATGTTCAGTACAAATAGGAGAATATACTGAAATATTAAGATAAGCAAATTTTGTGGTCGTGAACAATGATTCCTAGGGGAGAGCTGGTGCTGACCAAAGTGTACCTAAGCAAAACCATATTTTCACCCAGTTCATAACGGCTGAATAAACAAACAACCTTGACTAAAAAGAAAGTGGACTGAGGCACGATAGTGACTGTTGGTATTACTGCCCTGTGCTAGGAAGACAAGTTACTGGTAAAGCTTATGTCTTCACACTACTGAATTTTTCTAAACATCAGATCAAGTGTGTCTGGGTTTAGTTTTATACATTTCGTTGCCAATACCTACCAAATAATGGGACTAGCCTTATCTTTTTAAGTGGATAGCCTTCCTAAAAATGTTTTTACTTGCATTGAGGTTGTTTTTTTCCTCTGGAAAAATGAGGTTAGGCTTTTGGCAGAGGGGATCTGTCTGTAATGTAACAGAACTTAGTTCATCTCTTGCCAAACACCAGCACTTGATATCAATAATCTTTGACTCTAGTATTGCTTTTGGGTACAGTTATCATTCCCATTGTTCCATAACACTGCAGGGGAAAACAGTCTTTAACAATTGTTAGCAGAGAAAATCTGTGTGCAGTGGGAGCTGAAACATTTCTTGCAGTTGTGTAACAGAACCCCAAAATTTTGGCAGTGCTCTGGACCTGGAAGGGGATTTGTTCTGGTGACTGCTAGCAGTGGTTTCAGGCTGGTGTACGTCCTTTTCACTCTGTGTGTGGTATTGAGTTACATGGTACATGCAAAATTTAATAATCCTTAAAGGATGTGGGTTTTCTCCTCCCCCTCCCAAAGGGAGTAACTTGTAGGGAACATATGACATAAATTATGACAGTATGAACTTGAATTTCCCTATTGAATAACTGGCAGTATAAACCTGGTGATAAATTTGTGCTGTGTAGTCAGGTCAGTCTTTTCTCATATTCAGTGGTGCTAGCCTCTGCTTTGGAGTGTGTGTGTTGTAAGGGAAGAGAAGATAAGGGATATTTTCCTTCTGTGTCTTGCTAGTAAGAGTGACTAAAGCACAGAATATTTCCTTCCCTCCTTTACCCACCACCCCACTGTTTTTACCACAGCCCATGCTTAGAAGCAGCAACATCGCTTCCTAAGACAAATAGTTTTAAATAAACTTCAGGTGAAGATCTTTCTGACTTCAAAGGACAAAGAAGATCATTTGAGAATCTGATTTGTTTCTGAGGAAAGCACAGGATGATGTCTCCCCTGCTCCCAGTTAAAGTTACAGTTCTTTATGCCTGGGAGGGTAAATCGAAGCTCCTCTGGACATAGCTGTGCTGTTGTTGACTTGATGTTTTATGAAAGTGGATGATGATGAGACTTTCATAGCTTTAGAAAGGCATGAAAGTGCACATCCCTTATTTCCCCCTCCGTGCATACTCCTGTCTTCCATGGACGAGACCTGCTGGATGGCAGCCCTGTTGCTGGCTGTGCATAGGTGGATGCCTAGGATCCTCAGACCTAGTAAACTGGATCAACACCACCACTGAGTACGTTTCCGCTAAGGCTAAACTCCCATCCGTCAGCCTGCGGCACTGGTGTAGAAATCTTTCAGACCAGCCCTGGGACTGTTAGGGGTGCATGCTGGAGCGTGAGATGCATTCCAGCTCTTGTTCAGAACTGTCTGCTTCGCAGTAAGGACACAGGGGAAAGCTCAAGTGGTGGCAGCTCCACAGTAGCTTTGCCATAGCTGTGTTTTGCTCAGTGTAGTAATACAGCAGGCGTACAGCACCTCCCTCCCACCCTCAGCTAGGACAAAGCATGTTGGCATGGCCGGCCATGAGAGATGCCATGCAGAGAAGAGAGTGTGTAAGCACCTTGTGGAGCTTTGCTTGGGTAGATGGGTGCGGTTGCTCATCAGCTGCAAAGATGACAGTTGCCTAATAGTGAAGATGCATTCTCTTGACTTCTGACTGATCATTGAGACGCTTGAAATTTTTAAGTCTCCCTTCAATTAAGATTTTGAGCCTCTTTGGTAATACATTTTGATTCAAAGGGGCAGGAGATGGGATTAGAGAGGGATTATTAGGAATTGGTCCCTAATAAAACTTCTTACCCAATACATGCATAAGCTTTCTAATGTGATCTCTTCAGTGTCTCAAGCGTTTATTTCAAGTTAGTCATTTGTTCCTGAAATTATGTCCCTTCCTCTAGAGTGTTTGCATGCTTCCTTTTGGTTAGTGGGGTCATTTCAGAGGATTTTAAAAGGATCCACTGCATGGTGACATACTGCTCTGACTTTATGGTTCTAAATACTAGGATTTGGGTAAGTTAGCCTGAGTCTTATGCCCGAGAATGAATGCTCTACCCACAAGAATAAACTTGCCTGGTCTCAGTTCATCTGAAACCGCTTTTTGTTCTGGTGCATTCACCTAGTTTGCATTTTGTAATGGGAGCAGCTGTGTTAAATGCCTTTATTGGTATGTCTACTTGGTGCACAAGACCTCTTTGTTTATGCTGATGGTTTTGGAGAGACTGCCAGACTGAATCACTGATGTAGCAATAATATTTTATAATACTGCAAGATAGTTGTTCGCTTGATTCATTACCATTTTCAAGAACAAAGTCTAGGTAAGGAGTTACGTGTTGCCAGGTGGTGTCTGCCTACGTATCAGAAGCAGCAATGCTGTGCTTCTAGCAGAGCTATAGTCTGGGAAAAAATCATGACATCTTTTGGAATATTTCATGGCATGATAGTTGGTACTTGTGGCTAAAATAAAGGGATTTTCTGTTGTAGGAGGTATGGCTGACTGGGTCTATTCATAGTCTGTTTTATTGGTCCTTTTAAGTAGGAGTTGTGAAGAGGAGCTTCTTCCCACTTGGCATCAGAATGGGCTCTCAGTCAAGAACAGATCTTACTACTGCTTGTGCAGTTTTCCCCAAAGAACTGGAAAAATACTTGCTGCTGCTCTTCTACCTTCCTTTGCTGAGAGCAAAACCTCTTACAAAGTTTTTCAGGCATCCTAGAAGAGTCTTTTGAATCCTGCCATAATATTTAATGTATGGCTGTGGTATGTAAGGTCTAAATCTGTGTAAGATTTAACCCCAACAGCATTCTTCATATTTAAAGCTAGAGTTAGTTCTTCACTGTTATCCAGCTGTTCCTCCATTGCAACTGAGCTGTCTCCATAGCTATAATAATTCCTTGGATAATACCTTTCAGTTCATAGATGGGGACAGGGGAAAAACGTGGTGGGCGAAATGAAGTTAGTACAGGTGGTGTTACACTTGGGAAATGCTTTGATAATGGTTTCATGGGACTTTAGCAATACCTTCTTTCCCAGACGATGGCATTGGAAGGTGTTCAGGTTGCCTTCACAATGCCATGCAAATTCCAGGTTCTTTCCTGCAGGTTACTTCATTGTTATAATCTGCAGGTGACCCTCTCTGACCTCATTTGCATTTATTTCTTCCACTCATTTTCACTAATTCTTCTGTTAATTTTTCTGTTGTCAGAAGTCAAATTGCCAAAGATGATTTCTCCTACAAGCTAACTAAAACAGAGTCCTTTGTGTGATTTCAACCTAGATACAGATTTATTTATTTTTTTCTTTTCTCCTCCAAGTTTAGATAAAAACAACTTTCCATGCTCTTCTAGTTCCAACAGTCGGAAGAAAGGTTACGGAAGAAAGGCAGGGGTTTGTCTTCTGCAGAACTCTTGAGTCTCAGTACCTGGGTTTTTCTTTTCAGATCTTGCACTTTTTTCTTTATCTAAAATAAGAAAAGAAGCCAAAAAACCAACAACCTAGAAGTGCTGAAATAATGGAATTTAGGATTATCTGTATATCTTCCTCAAGTGGGGTACAAAATTGGAGAATTTGACTTTGGAGTGTAAAAAATGGCTTCTTTGTAGGCATAACTTAATTACAGCTAACTGAATTGAAAAGTTGACTCTTCCTACAAAACCATAGCATGGTGGAATGGTAAAGGAGGATTTACTTGTACAACTGACAACTTTGTAGACAGTTGTGTTGTTTTTTTTTGTCCAATTTGCAAGCTAATTAATGGGATAGTAGACTACTGTTTTCTTAAAGTTCATATGCTTTCATAGAAAACCGTCAATGCAAGGCACAGTTTTGATGAAGCTGTTCTGTTAATTAGGATCTCTCAAAAAGAATCTTTGGCAGACTCCTTGAATTTGTTTTTCCTTTATCAGTATTATTGCTCAAGGTTAACTGTTTGGACATGGCAGGACCACCTACACAGAAAGGAGTCTGTATCTCAAACTGATTCTAAAATATGTTTAGGGGCTTTCTGTGAGCAAGGGTCATTAAAAAGAATATTTATTAATGTCTAAAATGTGAGCAAGGTTTTTTTTGGAAGCTAGAGACTCCCTGCTATAAGGGAAGGGCTGGAAGGGCTTTCTGCAGCTGCCAGAAGTGTCGAAGTGTGATAAATTTCAGCAAACGCACGAGCGGATCCTGTAGTGACTCACTGGAGCTTTGTCGTGGGATTCCCTGAGGATCCCAGGCTTCCTAGGCACAATTAATCTGAAACCTCCTTAGGATTTATCCTGCTGACCATAAGCTCTTGACTGGAAAGGATCCGGAGCTGGTAGCAGAGAGACTGCGCCCTCGGAACGCGTTCAGAAGGAAGCCAGCTCATAATGGCCACATGAGGGCGGGTGGAGGCGGGAGGGCAGAAAGTTCTTACGCTTACTGTGGTACAGATGTGTGACTTCTCTATTAGAGTGTAGTTATTACAGGAGGCTGGGGTGGAAGCCTTTGAAATGCATGTCTCTGATAATGCTGAACGTATAGGAAATGTCCTGCCTTCCCGGGTGTTTATGCTTTGGCTGATAGCAAGTAATGCCACCGGTCACCAAGCAGCTCAGGTGGGAGTTATTCATTTAGCCATACTAGGGGGTTAAAGAACCTTTTGGATACTGTGCAATATCAGGGGAATGTGTGAAGGAGTTTTTTTCCTTTTTTTTTCCTTTTTTTTTTTCAATGCAAACTGTTGTTTTCCCTGGAGAAGAAGCCAAAATTGAAGTACGTGGGTTCTCATAGTTAAGTAGCTGGATATTAGGAAATGCCCCTGTAGCCTTAATCCTTCTTTTTCTATGGTGTAACTGAGGAGTTTATGAAGGATTTGCTTTAGGAGGAATAAGTTTCTTAAAAATAGGCATTAATTTTTGACTTTACACAAGACATCAAGAGACAGGTAATAGGAAATAACTAGGAAGAAAATGGTAAGTAAATAGTCAAGATGAAGTCAAAAAAGCTTAAGTCTGTTCAGTATAATTTGAAATAACAAGATAGGGTTCAGTAAACTTGCTGTCCTCATGCAGTGCTCACTTAAAAATGAGTTTCCAATGACTTCAGTGGAAGCCAGACTGGACTTTTTTTTCCTTATTCTTAGATATTTAAATAAACTGGAAAATGGAAGGCAGCAGAAGAAGGTAAGCTGTGTTTGTCTTCAAAGGGACTCTTGCCTGGTTTGGGATACTTCAATAATAACCTTGGGCTTGGTGTATGGAGAGATGATAAAAAGTTGAGCTCTGTGTTAGCACATTCTCACTCTGTGCTGTTTCACAGTCTTGAGATTATTCACCCATAGGCACCTGTACCTGGGCTTAACAGGGGTGTCCAAATTGTCATTATAGTTGGTGATGGTCTGGTAAATTCAGTCTGTGGAGTCTGTAGTGCTAGTGCCTCGTGAGATGAAGGGCACTCTGTCATCTAACTGTGTTTCTGCTGTCTGCTGTGGGAATTTGAATTCATCACTCAGACTCATTTCAGGGGGGAAAAAAGGAAAGCTGTTTGGGGCAGGGACAGGGCAGGATGGGATTCAGCTGAAGGTCGAAGTTCCTCTCCTACATCAGATGGCTACTGTGCCTCATTCACGTGTAGTCATAAAGTTCCTCTCCATCTGTTATTCACTGTCCACTAAATTATTAATCCAGTCTGTTTACTCAGAATAAATAGTCTTGTCTAAACCATGGGAAAGTTGTGTTTTGATTGACAGTCACAGAAACCCTGTATGCATTAATTACTTCAGCTCATTTTGTCAAAAATAATGAGCATAAGGCCCAGACTAAGTATTTAAACATTATATAGCTGTCTAGGATTTGCAGAGCCCTGACTAGCCAAACAGTACTTCTACATCAGCGTCTTGTAGGCTGTTTGGAGTCCATCTTTGTGTTGAAAACAAGTATGCCAAAATGTCAACTTCATTAATATTTCAACATTGAACTTGATTGTAGCTTAAGTAGCTGTGGCATTGTCTTATAGGATAGCAGAATCCTTGCTGTCTCTGCCAAGGGTTAAGAATTGTTTCTGTGCATGAGGGTTGTGTAACACTCCTTGAATTGAACTACTTAATCGTTTCAGTCCTTCAAGAAACACAACAGATATTCCAGATTGGTAGAATAACACCTTTGAAAAGTACTCTGTGGAAGGACATAAGGGATAGTCCTTACGTATTTTGGAAGACATGATGTCTTTCTGTCTAGAAGCTGTGGATGTGCACTGTGAGACAAACTAAAAGAGATGCGTTAGGCTCACTGCTGTTCTGCTGGAAGTACGGCTCCATCTTGTTGCTCTTGCAAAGTCCAGCCGTTAAGTTGTCCCATGATTTCGGTATTCTTAAATACCAGATGGTGTTGAATGGCATCCTGCAAAGTGTAAATATGAACAGGTCAGGTTTAAACACACTAAATTGGTATAGCATTGGTGGTAATGATTAATGCAGTGATCTTATCAGCTGTTCGAATCATTTGGCTTAATGCTCTAGAGAGCTATGACTAACCAATGGAGTACTGCAATGTGCATGTAGCTAAGAAGGAGTAGGAAGGAGGTATCGAACTTCTGAAGTGATCTTCACTGTGCCTGAGATGACTAACGCTGTGTTAGCGTTCATGTAAAACTGCAATACAGCTTCTCGTTCAGTAATGGGAAAAGTCCAGATTTACTGCAGAACAAACACTCCTACCATTTCATGGGTTACAGACTTTCTCATTTTGATCCACTTCCTTCTGTTTAAGAGAGATAAGAAAGCTGTATTGTAATCTGTGGATAGCTCAGAAGATTCTGCTAGGCCTTCAGCATTTCCTGGAAAATGGATGTGAAATCATCCAGTGAGACTAAGCAGAAATAAGAAGGGCAAACACAGAAATTAAATGCACAATAAGAATTTCTTTCATATAAAACATTTTATCTCTTAGTTTTCCAGCTTATCCTATGTTCTCAGCTAGTTCCTGGGCAAGAAACAGTGTTATCCCAGCTGCCACTGATGTTTGCTGTGCACATGCTTATGTGTATATTGGCCAGCTGAGCGGAACAGATGCCTTCAGTCTGTGCTCAGTAATTCTCCTCTGTGTGAGTGTCTGTGCTTTACACAGCCACTTGCTTTCTCTTCTCCACTCCCCCCTTACCCTTCCCTAAGAAAAGATGCTCTTAAGGTGGTGAGATAGTGGTCAGATTTGGTGGAAGACATGGGCCCTAGGTGCTTATGAGAGTGGGGAAGAGGAGAAGGAACTGATGATGCAATTTCAAAAGCCTTTTTTTAGCCAGGAGATGGGGTTTACAAGGTACTTGTAGGTGGTCCTTGATGTTTCACATGGGACTTGCGATTATTCCTTCCAGTCCCGTGGCCTAGGCATGCAACTTTTCCATTGTGAGAAGCCTGCCGGTACACTATGATCCCTTATGAATGCAGATCGGGCACCTCCAGATTAGCTGTGGAGATCCCAATAAGGTCTTTTACTCTGTTTTTTAAATAAGTATATGTTTTTTTCCAAACAGTCTCTCTGTTTGCTGTCTAGAGCTTGGGGGTTCTGTTTTCCGCCCCCTGAGAGGATCAAGTGTCTGAAGCTACGTGTTGGGTAGCTTCTAGGAAAAGAGGGCCACTGAACATATGTTTTCCTTATCTGTGCTTGAGGATGTCATTTGTTGGTATTATCCTTCCGCTCCTCATGATGCTGGAGATGGGACACAGCTGCTTGTGTCTGAGCAGCACTCTAGATGTTCCTGGCTGCCTCCCAGAAAATTACTTGAGACACTATGTTAACAGTAACCGAGACAAACACCTCTGTAAGTGACAGGGCTTTCCTAAGACCAGAATTAAGTCAGGCCATGAGGAATTCCAGTCAGAGTTCTGTTTCTGAACACTAGTTTTATGCAGAAAGGAAAAAAAAAAAGAGTATTGTTACGTTCTGTTACGCTGCACCTTTATTTTAATAAATGCTTTGTGAGCAGAAATCAGCCTTGCTTCCTGCCCTAGAAAGTAATAGGAACCTAAGCATGCATGAAAAATAACTAGCAAGTCCTGATTGTTGCTACAAGCACTTGTTTACCAGAATTTGAGTAGTAAGAACATTACTGTGAATGGTTAAGCTGACTATGCTTTCAGCAAAACTGAAGATGTGCAGATGCAGCCTACTGTGTTGCCTGGTTTCTGAATCCTCAAAACAGGCTTTTGGGAACAACTGAATCTCTTCCCAGCCCTGCTGAGTTGGATTGAAGAACCATAGTTAGGCAAATAACTTCCTCCCTAACAGATGAAGCTTTTTTTTAAGTTCCTCAGGAGCCTGTTATTAAGCAGGAGCTGTGGAGAATTTATTTTGGCTTTGCTAAAACACTGGAGAAAGGCTTTGTCTTGGCTTTTTGCAAGATGAGGTGAGCAAGCTTTCTTGGCATTCTGGTCTGTATTTATGAGGATGTTCCATTAAGTTGGTAGCATATATAAATGGGTTGATGACCTGTCTGTCATTTGTCAACCACCACAGATCAGATTGCAGTCTTCATGCTACTTATGTGCTATGTAATAGCATGGCTTTACTAGGGAATGAGGTATCTGCAATCTTTCTTTTTTTTTTTAAGTATGAGGAAACAGAATGTGATGCCCAAAAATAAACTTGGATATGAATTGAGTCTGACTCCAGAAAATTGGAGCTTTTAATTCTTTTATGCAATTCTAAGCAAATTTTTGATAGTGCTTGCCAGTGCTTTAAGCGTTTCTAGGCAGAATTCACTGTAAAGCACCTGTATATCTCATCTCTCCAATAAAGACTCAGTACTGTATTTAAAAAAGCATTTAATGGTGTCTTTTTCCTGTTGAGGTGTCCCTATTTGATGGTGTCTTTTCCCGTGAGATTTGAGGGGGGTGGCATCTTCCAAGCGTATCAATTTCCTTGAACATGTAGGAAAGTGATGCTAGTATGAGTGACTTCAGAAAGACTAACAGATACTAAGTGGACACTGGTGGTTCACCTTGTATGAATCATTGTAGGTTTGCTAGAACCTTGCTGCTTTAGGAAATGTCAGCATGCAGCTGAATGTATGAATGACACTGGTGAAATGGAGGGAAAACTATCTTCTGTCACCTTAGTCTTGGGAAAGATGGACTTGATTATTTGGTTCAAGTTTTGGGAAGAGAGAGTCACTGTCGCCCCGTCGCCGCCCCCACCCCCCCTTCATCTTCTCTGGAAGAAGTGGGGGGGGGGGGTGGTGGTGGTGTGGAAATGTGCAGATTTAACTTAGTATTAGTCTACAAGCCTATTATAATAAAGGTCTAATAAATACTTGGCTCTTTTTTTCTTTTTAAAGGCAGATGGAAGTGGAGAAGCTTTTAAGCTTAGACAATCTATACAAACTCCAAAATACTTGCACTCTTATTTTTCCATCACATTATAGCAAAGATTTTTTTTTGTTTAAATGGTAAAGTAGTAGTAGAGTCCAACATTTGAGCAAACCAGTTTCTGTTTGCTCCTCCCTTCCAGTGCTAGCAAGTAAAATGAAGAACCTTTCTAGCTTTGCGTCCAAACATGTAGGACAGAAGGACCAAAAAAGGAGTAACTCTTCTAAGGGACAAGTGAGCTACTTCAGCTGTCAGGGATTAGGTGAGAAAAAGAAACAACTTAAAGCAAAAAAACCAAACCCACCCACTCCCCCACTCCCCCCCTGAGAAAAACTCACCAAACCCTTTTGACCTTATAGCTAAGCTGCTCTTGTTTAAACATTCTGATACAGAAAAAAGCTTTAACACAAATGGTACTGATTCTTAGGCAAAAAAAATATTTTTTTTTCTTTTTCTACTGCATAGCCTTTGCAGTTACTGCATAGAGATCTTACTGCATACAACAGATGAGCCTATGTGGGCATTTAAAACTCTGATCTTGCAGGTGGATTTGAGAGGAAGACCCTCTGTCCTTTTGTAGAGACCTGCTCACTAGAAACTATCAGTCTATCTGCACTCTTGTGGACATGGTCTTGAAAGAAGAGAGGCTGAAGCCTGCATCTTTATGATAATGCAGAACACTGCTGGGGCAGGGGAGAGTTTAATGCCAGAAAAAGCAGAGGTCTCAATTTTTCATCTCATTCCTGAATGTCTCAGAAAAGCAAGTTCTTTTTCCCCTAAGCAGTTAGACTGTAATGAATTCAGTTTAGTAACCTGAACCTTTTACTGACAAACTTACTTGAGAGATCTGCCGAAGAAATTAAATTGTGTTTGGTTACTCCAGTGTTCATCATATTTACATTTTTTTAATAGAAAGCTTTTTTTTTTTGCCCTTCAGAATAAAATGAGGAAGCTTCTTTAGTAACTATTGCTTTTAAAATTAAAAGCAGTTGCAGAGGGTCCTTAGTGAACCTTGAGAATATAGCAAAATGACAGGAATAAGGATGGGCGTTGTAACCTCTTGGCCACGGAAGGGTTATTTACTGCACCTTTGCACGTGGGTGTTTCTTGGCCCTTTCCTCAATGACTTTAGGACCTCATGTAAAAAAACCAAAAAGTCTTGCGATCTTGTTTCTGGGTGACTAAATGGGAAGCTCTCAGCCAAGACGCTCAGCTGAATGTGGCTGTTGATGTAAAACTGTGAAGGTTAGGCCACAAAAAATCTCAAGGCATCATAAAAATAAAGCAGTGGTGTTACACCTTGAGGCCTGGTGCAATAAGTGCATTAAGCAGCAGGTGTGGAGGCAGCATTAGTGGTTGCCATGTGTTAATTTTCTGCATTAATGATTGAAGTCTTCCCCTTCGGTGTACCTGCCAGTTGGCCACCAGTAGCCAGGGCCCACGGTAAGGCCTGGATTGGCCTTTCAGTTCAGCGGCTGTCACTGCATGGGTCATCCACGCTGTGCTGTGTAACAGTCTGAAAAATCCAGGGGTAAAAGCGGGCTGTGTTTGGAGATTGAAGAAAACGTTTATTTAGCAGCATGTGGATAGTAATGGAAGCTGTAAGCGTCTCTGTTTTTTTAGCTGTCTGTGCTGGGTTAACCTTGGCTAGCAGCCAGATACCCACCGAGCTGCTCACTTGCACACACACACACCCCCCCCACACACACACCCCAACCCGATGGAGGCAGAAATAGAGTGGAAGAACAGGGAGATGGCTTACCAGTTACCATCGTGGGAAAAACAGATTCTTGGGGAAGATTAAATTAAATCTGTTTCCAATTAAAATGTGTTTCTGACTTGAGAAACAATGACCAAAAACCCCCACTGTCTTCCCCCTACCCACCTCTTTTTTTCTAATGCAGGGTTTCTTTCAGCCCTGCTAGATTAATTTTGTATGTCCTCTGGTAACTGTAGTTGGCTGCAGCTGGCACAAGGTTGCAACAATGGAAAGTATTAAGGTCGAGGAAATTCAGCTCTTCAGGGGAAAAGTGAAGGGTTTGCACTTATTCTGCAATTTTCTTTCAGCAAAGGGGGAAAAAAGTCAAACCAAACAAACTTTAGCCAGGCACTGGATCCTTCACTTCTTCTTAGGCTATTGAAGTAAATGCAGAACTTAAACTTAGTATTTAATTTGACTAATTTTGTATTAGTATGCTATGCAAGCAGCAATCTCAGCTAGAGGTCTTTCAGGCTTGTGGGTGTACGCAGGGTTTAGTGAGCAGCTGCTGATTAAATCCAAGCTGAGTACATAAACCTGAAATTGGCTGTTTCTGTGGTGCTTGTAATGGGACTCAGGACATGTGTTCATGTCCTAATGGAAAGGTAAGGCTGCCTTGGCACAGGGTGTTTTATCATAAAAGCGTGGTGTGTGTTTTTCTAGATCGTGCAGGGCAGTGTTCAGATAAGCGTTGAAATGATGTAAATACAGCTTTGTTTTTAATGTGATGAAGGGACCTGTTGTATTATAAAGAGCAGCTCCCTCCCCTCTTCAGTCTATTAGGTATTTTTAAATACCTAATCTGGGGACTTAAGAGCTCTGAAACTCCTTTTAGCCAGTTTATGAGCAGCAGTTTCTGGGTAGATTCTCATAGCTGCCGTTCTTAGTTTGTATTCGGGGGAAACCTGCTCATGAAGTCTATGAAAGTGCTGGGTAAAGCTGGGGTAGCAAAACTTGATTATTTTTGTAAATGAGTGTGTGGAAGTATGTTCTTACCTTCTGTGGGTGTGAGCATCCAACCAAGCCTTGTAGAAGCAACAATGTCCATGATAATATTTTTACAGCTATAATGATAAATAATCAGGAGTAAATGCTTTTGATGTGATAATATTGAGAAAATACTTGGGAGGTGGTAGTGAGCAAACTCTTCAGCATCTCAACTTCCAGGTGCATCTCTTCTTTCCCAGCTGCATGTAGAAACCCTTCTAAGGACCAACCATTTAGGAGGGGTCCCCTTCTGGTAGGAGTTTCATCTGTTCTCGTGTCACCACTTGGTTTAATTCTTGTAAATTTGAGGCTTTCTAACTATGCTGCATGTAATTATGGGGTAGGAAACACACTGTTTGTCCACTGTAGTTTTGATAGAATCTTGGGAGTTTTGAGGTTGACAGCAGGTGTGAGTATGCTTTTAACAGCTGGAGTTGCTTGCTCTTCCACCTCTTCCCTGAACTAATTTCACACCTTAAAATATCAGGCCTTGTTCTGTTCTTCTCAGTAAGTATGTGCTTTTCCTGCTCACACTTGTATTACTGAGCTGTTAGCTGCATGAACCATGATTTCAGCTTCCGGGTAGGTTCCTTCCAAGAACTGCAGAATCCAAAGTGCTGTATTCTTCCACATTTTAACATCGTAGCTGGTTTGTAAGTGTAACTAGTATATACTCTGTGCTTACCACAGTATCAGGTCTCAGGATCTGACAACTCCTGTAGCTGAAGGCCCTTTTTTTCCCCTCTGAAAAGCATGGGAAATCAAAACCCTGAAGAAACAAACCTCAGGACATCATGAGTAAAAAGCAGTGGGTTATTGCTTCCTCCATAAAGTATCTACTTCTGTTGTCCACAGTTTTTTTTCCATGCAGAGAATATTGTAAGTTCTGAAGCTGCTGCATCATAACAACAAAGCACATAAAGATGTTTGTTTTTTTTAAAATCCTTCCATGGTACATAAATGTTATTACAACTACCTGTATGGCCCTTTTGCAGGATGAAACTGTAGGGTATTGCATAACTTGGGCAAAATTATGCAAATACTTTTTTTTTTCCTTAATAGTATAAATGACAGCTATTTTACTGTAAATTTCTACACTATGCAGTAAGACATAATTTAAAGTTCCTGGAGAATCCTAATTTCTGAGTCGCAAGTGTGCATCTGTCAGGTTTTATTGATGTGAGGCTATTTGTGGAGCTTCTGCATCATGAACAGTTCTTAACTGCTTGGGAATTCACAGCAAGCAGTCAGTGTTGGTATATATTAGCAATACAAGGACTCAGCAAAAGTTTCCTGCAAAGATGACTCTGACTTGTTTATTTCTGGTAAAATACTTATTACAGTCAACATATATTACAGCAGCATGACCTCAGTTTGATCTTAATTTCCTGCCTTTATTCATACGTACAGAAAAAACAAAATACTAGCGCTGCCAATTGTTCCAATCTTACAATATTCAGATATTTGCCATTGGAAATAAGCATTGTATATCTTAAATCCTATATTTCACCTTCACGTCACTTGAGAACACTTGGTATAATACCAGGATGTTATTACATGACGCGTATCTGTTATTACCTAATGTGTCTCTTTGAAGTGTTGCCTTAAAATTAGCATCCTCCTTACCTATTTGTTCACTTAAACCAGTGACTGATTTTCAGAAGTGACAAGCATTCAGCTTTGATGCTTTGGATAATTTATTATTTTTTTTAACTTGAAAGACTGTCATTCCTTGGTTGTACCTGAAAGTTTCAAACCTGTTGATCCAGCAGCTTACAATGGGCTTTGTTCTGTGTCCCCATAATTAACTGAATATTTAGGTAACAGTCTTTTTTTTTCTTCTTTTCTTTCTTTATGACCTCTTATTTCAGTATGTTCTTAATGTGAATTGGTTTCTAATGGATGCTCGAAGTGCTTTCATTTTCTGGTCTTAATACCCAAAGAGAGCACAGGTTTTAAATTTGTCTTTCAGTAGCATTTTTTACCGTATGTGTAACAAATGCTGTTGAGCCTTACAGTTTCCTTGCAGCAACACTGCTTTATGTATCCTTCTAGAATCCCTGTCTGCTATGGTCTGCCTCAGAGCAGACATCATCTAAGTAAATTTTAGGAAAAACGATCATCGTGAAGCTGCTACTGATGGAAAGTAATACGGTTTCTCAAATGTTACATGCTGGTAAGCAATTCTAAATGGTTTAATTCCAAGACTGGTGTTTATGTGTGATGCATCTTTGAAGCAGTCAAACAGGCTGAACGAGGATTGTGATAAACTGAAGGACCTTTCCATAAAATGTCCTCTCATACTTCCTTGTAGCTTGGGGAGAGGAAGCATGTTGAAAAACGAAGATCACAGATCAAATTCAGAAAAACAGAAATCTCCGCTCTGCACAATGTGAAACACAGATTAGCTGTTTTATGTAGTAGGGGCAGTAGAAGCTCCTTTTTACCTCATCTTGCAGACTTTTCAGAAGTGCAGTGCTTTTAGTATGATATTAAATTGAACATCCCAGTCTGAGCTAGTCTTTCCCAGTGTTTCCATGAAGGGAAATAGGGTGTAAAAATCTCTTTACGGGATGTAGATTCAAGTGTCTGTGGAGAGCAGCCTCAGCTAGGCGGGTTGCAACTCTGCAGAAAGCTACTTTCATATGCCAGTTTGAAATTATTTATATACCAAGTACTGGATTTGGGAGCAAATGTGTCTGTTCTTACTTCTTTCTACTACTTTCACCTAAAATTTTGTCATTGTTTGCTCCAATGCATCATAACCCGCTTTTAGTGTTGCCCTCAATCCCTGTTTAGGGGGAGGGGAAAAAAAAAAAGATTTCTACTTGGGTTAGCTTGTCTTCTGTTCATCTAAAAATAAGGAGGTGTTAATATATTCACTTTTATTCACTTCTATTCCTGCAAATACCTATGAGCTAAACTCCGTCTTGGTCTATGAATTTAATTGGGCTTCTCGAATTGTCTTTTTCAGATTTTGCTTCTAGCTGACTGTCCATATTAGTCTCTGAACTTCCATAGTTCTAATAACATTCTCTTGATAAACTAGGATTCTGTTACATCTGCTTCATTGTATCATAACTGTTTTGCAGTTACCTAATTTTATGCAAGGTGTTAAGTTTTTCTGAGAGCAAAACCACGGAAATGAGCCAGCTTGTACCCTGTGTTAGCTTCAGCTCCCTGAGAGCTCGTGAGCAAACTACAGCACCTGGGACCATGCCAAACAGGTTAAAAACTCCCTAGAGGATAGTAAATCTAGCTAGTGTTGTATATTTCTATCATGTTTGGGATAACCCTTGAAGCTGAGATTTCTGTTGTTCCTTCCGGAAGAGTAGCAGTATCTACTATCTAGAAATGGATGGAATTGTTTCGGAAGCCCTTGCGGGTGTCACAGCTGAAGTCAGAAGGCATGCGTGTGAATCCACCACACAAAAGACTCAAAAGACTGAAGCTTGGTGACTAAGACCTATCTTGTCTTCCTAGATACGGTGCTGGGAAGCAGAGAATAGATGTTATGAAACGTGCTTGCTCTTGTGATACAACTGACATGTTTCCTCACTGTCTTTGCAAAATAAGTTTCAGCCTTGACTTCAGTGAGAACAGGACATCCAGACGTGACCAAGAATAAATTCCCAGTGTAGATAATTCCCAGATAGGCTAATCTCCCTCAGGGGAGGGAGAGTTGATGGGCAGGAGGAATGAAGTTCACTCCTCAGGGGAGCTTGTTTTCCATTTTCCATTAATAGTTTCATGTTCACTGCTAACTCATCAGCAAACTGACTTTCAGTTGCAGAGAGAAATATTTCATAATCTGGGCTATTTTAAGTTTTAAAAAAAATCAGCTGTAGAATGACAAAATTATGGATAAACTGAGTTTTGAAGTTCAGCAGTCCAGAGAAAACTGTCATCTTTTATGGAAGGATTTACATACTTCTGAAACTTAAGTTACTTGAAGCTGTGTCTTGCTTTGATTGCAGCAGAGCATGACAAGTAATAACCTTAGCTGAAATGATTGAGAAACTCCTGTGGTAATCTGAAGTGAATGGGATTTATATCACCCTTCAAAATAATTTATTTAGATGTCATGAGAATGCTGTTGTGACAGTAGCAGAAACCACTCTTGACTTCTCATCCCTCTCCCCATCAGCCTGAAATGGGAGTTTAGTTTCCAGGCTAGACAGGAGCCCCATGACAGGGATTGCCATGCTGTATCTAAGCTTACTTTTGCAAAGCCCTAGACATTGCAGCTGTGCCGCCCTTCTCCTTTACATGCAGGAAATGTGTCTTAATATATAGGTACCCAAGTAATATGTGCTAATAACACTAGTGTGGAGGGTTGACCCCGGCTGGAGGCCAGGTGCCCCCCCAAAAGCTGCTCTATCACTCTCCTCCTCAGTTGGGCAGGGGAGAGAAAATGTAATGAAAGACTCGTGGGTCGACATAAGGACAGGGAGATCACTCAGCAATTACAGTCACAAGCAATAGACTTGACTTGGAAGAAAAAATTAATTTATTACCAATCAGATCAGAAGAGGATGAGACATAAAACCAAATCTTAAAAAAAACACAACTTCCCTCCACCCCTCCCCTCTTCCCAGGCTTAACTTCACTCCCAATTTATTTGTGTCTTCCCCCTGCCAGCAGCACAGGGGGACAGGGACCAGGGGCTGCGGTCAGTCCCTCACACGCTGACTCTGCCGCTCCCCCCCTCAGCAGGAGGCTCCTCACACTCTGCTCTGGCTCCAGCCTGGGGTCCCCCCCGGCAGACAGCCCTCCATGAACTTCTCCCACACGAGCCCTTCCCACGGGCTGCAGTCCTTCCCACCCTGCCCCAGCGTGGGTCCCTTCCCCGGGGTGCAGCCCTTCAGGCACAGGCTGCTCCAGCGTGGGTCCCCCGCGGGGTCACAAGCCCGGCCAGCAAACCTGCTCCAGCCTGGGCTCCTCTCTCCAGGGAGCCACGGGTCCTGCCAGGAGCCTGCTCCAGCGCGGGCTGCCCACTGGTCACAGCCCCCTTTGGGCGCATCCACCTGCTGCGGTGTGGGGTCCTCCACGGGCTGCAGGTGGGGATCTGCTCCGCCACTGACCTCCATGGGCTGCAGGTGGGGGTCTGCTCCACCACTGACCTCCACGGGCTGCAGGTGGGGATCTGCTCCGCCACTGACCTCCACGGGCTGCAGGTGGGGATCTGCTCCACCACTGGCCTCCACGGGCTGCAGGTGGGGGTCTGCTCCACCACTGACCTCCACGGGCTGCAGGTGGGGATCTGCTCCACCACTGACCTCCACGGGCTGCAGGTGGGGGTCTGCTCCACCACTGACCTCCACGGGCTGCAGGTGGGGATCTGCTCCGCCACTGACCTCCACGGGCTGCAGGTGGGGATCTGCTCCACCACTGGCCTCCACGGGCTGCAGGTGGGGGTCTGCTCCGCCACTGACCTCCACGGGCTGCAGGTGGGGATCTGCTCCGCCACTGACCTCCACGGGCTGCAGGTGGGGATCTGCTCCGCCACTGACCTCCACGGGCTGCAGGTGGGGATCTGCTCCGCCACTGACCTCCACGGGCTGCAGGTGGGGATCTGCTCCACCACTGACCTCCGTGGGCTGCAGGTGGGGATCTGCTCCGCCACTGACCTCCACGGGCTGCAGGTGGGGATCTGCTCCACCACTGACCTCCATGGGCTGCAGGTGGGGATCTGCTCCGCCACTGACCTCCATGGGCTGCAGGTGGGGGTCTGCTCCACCACTGACCTCCATGGGCTGCAGGTGGGGATCTGCTCCGCCACTGACCTCCATGGGCTGCAGGTGGGGATCTGCTCCACCACTGACCTCCATGGGCTGCAGGTGGGGATCTGCTCCGCCACTGACCTCCACGGGCTGCAGGTGGGGGTCTGCTCCACCACTGGCCTCCATGGGCTGCAGGGCACAGCCTGGCTCACCGTGGGCTTCACCACGGGCTGCAGGGGAATCTCTGCTCCAGTGCCAGTTTCTGCAGCTACACTACCATTAGTCACTGATGGGCTTTGGCTCAGCCTTGGCCAGCAGTGGGTCTATCTTGGAGCCAGCTGACATTGGCTCCATCAGATGTAGGGGAAGCTTCTAGCAGCTTCTCACAGAAGCTACCTCTGTAGCCCTCTGGCTACCAAAACCTTGACACACAAACCCAATACAGCTAGTGAGATGAAGATGCTGCCACAGAAGGTGAAGCAGTTTTTTGAAGCTTTGGCGTACCTTAACAATGAACTGAAATTCTGGAAATCCTGGGTATATTTGTGATTGTATTGCTGGGAGTTGGTAAAGCCTATGCCACTCCTTGTTAGCAATGTTAGCTCTAGTTAGTTCATGCAACCTACCTGTTTTGCTTACCTGTGTAGACTTGAGCCAATTCCAAAAGCTGGTTCCCTAAACCTTACTGTTTATGCTGTCAGGCAGTGCTGGGCAATTCCCAGCTCAGAAATCTGTCGCATACCAGGCATAGCAAATTAAGAATATAAAGGTTAGCAGTACTGAAGCAAGTAGTATCTACTGTTAGCAATTAGTGAAGCACTACAGAAGTTACTTCACCTAAGGTATATGAAACTGTTGCCTAAGACCAAACAGAAACTCCCCATGTACCCTCAGAAACAACTCTTTTCCATCCGTCTTGATTTGCTGTATTCATTACCTATTGTGTTTTCTTCCTTACACAGTAACTGAGTGCCTTTATGCTTCCTTTTCCCCTGCAGTTTTATAGAACTCAGATTCATAATCAAAACAAAACACTCTTTCATCAGCTTTTTGGGTATATATGCAAATGGTCTCATGGGTTGTTCTCAAGACTCTAGGTAATTCATCCTGTATATCGTGTTGGTGCAAGAGTCTTGCCTTATGAAGCTCTTCCTCTGAAAGGACCTTACCTTCTCTTTACTTTGACTCATTGGTATCAAAGCTTTCTTGGAAAGTGTTTCCTTTTCTGTTGCCCCTGGGTCTTGTGGGTTGGGGCAATTATTTTTATTAACAGTAACTCTGTAGCTCTCCTGGAATTCTTCTGCATCAAAAAGTAAAATAACCATGCGCTTAATTACTTTTGGCTATTAAATCTGAAATACCCCTTCAACTGTGTCTGTACAGATTTACTTTTGACCATTATAACTATCTAACTGTATTTGATATTTTTCACAGCTAACATAAGCAGCTGATGAAATCTTAGTATTTTTAACAGTTAGTGATTGACAAGATTAGACTATTGTGACTCCCAGCAAGAGTAGCACTTGATGTTTTGTGATACACTAGCTCTGCCTTCAGGCACGGTATTTATTATTGCTTGCAAAGTGGTGATTCAAAACTTTGGTGTTGGTAGAGGTCTAGTAGCTGGAAGCTCCCTGCTCTGCCCGGCACTTGGTTTCAAAGCGGCTGGAAATTCAGCATCTGAATCAGCCTGGCTTTGAAATCCTCTTCTGCTGTGTTTATGCGAGGGTTGTTTGCTGGTTGTTATCTGGGAGAAGTTAATTGTATTACTGGTTGCTTAGGCATTTGATACTGTTGCAAGGTAATGCAGTTGCTCTTCTGAATTGTGAGATTACCGGACAAGCTGTAACTTGTACAGGTGTGTATTTCCAAAGTACTGGAAAACTAATGAAGTTCCTTGGCAAGGGTGGAGAAGCTGTTGAAAGGCTATTAGGTTGCAAGCTATTTTTTTTTTTTTTTCCAACTCTGTGCACACTGACTGATAAATTGTGTGCATTTGTCTTTTGCAGTTTCTTCGTGCATGCATTTTTGAGAAAAGGAGTCTTGAACCCAGTAGTAACTTTTTTGTGTCTCTACTGTAGTATCACGTGCTGCTTGACACTGGTGTATAGCTTTCTGTAAGCAGAGCTTTTTTTTTAAGAAAAGTTTTTAGTCTGAAGCCTCTCAATACTGCAGTCAAGAGTTTCTGAAAAAACATAAAATAGGAGACCTAACTCCTTGGTTTCATATCATTGAGGAAGCTCTGGCATCATTAAGGCGGCTAGAAGTTGTTGCAGTGCCAGACTTCTTCTGGACCAAATACATACACACCTGCTAGATCTCTTAGACTGATTAAAGTCTGTAATTTTTCCTATCTGCCATAGTAAGCACTGAATCATCATCTCCTTCAGTGATAGAAGACAACAGTGGTTATTGTACCAAATAAGTTACAAAGGTGGTGGCGTCCATGGATATCACATGCAGGTGGTTCTCAACCAAATCTTGGCTGATACTCACTTTAGGACTCATCATGGTCCAACATGGAGGAGTCCCGAAACCTTGATCTCTTGACTAGGGCAAAACTAGACTTTCCAAGGTGTGTTTGTTTCATAGTGAATCATGTTAGTTCATCTTTTTAAATTAAAATCTTGAGAGCTTCTATCTAAATGACTGAATTAAGAAAACTGCCACTTTCTTAAATATGGTGCGTGGAGCACTTATTTCGATCTTAGCACTTGCACTTTAAATCTGCTAAAATGAAGTTCACTATCTTATGATCTGTATTTGAGAAGTAGATAGCGACCATAAATGGGCAAAATACTTCAGTGAGCTCTCCAATTGTAGCTTCTTTTTTTTTTTCCCCGAAAAAGGAAATGAATGTAGAAAATGTATTAATTGTTTGGGATTGTCCATGTAACAGCCTTATCTTCTCAGGCAAGCCCTTTTAAAAATAGGGTATGTGTTAAACATGATGGAGTTCTTAAAAACATCATCTTCTTTAATAAACCTCTTACTAGAAAATGAAGTGCCAAATTAAGTTAGAAATACAGAGTTTTCAGGAGAAAATTCCTAGTTAATACCTGAATCTGTGTTTTCATAGTTTAGAAAAACTTTGGTTAAAGCAGTTGTAACATCATCTGAAACTTTTCAAGGAAGCTGTACTTTGCTAAACCTTTCACTAGGAACTATGCCCTGAACTTGGAAACAAACTTGAGAGTACTTGCATATGCTTAAAGTATATAACTAGTAGGTGAATTGAGACTTACTATTCTACATATTCAAAGAACATAAGGATCGTCATGAGAGCTCTGTACTGACACTTCTATGGGTTGCGAAGTGTTCAAGCAGAGTGAGTGTGAGCTGTATCTGAAAGGTGGAAAAGCATCAGCCTGACTGGCCTGAACATGGGAGCAAAGGTACTGAATTCAAGAGCCGTGCTTACTTAAAGCAATGTTACTGTTGAGCTGTGCTGTCGCTGCCGTCATTGAAGTTCTTTGATATACCACTGTAGAGTGTTTGCATGCAAGTATAAAAAAAATCATCTGTTGTCCACTAAGGCATCCAAACAATGTTGTAACTCTTAAACATTCTTTCCTGTTAAGTAACTTGATCCACCTTCTATCATTATACTGCTTATTTAAATTTGGATACTTGGCAAAACAGCATCTTATGTGCATGTATAGCACACAGAATATGTAAGGTGATCCACAAATTTCCAGTAACAAATTCAGTAATGTAGTGGGTTCTCTAAACATAAGCTGCGCAACTGTGGTAGACTTGTTATCCTGCTTGTTGACTGTATCAAAACTAAACAGCACAAGTAATTCCTGGGTTGATCTGAAGTAAGAATTATGTTGAGAACTAAATTTAATTTTGCCATATCTATCTAAAAATCTCTCTCCCTTTGGGCTGGTTTAGTGGTAGTCTTCAGCTTTGCCTTCAGCAGGAGTATGTGATCTCCCTGATACAGGCTGAAGGTCAACAGTAAAATAAGTGCATTGCTCTGTAGCAGTTCTTTAGAAACAAAGCTATCGGGTCCTGACCAGTCACCTGGCAAAAAATACAGCCAGGCAAATAGGAGTAAGACAGTCTCTTGAAAGCAAAACTTTACTATATATAATTCTTTAATGGGTTTTAGCTTCTTCATCATGTGTTTTCTGTTGCTGTAAGCTTTCGCTATACTCATGAATGAACCTGTAGAGAACAGCAGAAACATGAAAGCTCTAGCTGCCACAGATGACAGTCAGCTCGAAGCTCCAAAAGCTGCTTTCACTAGGTCTTTCTTTGCCAGCCCCTGTGTTCCAGCTTTCCTGCTACTGGGCTTGTGTTTTTGTTAGCCCAGACTTGCAGCAGAATGAATTGGAGTTGGTGGTAGACGCTTATTGCTGCCTGTTGAGAACCTGCCTTTGTGTTTTCTAAACTGCATTTTTAGAAGTACATGTAAGTGCAGGTAGGTTGCAGAAATGCTTAGCAATTTGGCTGTTACTTTTTTCCCTTTGTGATAGCATTGTAACCTCTTGGTTACAAATCCTCATTTCTGTAAAACCAAAGATGGTCAGTATTTCTTCTGCACTAAATCAGTCAATGGAGACAAACTCTTCTGTTCTAGTTTCTAAACATCTCTAACATAAACAAAGTCAACAAATTCTTGTGTGACTGCATAAATTAAATTACTCTGAACTGGACTTTTATCTCTTTATCAGAAAGATGCATTTTTTAATGGTATGAACTGTTAAGTGTAGCACTGTCACCAATGTGTGAAGCAGCAGAATGCTGCATATTTGGAAGTACAAAAGGTCTGGATTATCGGTGCTGTACTAACTGGGTGGTAGTAAAAACATTTATAGCAGTTAAAAGAAAACATTTTTTTTTCCCCTCTCCCACCCTTCTTTCTGGTTGAGAATAGTTATTGATATCTGCGCTTTGGCTGGCATTTGGGTGTGTTTTGGTGTAAGATAAGAACTTTGCCTCAGTGTTGAATGCCCAATACATAGCAGGGTGTAATATATGGCTTATTTTGTCTTTGTTCATGTTTCACTGCTGTGGCTGCGTTCTCCTGTCTTATGGATGTACAACTTGACAGTAACTGAGAGTCACATCAGATTGCTCCTAATTTTTTCTCAGAGTTGTGCTGGTTTCCAACTGATAGATGCCAAACTCTTTCAGTAATTAGCAAAGCACAGGGTGTTGATTTCTGGATGGTATCCTGTTCCTCTTTTGTTCATTTTTACATATACATAGTTCAATCGTGAGTGGGACCCGTCGAAGCTGTGTGGGTGCTTCCAGCCTGAAGTCAGGAAATACTTGGCTTTTGAAGCATAACGGCTGCTGCGCAGAGCTCTGGCTCTACCCTGATATCATGAAACGAGCCTGAGGAAATGCTGGCAGTGTTGCCAGCCCTTTGTGAAGAGGGGGATCTTTCTGCACTCACTTATCCCAGGAATCCATTCATGAGCCCTCGTGTTCATCACACTAAAGTTTGATGACAGTTTTGCTTGGACATGCCTGTGCTTCTGAACTGGAGGCCACATCAGAAGGTACTGACTGCTTCTAATGTGTGGATGGATTCATTCATCTCGTGTCTCTTTGCATGGTGAAAGGGGTCTGACACTGCACCTTGCGTGGTGATTGAGTGAGAGGGGCTGAGCTTCTTCCTTGCTTTGGAAGTAATTGCCTTGCTGGAACTGCTGTCATTAAGTAACCAGATTTTAGATAGTATTTTATAGTCATCCTAATGTTTATAAGCCTTATGTATGAAAAGGGGCTTTGCTTTGTTAATGTATTGCAGACTGACATTTTCCATGTCAAAGCTAGAAACAAACAAGGGCTATAGCTTCTTTGCACAGTGAAATTCTGTCCAGCTGTGGAGATAATGATACACAGCAAGGGAATTTTGTTCTTCTTTACAATATCCATAGTGTTCAAGTTCAAGGTTTGGGTTAAAATTGAAAGCACTGGTTGGTAATTACTGTGGGATGCATTTGAATGTTATCCCTCCAGCAAAAAGGGGAGCTCCACCTTTGTTCACTGGAGGCTGTTGTAAATTCAAAGGGAGTGTGTGTGTATTTTTTATTGTTGTTGTTTTTAATGCTTCACCTTCTGTCACTGCTATTCAAGAAAGTGTGCAGTATCACCATGGAGATACTCTGCCTATTCCAGACTTGTGACAAACTGTTCTAGTGTTATGCTGCGGCGTGCATGATTTAGTAGGCTTGATAGCCTATCTGTTTTGCAACTTCAAGATATTGGTGATACCTCATAAGGGATGTTCTTTCTTGGGGGGGTTTAAGGCAGGGTTGATTAAAACTGGAATTAATTTTAACAAAAACCTAGTTGCATGACGTGAGAAGACCTGTGAAGAAAGGTCTTCTGCTCTTTTCCTGTAGTCCTCTCTTTGGTTTTAATCAAGTCAGATGAAAGATCTTGCGTTAGTTACATTAGCTAAGCTGACATTTACAACATGAAAATACATTTCTGCGTTGAACACAGTGAAGTTTCTTGTGTTCGTTCTATGTATAATAGAATAGTTTTTGGCAGTACTGTTCACATGCACTTTGAACAGTGCACTACTTGTGCACGAGGAAGGTGTTTGCTCTCTGTTGTGTATTGACCTTGTTGTAGGTCTAGTCACAAGGGACAGAACTGGATGGAGCCCATAACCTGCAGAGCTGGAATTAGCAGATCTCAGGTATTAATATATCTGTCTTCTAGCCAGGCTAAGTACTGCAGCCTCATCTACACTAGCTGGCCAATTGTATGATGTACATAAGGTCTGTAATCAAGGTCATGGGGGAGGTGGGACAAGGTGGGTATGAAGTGCAAATGGAATAAGTTAGGGGACTGTTTGGCTAAAACTTACACTGCCATTAGTTTCAGCTTACCAAAAGTCTACTGTTTGTAGTAAACAGAGTTTGTGACAGTATAACACCTCTCATGCTTCACTTATGTTGTATATTCAGAGCTGAATCTTACTGTAGTGATGCAGAACTCGACCAGTTCCATCTGTTCTGATATGATTACAGCTAACTTGACTTATTGGATCGCCATGTATTGAATCAGATATAATTCAGTGAAGAGTGATTCATTCAATCTTAGGCTACTCAAATGCAAATAATAACAAATTTGATTTGATTCCCAAGTGTGGGGTTGTTGGTTTGTTTTTTTCTTTAATTAGACTTACTGGATCAGTCATGTTTCCCTGGAGTTAAATATTGCCTATTTCATATCATTATGGAGGAGTTCTTACTTGCCTCTTAACTCACAGTCTTGGTTTTTTTGGTTTCAGTAGTGTTAATTTTTTTCTTTTTTTTTTTCTCCTGAACCAAGTTTTGGAGTGTTCCTCACACTGAGGAGCTGAATTAGTATCACAGGCCTAGTCTTGTACTTTTGGTACCCACTGTCCATCCTTGTCTTTTTGGCCTCCTGCATTTGCGGGCATTTTGGTACAGGCCCTGAAGAAGGATCTCTGTTCTTCTGAGTTCTCTTGGCTCTATTCAGAGATTCTGCTTTCTCCTTCTGATCTGAGAACTGCTGTCGCGGTACGGCACCATTGACTCCGACCTTTCGGCCTAAGAAATCCTCTGCAACTCAGTTGGGGACGTAGTCATCTTCTCTGCCCAGCAATATTTGGAAAAAGGTGATAGACCCCTAGACCACGGGACTTGGGAGAGGCAAAGCAAGGGATAATCACATCTGCTTGCGTTATTCCAGCACTAACACCTCTGGGCTTGTTCGGGCTGGAAGTGTGCCTCTTTCACCCTGCAAATACACTGCCTATCCCCCTCTACTCCAGCCTCCCTCTTTGACATAACTGTCTTCAAGGCTTGGTGACAAAAATTCTGAGTATTTAAATAGATTAATTTCTGAAATGTTTTAAGGATTTATTTTCTTTATGGTGAATGCTTAAAAACTCATTTCACCTTTTTGGTGTGCTCTACTGTAACAGCTGATAGCATATATTCAGGAAGATCTGCAATGGCCCTGTGGGTTTCAGGAATAAGAATCCCGTTTCTCCCCTTTGGCTGCTTAATTTCATGAGACTGCTGCAGGGAAGTACTAGAACTTGGAAACTCATTAATAGGTTTTGAATGTTTCAGGAGTATGTCATCTTAATATTGCTAAACTGATTTCTAAAATCAGTTTCATCCTGTTAATTCAGTTTTTTAAAATCTCCATTCTGCTTACTGTCTTGTCTAACTTTGCCCTACATTTTCAGCATTAACAGGTAATAAGCTAATACCCAAATCCAAAAATGTTACACAACTTTGATGGTGAAACTTTTGTGACTGGGACTTCGTGATGTACAGAGGAGCAAAATGTCAAAAACCAGTGACATATGCCAAAGAAATGTGTAAAAAGCCACATTGGGATGGTTGCTGTGCCTGGTTAATTGTGTAACTTTTCCTGTATCTTGTATTTCAGGAAGATAGAGATGCAATCTCTTGTTTAGACTCCACTTGATCCCAGTTACGGTTTTTGCCCAAAGTCAAAACATTAAGATACTGTAATCTGATCGGGTATGTCTCAGGTGGCAGTGGCACTTGATTCTTTATAAGGTAGTATCACTCTGGAAGTGAAGAGAGTCAGGTCTAACAGTACAAGCTGGTACATCGTTGATCACTGGGCACATTGTCATCTGTATGCAGTTACTCCTGTACGCAAAAGACCAATAAAATCTGTATGTATGACTAATAGCCTAGCAATGTTTGTATCTGTCTTGCATCTTATACTTGAAGCTAGCTGTTTTTTGGGCCATACTATTTAGAGAATTCATGAAACAACCAACAGGCATCTGGAACTGGTTCTGGACTGACAGATATTTCTTATCCATTGTGATATCCCTGTATTACATTGTTTTCCTCTTCATATGTATATAAGAAAAGTATTCATAACTATGGTGATTAGATGGGTATCAGGTTTTCACCTTGATTTTTCACTTGAATTCTGTGGATAGGTAGAAAAACAGGAAAAAAATGAATACCGAGAAGGGTGCACTCTAAAAAATAACATGGCCTGTAAAAAAGTTTGTCTAAACAAAGCAGGGAATAAGGTTTGGTTGGGCAGTATGAGCTGAAACCCCTGCTCTAATGCTAGGAACCCTCTATGCTGAAGTGAGAACGCTGTAGCAATTTATGTGATAGGTAGAAGCAAAAGCTATACAGGGAGCAGGGATTGTGCAATAGTAGTTGTGACTCAATACTAGTGTCTGAAGAGTATACATGATCTGGAGAAGATGGAAATAAAACCAGCTGATGAACAGCAGGATGGTAGGAGTTTTGTTGTTGTGGTTGTGGGTTTTTTTAGATAGAATTGCAATTACTTAAAACTCTATGTGTATGTTTGTAGGGGATATCTCTGACAGAGGGAGGGGATGGATGGGGAATCCTGCTGTGGTAGACTTGATATTGTCTTCTCAGCCTATTTGGGCATCTGCTGACAGGGGAGGATGTTAGGAGGTTATTGGGTATTATTAGAAAGACCGAAGAATTTCTTCTCCAGTCTTACCTTAGAAGTGATGAGCAAGTGGCAGAACCCAGTAATTGCAGTGGAAGTGATGGTACTTTTTCAAAAATCCAAATTGCCAGTTAAACAGCTGACATTATGGTAGTTGATTGCATGTTGAATTTATGCATTTTGACTAGAATTATCATTTATCACTGTACTTTGAATGGAAATGTAAGTGAATTGTCCTGTAATGAATTCTGGATTCTAAAAAGGGAAATGTTAATTAACAGACAGCTAACTTGTGAATTTTGCTAAAATAGAGAGCTAAGGGATTTCAACTCTAGAGCTTTTTTAAGCACAGACCATAGAAAGTATAAGAGGAGTGATCAGTGGAAAAAGAGCTGCGTCTTGGAATATGAATTAGCATGTATGAAGTGAGAAATGTCCATCTTCAGCTGAGCTGGCATGGCTGAGAGGAAGCGCCCCTTGGGCGCAGCCTGGTAACTTGTAAAGCAGCCTGGTAGTGAGAATGAGTGAAGATTGAATACCCTCTAGTATCTGTGTCATGTCAGAACTAACTTTTAGCCTCACTGAAAACTGAGATGATGATGACATCTATAGGGATGAAAGCCAGACAGTCAGTAGATCTTAGGGTAATTGAATTTCATTTTGCAATAAATGGACTGGAAGCAGATTTGAGTTGAATGCCCGGTGGATGAGGAGTGTGTAATGGGAGACGGGGACTAAAACGAGGTAGTTTTCCACTGTCACTTGCAAAACTGTTGGTATATGAGATTACTGCCTCATTAGCAAGTTTCAACTGGTATCATGTGACTGAAAGAAAGAGATACTGTAGGGAGCATGGATTATTAACTCAGGTGTGACTTTGGAGTAATATCTTCTTTTAAAAAAATAGAAAAAATACTTTGAGACAAATGATTAAATATTATAGATATGGTGGGAAGCTGTATGGAATGCAGCAGCTGTTGATCTATTGCATTGGATTAGGTGAGTGTTGATAAGTGATTTCTTTTGCAAGGTAAATCAGATAGATACTGTCTTTTGATCTCACTGCCACTAGTAATTTCCCCAACGCATGTAAGCAATGCCATTCGTTGTACTTCCAAAGAAGATGAGACCTGGTGAGAAAGAGGTTTGGTTAAGCAGAGGTAGGTACTGTCAAAAGAGCAAATAGAAACACTCTCATCTGTGGTCAGTAGAGTTGGACAATTCCTTGCTTTCTTTATTGAAGACAAAATGAAAAAGGAGCTTGCATATTAAATATGTTGATACTGAAGGCAGACATCCTCCCCAGGTGATTGGCATAAGGTGGAAGAAGAACTAGGTGGCCTTGAAAGACTGGGTGAAATCAAGAGTTTCTACTAGAGATATGCAGTTTGGCCTTACAGGGTATAGTAGGAATCTGTAGGTAAGCATGATGGAGGAGAAGAGAGATTGGGGTGTACTTCTTAATTGCGTGATGACTGAGACATCAAGAAGTGTGACCTTAAAGTAAAGACATCAGGAAGTGTGACCTTAAAGTAAACTATGCCATAGTATGGATGGGGTGAGATTTTTGTAGTAGATAATGAGTGAGAGCTAATGCAATTGTAGATGGTACGTCAGTAAAATTTCCATATGCCTGCTGCCTGTATTGTAAAGCTGGCAGTTGAAACTGATGGGGATTGTTGGTGTCTTTTTCACAAAACTGTTTCCACAAAATGTCGTAAGAATGGAATCTCTGGCTCTGCAAAACAAAAACAAAGAAACCATGATGGTCCGATGCAATATACATCAACAAGAGATGCTGATGTGAGAAGAGGGCTACAGGAAAAGAGAAGGCAGTCTTAGTGTGGGGAAAAAAAGAAAAAAGTGTGAAAATTGGTCAGTAGACCTTCTTGTGCTTTAAAACCTTATGTTCTGAAAAAAGTTCCAGTAAAAAAAAAATAAATTAGAAATTATTTGCTTTGCTTCCACTGCATAAATTGTCTGTACAGAATTTAGAATTTCCTATTCTTACATTTTCATCCAAGAAGCTAGTGGCACTCAACTGAAGAAGTAACTTGTGTAACTGCTTAACAGTAACCAATGTTTGACGTATCACTGTCTGTGCTATGTCATGTGTGGCTACTAAACTGACCTTTCATGTTGTCCCTTAGGTTCCTGATGTCATCAGCAGCATAAGGCAAGTCTCCAAAGCAGCACTAAAAGAAGATGCCAAACCAAGTAAGGATAGTGAAGATGCCTTCTATGACTCTCAAAAATTTGAGGTCTTGTACTGTGGAAAGGTGACGGTGGCTCACAAGAAAGCTCCCTCCACGCTAATTGATGATTGCATTGAGAAATTTAGCCTTCATGAGCGCCAGCGCCTGAAACTATTAAATGAGCAGCGGAATAACGAGTCAAGTTTAGACTTACCCCTGAGTGAAGGAAATGTGCCATCTTCTCCATCAGATAGCCCGTTTGAGGAGCTGGACAGCCCAAGTAACACTGTAGGGCATGCTGCAATGTTTACAATTGGCAGCCAGACCAACTTGACCAACCTGGTCAGCACTCGTGGCTCCTTTCCAGAAAGAATTTTAGAGGACTCTGGCTTTGATGAGCAGCAAGAGTTTCGCTCCCGGTGTAGCAGTGTCACTGCAGTTATGCAAAGAAGGGTTCATGACACAAACCTGAAAATACAGCCGCGCAGAAGACATGCAAGTGCACCCAGTCATGTTCAGCCGTCCGATTCTGAGCAGAACAGGACTATGTTGTTCCAGGTGTGTACTAGGATGAGCTAGTTTTGCATGTTGGTTTTGCACTGTATCTTCCCCTGTGCAGTTTGAAGCTGAGACAAGTTTTGCAAGATAAACAGTATAGACTCAGTATGGTTTTGTGATTTGTCATAAATATTTATGTATCTGATCGTAAATGGTTGAAATGCAAGTAGCTGAACTTTAAGGAAGTCATCTCAATGTGTGAGCTCAGGTAAATTTTCAGAAAAAGGAATTACTTGTGCAGTAATCACAGTTTCTAGGGAAATAATTATTTTATATGCAGTTTTGGTTTGTCCGTATTGGTGAGATCTAGGACCTAGCTGAAAAAAGTGAGTATTCTTTCAAAAAGAGGATGGATGAAGGCTTCCATCCGAACAAATCCTCTTTTGTGAGTGTCTTTTTAATTGCACAAAACTTCACATAAAACTATGAAAGCCTTACGTTTGGGCCAGCCTCTTTATGATAATTTGTATTAATGTTCAGCTTGTCTTTCCCAGATGAGTACTCAAATATCTCTGCACTGAAGGCTTCTTACTTCACACCTCCTGGTTATTTTTGCTCTTGCCCGAAGTGCATTTGATATCTTCACAGCTTGTGTATTAAGAAAACAAAAGGACACTTAAAGGAGGTGACCCATAAAAGGAAAGCTCTTTGGACCTTAAAATAACAACGGGCTAAATGTCTGGGTTTTGTCTTTCCATTTGCTTTAAAGATCATTCTGGTCTTTTATTCTCTTGGGGAAGTGTTAACTGAAGTGAGAATGCATTGCCCTTTAGAAAGCCACAGCTATCACTAGTAATGAAAAGGATTTAGCTGAAAAACTCCCTGAGGTCTATGGAGTAAGTTCCATAGGCTTGAGAAGCAGTTTGGGAAAGCTAAAAGATGGCTTGCTGCAAAACCTACCCTTTCTCGTCTGGAATTACTACAAAAACAAAAAGTATCGCCTTAAGATCAACATGGTTTCTCAGCTGTTCTATAGTATAGTTTAAAAAAAACATTAAAATCTTCAAAATCTGTTTTTTCCTGCAGCTTTTAATTTAGCCACATTGTTTGCTAAATGTTTTAGTGTGGTCTGTCAAACATGTGGTCTTTGGACAAAAATAAACTTGAAAAGAAAGGGGGGCAGGGGGGAGGAGGGGGAGAGCTGTCTTCTTCACAAGTCTTTTTCCTATTCAACTGAGAGTATTGTTCTTGCTGAAATATTCTTACTCAACATAGACTCAATTATGGCACCCTTGCTGCTGCTGAGTAAGCTGTTGTGCTGAAGGTATGTGAATAAGAAAGGTCTAGATTGTCACATTTTTGTTGCTGTTAATGTTGTGCCTCCAAGACAGTCATAAACTAGACTTATTTTTCTCCTCATTTTCCCCTGCCCCAGGTTGGAAGGTTTGAAGTTAACCTCATCAGTCCGGACACCAAATCTGTTGTGCTTGAAAAGAATTTTAAAGATATCTCCTCATGTTCTCAGGTAAGCATTAATAAGAAGCAATATGTAGATCATCAGGAGAAAAGGAATTTATTTGTTCTTTAGCTGGGTTGCCTTGCTGGTCTATAGGCAGCAGAAAAAAAGAAGCATAGAATTCTCTTTCAGCATTCTGTGCCGTTTTCCTTTATTCAGGGTCAAAGGCCATTTTTAGCCAGTTGATCCTATCTAAATTACCCTGAAAGTAAGTAAATTGCTGTTTGACCCCATTGGCTCCTTAAAAAAAAAAAAAAAAAAAAAGTGGGAGACAGCAGGGAATTTCGAGTGGTTGTGGCTAATGCACATACAGATCCTACACAAAGTTTGATGCGTCTGCTTTTTGTGGGAGTACAGCTGAAGAAATTGGATATTAAACTGTGATTGCTTCATGAACACTTGCAGCAGATTTGAAGTACTGATTTGCCCTTACAGGAGTGAGAGCTGTTTTTCAAATTGGTGCTTTCACTCATCTGGTAGCACAATCATAATGCAAAGAGATCCCAAAGAGCTTAAGTACAGAAAAGATGAATGCAAAATGACCAGTCTAAGCTCTGGTAGTGGCAACTTCTATCATTGGTCAAAAGATAAACTGTTCTGCTTTGGGAAGAGCACTGGATATAATTTTGGAAGTAGCTTAATCTCCATTTAGGATGCTCTGAGTGTGCTGTTTCGGGGCAGCTGCACTCCGGAAAGCCTCTAGAATGAAAGGAGGAGAGAATCAGATCAGCCTTCCAGAGAAACAATAGTTCACCTGCGTCATTTCTTCTGGAGAACATGGCAGTAGGTGAAACCAGCTATGTCTAGTAATAAGTAAATGTGTCTTGTAACATTAAATGCCAGGGCCAAGGGATTTACCTTTCTGTCTTGCTGTTGTTCATCACTTGCTTTCTTTGGGCACTTTCTGTTTTGAGGTCTTACTTTATTATTACCTTCTTTCATTTGCCATGCACATGCATCACTTCAGGCCTCCTTAAATGTTATTGTAGTCTAAAGTATACTTCCTGGCATGCTTTAAACCTGTATTTCATTGTAATGCTAGTAAATCTGCTCTTGCAGGACTGTGTTACCAGTACCAATACAAATTAAGAACTGGTCAGTACTTCTAACTCAAGTGGAGCCTTGAGCTACCAACTAAAGGTCCAGGCCCTTAAACAGACTTTGCTGTTTAACTACAATTTGTATTGGGCTTGGTAGAGAAAAAAATCAAGTGCAAATATAGAATCGGACAGTATAATCAAACAGTGATGTATTTATTAATAGCTTTTAATAAATATAGATCAAAGAGATTATTAAAGCAGTAGTATGGAAAGCAAAATTTGCAGACGTCTCAAGTCTTCTGCTGTTTGGTACTACCCTGAATAAAAGTGACACTTCAACTTTATGTACTGGGCTCCTGGGTTGCATATACATACTGATAATAGTCAAACAAAACAGTCCTAAGTGGGGACAACCTTTGTTCTACTGATTTTAAAGTGGGGTGAAGACCGTGGCAGACGAGTAAAATAACTGTGTCCAGTAAATAGTGTAAGTCGTGCTGTGTGTTGGGCTTTGGAGATGGAGTTTTTCGCTACACCTCTTTGCTTTCATATGGAGCAAAGCTTTTGTGATTTTGCATGCTTGAGTAACTCAAACAGGCGCTAACAATACTGTGGGGGTTTTGTTTGGGTTTTTTTCTAATGCAGAATGGCTACTTTAGAGAAGTCAGGGATTGGGGTTTTTTTTTCCTCTATTTAATAGAAATGAAACATTTATTTGCTCAAGACTAAAGATTTGGTTGCATAAACCCCATCAGTACTTTTTTCGGTGCTAGCGACAGGGCTCCTCCGTTATGTATTTATAGGGCAGTGATTTAGTGCATATTGTGGGACTGCAGCCTAGGAGTGTTTGTTCTGAGCTTTGCAGATGATGAAAAGGAGATGTTCCCTTCAGCTTGCATTCTGAATTATTTTAGTCTGGTCTAATAAAGGTATTTTTATTCTGTAGCTTAAGTATGGTTGATGTGCTGCATTCAGTTCATTATCCGCACTCCATATAATTGTCAAAGCAGCAAATATAATTGATGATAAATCCCTGTGTGTGCTGCCTAAGCTCAGGTGTCAGACAGCTGTAGAAGTTTTTTCGTTGTGGCCTTGCTGACCTTGAGGGACCCCAGAACAGCAACAAACTTTGCTCTTTTGGCACGACAAGTCCAGCCACCCTCTTAAAGAAATGTGATGGAGGTACTGTTAATTGAGGAATGTCCTGTGCTATTTACACTTCAGTGATGCAAGTGTCATGTCCATCTCCCCCACAAATGTTCTCGTGTGGAGACTGAGAAATTGGACAGCTGTAGACTTGTTCAGGAGCACTGTCAGCAGAGAACTGGCATTGCACTGAACCATTTTGAGTAAATGTTCTCCTTGCAAAACAGAAGGCAACATTTCACTGTTACATAGATCAACATATGTGTTATGTGTCTGTTCTTTTTCATTTTATGCTTTTGAAGACTTCATGTGTCACAGGAAAATGAGTTCAATTAAGTCAGGATTAGTATGAACTGTGGTAAATTAATGTAGTTTGTGCCATCTTAGATGCCCTCTGCACCTTTGTTAAGTTTTGTTTAAGTAGCATAGATACAACTTTTGGAAATTTGTTTTTAAAAACTACAGCGTACTGTGACAATATGTTCAGTCTGTCACGTACGGCATTACCAATTTTGTCTAGAGTGTTTTCTGTAGTGACAAGCAAGTTGTTTTGCCTCTTCTCCTCTTTCTACAATATAGGTGTTTTCTTTGGAGATGGATCCAAGCAACTGAGTTGTGCCTTCTGTTGTATTTGGACTTGAGGGATTAAGCTTTCTTTTGGAGAAAATCTACTATTACTATACTCAGATGATAAAAACATTGGCAAAAGCTTTAACAATAGTGAGTCATGTTCCATGAACTGAGACTGGGAATATAGTGCTTCTTAGGAAGCAACTCTCTTTGATCTTCTCAGTGCTGTTTTCAGCAAGGCAATGTTCCCTGTCAAGCAGTTAGACTAGGATCTTGATACTACACATCAATAGTAATGTGTAGTAAGTCTTGAAACTTCTGGTATCTAACTCGGTTTCAAATAATTTATTTAAGAATTAGGTTGGAATTTTGCATGCCACCACTCATTCCCTGCTCTTTTTGGTGTAGTCCTAACTTACTTTAGAGGAAAGTGAAGATCTGTCGCTACTTTGATGCTAGTCCAGTCCCATGTTTTGGTGTGGGCTCATCACATACATTTTCAACTGCAGAGATGATTTCAGATACAACCTAGGACTCTTTAGTTTGCTGCCTGAAAATCCATTTTCCTAATGGAAGAAATTCAGGTCCAGGTCTATTGCTGTATAACTTTTGGTTTGTATAAAGAGCTTTATGTAACTAATAAATGCAAAAAGCAATTTAAAAGATAACTGCTGTAGTGGTAAAATAGATCATTAGGAGTATGCGTTCATAGTTTCTCGAATTTTTGTATTGGCAAGTGTTGGAGTCTGTTACCTATTTGTGGAAGCAAAACCTGTTTAGGAAATAGTCTACTAATGCTGGTTTTTTTAAACTCTCTTAGGGTATAAAACACGTTGATCACTTTGGTTTCATTTGCCGGGAATCTGTTGAACCTGGGTTAAGCCAGTATGTTTGCTATGTGTTCCAGTGTGCAAGTGAGTCTCTGGTGAGTATTTATTAACAATTCTGACCTTTCCGTCGGAGGATGTCTGAGACATTTCCTAAACCATGGGAGTCTCTGTTATTCTGCCGTGTCAACTGAGACTCAGTGGTCACGTCTTCTCAGGTGTGAGTCCTCAGTTGTGAATATGAAAACATGTAATAGGAAATACCTACATCCTGTTCATATATAGCTATATCCTGCTACTCCACTGATGCATATATCAAGAACATGTAGAAAAAATCCAGATGGTTGAGTTTGCACATGCAGACTGTGAGCGTATTTGGGCTCTGTATTTGATTGTAACTCTTGCATTTCTAATGATTAAGACATTTGGTTCCACATTAAACATGTAATTACATGCGTTGAATCAGTAACAAAGCTGATGATAAAACCCAAACATACTTTTCAGGGTAGGGTTTAAACTACTGGCTGATCCTGCGTGTGTCTTTAGCCTGCATGTGACTTTATCATTTTACCTGTAGCCTGTTTTGTTCCTCAGGAGAAGAAAATAACAGCATCCTGTGAGAGAAGAAAACCATAGTATGTGTGGATGTATGTAGCTATAAAAAAGTCAGTTGGACATTTGATAAAGTATATATATCAGTCTATTGAACTTCCAGGTGCCAGTGATTTAACTGATAAAGGTAGCTTAGCTTAATGATGTGAGATGCAAACAAGGAGATCATTTTAGCTACTACATTTTTATTTTAAAGCTCTGACACTTTAAAAAGAAGCTGGTTTCTGTTTTTTTCTGTTCCGAAACATGTTTGTTCCTGATGGCTGTGCTAACAGCTGCTAGCTCTTTTTCAGCTAATCTTAAAACCCTTCTAGCTAGCTGAACATGTAATTTTTTAATCCATTGACTAGCTTGAGAGTGAATAGATTACATTAATAAAACTTCAAACAGCTAACAGCCCTAGATGTACAATAGTAGCTGAGGCTGCACTTCTGTCAGTATGAGAGCTTCTTATGAAATCAGCTCCGACTCTGTATTAACAGAGAATGTTACATCTGACCTACTGATAAATCTGACCATGCATAATTCAAAGACTAAAAATGTGGTATATAAAGAAACCATGTATTTATGAACCTCCTCACGTATTCTAGTACTGATGTGTGTGAGTATGCCCACATTGCAATATGAAATGAACATTCCTGAGCTACTTCCAGGTGCAGTTGCTTGGACCCCAGTGACAGTTGGATTGTGGCAGGGCAGAGCTGTAAAACCTAATGCTTTCCAAATTCTGTGCTGCCAGGCAGGCTGTGGTACCAGGCTTGTGTATGTTCGCTCTAAACCTAGCTACAGTCTGTGCTACAGTTCTCATGATTTTAGTGTAGTCATAATCCATATGCTTAGCACTGTACTGTGGATCTTATTTGAGAGGCATTGTTACCAACTCTTAAAAATTTATCAGTCTGTATTGCAAGATGGATATTCACTGTTCAATGCCCCGCTTCATTGCTAAAGAGGGAGCACCCAGAAATTCCTGGTAGTGCTTAAACTGGGGTTAAAAAAAAAAAAAAAGGTAAAAAACCTCAAAACCTAAATGTATTGGGACACAAACTAAATCAAATATCCACAGTCAAGGCCCCCCTGCCCCCACCCAGGTGAAAGACACTCAAAGAAAGTCTTTGTTTTCAATGTCAGACTACATGATTTTGGTCTCAAATATTTATTTCAGCTTTCTACTTCCTGCTTATAAAAAAACCCAACAGGTAAAATCAAGGATATGATTTGGCAGTAGAATACTAATTTCTTTCCTAAGATTGTCATCAAGCTGTTGTCTCCCTCTTTCCATGCTAGTTCAAAGACTCAAGTGACCAGCTCTTAGTAAGCATTGTATTCCTCTAAAATACAGACAGGGAACTCCAAGTGCTTTGTGTATAAGGTCTGGGAGTGTATTTGGATGAGTGTGGAGAAACACTGTCACCTTGACCTCTCTTACATGAAAGTTTGAGCTTTTCCACTGCTGTTGTGTGGGAACATAGCACCGCTGTGTTTGTGTTAGTGGTAAAGATCAGGGCAGACTGCAAGGCAGGCCAGCAGTACTTAAAGGTAAGTTGGTGATTGTAATGAAGCTGGTAGCCAGTTTAGCAGCCTGGAGAAAAGTGAACTGCTGTGGGAAGCTCCCGTCTGCCAGCGGGATGAATCTGGGGGATTTTGTGCTAAAATGATGCAGTGGTAGGAAGCAAATCATTCAGAGGGAACATGTGCAGTTTACAGGAGAAACGTGAAGCTAAGGGAAAAGAAATTAATGCTTTTTACTTAGCCAGCATATATTCAAGCCAAAAATTCCCACTTGCAGCTTCTTAAAACAGCAGCTGCCTGCCCAGTAAGCTTGGGCGGCAGCAGCAGATAGATACTCAAAATTACACTGTCTGGCTGAACTTGAAGAATGGTGAGCGTCCACAGAAAAGGTAAAAAGCTGGAAATTCAACCTTGATCTCTTTAGAAGACAGCAAAAGGTTTTATTTTGATTATAAAGCACCTCTCTGTGATGTGATTTATAAATCTAATTTGACATATATGGCATGCATTTTTGTTTATATACTCTCTTTTCCCTCCTTCCTCTATAGGTTGATGAGGTAATGCTAACCCTGAAACAAGCCTTTAGCACTGCTGCAGCTCTGCAAAATGCCAAGACGCAGGTTAAACTGTGTGAGGCCTGCCCTATGCATTCATTGCACAAACTTTGTGAAAGAATTGAAGGTAGCAGCTGAGTTTATTTTCTAATTGTGTTTTTCTGATTAGTCTAGAATTTTAATTATGTTAGCCAGCGCTTTCAACTTAAGCGATATAAGGACAGAGGGAAAAGAATCCCAATAAGCAATTCTAACCATCCTTTGCACTCTCTGTAATCAAGTGGAGGTGATTGCAGTAATGATCCTGCAACTGAATGCAGTATAGCTTCTGTTATAGATACATACTCTTTCATCATCATACCTCTCTTAAATTTTAAGCAGTGCAGAAAAATCCACCAGTTCACCTTCCATTTGTTTTTTTTTTTTTAATTTTTTTTCCTGAAGGTGCAGGCTTTCAAAATGAGTCATAAAAAGACAGTTCTGATCAAAAATGGTCTTGCTTTCTTGTGTTTATTCTTTCCTGTCTGGAATTATTTTTTCCTTCTTTGTGTTTATTCTCTTACACACTTCAAAACCTAGTTCTGTTATGGGGAAATAAATGATTGAGGTAGGAGATTAATAACCAATAAAGAAAGTTAGGGCAATTACCTGGCTTCAAATGAGAGTAGACAAACCTTTGTAATTTCTCTGGAAGTGAGGTATGCCAGAACACATGCAAAAAAAAAATCTTACAAGATATAATCAAAAAAATAAATAATTAGTAACAGGATGCTATTTTTATAGTCACTCCACTATGTCTCCTTGCGAAGTGTTGTACAAAAAAAACCCCAAGTATGTTATAGTAGTCTTTTATCTTCTGCCCTGGTGATGATGGTGCTGGCAATTGCCGGTTCTCCCATTCATGAGGTACGTAGCTCCCTCTGGTGGATGAAAAGCAAAGTATAAAATCTTGGTGGAGCGAAATTCTGCTAGGTTGTGAAGAGTACTTTCTGCGTTTAACAACAGATATTCAGAAGTGATAAAACTTAACAGGGAAAGTCCTCTGTAAATGAAAAACTGTAGAGGCTTCTTTATAAGGCAGCGTAAGTATCTTGAACACAGGTACTTGCAAGCCTGGGATGAGTATCCGGTATTAAAATAAAATCTCTTCTAGGACAACAACTTGAGTACCACAATAATAGTTCCATAAACTTTGTTCTTAGTGACTGAAAAGACATACTTTACTGTTCCTTTGTTTTTATCCATCTGCTTTGTTTAGAGTGTAGAAATTTATCATAATCCAACCTAGAGCTTCATGAATTTGGAAAAATCTTTATCTGTTCTGATTTTACAGTTTTCTGTTAATGATATCTACCTTGGATGGAAGACCCATGTATCTTCATTTGATTCAGGGGTTTTGTTTTCCCCCATGATTGCCCTGTATCAAACATCAGGAATTCTTTCCTTTATTCTTACTGTTTTTTTGCTATTCTTGATTTTAAGTCTCTTCAGTTCTCTGGTATGACCGTACCATACCATTTGCTTGTGTAGAAATGCATCTAAGTTTTTCAATTAACAGCACCTGAAAACTTAGGAGGATCCTGTGCGTTGAGTATGTCTCCGGTTATATCCCTGATCTGTTCCTCTTTTCCTCCTCTGCCGTACAGTTGTCAGGCTTCCAGCTGTCAGTGATCTCTTGGTACTAGGACAGAAGACATCAGCGGGGTAGGGAGCACAACCTTTTACACAGGAGCCAGACACTTAGCTGCTGCTAGTTCTGTTTTTACCGCTAAAGAAAGGAGACAAAACCATGTGGTTTAGCAAAACCTGAAGCATTTTGTATCATGTATACTGCAGATATACAGCTGTTATATGTTAAACTTGTTTCAACTCAAATGAAGGCTTAAATCTTCTACTATCATTGTTTTCGAAAGTTTTTTGAGAGATCATTTGAGAGTCTAGAAGCTTTAATGTTCCTTTCTTTTCTCAGGACTCTATCCACCAAGAGCCAAACTTGTAATTCAGAGACATCTGTCGTCACTAACTGATAATGAGCAAGCAGACATTTTTGAACGTGTTCAGGTAATATGTTAGAAGCTCTTCTTCAAATTTGAAAAAGACCATGACAAAATGGACTAGACGTTTTTGGTTTTGATTGTTTGGTTTGTTATGCAGCTGATCTGGAATTTACTAATTTTTCCACTAAACATCATACTGAAATAGCATGCTCCAACCTAACCTCATGTGCGATACACTGCTGTCGGAAAAGTTTTGATTCCCAAGTCTGCAGAGATGCTGTGTGTTCATACCCAGAGGTTTTTTTTTCTGAGCTTAGTTCTTCATCTGTAAACACATTTCCCTACTTAAAATTGTTAGGGGAGTGAGCTGAGAGCAGATGAGACAAGCAGATACTGGGAACGTGTCTGGCCTTTACAGAAGTTGCCTTTTTTGACTTACTCTGAGGCAAGGTTCTGGTGCAAGCAAGTGTACTCAAGTATATGAAGCATACAATAATTTAGGCTCCCAAAGGCTACGCTCATCCCTAGCTCATTCCCTGAAGAAGGGAGTGGCTGTTTGATTTTCCTGTGTTCCTTACTCCATTTATAAGGCTATAGAATGGCAGACAGCCTCAGAAAACAAAATGTGTGGGCATAAGGCTCCCTCCCCTCCACAGCCTGTAACATTTTTCCATGTGGAAAGTCTTGGTCTGTTCTACTCAGGAGTACGGAGGCACACAAAGAGTAGTCAATTTGGCATACTAATAGTATGCTGTAGCATCTGGCATATTGGTATATTAATTTCAAAGAATACATACGTATGTAAGGGAAAATAAGCAAATCATGACTTGAAAGAACTTTTTTCTCTTCTTCGCTGTTACTGACAGAAAATGAAGCCTGACAGTGACCAGGAAGAAAATGAACTTGTGATCTTGCATCTGCGCCAGCTCTGTGAAACTAAGCAGAAAATGCATGTTCACATTGGTGAAGCACCATCGGTAAAGCTTATTTTTGTGTTATTCCTCTCCTTCCTCTCACCCTATTATAATGCAACCTGCAATTTTATCAGGGCCACTGCTAGAGTTCATTAGGGATAGCTGAAGCTGGGTATTGTAATTGAGAGGACTGTGAAAGACAATTAATTTGATTTATAGTGGCATGCTTGTGTTTTGTTAAGTTTGGGGGGCACAAAAGGAGGGAAGAAAGACAAGCAATTATTTTTAGGTCTAGATTTCCTTACTGTGTGAGGATACCTCTTCTGTCCTTTTTTGTTCTCCCTGATCCCCACTCCCAAACAGTTATTTCTAGGGAGAACAGGGATGAAGAGGGCATTAGTTTCAGTTTAAACTACAAACTTATCTAGCAAAGAGAATGGGTGACAGTACTGTTAAATTGATATGCTTTTGCAAGATAGTCTTTAGGGATGGAATGTGCTTTTTAACTGTGGGGTTTTATGCGTTTGTGTTTTAGGGGGTGTGGGGTTTTTTGTTTGTTTTTTTGTTTGTGCTGTTTTTTATAATGAAGGCCAAGGATATGTTGTTTATTATATAACTTGGTTCAGCTCTGGTCTTTGGAGGTCTGCGATTACAAAAAAGAATTGCCAAAGCTGAATTGTGCCCTTGCTTATTTCAACAGACTGTTTCTAACAGTGCAATTCCAGAAGGCACCACGAGCGGTGGCAGGTTTAAACTTGACATTTTGAAAAACAAGGCCAAGAAATCCTTGACTAGCTCACTGGAAAATATCTTCTCAAGGGTAAGATTAACAACTCATTGTCAGCAGCTCTCTCAGATAACCTTGACAGTAAAGACCTAGCAGATTATTTTTTTTGTTTTGTTTTTGTTTTTGGCCTCAGTCTGATAAATACTTAATGAGGCAATATTGTGAAATCTGAGGGTTACAGCTGGGTTGATAGTGACTTAGCTGTGCTAGAAAGTTTATGTAAGCCCACACATACAGAGGAAAAAGGGCAACTTTCTGAATAGGTTCATTGTAGGTGGCAAGAGATTTAGCTGAGCATTATCGGATGCGTTGCTTCAGAATAAAAAACATCAATCAGGATGGTTACATGATCCCATAAAGAGACATTTTATCTTATTTTTTGAAAGTGTGAATAAATGTGCCTGCATAAATGGGAAATCTTTCTGTTCTGTGAAATAATGCCTTACTGCTTGTGGCTAAAATTGCTCTTATTGATCACTGAGAATCTTTAGAAAGTAGTAACAAAGTTGTTCTTTTGCAGGGGAAAAAAATCCAAACCAGTAGACTTAAAAAGTGAGTTGTTGCTAGCCAGGTATGTTGTGGAATTGCAGAGAATTACCAGAACTTTTTTATATTAAAGTGGAGAATAGGTGTATAGAGGAGTAACTGAAGAAGGCTGGGTGCCTGGGATCCAGTATGTTGTTCCAGAGGAGGTGTGATGGGCTGTGAATACTGGATGGTGAGGCTTAAATATAATTTGGAGCAGTGAAATTAAGTTCCTTCTGCTAGTAATTTTAAAAGTACCATGCTGGATCAAGGTCTAAGTTGCACTTGGCCTGCAGCTTATATGGGCATGCCATAAAGTAACCTACAAATGTAGGATGCCACAGGTGTTCCCTGTAAAGGAGGCAAAATATTATTTGCCAGGGAGAATGCTTAGAGCTTTCAGTTAGGTGTGAATTTGATCTAGGACTGAAGCTAGAATTAGAACTCTCCTGGTCAAATCTGACCTCTGTTGTGCAGCAAGTTTTACACACTAGGGACTTGGTCTGAAGCAGGGGTGGGGGATGGAGAGAGGAGGAGGGAGGGTGGAGAGCAACGATGGTCAAAAGATACAGATAATTTCAGCAGTCTGGAATATCATCACATGGTGACAGCTACAGTCATGCCTGTGCTGAGTCTGATTTGTTTTCCACATCTAAAGGGGCATGTGACTGGAAAGTGATCTAGCTCTGACCAGTGGGTTATTAACCCTGTGGTGGCTGTGGAACAGGCATTCATCACTGGGAACAACCCAGTAAAGCAGCCCTGACATATACAGACATACTAGTACTCCACTCATGTCAAGGAAGAATCACTTAGATGGCTTCAGTTGAGTATCTGAAGGGAAATTGCTTATATATTGTTGGTTTTGATATAGTATGTTTCTTCTCACCAGGGCCACTGTAGCATACTGCATGTTATAGCATAAGGATCTGTACAGTCCATGATTGAGTTCAAGAGAAGTGGACACCTGAGTCTGGATTAGGGGCATTTTAAGTTTGCTCTTTAAGAAGTGGATTTGCAGTTGTGAGGAAGGTTGTCTCATCTTTAACTTAAAGCTGCAATAGATCAGGAGCAGCAGTAGAGTATCGTGATACACATAGGGGTTCACCCTTGCAGACCCATTTAAAGGTTACACAATGCAAGACCGAGAAAAATACTTTATAGTGCAGCTCAACCACTAATTATTTGATTAAAGCAGGTATATACAATGAGTATCTCTGTGCATGTATACTGTGTTATGTGCATAAACATGTTAGACAGTGATAGTTCCGATAGTTCTCATTCTTCATCAAGCTATTACAACAAGCCCAATGGATCATGGCTAATTTCTAAAGGTATTTAGGCAGCAAATACCTATTGGTGTGGTGGGTTTTCCCCTCCTTAAATCAGCTGCAAATCACATGGTATTGATGTAATGGGATGCAATTATGCATGACTTACCTTCATTTTAAAGTACATTTAGTAACAAAGAGACCAAGAACTTTCAGTTTTGTTTGGTTTTTGTTTGTTTGTTTAAGTCGGCATTTGGCATCTTTTTGTAGATGAAAACATTTCAGTAAAAAGTAAAAGTCAGAATATGTGGGGGAGAGACGCAGCCTCAATCTTAGCAAAACTAGAAATAAGTATGTAGTAACCAGATATATAGGAACACTTTAAGTGGATGGCGTCTTAACTAGGTAAATAGCATCAAGTGACATTTGAAGCTACTTGAAGGAGTAGCTGCTCACTGCTCACCATAGGGAAACATGCTGGGTTCTGTGCTCTGGCTTCACATAGGCCCAGAGGAATGTCACTTTTTTACTTGTTTGTTTTGCTGGACTGATCTTATTTTTGTCAGGTTTGAACTGAAAACAGGCAGTGGCTTCCTAATGAGGTACCTTAGAAAAATAAATATAACCTCTGTTTGACCTCATGAACAGATTTCTTCCAGCCCATGCTGCACTAACATTTTCTGTTGCTTTTTTCTGAACGAGAAAGCCCTTCTTACAGTGCCAAAAATGTGTGTTTTTAAAGCTAGTGAGAAACTTCCAAGTTATCCTTTGCTCTTGTTTTATTGTGAAGGGTCAGTGAAGAGAGAGGGCAGTGTATTCATTGGTAATGAGCTTAAATGGGATAAAGTACTTAAAAGGCACTCTAAGTCTTGAAAATAAACCTTGCCAGGAAAAAGTAGGCTAAATAAATACTGCTGATAGTTTTCCCAAAACCTAGACTATTTTTCCCAGATAAAGTTACTGAAAGCAACTTGCTTCAGCAGATGGAAGTGTCCCAACAGCATCCATCACCAACATTTAATGGGAGTTAAAGTTAGGAGTGGAAGGTAGTCAAAAGTATTGTGGCTCTATTGCCTCTTCCTGTGAAACCACGTGTTAACAAGTTCAGAAAAGATCTGCTAACGCTAGTTTTTAGCAAATTTGCCTTGGGTTTATCTGCAGTATAACTGGAAAGTCTTGTTTGTATCTGGTACTATTTGGTTGGATTTGCAGCCAGAGGACATTTAGTGCTTTCACTACTTCTGCCCGGTTGTACTTAATTTGTCTGAAATATATAGATATGGAGTAAACTCTGCTGAGATTGTAGTATGTCAAATGCATCTGTTAGCTGCAGTGCATGCACAGTACTGAAGTCTGGAGCTTTTTGAAGTCGGCTGTTTTACCTCAAATAGATCAGGAAATACTCAGTTGCTTCGGACAACAGAGCTACAAGTTTAAAGCTCTTGGGAGAAAGGGTAGAAGATACAGTTTTGCCAGCTGAAGATGCCACTGCTTGTAAAATCCAGTGCTTACCCTGTGATCTGTCATCTTATGTCAAATGTGTCACGTGCCTGAACTGTCCTTTGTTCACCTGCATGGCTGTTGCCATCTTGGCTTAACCTTCAGAAAGAGGAAAAAGACCAGGTTAAATTACCTACCTTTTTTTCTTGCAGGGAGCCAACAGGATGCGAGGCCGCCTGGGAAGCGTGGACAGCTTTGAGCGCTGCAACAGCCTTGCTTCTGACAAAGTACGTAAAGAGCTTAGTTAAAATTGGCACGTTTTTATACACGAGCGTTAATGAAGCATAGATACGGCAGTCTGCTTTGATTTAAGGGAAGCAGGACAAAGCACATCAATTTCCAAAACTCAAGTAAGAGTTTCCACTGGGAGGTGGATGGTGTGAGAACGCTGACATGTATGTTGACTTGAAGCTTCAGCTTAATCTGCTGTTTGACTGCCAGTCCTGTTTTCTACACTTCCCTCGCCTCTACAAAAAGCAGGGAGTTTCTTGTCAGCTTCTGCCTTGTTTCACTGAAGTAATTAAAAAAAACTCGTTATCTCAACAAAAGGAAATGCTCTGAAGGTGAAGAATCCCTTCTGTAAGTAACAGTTGCTTTAGGGAAGTAAGAATTTTTGACCTAAAACCAGCTGTTGGGGATGCTGTATGGGGGCGAGCGGGCGGAACTCTGTTCACTTTCTTTTTGTTTCCTGTTTTTAATGTTTTACCTCACGTGAGGATTGGTTGGTGGTTTTCCCAAGAGGTGAAGATTCTATTATGGTTTTCCTGCTACAGTTGCTCACAAACTGGCTGTGCAATAACAGCCTGTCTTCCAGGATATCTTTCTGACGGTACAGGAAGTATGCTCACGATATGTCGAGGAAACTAGCTGAAAGCAGTTTCCCTAGTCTCTTCAACTCCTGTATTTTCCTGAAAGAGCCAGAAGTCCGGTAGCTGGAATGCTGATCCCTGGGAGAGGATGCCCAGAGTAATTAGTACGTTGTTTGTGCTGCATATACATTTATATTCCTCCCTCCTCTTTTTTTTTTTTTTTTTTTTTTTTAAAGAAGGATGCTACTGGCTTTGAGTACGTTATCAAAGGATGTCTGGTTTTGGTGATAATTAGCATACAATAGGCCACGACCAAGAAGGGGGAGAGGCTTTGGTGCCCTGATGCGGCGCGCAGCCGGTGGGGCTAGGCGAGAGCTCTGGCAGGGCGCTGAGCCGCGGGCCTCACACCACCAGCACTTCCTTTCAGGACGCTTCGCCGGGTGATTCCCCACCAGCTACTCCTCCGGCGTCCCCCGTGTCCTCGGCCTGGCAGCCGTTTCCAGAGGAAGGCTCGGACTCCCCCCAGTTCAGGAGGCGCGCGCACACCTTCAGCCACCCCCCCTCCAGCGCCCGGCGGAGGATAACCTTCCAGAACGGGAGGTCCCAGAGCGCCCGGTCCCCGCTGCTGCGGCAGAGCTGCGTCGAGGCGACAAGGTGAGTCGGGGCACGCCGTGCCGTGCGCCTGCTCCCCCATGCCGCTTCAGTACGCGAGCCTCACCCGTGTGCCTTCTTACGGGAGCTGTTCCTGCACTGCTCTGGGTTTTATTTATTTTTCTTTTCATCCGTCTTCTCTGCCACAGAGAGTTTGGTGCTTTGCAGTAACTCATTAATCCCAACATTAATGGTTCAAGGGAAGCATCAATCCAGTGAATTGATCATCCGGTGGGATGCCGGCACCTAACTATTTATTTGTCACCTCCGAGCTGAGCCTTTTTGGCAGTGTTGGAAGTCAGGCCCTTTGGAGAAGAGGTCTTCACTGCTTTTAGATGTGGAGATGGTAGCCTGATGGTTTCATGCCAGGATGAAAAAGGCACTGACAGTTTCACGTGTCCATCACTGTGTTAGCCAGAGCTCCCAGGGAGTGTGTTGAGAATTGGAGGTGGTGAGGAGCCTCACAAAAGGGCTTACGGATTACACACGTCCGCTGAACTGTCAGGCATGCCAGTTCCTTGTTTGCCTTTCTCCAGAGCTTCCCTCTGTAACTTCTTTCCTCTTCCTTTTTGGAGTCTCTCCAGCTACCAAGTGGAGGAGCGTTCCCTCAGGGGTTCCCTCGCTCAGCCAGAAGGGGTCCCCGCAGCTCCTTGTGGGCCTCTGGCTCTGCTTTCTTTTTCTGCCTCCATCCTGGCTGCCTGCAGTAAGTGACCATGCAAACGCCAGTACCTTTACAAGATTCAGGCCCAAATGAGCTGATTTTTTTTATTTTCTGTTAGAGGAGCCCTTTCTCCAAACCGCTTGTCTGTTTCAGTACTTCGCTGCAATTCTGCTTTTTGTGGGCTCTTTCTAAAAATGGTTAGAAACCATAATTTCTCTCCCCTTTCATGTCTAGATCAGTGTGAATGCTGCACCAGCTTGCAGAGAAAGGCAAAAAAGTTTATTCTGTTTAAGAGAGCGGAGGGGGTTGAAGGGTAAGAAACTAGCCTTGAAGTAGCTTTGTTACATTGTGTTTCTGAAAAGATAAATACTGTGGTTTTTACTGAAATAAACTTTGGTTATTTTTTTTTCCCCACTGACCATGTTGTACACAAACAGGAAACCCTGGCAGTTCAAACTGAAGGACTTGCTGACTTCACTTCTTTGTATTAACTTTTTAAGAAGTCGCTGATTAAGCGGCATCATCAGCAGATTTTCAGTCAAAACAGTTTGTAGCAACTTGGTTTTAGGCTGGGATTTTTCCTTCTCTCCTTTCCTATTGAGGATTCATCAAAAGTGTTAAGTAAAAGAAACTTAATTTATTTTTATGCTCCCCCCCAGCGCTTGTTACTATTACTAAATAATGTTTTACTGTATAGTAGTTAAACATACAAACTAAACACTTCACAAAAAAATATCCAAAAATATTGCATTTAAATAATATCTAATGTGTTCTAGCAATACATGTTTTTTACAAAAGCAAGAGGAAACCGAATGGAAGAAACAAAGTGTTTCATGTTACTGGAAACAGGTTTCTAAGGATATTTTCTGTACATTTCAGAGACTCTTTTTCTGAGTTTACTTTGAGAATAAACACGGCTAAAGAAATAAGGTGGTCTGCCTTTTCCTGCAATGTCATTGAAATGTTTCCTGAAAGAAATCAGCTGTAACAGCAAAATCAATATCAGGGAAACTGCCCAGCAGTGCATTTGGTACATTTTATCTTCTGGGAAACAAAGTTCCTATAAGCCAAGATGAGGTTCTTGGCCAGTATCTTTAATCTGAATGTTTTTTTGTTGTGTCCGAATACATGCTGACCCATCTGCTATGTTCTCTTGTTGCCTGCACAGCCCTGTTGTTGGGGTTTGGCACACTCTCAATGAAAATGAATCTGCGTCACCTGGTCTCCCTTCCTCTGTCTCTGCCCCTTCCTTCCTGAAAACCTTATACCAGGGCTCAGGAAGGTTGCTCCAGCACTCGGAAAGCCAGTTCTCCAAGAGGTGAGAGTGTTGTATCCTTCCTAGTTCTTCAGTGCCACCAGCTTAAGATCAGGATTCCAAGTGCAGTGCAGCACATGGGATCTCTCCCACTCTGCCTTGTGATCCTGCATTTCTAACAGACTTCCTAAGTACTTGATGCAAATGGGCGAATAGGCTTTTGGCCAAAAAAGCCTGTTAAAAATAGAGGCTTGTCTGCTAACATCTTGTAGCTTTGACCTGTTTCTGTTGCAGTGTTGCAAATCTGCTGCATTGGTTTGTTGCTTGAAATGCAGTGTTTTTTAGGAGTGTCACGCCAATTTAATGCTTTCTCTGCTGAATGCAAACCAGCATGTGTTGCTGTGATCATTGGTATGTGAAAATAAGAAAAAAGCAGTGTGACGAGTGCGCAGTACTAATGTGGGATGCCTGTGCATGAGGAAGGGGAAATGCCAAAATCAGCTGGGTGATACTAGCTGTGATGTGAGATGTTTAGAGAGAATCAGCAAATACATTCCAATCGAAGAGGAGTGGGAAAGAAGCGAAGTGCAAGAAGGGCTTTCTGACATCAGTGTGAAAGACAGTGTCTGAGTGGAAGTCACACTACTTTTTACTGTAAGAGGAGGCTCTCCTTCAGGACAGTGCTTGAGGAAGCTGCATATGGGTTGTTTTTCTGAAGTAGGCCTGTAGTGAATAAGGTGGAGCCGTAGTTTTGAACTTCTTGATCTTTTTTTTGCCAGTCGCTGGCCTTTCTATTCCTCTTCTGTCAATGACCACTCCTTTTTCCTTCATCAGTCTGTCCTTGTTCACTGAACTACTTGTGTTTCTGGTACTCTTCATCTCTGAGTGTAGCTCTCCCCTAATCATTCACAATAGAAGACTGTGGAATTCTAGAAGGTGCTTTTGTGACTGTTTCTCCCTGGAAAAATAACAGTAGCTTACATTCTTACTGAAAACAAGTGTTGAGATCTGGATTCTGGGTGTGTTAGACTCTAATATCTGGGATTCCGTTGTGTGAGATGGATGTAAAAGTTTTTAGGGGTGCTTAAAGATATTTTTTTCATCTTGTGGAGCACAATTTCATTAAACACTGATTAGTTTGTCATCTTCATTTTTAGGGTTGAATGTAAGAAATCATGTAAATATACAAACTAATGCAAAAGGCAGTTGACCTGAAGGTGATTCTAAGGTACAGTTTGGGTTAGTTAATCTCTAATAATACATGTGTTAGAACAAATACAAAGTATGTATCATCTCCTTAAGCACAATTTATTGTACGTTGATTTCACTTACATTTGAAAGAGTAACATCAGAAAGAGACAATCTGTTATTGGTGTACAGCATGCAGCCAAAAACTGTAATGCAGACATAATTACAAAACACCTAGTGGGAAAATTCTACAGTTTAGGTCCTTCCAGCAGAATAATCTTGTATATAGGTGGAATAAGGTGATAGATCCTTACAGGAAGGTGACTGTATAGCCTTCATGGCAGGATGCCTGCTGGCCCTGCCCCTCACCACCCTCCACTCCCCTGCAATCCCACAGCTTTTAAGAAGTAAACGGTAAATTGTCCAAATTCACTTTCTAATACAGGGATAATGTAAATTAATCATTAATTTTCAGAGGTGTTTCCAAAACCAGTCTTCAAAATATTTCACAGTTTTGAAGACAGAGTCACTTTAAGATGACCCCACCTTTTTACCCCAGCTCAAATGAATAAGGAATAAGCAATAAGCAGTGTAAGTTTCTGAAATTTGAGAGGAGGGATTGCCATCTTGTCCAGTGTAGAAGCAGGCTTTTAATATCGCCTGTTCTAATCCTTGTGTCCAGTAATAGTTACTGTATGAGTGCATGGGATGCTTAGATTTTCCATTCCCTACTATGCTGTGGTAGCACTGGGCTAAGTAGCAGGTGAATTATGAAAGCTGAATTTAAAGAAACCAATGAGCACACACTAGGGTGTGCAGAGAAATGGACAAAAAACTCCAACCAACCCCAAAACCTGTCTCTTACAGACTACCTCTTATTTGGGTTCCAGTCCAACTTTGCTTCTGTGTTCCCATCAGTTAGCAGGCTTGGTCCAAGCTGAGCTCATGCCCAGGTCAGTTTGTACAAACAGCTGGATCCCATTAAACCTAGCTTTCTGGATTTGGGGAATGTAGGTATTGAGTATTGTACTAAAACTGTACTATAATGCCAGCAAATTCCAAGCTGAAATTTCTGAGGCTATAACTCTTTCTGGAATTGGTTTTGTATGCTGGTCAAGATACTGTGTTTCATTATAATGAAGTTTTGAACTGCAAGGTGGGTTGATCTTCAAATTCGGAGTAATTCCCAAAAGACCACCCTGTTTCTACTTAGCTTTTATAGTATACAGGTTTCTGACACCATTTAATCTTGAATTTGTGTGAAAACTCCTATGAAAATGGGATCTCATTAGCTATAGGTCTCGCTGGGAGCAACTGGGCCTGAACTGTAATGGTAAGGAAATGGCAGTAGCAAGGGTGAAGTGTTGACATCTGTTGGGTTCATGAGGTGATTAAAACAGATATAGTCAGAAAGAAGTGCCAGATGGATAATGCTGATGATGAGAGTGACTCGGGTAATCCAGCTGTCAATTGAGCTGGCTAATAGAGAATGAAATATATTGTCCAGCTGACAGTGGCTGAAACTCTTTAAACTTTCCCTGATTTAGCTTGCAAATGTGCGTTGTGCCATGAGGTTTACAAATGAGAGGAAGTTCAAATTTTTTACAGTAGGGTTTTTCTTACGGGTTGTTTTGTTTTGTTTCTTTGGGGTTTTTTTCCTTTGGGAATTTTTCACAGGGAGGACCATCATCTGTCCCAGTAGGCTCAATATGAGGTGTTCTTAGCATGCTCATGTGAGTGAATGTTAGGTTAACGTGGTAGCCCTTTACGATCTGAAGACTACAAGCTGTTTAACTGTTAGGAACCCTAATTAAAACTTCAGTGCAATTTCCTCTCTAAGAATAAACGTGGTTTCTAGAAGTGTATCCTGGCCACATTGCACTGGAGAAAAATTCTTTATAGTCTGACTTCTCATATCATGTAACTTTGAGACAACACATGATGCAGCAGGTAGCTTTTCTTGTGGTCTGGTGAACTTCAATGTGCAGGAGCAGCGCCCGTTTCATTTGGAATTCATTTTAGAAAGATATTTGATTTATAGCAGTCAGATGGGCCTATGCAAATAACACTAAGCCAGGATCAGCTGGAGACCTGGGAGTTAAAAAGCAATTCTGCTTATTATCTGTGTTGTATATGTTTTGAATGATGTATACAAGATGATCCTGATCCATATTTACGTCTCATTTGGCATACGGTCACAAACTCAGAAACTGATTCTAGGGTGTTGGAGATACAGGGTACAGTGGCTCTCGCCTGATTGTAGACGGCTTCATTCTCATCTAGTCAGTGGAGAGGTGTTGGTGTTTCTGCAGCACAGTTGCTCTCATCCTGATGTGATTGTCTTTAATATTCTGACATTTACAGAACTGATCCTGCCTGTTCATCTGTGGTCCTTCCTGAACACTAATACAGCCAGTTGTGCCTGTCACTGGGAACATCTTCATTTAGAAAGCATGAATCATGCCCTAGAAGTATCTTGACCTCCAATAAAAAGGAAGCCTCAGTTGACTTGCTAGGATTTAAATGGCTGTGTTAGAGATACCTAAAGCCAGGAGAAAAAATAAAAATAAGAATTATTCTCCAGATAAGTTCACTGTGGTGAAAGACACATCTTTTTTTCCCAAATGTTTCTGGGGAGGCTGAGCTTTTTGAGTCAGATTCTAATGATCACTACTATGATGCTTTCTGTGGAAGAGAGAAAACACTGATATATTTTCTGCTTTAAGGAATGAACAGTATAGTAAAGTTGGATAACAAAACGATATTGGCATGTGCCTTCAGAATGTTGTTACTGCATGGTCAATTCATTTGTCTAGAGAGAAGTCTAGGGTGGAAGTGGTTGCATAATCTCGACTTTTGACAAGTATGTTGTGTAGCATTTAATATTGAACACAAGCACACATAAGGATTAAAAAAAAATATCCTGCCAACAAGGAGGTGAACAAAGAGGATTTGAGAGCATCATCTGTTTTTAAACTTTCATTTCTGTAACTTCTGGAATTTCTGGCTTTTATTCAAAGCTACTCCTGAAAATTAGACTATTAGAAGGATCTGGGTTGTTGTTGTTTTTTAATACAAAAATAAAAGCAGCGCTTTTAAAAATGGAACAACCTTCAGCATAGGTTTCACTAGCCCACACCGTCTCCCTTCATTGCAGTGTTATGCAGGGATAATTGAAGCTGATTTATTGCCACTTGAATTTGAACAGATTGCTTTTTTAAAACAGCTTCATTTCTCATGAAAAAAAGTAAGTACTTAATGTGCTTTAAACAAAATAGCAGAATGGAGTTATTTAGAATAAAAATATATGACAGTTGTGACAATAAATAGAGAGGTGTAAACTGATTGGAACTAGTTTTTCTTCTTCCCAGAGGGGAGGTATACTTCATGTATTTGGCTTACATATAGGCTTCTGCTAGCTTAAGTCCTGGGAATTGAAATGTTAGTTGTCTTTCTGTACTTGATCTGGGAGATTTTGTATCACCTCAGCCTCAAAATTGCAGAGGAGACTGAGTTGACTTAGCTGCTAGTTAAAGCAATCAAGAGAAGAAGTTGAAATGAAAGTGAACTGGGGAAAAATACAAACCTTGGCGTGAGCAACAACAGTATTTATTCTCAAGTCAGTTGGCTTGTATGGACTCAAGTACAAAACAGTTTAGGTAAGTATTGGATAAAGAGTTCAACAAGAATTGGGGTAGCTTTGTGATTTTTTCAGTCATCAGTCTTTAGGAGCATTGTGAAGAACAGTTTTGGGAAGAGATTTAGGAAACTGAAACCAAGCAATAAAGATGCTTGTAATCTGAACAAGTTTTGGGGGTTTCTTCTCCCCCTGACCAACTAGCTGTGTCATCTTCATACTGGGCATTGTCTGATAGAATAGTGAATGGGGTGGTGCTTTGGTCAAACTGAGTTGCAGGTACTGACATAAAAAGCTTAGATGATTGTACTCTTTACTCTTGAGTACTTAGGTTGTCACTTGTAACAGTGTAACAATGAAAGTACAGACTAAGATAATTGGAGGCATTATATTGAATTTATAGCTTTTCATGTTTTAGTGCGTACAAACTGATGAATGCATTTTCGTTTCTGTGTTGGGTAAGGAGCATAGGCTAAGTAGCCTTACGGAGAACCATTATTCTTCAAATTGAACTGTGATGCATTTGTCTCAATTATAGAGTATTACATTGTTACTGTTTTCAGGAGCTGCATAGGAGGTGTGTTAAGTGAAAAAAATTATTAAAAAATCAGAAATACTCCATTTTGTGGAATTTCGCTATTGAACTATGTGACTTTGGCCTTTCATATGTCTGTTTTACCAAGCTAAAATACTGCGATGTGGAAGTTGTACCGTAATGTAGTTGTCATTTTCTTAAAATGAATGAGTAAGAGTGAAGTGTGGGGGTTTTTTTTAATCCATTCTTGCAATCATGTCCTACTTTGCAGTTGAGTTTTTTAGTGTCTCTTCTGTAATTTGTTAAGATTTTATGTGCTGCCATCTCTTAATTTGCAGTGCATTGACTCAGGTGCATTTTGTCTCGCTTAGTCGTTGGTAGGTGGCAGCAGGACAGGAACTTGTAGAGAGTAGTTGTCTGTTTTTTCTTCTTGGTGGCTATGTTACTGTATAACCCAAGAAATACTCATCCTCTGCTTTTCCCCAGTGTCTAGGCTCTACAATCCATAGTTTATAGAACATGCATACATTTCTTGAGTTTGAGGTAGCAACTTCTTTTGGAAGTGGAAAATGTCATCTAAAAACTGGAATTGATGAATGGACTATTTCTGCTAGTTGACCTTGCAACATGTTTCCCATGTAGATGTTTAAGTCTGTGTGTTATCACAACAGGGTTTTTTCTTAAGAATTCTTGAGAATTTATCCTTTCTGTGTTGAGGTTTGGTATCGGTGCCCTGACAGGGAAGTTGTGAAAGTCTTTTTCCCCAGGTTGAGAGGTAGTGAAAACTCTGCTCTGCTTTTCATAGCAGTGACTGAACTCCATTTAAGAAGTTGCTGCTGTTGTTTTGGAGTTGCTTTTGCTTTTAGTCTCTCTGCTCACATTAATAAACCTCTTCATTTTGCAGGGAGCTGATAGCGAATGGTCAGATACGCAGTTTTCTTTACCCCCATGTTCTTTAGAGGATCTGTATGATGTGTTGCTGGGCTGTCTGAGCAGAGCATCTACCTGCCTGGCTGTTAAAATCCACGGCTATTTTAAAACCTGAAGTAATCTTGCAAATATGACCAAGAGCCAAGCCAGCCAGTTAAGTTTAGGTGTGAGAGATTGTAGACTAGGGAGTAAGTATTGTGCAACTTCTGTTTTGAGGTAGGGAATACGTAACCGAGTTACCTCATCTGTTTTTTGTACCAGCCTTCTGAACCATTTCATCATGGAATGGGAGATGCTATCTTTTTACTCTGACTTCTTCCTGCTTTTACTCTTTAGGGTATTGTTTCATGCCTTTAGATCTGATACTAGGCTGGGACTTGTCTATCTTGAAATGAGGAAACTTCCTTTGCTCACTTTCCAGCCTCACTTTGCTAAATCTTGGTGTTTTCACAGGTGCCCTTGCCTTCATTGAATACGGCAAGGTGCGCACATGAGACTTTCAAAAGTTTTCCTCTAATCGCTCATCATACAGCTCTTTGAAGGAGAGAGTGATTAACGTTAGTTGCTTGAAATATCAGGGGGATTTTGGAAGAGAGGGTTTAACAACAGAAATACGGGTCCTGAGAACTGTATGATTTGTACACTTCATGAGGCAGCACGTGTGACTAATCCATCCCACTGTAAACTCTGCAACTGAAATGACATAAACGGCTTTGTTTCATACCCTAAAATAGCCCCTGTCTTATTCTGACTTCTGTGTAAATTTTACTGCTATAAATTGTACACTATTCCTAGGACTGCCTGCACATTTAGGAGCACAGTAGCTGATTTTGTACACAGCAGCAGAAAGGAAGATTTCATTCTCTTGTTACGTAGCTTCTATTTAGTAAGCCCTGGAATTACTCAGGTTTTGTGTTCTAACATGTGATATGTAAGACCTGAAATAGAGAGAAGTAGTTTCATTACAGTTATTTATAGAAACATGACTTATAATCATTAATACATCCAAACTCAATACCTTATTTCGAAGAGTTGCTGGACTGCAGTACCTTTGGAAAACACCTCTAGACTCAATATTAGTTTTGTAGTTGATGTTTGGCTAGCACAAGCATTGGTTACCCCATCATGAAAGACTCTGTAAGTTGGCCAAAGATTTTCAGAGTTTTCTGTTGCTGTTTTGGTTAGTGCAACACGGGGCTCTACCGAGATCACCTACTAACAGTATGATGCATAGGGAATTGCGGCACTGTAGAAGCTAAATCGGGAGTAGAGAATAATTCAGGCTGTCTGTTATCCAGGGCTCCCAGTCCTTAGCACTGTTCTTGGGGGAGGGCAGGGGTGGTGCCTAATGCTGTGTAAGCGAACCTCAAGACATAATTATTTCCCTGCCAGGATATGGAAGCAAGGTCTGATACCTGTGTATGGTAGTGAGTCCAGTTTTCTCACTGAGGCTTACAGATGTCAAGGAGCTGTTGCAGATCATTAGCACAGGGACAGCTTTGATCGCCAAAGAGGCCAATTCTAGCTTGGTGCGTTATCATTCAGCACAGAGTATTTGATATGAAAAGCGCTGATTGAGATGATCTAGCTGCTAGACTCGTGTAGGTGAAACTTCATAGTCTGCTTCCCTTGCAGATCTCTCCTTTTGTGGAGGCCACGCGTGGGGAGACGGACTGCAGCTGGCAAATGCAGTTACCTGCATCTGACCTACCACTAAAAATGTAGTGAACACTTAACATGCTAGGCTTTCCTTTCATCTAACTCTTTTTAGGGACTTTGCACTGTAGCATGAAAATTCTTCACAGCATGAAGGTCTGAGTGTAGCTACTGCTGCGTTGATCTAGCAGTTTTCCTTGTGATGAAGATGAAGCTGCAGACACAGTTCTGCATATTTGATGCTGTCTTCCCAAGAAGCCTGTAAGTGTGTGTCATGCTGTTGACATTCCATGGAAGGATTTATGATGGATAATTAACATACCCTTTGCTATATGAGATCTATGTACCTACTTTACTACCACAGATGCAAAATGCTGAAATATTTCTGAAAGTGGCTCAAGTATTTACAAAAGCTACATGTCCTTTCCGTTGGCAATAGTCAGTAGAGAAGTGTGCCTGGTGTCCTCTTATAATGATCTCCCAGCAAAGCTTCCTTGTATCCTGTCCTTGCCTCTTCCAGCAACATAAGCTACTCTTAAAATCATTATGTAAATACATTTCTATGTGGCCTGCATGGATAAGCAAGGAGCTTCTGGCAAAACTCAAACAGAAGAAGAGAGTTAATGGAATGTGAAAAAAATGACAGGCCACTCGGGAGGAACATAGGAATGTCAGAATTCCTATATATGCAAGGATGTAATGAGGAAAGCTAAGGTCTGCGTGGAATTAAATCTGGCAGGGGATGTCAAGTACAACAAGAAGAGCTTATTCAGGTACAACAGTAGGAAGAGGATGACTAAGGAAAATGCGAGCCCACTGCTGAATGAGATGGGTGCCCTGGTGATGAAAGATACAGAGAACGTGGAGTCACTGAAGGAAGACTTTCCCTTGGTTGAGGAGAATCATCTAGATAAACTTGGCACCCACAAATCCATGGGTCCCCACGGAATGCACCCATGAGTGCTGAGGGAGCTGGCAGATGTTATTTGCTAAGTCGCTCTCCATCATCTTTGAAAGGTCCTGGAGGACAGGAGAGGTGCCTGAGGACTGGAGGAAAGCCTGTGTCACTCCAGTCTCCAAAAAGGGCAAAGAGGAGGACCCAGGAAAGGCTGGTCAGTCTCACCTCCATCCCTGGAAAGGTCATGGAACAGCTTCATCCTGGAGGTCATCTGGAAGCATGTGGAGGAAAAGAAGGTTATGAGGAGCAGTCAGAATGGATTCACCAAAGGGAAATCATGCCTGACCAACCTAATGGCCTTCTATTATGGAATGACTGGCTGGGTAGGTGAGGGGAGAGCAGTGGATGTTATCTGTCTTGACTTCAGCAAGGCTTTTGTTGCTGTTTCCCATAACACCCTCATAGATAGGCTCAGGAAGTGTGGGTTAGATGAGTGGACAGCGAGGTGGATCGAGAACTGGCTGAATCATCAGCCGGTTTTCTGATGATACAAAACTGGGAGGAGTGGCTGGTACACCAGAAGGCTGTGCTGCCATTCAGTGAGACCTGGACAGGCTGGAGAATTGGGTGGGGAGGAACCTAATGATGTTCAACAAAGGCAAGTGTGGGGTCCTGCACCTGGAAAGGAACAACTCCATGCACGAGGACAGGCCCGGGGCTGACCTGCTGGAAGGCAGCTCTGCGGAGAAGGACCTGGGAGTTCTGGTGGACAGCAAGTAGCCCATGAGCCAGCAGCATGCCCTGGTGGCCAAGAAGGCCAGTGGGATCCTGGGGGGCATCAGAAGGAATGTGTCCAGCAGGTCGAGGGAGGTGATTCTCCCCCTCCACTCTACCCTGGTGAGGCCACATCTGGAGTGCTGTGTCCAGTTCTGGGCTCCCCAGTTCCAGAGACAAGGAACCACTGGAGAGGGTCCAGCAGAGGACTACTAAGATGATGAGGGGACTGGAGCGTCTCCCTTATGAGGAAAGGCCAAGAGAGCTGGGACTGTGTAGCCTGGGGGAGAAAAGACTGAGAGGGGGTCTTGTCAATGCATACAAATATCTTAAGGGCGAGTGTCAAGAGGACAGGCCAAACTCTCTTCCGTGGTGTCCAGTGACAGGACAAGGGGCCATGGGCACAAACTGCAACACAGGAGGTTCCATCCAAATATGGGGAAAAACTTCTTCACTTTGAGGGTGACAGAGCACCGGAACAGGCTGCCCAGAGAGGCTGTGCAGTATCCTTCTCTGGAGACATTCAAAACCTGCCTGGACATGATTCTGCATAACCTGCTGTAGGTGACCCTGCTTTAGCAGGAGGTTGGACTAGATGACCTCCAGAGGCCACTTCCAACCCCAACCATTCTGTGAAATATTACCATTCTTTTCTCTTAGCTTTTATTCTAAGCTTCCAGCTGAGCACTGCATGAATGCTATGAGTTCTTCCTGGTGGTATATATTGCAAACTTCACAGCACTGTGTTACAAGAAAACAATTGGGCACATCTGTATTCAGGGTGAAGCTCGCATAGAGCACACTTTACCTTCTAAAACTTCCCAGTAAATACTCCTGCAGGTTTGGCTGTACATTAGACAGACTTAATAAAGACTTTTATTTCCCCCCCACCTCCAAAGATGACTGACTTTGATCACCCCATCTGCTTTTTCTTTCCTTCAGTGATGGGGAGGGAAAGAAAAGAACATCAACCGTCTGCAGCAGTGAATCTCTAAATGCTGTGGGGGCCACGCTCACACCTCGCCGCATCTCCTGGCGGCGGAGAATATTCCTGCAGGTAGCTTCACCTATGAATAAATCTTCTTCCAAGATGCAGCATCCAGGTCTGTGTGTGCTTTTAAAGAAAATAAACAAGCAGTTGTTACTGAATAGTTATTACTATAGTGAACTGCAATGCGAAAATATGAAAGGGAGAAGGGAGTCAGCTTGCTAGAGCCTTGCTAGAAATCAGTTGTACTCAGCTGGCTTTAGGTCTTTGTTGCTTTGAACACAGGATTCTGTCATCAAAATCAAATTAATTGCAATCTCCCATGGCTGTGCTGGTAGCAAGCAAATGAAGAACTACCTCTTGCTGACAAAGATAGCCTCTTTAACAGTTTGCATATTTTTACCCTAGCGTGTTTACGTAACAGCAGTGTTATGTTCTGCCTTGTCCTTGTACTGCACATAGCACCTGTTCATTGTGTTAATAATTCTTACAGCTTTAGGTCATTTAAAGTAGGAAACTCTGAAATACCTGAAATCCTGCTCTGTTGATAGAGTCCCATTGGCAGAATTCACAACCGTAGGTAAATGACAAAGTCTTCATTTAGTAACCATGAAGTGCTGTAGCACTGCCTATAGTGCAGCTTAGCAGATGGAAAAAGTTGCTTTTATTATAGAGCCTGTGGTAAATCATGGCAGTAAACAAGCTCAGCTGTAAAGGAAGCTTTATGGATAAACACCTCTTTGTAACTCTAGAAGGAGCTAGAGGGGAAAAGGGTTGAAATACTGGCTGACCTTTTATTTACCTTTATTTAATTTTAAAAATTAAAAAAACTTTAAATAAAACACTTTATTTAAAAATAATTCTCTACTGCTAAACTGCATTCTTTGGAATAAGCATCTCACTGCTGAATGTAGAAGACAGCTATATTTGTTCTACTGTGACTTAGATTTTTGTGATACGTCAAGCAATCTGAGTTTCCTGTAATAGCTTTCTGATTCTTTGCAGATGGTCATGATGGAAGTGAATTGTTACCATTATCGCCTCTTGCTCCACCCCTCGAGGAGGACCCTCTTGTTCTAGTATTGCAAAATGAGGATGGTCCGGATAAAACTGGAGAGAGGAAAAACTCAGAAGAACTACAAAGTCTGTGGAGAAAAGCCATTCATCAACAAATTCTGTTACTTCGAATGGAAAAAGAAAACCAGAAGCTGGAAGGTTAGCTACTTAGAAAATACCCCAAAAACTATTACAAATTCTGCTGCCTGAAGCTGAAAACTGTACTGGTGTTGGGCACCTCAGAGATGTGGTTCTGTGACTTTTTGGTTAACGGTGCTAGAAAAAAATGTGTTTACCCACTCCTATCTCAAGTCTACCAGGTTCTTTGTCTGCCTGCAAACTCTTATTAATGAGTCACCTCAGTTAAAGAAGGTAACTTTTCCTTTTTTAGTGCACATTAGGCAAAAGTTTCTACAGTCTGGATTTTAGCTAAGTCTAGGAATTCTAGTGTGAGGTGGAGGCAGGAGAACAGATGCTGTGTGAGCATTCAAGTATGGTAAACCTTACCCTCTGTATCTCATTTCAGTCCTTCGCAGTGTATGGGATTTCTGTCCAGGCTTTCTGTCCTGCGTTAACCACATCACAGTGGTAATTTATAAATATTCAAATGCAAATATGATTTTTAGGAACTGGCTCATGAAGTATGTCAGAAAGTTCTTTTCTTGAGTGATGAACACTGTACACTGAAAATTGAGTGCCCTTGCTGAGGGATCTGAAGTTGGCCAAGCTGACTTGTCAGCTGCCTGAGCTTTTGGCTAAGATACTTTATTATGACTGGTCAAGACTCGCACAAATAAAAGATAGTATGCAATGTCTATCCTAGTTTATAGAAGTTCTTCGGTATAATAGATTAATAGCTTTTGGTGCAAGTTGAAAATTTTCTCTCATTTTCAAATGTTATCTCTGTAATTGCTGCCCTCATCTTCTCCTATATGGTCTATAACTTCATTATGTGGTAGTCTGATTCTTCAAACAAAACATAACGATCTTGTTAAGGTCAGTTAAATCTTTTTCCTTCTTTAGTGATGCTTACTGAGAAGGCAGAGAGAGGAAGGAAAAACAGTAGGACAGAAGTCTTCCCATGTCCCTACAAACGTACATCCTTGAATGTATTTCCTGCACAAGTAGCATATTTCTTTGTGCATTCTCTCTACAGTTTGTCTCCTTGTAGATTCATAGGGAACATCTACAGAGAAGTCTGCTTTAACTTCAGCCATAATCTTCACTTACTGTTTTAGCAAATGGTTAGTCTCCTGTTGTAGGGTGGGGAAGCTGGACATCTGCTGTAGTGACTAATTTTATGTTATTCCCTCTGGTAGTATGAGATGCTGAGGGACAGGCTCTTCTCTGTACCTGCCCTGCGTTACTGGAGGTACTGAAAATCATAATCAGTTCAGTTCCTTAAGACTTAGTTGTAAGTTACTTCCATTCTGTGACGGATATGTAGAAACTAAGTTATTCCTGCCTGATTATTTGTGGTGAAAACAGGAGTGTCAGCAGTGGAGACTCCGAACTGGCACTTACCTGCCAGCCCACATCTTGGTTTGTAATCCAAGAAGCGTATCTCCATTCTCCTATGCAGGTTCATAAGTACTGCTAATGAAACTGGTGCTCTGGCTAGCTAGAATTCATCACCTTATTTTCAAAGGGTGAAAAGTAAACTGTCTTAATGCCTGTCTGTAGGCTTCCTTCCTCTGGGCTGCTGTAACACGGGCCATTTTACGGACCAGGCATATGCAGAACTGATGCATCCCAAAAAAGTACTGGTTTGTGCAGTGGTTGGCATCCTAGCTTGCAATTAAATGTAGATCTCAGAAATGTAAAATGTAATAACAGAAATGCAGCTATTTCTCTACTTGAAGCCACGTTCCTAGCTGTGAATTTATTCAGCTGTATATGACTGGTTTAGAACTGGAATTGCTGTGGAATTGTTTTTAGTGATTTTCTCTTAATGTTTTGTTGATTTTTATTTACAAAATATTAATAGAACTTCTTTTCCTATTCCTTTTGCTGTCGAGGAGACTTGAATACTATTAGCTCTTTGTTTTACAGAAGGTAAGTTCTGTGAATTGCACAAACTTGCTTTTTTCTGAGAAGCTTCACACTACTTTTTCCAATAGATCACCTAGAAATACAAGAACTACAAAAAGTAGCAGGCCACCTAGCAATGATTAGGAAGAACATTAACTAAGATGGTTGCAAGCAGCCAAGGGTGGCATGGTAGGCAAGGCAGGTACAATCAACAGGCAAGCTTGCTGACTTTCACTGGGGTTAACCACAGAGCCAGAGTATTTTTCAGAGAAAGATAACCTATGCACTTAATCCTGGAGTTCGTTGTCACACTGAAATATGTTACTGTTGTCTTGAATCTGTCATATTGCTTATGAGTGAGCATTCTCGGATTAAATCATAAAGCAATAAGGTAGCATTTAAAATTGTCCCAGTTGGACTGCAGATTCTTGTGGCAATCACATTCCCATTTTTATGGAAGTGTGCTGCACGTTGCATGATAGTTGTTTATACAAAGCCCCCTGTAGTCTTGAACAGATAGGATCTCAGAGGTGTAACATACAACTTCTAGAAATAATGTCACCTATGTTTTGGAGTGGGCTAGGCAATGATCTTATGGATTCATTCAATACTGGCTATGTCCAAAGCGAGATAACTAGGAAAAGGAACAGATTGTTTTGTTTTGCAGGTTGTATTAAAACGTGAGAGCTTGCTTTCACCTCGAGGTGATGATGGGGACAGAGATACAACTGTTAAGAGGAAGGAGTCTCCTCCAAGGAGCGAGTACTGCATGCAGATCAAGGCAAATTTGGGATAAATCACTTGCAGCTTTCAGAGGTCATGTTGTGAAATGTACAATTCAGTCCAGTGATAATTAAACCTATCTCTGTAAGTTAAGACACATTTAGGTCTTCATTCTAGTTTTTTACACTAGTAGTATGAGGAATTGGGAGTGATTTTCTGCATGCGTATCATGTGTAGTAAAATAACCACAGTTAATTCTCAGTAATGGACATAAAAGCTACTCCTTCGTGAAGTTCCAGAGTAACAGTGCAGCTTTATTTCAGAAATAGTGAGTCCTCTGGGATAAATATTTTTGCAATATTCTATTCTTTTGCAAAGTTCTATTCAACAAACCTTTTAAGTTTACAGCAACACCAGTTTTGTGCTCAGCCCAGATATACCTTCCTGGATATGGTTCACGTTGGTTCATTCTGTTTCCTTCTTGTCAGTTTGATGATGCCAGGTAGCAGGGCCAAGAGCTCTTGCCACTGTCTTAAGGAACACATAAAAACTGGAGCCAACGTGACAGACTCCAGTTTAGAAGACTTGCCTGCTTGCTTGCCTAAATCTCTAATAGAAACATTCATATGGTTGGGACTTTCCATATTAAAACAATCGTAATGTTCAATATAAACAAGAGAAAAAATTATCAAAGGTGTTTTTGCAGTTGAGAGAAGCAGCAGATGTGGTGAAGTTGTGTTGAGTGGGTTTTTCTTCTTGCCCTAAGCCTTAAAAAATGTTTTCATGTACTTCATGAATTACTAATGTTCATGGCCCAGTAACAGAAGCTAAATTGTTGCCTGCAGGATCTTATGACAAAAGACTGGCCCCATCTCAGCTAACAACTGATAAATTGTAGAAGGTGTATTTATGCCTAGACAGATTATCAGGTAGATATATCTAACTTGAATTGGGTTTGCATATTTGATGTCTTTTATAATTTTCTGATGTTCTGTTTTTCTGTGTGCTCTTTCTTTGTGTTCTAGCAAGCAGAGATGAGCTCCAATCAAGAAAAGTAAAACTGGACTATGATGAAGTTGGTACATGTCAGAAAGATGTCATAAATGTTTGGGATAAGAAGTTGCTGAACTGCAGAGCCAAAATCCGATGTGACATGGAAGATATTCATTCCACTTTGAAAGAAGGTATTTGTGTCTTTAAACTATGAAGTCTGAAGATAGATTTTTTTGTTGTTCCTTTTTGATACTGAAGGAAATCTGCCAGCAGTACAGTTTTTCCAGTAGCACAAAATTATGAAAAAATTGCCTTCTTTTTACAAATGGACCCACCTCCTGCTGCCAAACAGAAAATAGGTTGTGCTGTGCCTGCAACTAACAATGTCAGCAATGCAGAAATATGTATATTCATACTCCTGAAAGTAGTGTCTTGTGCCCATGTATTATTAGACTGAAGATTAAACTTGGAGCTTCCGCAGCTAACACTGTAACCTTCTGATTTCTGGTCCATGGCTGCTATCCAACTGCCAGTTTCAGATGCTCTAATTTTACTTACTTACTAAGAAGGCAGGACCAGAATCTCTAATGTGGACTGTGCCCAAACCCTAGGGTAATTGCAGCCAAGCTTTGGGGAGTCAGAATATGGTCTTCTAGTATTTTATTTCCTTAAGTGAAAGGCTGAGGATTTTGGTTTGAAGATCTTTTTGTGGCCTAGAAGGGGAGCCATAGGGCCTTGTTAGTGTAATGCAGATATGGAGTCTGCACCACTGTGCTCTCCTCCATAGAAGCTCACGTCAGTGTTACAGATGCTGAAAAATAATATTTCAGTGTAATCTGGCTGTGGTACAGAAGGGAAGTTTAAATTGCTTCTGAAGGAAAGTGTGGTAGAAATAAGGTGGTTCCGGTTAGGGACATGCAGAAGACTGCAAGCAAATTACTTTACCTTGCTGCCCTATCTTCTGCTGCTGGGCTGCAGTTCAGAGTTGGGAACAAGGATATGCCTTTTCTAACTTATATTCTGTTAAATAATTATTTGCCTGGAAAGTATTAGAAGAGTTGTCAATTCATTTTGACTTTCAAAGGTCAGTTTACAGAGTCAGATTTCGAAGGGGGATGTGTGTGAAAGTCCAAAAGTAGTATTTTAATTTAGTTTATGCTTTCACAGATGCCTGGCTGACTTGAGAGAAATGATGCCTTTCAGTATGAGTGGTTCTGTGTCCTTCCTTTTGGTGTGCAGCGTTAATGCTTTTATTTTTGAACTGAGCATTTTATAGTCTGTACATCTTTCTCCAAGCCTATGGACTGATATGAGCAGCCCTTTGGAAAGGGGAAGAGGAGGTGGACTTCGCTGTGTTTTATACCTGTGAATTTAGTTCAGCCTTTCTAAACAGGCCGGACTGCATTCTGTGTGTGATTGTGCATCTTCTCCTGCTGGAGGCTATAACAGCTCAGAAGTGGCAGAACAAGTGATGTCGGTACCGTAGTTGCCCAGTGTAGGTACTGTTAGTTTGTAGTTAATGTTTAGTTAGTGGGACTGAACTGTGGCTGGTGAGTGAATACACTGCAGAGCAGACAATTTCTCAAGCTGACTGTAAGGGATCTTCCAGAGTGGTTTGGCCAAGGTTATAATAGACCAAGGTTATGACAAAGCAAATTCTTGTGTTATAGCACTATAAAAACATGGCCCTGCTTAGGCCTCTTCTTTTCCTGACTGACCTGCAGGTGTACCAAAAAGTCGTCGGGGAGAAATTTGGCAGTTTTTGGCTGTGCAACATCGAGTCAGACACAGACTGCCAAACAAGCAGCAGCCTCCCGATGTCTCTTACAAAGAACTTCTGAAACAACTGACTGCACAACAGCATGCCATCCTTGTAGATCTAGGTACGTCTGTTTGTAGCTGGGATGTTTTTCTGACTTGTTTCGTGGGTCTTTGAGTAAAAACACAGCAAAGTTAATGGAAGCTGTTGTTGGAGGGAGGTATCAGCACCACTTCCTATGTCAGGATGCATTCTGTGCTTGCCACTGAATGTCCTCTAAGCAGATGTTTTCTGAGGTTATGCTGTTTGTATTTATGCTCTTATACATCTGTCTGAAAAGAGATATCAAGCAGTTGCTTCTGCTGGTTCAATGCAGATGAGAATATTATATTAGCTCAATGGATACTGTCTAAAATTGGTGGTAAAGTACAGATTGATCTGACTAAAGTCAACCTGCATATGAAAGCAAAGAAAGAAGTGCTGGCAGACGGATCTAGGATTTTTTGAGGAGAACTGAGTAGTGATTACTCTTTTCTCTTTATGTCAGGACGGACATTCCCTACACATCCTTACTTTTCTGCCCACCTCGGAGCAGGACAGCTATCACTCTTTAATCTCCTGAAAGCGTACTCTTTGCTGGACAAAGAAGTGGGTTATTGTCAAGGTATCAGCTTTGTAGCTGGAGTGCTGCTTCTACATATGAGTGAAGAACAGGCCTTTGAAATGCTGAAATTCCTCATGTATGACCTTGGCTTCCGTAAACAGTACAGGCCAGACATGATGTCACTACAGGTAAGTCAGTTGTTCCTACTAAAGCAAACCAGAGTTTTAAATGAGTTTTGAGCTCTTAGGGATTGCTCGTTCTTCAGGGCCTTATGAAGCTTCTTACGCGGTTTTGGAAGTTATGAGGTGCATGCAGTTGTTGTCGAGCCCCTCTCTGCCTCTCAGTTTGCAAGCAGAGAAGTTCAGAACTTGCAGAATTTTCCTGTCACACATCCCCACCATTTACTGTTTGGAAAGTCTGCGTCTGTATAGATGGAGATTAAAAATAAATTTGATTTTATTTTTCTTCAGTCCATGAGCACCGAGATGTAGATTTTTCTCTTGTAACTCCAAGGCAAATCAATAGTGACACCCAGTGGCCGGTCAGGGTACTCCGCAGGCATTTGTACTTGGGGCTGCTCTGTCTTGCCTTGTCATTTGCACCTCTCTCATCGTCCTCTGCCTCACCACCCTCAACACAGCAAGACAACAGACCAGTTTTTAATCTTTTTATTTTGGATGAGAAACGATGCATGTTCTGCAATATTAGTCTTTCAACAGCTAGCTATAGATACTCAAGGCTGTTTTGGAAGGAGACAGAAAATCAGATCTGTATAAACTTCACAGTTTAAAGTCTGAGAAAACTTCCACCTTGGGATGCAACTGTCCACTAACTTATAATAATTGGGGCTTAGAGCATATAGTTATTTAAAGGGATACGCCACTGCTGAGCTAAATCTTGTAATCCACATTTGAGAAAGAGAAAACTAAGAGGCAGATACAAAAGTCTTTTTTTTTTTTTTTTTCCCCATGCTCCCTGCATAGCAAACACTTATAATTACATAAAAACTGAAGTAGGAGTTTCAGTCCAATTTTCATGACCAGTCACTTTAGGTGCTTATTTCGCAAATGTCCAGAAAAATAGAATAGATTGTAGTTAAAGAAATTGTATATGCTTATTCAAAAAAATGGTAGAGAGGAGTGTTTTACTGTGACTGTAAGTATACTATAAGACGTTTGTTGTGATCAATTAAGGGTGAAAAGCCACAGAGTCATAAAGAGCATCATTCTGCCTCTTCCCTGTTCCCCCCCAACCCCCCAATAAGTTTTGAACCAGTGGGATCTAAGTGTGATAAATGCATGGTTGTGGGATTTTTTTCGCCTAGAAGATGCTGTCTTAGTGTTTGTATGTTATACTGCAGCTGTAGACTGTCAAGAACTTCTGATGATTTGGGAACATTCAGAGATCCAGGATTTTACCTTTTGATTTAAATGAGTCTGAAAATTTCATTGTCAGAAGCTCTTAGGAAGAACACTTTTTACATTCGAGAAAGGTCACTGGTTGTATAGTACTGTTTGCCCTTTAAATGAAATGACCTCTCTTTACCCCACAGTTTGCTCCTAGGCAGTTATTCTGTTCTAGACAAAAGTACAAGTTTTGTCTGCTCAAGACAAACTAGACTATTGAGGATGACTTAAAGGATCTCACTAAAGCCTAACCCTTTGTTTTGCTTTTTAACAGGAGTAGAGTACTTGCAAATTCTTTCGCATTTACAATACTGAAACACAAGTAAGCTTATATGCAGAGTTAGCTTCTGTCCTGAGCAGACAAGCATTGTATGTTTCTTTAGGATAATGAAAACTTATTTGACTTACATTTTTAATTGTTATCTGGAAAAAGTAGTAATCTAGATCCTTAGTTCATAATTAACTCATCCAATTGGTGTATGGCCTCTGCAATACTCTTCTAATTTCACATGTAAATGTATTTTGTATCAATGCTGTCCAAACAGTGCTTAATTATTATCTTTGGCAATTAATGTAAGAACTCAAAACGCATGCACAAATTTAGCTAATTTGTCTTAATGAGAAGTGATCTGTCTGCTTGCGGAAACTGCTGACTGGTAATAGTTTCAAGTGCAGTCAGATTTTGGTGGGGAAGAATCATAACCACTAAAAGCAGGAAAGTAGATGGATCCAAGAAATAATTTTCTTATTGAGGAATGGATTCACCTGAAGCATAAGGCACTGTTGACAGCAAAGCTGGACCTGACAACTAATCAATATATGTCTGCTTCTCATCCATCTTCTGCTTTATGATGGAAGCATTGGCCTGTGCTGTGAGTGACTTACTAGGGAATATAAACTATCAAAATGGCAAGGAAATAATTTGGCAGAAAGTGATATTTCTGGCAATGAGTAGCAACTTCTAACCATTTTGCTTTGCAACCTTTTACAGGTTGTATAACAGCACTTTATGTATCAGTATCTTAAATTTTTCTGGACCGCTGGCATGTTGGAGGTTTGTTGGGAAGTATGTATGTGGTACACCTCTAATGACCACTGTATCTAATGTACTTTGTGGGGACAGAAGCAGTCTAAAGTGATGATTGTAGCAGAGGAGTTTTAAATGCAGCAAAATTATTGCCAAGATTCAAAGGATGAAAGCTGAAATGTGTAAATTTAGCCAGAAATAGTTCAACTCTATAATGGGGAGTTTTGGCATCTTAAAAGAGGTACTTCTACTTTCATTGCTGCAAGACTGAATGCTCTGGTTTGTTGATAAAGTTAGATCAATATATTCTCTTCTTACTTTAAGCCTGTGAATCTGAAATGATATTTCATTAATAATCAGGTTCAAACTCTTATTTATTATTGACTGCTGTGTTGGTTTTAATTCATTAGGGGTGGGTTGTTTATGTGTGAGTAGAAATCACTTGAGGCCCTAGGCAACAATTAAGCTTCATTTTACAGTGGCGTCTGTACTAGAGTTTCTTTCCCTCAAGTGGAATGTGAATGGTGTGGAAAACTAAATAAAGCTGAACTTTTCTTTCTCTACTTCTTTTCCCCCCTGCAACCCCCTCATGCACTGTAGATTCAGATGTATCAGCTCTCAAGGCTCCTTCATGATTATCACAGAGACCTGTATAATCATCTTGAAGAAAATGAGATCAGTCCCAGTCTTTATGCTGCACCGTGGTTTCTTACATTGTTCGCATCTCAATTTCCATTAGGATTTGTAGCCAGAGTATTTGGTAAGAAAGTTTATTCTGTTGCAATAATAAAAAGAACAATGTTGTCCATTGTGTTTTGAGACTCTCAGGGATTAGTTTTCTACATACTTGGGACATTTGGGGTGACTGTTTTGGGTGGCAAGTAGCAGTGCTCTTCATGGTGGGATGTCAGCTCCTTTTCAAAAAGGAAAACTGAAATGTATTCTTTGAAACATTGGACTTGAGCAATTAAGTATGTCTACTGTTACTAGCCAAGGGACTTCTGATGGGTAAACAGCAGGACATTTATTGTTGCAAATGTACTTTATGCAAAATGGAAAAGTATTCCATTTGTATCTATAGAAAAGTTCATCTTGCAAACTGAAAAAAGAGAATGCATTGGTTTTCAAGAACATGTTTCTGAATAATTGATTCTAAAGTGGTTTCTAATAAAAATTCAAATAAACTTGAACTTAAAGGCTGGTTCAGGTATTCATGTATGTATTGAATAGTTCCCTAGTCTTAGAATGCCTCTTATTCCATTTAGAGGGTTTTTTCATGACTCCTCTTCAGATAATGTCTAGTGCAGAAGCTTAAATATTGATTGTGCCTTGTAGTGTTTACATTATCAGCATGTCAGGTACCTGGGTTTGTGTTCTTTTATTGTCAGTAAGAGCTGCCAGCTTAATCTCTAGTAGTGCAGATATATGTAAAAAAAATTACATGTTAATATGAAACTCAATGTGCTTAGATATGCACCAAAAAACCGGGAGCATATGCTGTGTACTTCCTCTTGAATCAGACTTTTTTCCCATTTGATTTTTCTGTTTTCATACAACACCTTTTGTCTTTTCTGATGAAATTCAACTTGACTTCTGTCTCATGTTTTATTAATGGAGTGAGTTAGGTTTTTAATTTGTTTGGTGGGGGGGGTTGGGGGGGGGAAGAGAGGCTTGTTTGGTTTTCATTTTTTTTTGACCCAGTGATTTCTCCATTACAGAGGTTTTTTTCCTTTTACAGTAAACTTTTTCTAACTGCTCTTTAGGTGAACCAAAGACTGGTGTATCTGTTTTTCAGTGGTATGCACGATCGGTGCCTCTCTTTCCCAGTGAGATTATTGAATACTGGGACACTCAAGTGTTTTGGATTTTTTTGATTTGTTTTTCAAGGCTGAACTGTTCTTTTCTTTTTTTTTTTTTTGTTTTCAGTAGGCTTTGAATTTGGAAAACAAATTTTTTAAGGGTGGGGAGCGTCAGCATTCTTTTCTTTGTAAATAAGCTGAGCAAGGCATGTTCCCATTTTAAAAATCAAAATCACTGAGTTGTTTTACTTCCTAATGCTTTGGATTCTTGCATCTTTGGTGTCTTATGGGCCATTGTCAGATACCACTAACAGATGGTTAGTGTCCACCCATCACAAATTATGCTGCTTGAATGTGCATCATAGACTTGAGAAGGGAGACCTTTAGGAACTGTGTATGAGTGAGATGGCTGCCTCACGAGTGTCCTGGTGCTCCCCTCTGATACTGGATTAGCGCCAGTGATAACGTCTCAGCGTCAGGATCAGAAGTTGAGTTTATTCAGTCATGGAGCCCTGCTCTTGGTGGTGTGACAGAGCCAACAGTACAGGAGGCTTATTTGAACTGCTCATGTGCTGCGTTCACCTCGGTAACTGCAACTCCACCACTGCCACTGAGACAGTTTCTAGTTACTCTGAACAAGTTTCCAGTTTCTGTACAGTCTATCTACTGACTTCTGCAGAGCCTGGACTTCACCCTCACATTCACGTAGTTATACCTCAAAGTAAGGGGTTTGGGCTTAAATTACAGCCAATGTGATCACTACTGTGGATTTTGAGAATAATGTGTTTGGTTATGAAATCTACATGATCATTTTTTAAGGACTAGCTTTTGCCTGTAGAAAACAGTAAAACTTCAGTATGTTGTGTTGTGATCCACTTCCCAATTGCTTTTCAATCATAAATACACTTAAAACCAGTTAGCAGTTAGCTAACAGTCTATAGTTTGCAGTAGACAATAATGAAATGCTTATTGCAGGTAACAGTTACAGACGTAACAGGCATGTTGTATTTTCTTTAATGCTCTCTCATGTCTGTAAGGTGACAGAAAATGCTTTTATATGCTTTAACCTCATGTTGAAATAAGACAGATTGCACTTCTGAACTGAATAAATATGTGTTATGATTGATTACAAAGAACATCCCAGCAAATACATGTATTTACCCAATTACTTTAGCTCACGTTTTCAAGATATTTCAATTACTTTCTTTTTTAGACATTATTTTTCTTCAAGGAACAGAAGTCATATTTAAAGTAGCACTGAGCCTACTTAGCAGTCAAGAAACATCTATAATGGGATGTGAGAGTTTTGAGAACACTGTTGATTTTCTTAAAACCACTATTCCAGATATGACTCACCCTCAAATGGAAAAAATTATTACTCAGGTAAGTTGTTTTTCACTGCTCTTTACTCCCCCCCCCCCCCCCCCCCCCCCTTTAGTGTACTTTAAATGAATCATGCCCAAGGCATAGGTAAAAGTCTTCTCAGTGTGTTCCTTTTGGTTTTAAATGCAAATGAGTAATTTTCCCAGTAACTTGTATAGAAATAGGATATGAGCTAATTTCAATGGGTTTTGAACTGCAATTCTAGCAAGACTTTAGTTGCTACCTCAAGGTTTAGTACAAAGGTTATTTCGTGCCTCAGATATTGGGAAAACATGACTTTGCTTATAAATTTCACATCACCATCAGAAGGGTAAAAGTAGCCTATTTTCCAAACTTAAAGCCAGCTATTGCTCCCTGCTAGCGGGTGGGCAGTCCAGCAGTTTGTGACAGGAACCACAACTTGCCATGTTGGAAGAGGCAGCATCACAGCAACTTCTCCTCCTGATCCTTCTGACTTCTGGTTGCACGGGGCCAGGTACCCCCATGGGAACTTTGCTGATACTTCCAACTTAAAATTCTACAAGTTAGGAGGTTGGTGAGCCCTGTTTTCATGATACTTAATAAAATCAAGGTCAGGCAAACTTTTGCTGTTCTGTTGTGGGGGCAGCTTCCATCCTCTTCGGGATCACTTTTAGGGTGAGAATAGAAGAAAAACAAAGAACTACTGATGCTGGTATAGGAAAAGCTTCTTGTGAAATACTGTCAGTGGCTGGGATCTTCATGTCTCTACATCATCTTCCTCTGCACTGAAGCTGCAAATTGAAAGTAAGCCTCAGTACAGTACCTTAACTGTGAAGGGGTTTTTTGAGCAGTTTTCCTGTTCAGGTGACAGTTTGGAGGTAATAGAAGAGTTCTAGAAAACCACATCCACGTGCAGGAGTGCAGTTAACACTGTTGCATTCCTGTGGTTTGGTTTATGCTTGTGTATTTCAGGTGCTGTCGGTTAAGAATTCATTTTTAGATGACATGTTAATCTTCATTCCCTTATTGCAGTGATTGTGATTGCTGTGCTAAACCAGCATCAGGCACTTCAACGTCTATCTTCACAACTCACTGATTCTGGCGATGATAGAGATGGTTGTTCAATATTTTTGATGTTATTAGAAATTAAATCTCTGTCTGTGGTCTGCGTGGGTTGCAGAGCAATTGTGCTGTGGTGAGCATGGTAGAAGTGGCTTTGTGCAAAGACAAGACTGATTGAGTAAAGGATGGGTGATCTTACCTGAGCAGAGGTGGTTGTGGTTATATGCAGGGTCAGTTCAGCTCTGAGATGAAGGCTGCCTGCTTGCCTGTGGTGTGGTCTCATGCTGAATAGCCTTCTGGATCTGCATGCACATGTAGACTGCCTATATCGTATTGCTCCTACACCTAGGCTGGCTGAACGGGGTCATTTGGCTGTCTCAGAGCTGTAATTCCCAAGACCATCCTTTTATAGTGGATAATAAAAGAAATATGTAGACATCATGCAGGACTACAGTACACAAAGAATTGACCAGGTAGCCTCATAGAGGAAAATGGCACTTGCCCAGTTTGAACACTGTATGTAACTTAAAGTTTACCTCATTTGAATTACCTAAAGAACAGTGAAGGTAATGCAGAATCTGTTTTGTTTGGGGGATCTGTGTGTGTGTGTGTGTGTGCTCTGTTGCTGTAATGTTTGTAATCTCTAGAACAAGGAACAAAATTAATGTCACTGTAGACATCCTTCCTTTCCTAGCCTAAACTATTTGGTAACTTTCAGAAGCTGAGAGGCTGTGACTAGATGTATAAACAGGTAAGGGTCATGTGGTCTCATCACTGTTAGATGCTCAATTCCATAGTCTTCACAATGCTTTGTTACCAAAGCATCCCAACAAGAAAATAGTGTATCTTCACAGAGAGACAGAGCACAGGGAAACTGTAACCATGAAGAGTATTCTTGTAAAAGTCTGTAAATGAGCACTTGGAGTCAAGAGATCCAGTTTTGAGGGTGGAGATCGGATATTCCTAGATTATTATTCCTCATAGTGTGATCCTGCTCCTATCACAAGCTGGTGAGACTTGAATTTCAAAATTTCCTCTTGAACTTCTTAATATTCCTGAGTAAGAGATGATAAGACTTGATCATATTATAAAATTCTTGGATTACATAAGACTTTTCTGCTGATATATCTCATAGTAAGAGATGGTATTTGGTAATGGTAAAAACGATGATCCGATTTTTCTAAAGTCTGATTTATTATGGCCCCAATAAGAACTTTAGATGCTAAAATGCTCTAACTGGAGATTCTCCCTTAAAATACTTTTTGAGAGGAACAGGAAAAAACATTAAGTTAATTGAGCAGAGTTGCCTCTTAGCTGAACATTCACGTGGAATATGTGCTCTCTATTGTAGTTTAAAAAATAATTTTTTTCTCTCGTGGCAGGTGTTCGAGATGGATATTTCAAAACAGCTCCACGCCTACGAAGTAGAGTACCACGTTCTTCAGGATGAACTGCAGGAAAATGTGAATCCCTGTGATGAAGGTGAACCCCTGGAGAAGCTGGAGAGGGCAAACAGTCATCTGAAGAGACAAAACATGGATTTGTTGGAGAAGCTGCAGGTAAATGATTTAAGACTACAAACGCATGGAGAGATCATTTCTGTGATTCAGCCAATAGCCAGTTTTTGTGTTTATGGCCTCAGGGTGTTGTGCTATTTTCTTTTGGTATTGAAAACAGGGATCATTTGGGTTTTTTACTAGTATTATTATTATTATTATTATTATTATTATTTATTTATTTATTTTATTTGTGGCTACCTGGGCTTTTATGTCTGTTCTGAAAATGCACCAAGGACATAGAATAAATATGAGTGACTGATTTGAAAGGCTCTATCAATGCTCTTCTGTTCTTCCAGAGTGCTATGCTATAACGCATCTTCCTCAATTCCTTAACCTCTTCATCTTTTTGTTTGTATACCTTCTTCATTCCTCTGCTTGGGCCTTTTCCTGGGAATGTTTGGAATTCCCCCACCTCTCACAGAGAGACATTTGCTACTGCTGAGGTCCAGGGTTTCTGATTACTAGTCATTGTTTTTTGTTTCCCAGAAGCAGCTATAAGTCTTTTGTTGGGAAATAGTGAACACTGTCTGCCTCTAGACTTAACACTGACGTTCTGTTTCCCTCTAATCTCCATCCTAATTTACTTTATTACATAGGGTTCCCATTGCTCCGTCACTGTCAGACAAGTTGTCTCTTCCAGTTCTACTATAGCTGCTGATTTCCTTTTTCTCCTTGCAGCTCCAGTTCCTTGTTACTCTCAACTGTCCGTTGCTTGCTGCAACTTGCATGTCTCCTTCCCTCTGTAAAGCTTTTGGGAATCCTTCAGATTGATCTGGTCTGGTTACTATAAGGAGATTCTGTGTATGATACACAGAAGGCATTCCTTGTATCATCTGCCTACACAGATGTCTTTTAGAAACATCTATGTAATTAAAGTTCTTTCCATATTATATAGCATGTCGTAATATAAAAAAAGGTTGTTCAGAACGTCTCAATTTATTATAAAGATAATGCTGTTGTTTACAGGTTGCTCATGCTAAAATTCAGAGTCTGGAATCCAACCTGGAGACTATTTTGACTCGAGAGAACAAAATGAAGACTGTAATTCAGTCCCTGGAACAGGAGAAGATAACATATCAAAAGACTCTTGAGCAGATAATGAAGTATTTGCCAGCGGAAGTCTTGTCTGACTGTGAACTGCTCCTGAAGGAAGTAAACTACAACCCAAATAATAAAATAAAATAAGGAGTAAGCCATAAACCAAGGTTTTCTAGGCAGCATTTTTTCAAAAAAAGGGAAAGAAAAGATGAGTATGCTGCTTTCAGAGGACTTAGCAATAGGCAACAGTATTACCCAAAACTAGTGCTGGGACACTCATAGCTACAGATGGGCCTTCAAATGTCAGTATGCAAATTCAGGCTATTAATTTTTTTATGATTCTGTAAATAAATCGCAAGGGGGAAATAAAGGATTCTTATATGTAATTATGATGAGTAGATGTATATTTAGAGTTGATCTAAAGGAAAAGAGAAATTTCAGTAGTCAAAGCCAAGATAATGGCGATCTGCAAATTCACTCTGGATGTGCTTGTCTTGTAGCAAAACGAGGATAGCGTGTCTTTATATATATGTATGTTGAATAATACTTGAAGAAAAAAAACAAAAAAGAATGTAATTTTCCCTCCAAAGAGCAGCATGTTTCACATCTTCTGTGGAAAATCTGTGTGAACTCATGTGTGCCTCTCTTTTAATTCTACTGACATTGTGCGCGCAGACCAATAAGCAGAACAAGTATCATGGCTTGGTTCGTGCGGAAAGAGCTCTTGTGCCATCTGCTGCCTGGGCTGTCGCCGTCAGCGACGTAATTACACACGCATGTTGGAACTGGAAACCAAAAGCATAATGTCATAGCTCCGCCTCTGTAACTCAGAGCTAAGAAATAGGTATCTATACACGCTCGCAGAACTTGTAAAGGCAAGAGCTAACAGTGACTGCTACTTCCTTCCTGGCCGGTTTGCTTCTGCCTGTCTCGGGGTTGGTCACGATGACGGGAGGAAGTGAGCGATCCTGATGTTAATTTTCTGCAAGAGATTTGCTGTCGTAAGAGTCAGGCATGCAAGAAGTTCTCATTTAACCAAAGAAATACTGCAAGGAGCCTTGTCTTATCATAGTGGGAGCCAGAAAGCTATTCTTAAATTTTATTTGAAGAGAAAATTGAGGCAGATTGCAGGAAGTTGAGCATAAGTGCACGCAAGAGGACCAAGCAAGTTTCAAATGTTATATACCTTTCAGTTTTCGCTTACACAGTGGGTATACATTTCAAAAGGGATTCTGAAGTACAGGTGTCGTTTTAATAATGCTTTCCAGGTTATTCCTGTTTTAATACTAGTTTGTGGTTTTCTTTTTAAAACAAAAGTCATGAATTCTTGTGTTCTGGGCAGAAGGTGGGTAAGCTCTGATCATTTCAAGGGAGAAAATATGTTTATAAAGGTATAAAAAGATGCACATAGATTTGAAAATGTTTTTGAGTGGAATTTATGAGAAGGTTTAGACAAATGTGTAATAGACATGTACTTTGGAGTGCATGTCTGAACCGTTAATTGAGTGTTACAGTGGCTCATGTTATCTCTTACCATTTATACTGTATTTCAGGAAAGACATACTCTTTTTAGTAAGAAAAACAATTAAGCAAAGTGCCAAATCCAGCAGTGTCTTTATGCATAAGTTTGTCCAATTTAGAAAGCAAGGACTGAATATCACTGCTTTCTAAATATTATGCTTTATGTTAACATGAAAGTGAGGAGCAACAATGCTGATTTGCTGCACGCTGCTGTGGAACTTAGGGGCTTGGGGTCTCCTAGGTTTGGTTTTTGTTGGTTTTTACTTCTGTGATGTTTTACTTGATTAAATATACTGATTTACTTAACAATCCTTCTTTTTACAGTTAGGGTGAAAGGTCTTAACATTGTGTGTAAAATTGTGGAATCTGTCTAGATATTTCAAGAACGTTATATTGTCCTAGGTGGAAAAATGCCAAGTGAAAAGGCAGTTCTTTGCAGTGTTGTTCAGAGTAAGTTTTAGCTGGCGTGTACATACAAAACCAATCCCAGGAACTGCAGTAGCATTTATTACAAAGAATCAAGGTTATTCAGATACATCTCTTTTTTTTTCTTTTTTTCTTTTTTTTTTTTTTGTAATAAGATGCACTGAACGTGCTTTATCCTCTGTTTCACTTATAAAATTTTTCATGTAATGCCTGGAGTAATTCCAATAAATGTCATTGCTGCATTTCTCATGACCTCTGGCTAGTTTTATTTTTTTGCACCTCAAGTACCAATCTCATTCTCAATAGTGCTGTTTACATGAAAGACAAAAAGCATCTGTTTTTAGTTTCTAGTTGTGGAGAAAAGAACTACAGGAATTGTAGAAGGACATGGGAAGGGTCGGAATTCCAATTAGGGAAAATAGTCTTGCATTGTTCTTAACTGAAGATTAAATGATTAAAAGGTATTTTTCTTCTGTAGCAGTTCATTTGGTATGTATGCATGTTGGGAATAGTAATTTGATGGACTCTGCGCTGCACATCTAGCTTGGGAGGAGGAGGAGGACACTGTATCAACAAGTAGGAATAAACTACAGAAGTAAACCCCCAATTAGGTAAGTGCCTCATAACATTAGGGCATATGTGATAGCATTTGTATTCTGAACACAAGTGTGCCTTGCTAACTGAGTATCTCTAGAGTGTTTAGCTTGAAGTCTGCACTCCAGCAGATATCCTCCAGACCATCTTCAGATGAATAGCCAGCAAGATTATCTGGAAGATTGAACAGCATGTGTGTTTGCGTCCATCTGTTTGTCTCTCCCTCTCTATCATTTAGGTAGCTTTACAGCTGTGCTGTTCTGGTTGCAGTTGTGCGACTGTGAATTGTAAGGTGCAGTGAGCCAGACAGAGCTGCAAGGATATTTGCTTGGGAGAAAGGATGGTTCCTGGGTTTGGACAAATTGTTCTTTTAATCTTGTTTTTCTCTTTGAAAAAAAAAAAAAAAGTTTTCAGAATAAAGCTATTGTTCTGCTTGAGCTAAGCGGAACAGCACTCTCCATTTTTGCAGTCAACTTGCAGAGAACTAACTCCAGAGGAAAAAGTATTTGCTGTTTTCAGGAACAGCTAACTTAGACTGGTTTCTGCTGGCAGAGGGTTTTTTTAAAAGTCTGGGAAGACATCCATCCTTTTAGGTAGCAAACTAGCCTGTAAATGAAGAGTACTGCTTGCCAGGAATACAGTTGAAATAGGTCAGTCTGGTAAGAAGAAGGGCTAATATAAGCAACACTCTAGTATTCACATCATTTATGGGTGGGAAACTTGGCCAAGAAAGTTGTAGGGTTTTGGTCAGTTGGTTTCCTGGTTTTCTTTCGGGGGTTTTTTTTTGGAGTGTGTTTCTGGTTTTAGTTTTGTTTTTCCTTCTCCTAAAAAGGAGAGTATTTCTCTCCTTGAAAGAGGAATGTTTATTTAAGGTGCCTTTAAGTTTAATTTTGTTCACTTTTCTCTAAAAAAGCCTCAGATTTTTACAGAAAAAAAAATAGTCTTCTGATAAATGGCATGTTCCAGTTGAAGACCTAACTGGAAATCACAAATCTAGCTAAACTTAAGTGGTTTGATGATGCCCTCTTCAACATCATACTGCTTTGCTAAATATCACTACAAGGCAGGCAAACAATTTGTAACACAGGAAAGAATTTCAGCAGTTTGGTCCAAGAATTTGATGCCAGTATAATCCAGAGGGTCTACATTTGGACACTTAATCTAAACCTAAAACCACATAAGTATTGGTGTGAGTAGCCTTTTGTGTATTGAGGTGAATAGCCCCAGGCACTATTAATAGTGGTTATCCACTAAGTCGTTGTAGTCATAGATGGGCGTTGACAGACACGTGCAGGTGGTAACATGTCAAGCTTTGTGGCAGGCTACACCATCCATTTGAGGAATTGTAGTTGATTTTATATTTCTGTAGTTCAGCTTTTACTGTCAGTGTTAGCTATTGAATGCATTTAACATATGCTTTGCCTTCCTCAGTCTTTCTAGTGACTAGAAAGAACAAAATTTAACTTCCTTCCATACTGAATGCTTGGCCATATCCTTCCTCCATACATCTAGTGTGCAAAGGATAGAGTTTATATTCCTGGAGTTTAAAATATGTTAGCTGACTGTCTGATAGCATATTAAACGCAGCAGTGACAGTAAAAAGCTGGGGAGTAAAGCAGAGATTACTGTGTGCCTTGAGCAGCAACGACTTACATGCTGACTGGCTTGCAATGAAGTGGAATCTGGATGGGTTGGTACTTGGTGTGCTGTTTGGTTTTATTTTAATGTTGACCTTAATCCTGGACCAAAGGAAGGAGCTAGAGGTGCTCCTCTACCAAAATGTTGTGTTGGAATTTCCTTGAGAGGTTTTCCGCTCCTTTGCTATTCTCTTTAGAACTCTTGCTCAGCAACTAGGAATTGTTAACAAGGGAATTGGGAGTTGTTTGTAGTCTTATCATCAGAAGAACTTCTCTTGGAGTTTATCCAGACTGTTCCTGTACTCAAATTACAACTTGCTCAAGTCTTTGCTCTGATTATTTTAATATATTGGGGTTTATTTTTAGTAGGAGTGCATGCTGAGGGATGACATAAATGCCGTACATCATGTCCTGCCAGAACGTATATGTGGAGAAGTGTAGAGTGAGCTTGTGCTTGTGAAACACTGGATTAAGAGAAGTCACTTCTTAGTGTGGGAAACCGGTCTGTATCTGACCTCAAAATAAGAGACCCAGTTTCACTGGCTCTGTGTACTCCTCTTCCGTCATCTGTCTGAATGCCTACTTCAGTTGTCTGTGTACAGTTAGCATTTGGAGCTGCAGATATTTAGGTGTACGTGTCCATTTTTGTCTTAAAAGTTTAATGGGCTTGAGCGTGAATGGAGGAGGAATGAAGCGTTCTGTATCATATAAGCATTCTCTTCACATCCAGAGTAGCCATCCAGCCGAACAACTTCATTTCAGAACAGAAGAAACACACAGTGAAGAAAACTGGTTTGAGCCTATAGTTGCTTTTCCCTTGCCTGGGCAAGTGGGCTACCCAAAATAGAGTATCTAAAGTTGGAAGGGACCCATAAAGTTCATTGAGTCCAACCCCCGGCTCCTCACAGGAATGCCTAAAACTAAACCATATGACGAAGAGCATTGCCCAGGTGCTTCTTGAACTCTTGACAGGCTTGGTGCTGTGACCACTTACCTGAGGAGTCTGTTCCAGTGACCAACCACTTGTCTCAGTGAAGAACCGTTTTCCTAATGTCCAAGCTGAACTTCCCCTGATACAGCTCCATACCATTTCCTTGTGTCCTGTTGCTGGTCACAGAGAGAAGATCAGCACCTCCTCCTTCTGCTGCCCCCCTTGAGGAAGCTGTAGAGTGAGATGAGGGCACCCCTTGGTCTCTTCACCAAGCTGAGCAAACTACGTGACTGACCTCAGTAACTCCTCTTAAATCTTGCCCCTCAGGGTCTTTCGTCATCTTTACCACTCTTGTCTGGACACATTCTAATAGCATGATGCCTTTCTTGTATTGAAGCACACAGTACTGGAGGTGGGGCTACACCAGTGCAGCGTAGGTGGAGTGGGACAATCACCTCCCTTGAGCTTAATGCACCCCAGGACAGGACACGTTTGGCCCTTTTGGCTGCCAGAGCACACTGCTGATTCATTTTCAACTTGCCATCAGCCCAAACCCCCAGATCTCTTTCCGTGGGGTTGCTCCCCAGCCTCTCATCCCCCACTTTGTATGTGTAACCAGGGTTATGCTGTCCCAGGTGGAGAATCAGGCACTTGCTCTTGTTAAATTATGTACAGCTGGTGATTGCCCAGCTCTCTGGTCTATCCAGATCCTTCTGTAAGGCCTCTCTACCCTTGAGGGAGCCCACAGCTCCCTCATGGTTTATTATCATTGGCCGTCCTGGGGAATAGGGATTCTCAGGGGCGCAGTGTCAAGAGTAGATCCAGGCTAGCTGGAGCCTGGAAGAAGCCACAATAGGACCGTGCAAAGCCTGGCTTGCTTAGCATCCAGGAATGCAGTCTGTGCATGTCTCTGGGAGGGCTGGACATCACCTCTGTGCTGCACCTCAGGGCTTCTTGCTTCAGAGCGAGGTCAAGTCTGGTGCTGTGGACCTGTTTTTCCTCTGCAGTTTGTGCTCCTGGAAGTTGTCTTCTGGTTTAATTTTATGTGCTGAAACCACACACTGTTACAAGTCAAACTGGAATAAGTAGGGATGAGTGGAAGGTTTCCTTCAGTGTCCACCTGGTGCTGACTAAAGCCCAGCTGCAGGCCCCCAGTCGGTCAGCATCCCATCAGCGCTACTCCGGGAGCATACAAGACTTGTTCTGTATGAAGCTGTTGGGCTGTCTGCACTGTCCTCTCCAGCACTCGGTAAAGGGTGAGGGATTTTATTTTTTTTTCCAGCACTACAAAAAAAATTAGCCTTAATTTTTTTAATTCTATTGCCCACGAGGTGTCAGTGTTGCTTTTGTACGTGCAACCGGTGCGTGCCCCTGCCCGTGGTTGCACGGCTCCTGTGCTGTGCACGGATGCAAACAGCACACTGTGGCTCTTATTTTAAAGAGGAGAATTAACTTATTCTCTTGCCCGATGAAGCATGATGCTGTATTTGCACACTTTCTAATAAAATGTGACGTTCGCGATCAAAGAATTTATTGTAGTGAGAGGACTTACTAAATGACAGATACAGTCTTCTTGGAAACAGATGCCTCAGTTGCAGCGTTTAGCCTCTGCTCTTCTGTGAGAGAACTATGGAGGCACTTTTACACCCTACAACAGGCATATTGTCCCCAGCAATCTGTTCCTGGGTGTCTCCTTTTGGACTGTTCTGGTTGAGCCGGATTTATTTTTATGTCTCTTGCAACCAACATTAAGCTGATCTGGTCTGACTGCAGTCTGATTCTGCACTTACTTTATCTTTTTTAAAATAAGACTTCCTTGAAATAAGCTTCTCCATGCCCACCAAGTCTCAGAGAACCAGTCCTTCTTCCCAGGTTTTCCTTTAGTTAATCTTACCAGGTTTTCAGCGATCAGAACAAAAATGAAGGGTTTGCTCCTGTTTTTCCCAGAACTACAGAGAAAACGTGATTTGCTCCTTCCATTTTCTATTTAACACCTTTTCCCTCCAACAGCATCGCTTTCAGATGTCGTGCTTGCACTGAAATGTGGAGGACACGTTCAAGATAACATGCTGTTCCAACCACCAAGACGCAGCTGTTCTCAAATACGTCTGGACAACAAGTACAAGGCATGTTTACCTCCCAACCGGAGCCTAATGTTCAAACCATACTCAGGTAATTATGGCATCAGCATTTCCCTGGAGACTTCTGGGCATAAATAAAGAGACCACATCTCTTCTACAATGTGTTTGCATTTCTAAAAGCACCAAATTATAGATGGGCCTAATGGGTTGAAGGTGCTTAAAGCAGGGCCAGTGCACTTCATGTGCAATATACCATCATTTGAAAAGCTATCACGTTGTGGAAACATCATTCAAGTGCTAATTTAAATAATACTAACATCTAACATGAAGGCATGCTCTGACATTTATAGGTTTAATGTCTATTTCTGCACTCTACCAAAATAGATGGGCTGTGGGTGGATCTATGATTATTGCTGTGCATTAGCAAGACAAAAATTGTGTAGGCAGCTGGTATTATGCCTGGGTAAATATAGATGAGGGAGAATCTACAGAGTAATTTTTTGATGTCACATATTTATTTAAGAAATAATTAGAAACAGCATTAACTTCAGCAGTGTTTAAGGCTTTGGAGAGGGAGAGAGGATCTTAAAAATTTGTTGACAGGGATGTCTCCATCCCGCATAGCCTGTGGTCCAGTAGCAGGGATGGGGTTACGCAGTCACGGACAGGAGCAGTGATTCCCTGCCATCCTTTGCCTGCTGAGCAAACATGACTGTTGAGCTGAATGCATTGCCAAGACATCATCCTGGTCAAAATTTGTGACGTTTATGTCCTCTGCCCATGTGGTAATCCTGAAAACTTCAGAGAGCTTTGACGGGCTGAAATGGGTATTTTTTCGCTGACTCCTGGTATAGCATATTGTGGAAGGAGCAAAGGTAGCAATCATTTTGGAAGAACATAATTTTATCATTTTCTGGCTGAAACAAGTAAAAGCTACTTGGTCCTTCCTACTCCAAATGGACCAGTGAAGGGAAGCAAGGTATGCTCCACCACTAAATTGCTCGCAGTGGCATAACTGCTGTTAGTAACATGTGCTTGTGCGTAACTATAACAATATGTAAATCGGAGGGGACCTTCTCACAGTTTTCTAATGGAGACTGGTAGGTAAAGTTCTCCAGAGCTTTTGGTACCTCTTTTCTGTGTAAGGATAATCTTGACATAGTACTGCAGTAAACTTTGTAGGTTGGGTGATTTGGTTCTGTCATTGCGGGGGGTGTGGGAACAACAACAACATAACAGTGCAGTGGAGGGAGGCCCAGCTCTGACACTTGGTACCAACTGCTTTTAAAGCCTGACCTGGGCAAGTCCCCATTGTCCTCAGAACCAAATGTGCAAACTAGTATTAAACTGGGAGTGTGTGTTTCTTTTCCTCTTTATAGAGTTTTCCCAATTCTATGTCCTCTACAGGAGGACAGAATCCCACAGCATATCTTGTTTTCCCTTCAGGCCAGCTGATCCCCACATGTGTAGTCTTTCCCTTCTTGTGTTTCACAGCATTTTTAACGAAGGATGAAACCACTGACCATTTCCTTGGCTTATGGGCGATGTTCTTGCCAGCTTCAGCTTGCTGGACAAATCGTTTTTCTAAGAAATGCATTTCCATCAGGCCCAACGGGCAGTGGCATTGCTGCCCATCTCTTGTGAAAAGGCAGAGCGCCCTGTCTGGCAGTTTCGGAGGGTTAGTTTGCCTGCTCCTGCAGAGGTTATGCACAAGCAGTTCAAGAGGATGCTTCATATGCCTGCCACAGCTGTATCCTTGTTAAAGGTCCAGGGTCTGGGTGACTGTAACACCCCTAGTACATGAAGGTGTTGGGAATTTTTTAACTGTCTCTCGGTGGAAGTCAGTCTGATGCAGCTAAACAGCCCTGGAGGAAACTTCAGTTTAGCTGGAGGGGAGGGGGCTAGGAATGTGTAAAGTGGTTGTGTGGAGGAGGGCAGGAAGAAATGGAATTATGGCAGGAAATTATAAAGTAGATGTGGCAAATGCTTTGGTTCTTACAGCAACTTATTTATACCAAAACACATGATAACATGCCATTTTTTGAGGATTTCTGGCTTTTTTACATTTTCCTACTTATTCCTTAAAAAAAGTATGTATTTTTCTTAGTACCACCTGAAATGATCATAGCATCCTAGAAAGCCAAAGCACTAGAATGATGTGAAGTTGCTAAGTGGAGAAGATGCATTTTGGAAATTATATTCATTTGTGATATAACCGGGCCTGAGAGATGCTACAACACAAATCTGGTAAGGCAGCAGAGATTGTACAGTGTCCCAAGAAACTTAGTGCTGAAGAGGTGGGAAGAAGGATGAGAGTGAGGTGATAAGAAGAGCATCATGGGCCCAGGGCAGTTATGATAAGTTTAGGCAGACATACAAGTATTTTGTAGATGCCTGGTTTTAGAAATGGGAAGGTTTGATTTAGTCTTCATCAAGCTTTCTGGCTCAGCACCGGCTTTATAGAGACACCTCCAAAGAGTAGATCTCATTCATCTAATTCTGATATCCACCTTTCTCTGGCTGTGGTGGGTCCTAAAACATTTGCCCATGTCTTTCTTCCCCCCCACCCCCCACCCCCCCAAATACCAGTAGAAGAGAAGAGGTGTGGTACCTCTTTTCTTTCCCTCTATATAATAACCTAATGGTTAGCACAATTGTTAAGGAAGCAAAAAGCCTGATTTCTGGGCAGAAAGGCATCCTGGAAAAAATGCAAGTGGAAATATGTAACATAGACAGCCTCCACAGCCTGTTTGCTTATTCTTATACTTAGAGATTCAAATAATGAGCATGATTAAACTCTCAAAGGATCTCAATTACTGACTCTCTCTCCCATTTATGGCATGCTTTGAGGGAAATTATAATGAACATACTATTAAACAAAACATGAACCCTCAGGCTATCTGGGCTATGGCAGATCCTCTGCTCCTTGGAGCATGCATAAGTCTCTCTCCCTGCTCCCCTGTGTGAGCCAGGATCCTGATAGGACTTTCTGGCCCTTCCTTGCTCCTGGACCCTAGAGTCAGGGTCTCTAGCCACCGTGTCAGGGAGGGCAGGAAAGGGTGAAGAGGGGAGGGTGATGCTCTTGCTGTCTCTCCACACATGCCATGATCTGAGGCACTGCTGTTCTCCAGCTGCAGTGTCACCCAAGTTACTAGTGTTTGGGCTTTTTCTTATTTCTTCTTCCTTTTCTTTCCTCTCATGCCAGGGGAGTTGGAGCCTGAAGGGAGTCTCAGCGTAAACCTCTGAACCCAAAAATAAACTGGTCCATCCCGTATGCGATAGGAAAATGAACAGCAGAAAAACTTTGCCTGGAGCTGCAGGGAAAGGTGAAGGATTTGCTGCTGCAGATGCCTTAAGTAGAGTGTGTTGGAGTTTAGGACCTGGTTCAATAGAACCATCATAAAATAAATGTGTGCTCTACCTACCATCTGTAGTGCGTGCACAGCAGCAAACCACTCCAGACACAGCTAAAAGTGCCCAAAGGCAGAGAAGGAAAAGGAGAAACAGAAGGGAAGGAGAGAATATGTATTACAGGGGAAAAAAAGGGCTGGAGTTGCATTGGGTATGTGAGGAGAAACCTGTACTGCTTTTCTGCTGGAGGTGCCTGTCACCATGAGGTCTAGAGTCACGAATCAGTTTGGTGATACCTCTCTTGGGCTCATCCAGCAACCCCCTCTGAGCTGTAAACGTTCAAGATCAAATGGTTGCCTCCCTTTCACTGTAGCAAAGTTGGGAGGAGAAGGCACCTACAACCAAGTCCTTGGCAGCCCTCAAAACACCTTGACAGCCCCCACAATCACTGCTCCCCACAGACGGGGTTCCTTTTCCTACGTGAAACAAGCCATGTGCTAGGTTTTGCCACAAAACTGAAGGCACTTCAGTCCCTTCCCAAAGACCAAGTTCAGCACCATTCAAACTTCTGAAATCCAGGAAAGGAAGAGGTGAGCTTCTGAGTGAAGATCCAGTGCACAAACCCCCTGCATCTCTTGGGTTCGGCCTCTGAACTGTGGGTGAAGAGGAGCTCTTGTTTTCAGAGAAACCCAAATACCAAGCCAGGTAGTTAGAGCGTGCGACCTCCTTGGGGTCAGCTTTTTGTAATCCTCCAAATGCAACAGCATCCGTCTGGTCTGATTGTTGCCTTTTTTTTTTTTTTTTTTTTGTAACGTTAAAATATACATTGCTCTGTGCATGTAAGGGATAAATACAATTGCAGTACAGGGGGCTCAAGGGCGTGTAGCATATTTCTTTGACTTTGCAGGGCCGGTAAACCTTCTGTACTGAGAGTGGCTTCCTTTGGGCATCCTTTTACAGAAGCTTTTAATCCTTGCTTTCCCCCCACATGAGAAGCCACACGTAGTCATGGCTATTATAACATGTAGGATTAACTTAAAGTACAGCACTGAGCTTGCAAGGGTTTGGAGTGTTGAGATTTCTGCAAAGTCTGCTATCTAAGTATTTAAGCACTCTGCTCATTTACATCGTCTAATTGTTACATTTGTTAACAGTTAATCTCTCACTCAATCCTACATCTGATCTCTACTAGGCAAATGTTGTCAGAGCAATCAAATAGAAATGCATTAGATGCAGACAGGAGGAAAAAGAAAGCAAAAAGATAACCACCAGTTTCTCAGCAGCGTTTGTAGCCCTTTAACCATAGCGCAAATCTGATGTGGTTGCCGATTCTACTTCCTTATTCAATTTTGTCCCTAATAGCCATGGGAACAAAGAAATGTCAGTAAAAGTAACCATTTTACTGAGTTCCTTTCTGACCGCAGCCTGCACTAAAAGCTTTGTTATTGCTCTCCTCTCTGCATGCTGGAGGGAAAGGAGGGAGAAAGCAAGGTAGTTCGCAGAGCGCAAGGATCACTGCAGATGTGGCGGGGAGGGACAGAGCAGCAGGAGGCCAGGCTGAGATAGTGATGACCCGGGCAATTGAGAAGCGATGCAATCCTGAGAGAAAACAAGACCGTCTCAGTATGCCCTCCCCGTCTGCCTCCTGCCCCTGTTCCTTATGCTTCAGCCCAGAAACCTGAAGTGAAGGGGCAGGGGCAGGTGGTGGTGGAGCAGCAGTGGAGAGAGCTCCACAGAGTGTAGACACTCGCGAAGGCAAGGTGGGCTGCTTAGGGGTTAAGAAGCAGTCCCCAACTTTCCTCTGCTCTTTCACTGGCCTCTGTAACCCCCCCAGTGAAGGTTGAGATGGGGCTGGGAAGGAAGCAGGAGTGGGTGGCTCTAAGCAAAGAAGCACAGAGATTATGAGGGCTGGAGGAATTGCTGGGAAGGGCAGTTGTCATCGGTGTGGGATATAGGCAGGAAGCAGCTGGGGACGTTAAGCTGTGAGAAAGGGGAACAACTTTTCTTTAAGAAAATGGGTGGAGGCAGCAAAAAGCAGGACTGTGGAAGTGTGTATATGAGATGCAAGTTGCAGAGGAGGTGTCTGTCAGACATCAGTGTTTCCCTGATGAAGGCTGTGCAATGCCCTGGCTGGAGTGTGAGATTCAGCAGGCTGTGCTAATAATAAAAATAAAAATTAGAGAAAAAGAAAGAAAAAGATGGTCATATCTGATAGCCATGAGTATTGTCACACCATGAATAGGAGTACTTGAAGGTAAGTGTACTTGAAGGTTAAAGTGTCTACCTAGAACTCACTTGGACCTGATAGCAAAGCACAAGCATGTGATAGAGGTGTCAGGCCAGGGATCTCCTGCTCTTCAGAGCAGAACCTGGATGTGGAGGAACTTGAATAATCAAGGGACTATTGCTAAAATGGCTAGATGTGTAGGACCATGTAGCAGCCAGCCCAGCACTAGCATTGCAGGTGGTTTTGGTGCAGAGTCCTACCGCAGACATGAAGGTCTGACCACAGCCGGGACTGATGCTGGTAATGTGGCTGCACTGAGGAATGGTGATGGAACACCCATGTGCTCTTGCCACGTGTCAACAGCAGGTGAGGGTGACAGAGATCTGGTTGGTCTACTGAAACTGCTCAGTGGTTGTTAGCTTAACATAGGTTTTGCATATGTATGGATGTGATTGGGTCAGATTTGGTGACAGTTTTACAAGTTCCTCTCAGAACTTTGACTGTGCATGACACCGCTGTGTGGAAAGCCTTCTGGAGCTCTTAGCTCTCCTCGGTTCTCCTTGCTGATGGTGGGTTTTGGTTCTGCGTAGTTTTACCCCAGGGGAAATTAACAATTCTCATCAAAATTCTCTGTAGGCTTCTAAATTAAAAGATATGAGTGTGAGAAGAAGAAATACTAGCAAAATCCCACTCGCTAGAGTTAGGTCCCTGCTTCTGTCACAGAACTTCTGTTGGCTCTGAATAGCGGCACGCACTTGTGCTGTTCAACGCAGCTGGAGACAAGAGGGTAAATGTTGCTATAAGGATGAATGCCAATGTTACACATATATTTTTAAAGGTATCTGCTGTATTACTGTAGGTTATTTAAACAAGACTTTCTTGCTCTGGAGCCTGAAAACAGCATAGCAAAATGTGGTTTTGTTCGTTTGTTGTTGTTGTTGTTTTTTTTTAACTTTAACCATCTTTCTGTATTTCAGGACTGGAATGTAATCATAAAAGTGAACACGGCTCTTCAGATTGTTCTTTCTGTAAGCGCGGCTTCGTAATGGAGATTTAGTGGGCTGTAAACAGGATGTCGTATGGTGCTCTCTGTCAAAAATTAATGATGGCAATGAAGATTAAATTATTCTTCCGTGAAAATACAGCACATACGCGGAGAGATGTTTGCAAGCAGGCTTAAAATAGGCCGTTCCCTGAGGACAGCCTGGGAAGTTTACTGGCTGTTTGCTGTTCCTGGTGAGAGTCTGGGTCTGCCACAAAGGGGAGCTGTGTTTAATTCCTGCAAAACCCTGGGACACAAAGGGAGGCTTTTGTTTCTCTTCCTTCCAGGTGGAAGCTGTAGGCTGTGGTGCCTGGGATAATCTGATACTCGGCTACCTGCGGTGTACTCCCAGGGCTCCAGTTTGCACCGCTGGCCTCCTTTCGCTGCCCTTCGCTGTCAGAGCTCAGCGTGCCGGTCTGGGAGGATTCACTGTGAATTCGACTGTGCGTGTTGAGGGGGGTGGAGGGAGAGGGAGAAGGGATTTTCCACAAATGGAAACTGAAAACCTGCAGCACATCTATATGGAAAAGGCTTCCACTCCATCATCTGCTTCTGATTGTGATTTTTTTCCCCTAGGTGCAGCACGAACATGTCAGTGGGAGAAAAAAAAAAAAATTATGTTTCCCGAGACAGGTTTGTCCTGATGCTGGCCGGTATGGATTGCTTGGTGTGCCAAGCGAAGCTGTTTCATGTGAGGCACGGTTTTCTGCCGTGCAGCTCTCGGGAAGCCTGTGTGGCTGCTTTCTGTTTCATTTTTTGGCGGTAGGTGGCTGTCTGCCTCTGCAGAGGCTCAGCCCAGGCCAGCCTATTCCCCATTCTCCAAACCCGTTTTCCACATTACCGCTCGGTAAAGATGTAAATATTAAGCAGAAGATTTCATGCCTTCCACAAGGGCACGGCTTTCTCAGCAAATTCATTCCTGGTACTGGGGAGAAAATTAGGAAACTACATCTTGGAGGGAAGACGTCATCGTGACCTTTTATTTCTTTGTGGAAGAACTACTACCAATATTCCAGCTCAATGATCTTTGTCTTCCCACAGCTTCAGCACTTACCAGTTAGGATCCTGAAAAGCATCAGGTTTGAGGATTTTTACATTTTTGAATGCCCTCTTTTTTTCTTAGTGTTGTGAGCTGCCTTGATTTTTTAAATTATTTTGGTTTTTTTTTTAAATATTCATTCTCCCCATCATATCCTGTGTGGTAGATCTTTGTAGTGGTATAATCCTTTGAGCCATCTAGACCTGGGAAAACACCTCTTTCCCCCTTGTTTTTGAAACCTGTTGTCTAAGAAGACTACGCATTTGTGTATGCTTAGAACATGTGAGCTGATAGAAGCAAAAGGGGAAAAAGAGGTGACTATGGTACCGACTGCATCCCCTCGCATGGGGAACACAGTGCTCTGTGGCAGAGAGTGGCTCTTTTCAAACAGGTGCTGCACTGGACCTTCGGCACACACAGATGTATAAACTGAATCACACCTGACATTTTAACTCTCCTTTGAAGCTCCATCGCTATAGTGAAGCTAAAGTGTATCCAGTATGTAAAACCAGACTATTCCTGTATCTTCGTAAAGATCTCTGCTCCTCCAATTACTTGCACATTTCATGGGGAAAATTACTACCCTGATAGATTTAGTCTTTCCATGAGCAATGAATATTGTTGTTGCTCAGGAATTAGCTGAATAACATGAATTACACTGGTAAAGTTAACCCAAACAGTGTGCAAGCATGTCTTTCTGTTTTGACCCATCAGTTGGAGATTACCAGCACTGGCTCCTGCTTTGGGGCAAAGATGACCTTTTCTGCCATGGGCAAGGAGACCTGGGAGGGCTTCTCAGGTTTGCCTTTCAAATGTACGCTCTGTACCTGGGTAGGTGCATGGCATTTTTGATGCTGCTGTTCTTTGATGTGGGGAATGGTGTCTCTTCTGAGAAAATATCTCATTAAAGTAGATTTTATTTTATGTGCTAAGACATGATCCTTGGCTCTTCCATCGTAGTGGGGAGAACTGAGAAGTAGCCACCTAGCATGGGCTGCCTAGAAGACGGTGAGGACAAAATAACCACCCGTGCCTCTGTGAGCATTGCCCAATACACTGCATACTCCTATGCTATGCGATGGGCAGCTGTCTGCACTGATTTTCATCTTCCACCGCACACACACTTACATGTTTTCCTATTCTGGTCATTATATTGAGATCTCTCCTATGGCTCCAAAGTATGCATTTTGCTTTTCTGGATTCAGCACAGCAGGTCTGATTTAAGTCCTGCAAGCTGTGTAGCCACTTCTGTCTCTGTGAATGCAGGTAAAGTCTAAAACACTCTCACAATGAAGTCGCCTCAGCTCTGGCACAGATCAGGGAGTTGCCACCTGCTTTGTATATCCAAGCAATTTGCAGCTGCTTTCGCAGCCCAGGGATGACTACCTATGGGCCTGGGACAGAGATCAGACTTGTGGGCAGCCTGTGGAGAGAGGATGGCAATGTCCTCCAAATGACAGAGTGAGGTGGAGAAGCCTGCCATGGGTTTCCACAAGGCTGCCTCCAAATGTTGCTTCGGTCTGGTGTGGGAAAGCAAAGGAGATGATCAAAGCTGTCATTTATGGATCATACCTACTTTTCAGACTCTCTGTTTCCAGCTGTGGCATATTAAAAAAAAAAACAAACCTGCACTTCTGCAGAGAGATGCCTGTGGGGCTGTTGGAGGACCTTTTTGGCTCAAATCCCATCCAATGGTAAGTGCCTGTCCAAGCATCCCTTTACTGTAGAACTGTCTGAATAATGTATGGGCACTTTTTAAAATGTCTGTCACTCACAGTAAGTGCAGATAGTGACAGCAATAGATAGGGGACACTTCTGCGTTTTCAGGTAAATCCTCTGTATTTCTTTACACATCTGCTGAATTGACTTGAGTTGGGGATTCTTGCCACTGAGTCCCCAAGAATGATCTTTAATCCTGAAAGTACAAGACCAGCTGAAGTTTTATAAATACTGCCTAGTTTTTCTCTACCTGCAAAACAGTTCAAGCAGCACAGTGTAAGGAGTAATACAGCTACCGCTCACACTGGCCTCAGGATGCGAGTGTTTACATTGCCTCCCGGATTTTCCAGATCATCAATTGAGAAGTCAGTTCTGAAAGATGATTAAATCAAATAACATTTTATTTAATAAGTCATCTTCCTTCTGGCGTAAGTCAATTAAGTGGTCTTGTCTAGACTTGTAATGAAATCTCTCTGGAATTTGGCCAAGGAAAGGTATTAACCTTACTAAAAGGCAAAGACTTTGCACCTAATTGATGTGCAGCTCCGCCAAATCTACAAACACAGAGTTGTGAATTCCTTAACTGAACAAGTAAAGGTATTGTTTTCAAATGAAGCATGTTCTTCTTTTCATTTCTTGGACACGGCTATCAGTGAAATACAATCCTAACTACCGCTTCGAACCTGACCTGCCCTGAAGGGAGAGTAGCAGAAAATATGAAATTAGTTGCTAAAAACATAACAATTGTGATTGAAACAGAAGCAGCTCTAGAGAGAGTGCTGTCCTTTGCCACATGGTAAAACAGAGGTGAAACAGTCCAGAATGAATGGCTTTGTTACGTTTCTGATAAAAAATAATAAAGTGCTCTGTAATGGTAGCAACGAGCATAAATAAGGAATAAGGATGTCTCGTTGTAGAGAGTCTGCCCAGACATGACAACAAGAATGAGTCTTGAAATTATCGGGGAGTTTGTGCATATTTCAGGAATTTTCAGATATTATCCCATGTATTTCAAATAAGCCAGAAAAAATATGGTTATCTGAATAAAGCACCCAACTTTTATCTTCTATTTGTGACTAATATTTGATTTTTCTAGCCATGTGAGTAGGCTAGTCAACATCCAAGCCTAGGAGAAAGTAGTTAAGAGGAGATACTCTGTTTTTCCACTGACTTTTCTCAGAGGAGAAGATCATGAATAATTTCACAAGCTTCTAGTACATTGGACTGTAAAGACATATGCAGTGGAAAACATCTTAAACATCTTGTTGCTGCTCTATATTTTAGAAGATTTTTTTTCAAGTTCTTAATTGAATAAAAACCAAAATATCTTTTGCCCTTAATCCAAGCTCTTTCCCCAGTTCCGTGAAGGAATCTTTTTCTAGGTTCCTGTGTTCAGTAATGTAAATCCAGTCAATCAATTCAACTCCGTGTATTCAGCGGCAGTACAGAAAGGCTAGTACAGCTGGGACATCACTCTTCGTAACCTCTACTCTTCGTATCTGTGGTGGTCTTAGAGAAGTACAGAGAGAGACAAGTATACCTCTTCTCAGATATATTTGTACAGGCTATATTTGGAAGACATCATGTGATGTAAATTTCCATTGTTAATTCATTGTAGTAACTCCCCCCACCCCACCCCCCAACAAAACCCACCAAAAAACCTTCCAAGTTCTCAATCCCTGAAGCGCACTGATGGGAAATTGCAGTATCCCATAGTGGTCTGTGGGTCAACATGTCCTTCAGGAAATTGCAGCTACCCTTTGCGCAGCTTCTGCAACCCTACTGTGAAACTAAACGAGGGCTCTCTTTCACATGTGAGTTGCTCTTGAACCTCAGTGAACCTGATATAATAAGCAGGTCTACGTATAGGGCAGCACAGGCTGTCAAACGAACTAGCAAGTACGTGCTGTTGTAACGGAAAATGTGTAACAGAGAATGTCAAAAGGAAACGGACCATAAGAATGGTGCCTCAGACATAACTGGCTAGTCTTGCTTGGTCCATTTCTCAGGTTTTACTGTGGACATGAAAGCTGTGAGCTTTTTTTTTTTTTTTTTTTTCTTCTTCTTCAATAAAGCTTGCTAATAAAAGGGGCATCTCCTTGTACTGGAGACTCTAAAATCTCCTTCTCTTTATTCTGGAGCTGACAGGCAGCATGGCTGGAATATCTGTGTCTTTGTTCTTTTACATGCTGCAGTTTCATTCACCTTCTCTTCCCCTGGAAAGACCTAGATAAAGTGTGATTGATCACCTGCTTGGATCTACAGCAAATTATCTCATTCAAAATGTTAATTTGGACCCATTCATGCTCAGGTGAGAGAGTACAATTTAAAAGGCTTTTTGAAAAAAGCTCCTTTCAGCTCCTAAGTTCATTATGAGCATTGAGGGATTTTATTGAACTTGAGGTTTTTCCCCCAAGCATCATATTGTCCCACCCTGTCACATCCATAGGATACATCATGGATACTGTGACAAGGACAGTCAGCTGAAACACATGTTCATACTTGTGTAAGGCCCCATGGGGACGTGAGACTGTACTTCACCACAGACCTTATCCAAAGCCCAAAGATCTCAGTGATATGATTAGCCCTGAATTTGAATTTTTGCTGAAGTTTGACTCAAAAGCAAAGCCACAAAACCCAACCCACTAGAGAAACAGGCATCACCTTTGCAGCTATATGGATGGCTTTGCTTTGTTGAGGAATCACAGGTAAGACTTCTATTTATTACTAAGTTATTGATATACAGAAAATAAGCCTGGGCAAGCTGGTTCCATTACGTATTGCTTTGAGGGACCAGAGTGTTTCACTGCATAGGTTAATATTTCAATTTCTGAGCACTCAACAGTTCTTTCAAAAGGTGATTCTAAATGTAGTTTGTATTCAGGACTGCATTCGTGTTTGGCGATTGGATTGAGTCCTATAAATATTGTGCACAAAGAGAATACTATCTTTTAAAATCACTATAAGAATGATCTTAGAGTTGGTATGAAAGAGTTAAAATTTTTTTAAGCATCTGAATTTGAACAAATTAATCCCACCCTCATGATTGCCAATCATAATAACATACAGATTTTTGTGGACTGCGAAGCTCTTTATAGAGGAGTTTGCTATTGTTAGCCCTGCTTAAGGTGAAGAAACCATGACATAGCAAAGGAACTGGCCCAGCATCACTCAGGCAGTGATGAAAGTGACAAGAACAGAGTCCAGATCCCCTTTGTCCCAACCCAGTGAACTTTACATAGGTCACTAAACACCATTATCCTCATTTTGTGAAGGGCAAAAACTGACCCTAAGCAGAATGGAAAGGCATGGGACCTGTGTCCTGACTGGCATCCCAAACCCGAGTCTCTCACCTGGGGCATCACCACCTTAGCTCAAGTCTTTGGGGACTCTACCATTCCTCGTATTGTTATTCCTTCTGATTTCTACATTGTTCTGGCATTTGGGGGCGGGGGCAGGGGGGCAACACCAAACAAAAAATCTTTTTAGTTTTCTTTTCTGAATTTCAACCAGACCATTATGCTGAGCTGAGCATTTCTGAATTGAAGCAAATCCAATTGCAGTGGCCTTGCCATAGGCACACCCTAATTAACAGCAAAAAATTCCATATGTTCCACCCTTCACGCAGGCATGCCTGCTCTGTGACCTAAATGCTCTGATTCGTCTAGCGTAGGAGAGTTTTCACACTGGGGGCAACTTTGACTTGTGTTGTTGCCTATATCTGTTTGCCTTTCAGGTGGTTTATCTTCTTTTCCCCTCAGTCCTCAGTGACTACTTTCAAAGGCATTTGTTTGCTTCACCAGGTATTTTTAGCCCCACACCCTGTTTTTTCTTTCTTCATCTCCCAGTAAAGTTATGATGCTCAATTTATGACATGGCAATTATTTTCATGGCAACAGACCGTGGCATTATAGAACAGGAACATAATGACTTCACTGAAGAATCAAGCAGAAGCAGCCAGGTTCTGGTTAGGGAAAGCTCTTTTTTAACAAAACATGAATATCCTCTAAAACAATAGAAGGAAAATTGTTGTTAAAGTTGCATAAACAACCTTTATCATCTTTTTCCTGGGGAGCAAAGCCTTCCAGTGATGCACAGTAAATCTTTGAGAAACGTTCAAATCCTGGAAACTCTTTTAGCACTTTTTTGTAGTTTACTCTGATGTATTTGGACTTCTTGGGTTTTTTTAACTGGGTAGGGATGGGCCTTGAAGTCTCCAAAGAGCAGCCTTTCACAAGAGCTTTCCATTGCTGCTATTATGTTAGTGTTCTACTGTATATATACGACAAGAGGTATACATGGTACTTTACAGATGAATAAAATGACAAGTCTTTCCCTCCAGCTGCCCTGAATCATCTGAACAAAGGAGAAAGTGAAGCTTGGGTTAGGCTGGAAATAAACTCTCCTGCAGTAGTTCTCTACTTTGAACTTGGAAATGCAGGCAGTTAATGATTTTTACTATTTGCTCTGGGTTTTTAACCAGTTTCTCAAAACACTTGTGCTCTTTTTTAAGGCTTGTCAAGTTTCAGGCAACTCATGATGTGAATCCTACTCTTACCAGAATTGATTATTTCATCTTATCTGCATTTCTTCTCTTCAGAAGTCATCTCTAGGCAGATATTACGGCTTCATCAGGGCAATCGATGCATTCGGATGGGTTGAGCTCCAGAGCACTGGAGCCAAGACCATAAGCACAGGTGGGAGCGAGCAGTGAGCCAGTGCAGGCAAGTGGGGAGCCAAAACAGAGCTGAAGCAAAGTCATCAGGCTAAATGAAGGGGGGTTTGAAATATTGTAAGGCATTTTGATTCAGTAGAAATCTTTTTTTGACTGAAGCACCACATGCCTCACTAGTGTGGGAACAGGCTGGGGCAGGTGTGGTGGGAGCTTGGCAAAGGTCCTTCTCCCCCTTTTTTTCATGCAGGCATTGTACATTGGGGAAGATGCCCGGGTTTATGACAAGATGTGACATATATAACATCATAAATAAATAACCAACAGGAAAGACTAAGGCCTCGTAATGTTGTTTCTGTGAACACAAACGTGCAGTGAACAAATTGCATGAAAGTGGATGATTCCTGTAACTGGACTTCAAGTGCAGAAATTCATCACTTCTATAGCCTTTGTATTCCAGACTTGTAATGGCTGTTCCTCCGTAGGAGAAAATTGCTATGATAATCCATCTCCCCTTCCAGGTTCTAGTGATAGCTGCGTCTTACGTACTTGAGGACGGTATTAGTGTATGGTGACACTGCACTCTATCTTTCTGGAATCAGTTGTAAACGCTGTGGACATCCAAGCCAGGCTGCTCTTTTTTAATGGGGGTGTTTTCTGTATGAAAGATCTACCTTGGCCTTGGAGCCGTTGGGGTTTAGTGGGGTGTTTCATGGGACTCAAGCTAGCCCTCTGCAACCGGGATGAATTTCACTCTGAGCTCGTTTTCATTAAACTCTTTGCAAATACGGCATTCAACATTTGCTCCTCCCAGCTCTGTACCACCCATCTTTATTTTTCGCTGACTCCCCAAAGCCCTAATTTGCAGTGCTGCTATGAAAAACCTGACAGGAACATATGACAGCTCTGGCCAATCTCTCCCTTTAGATGTAAGACAGTTAATAACCTTTTTAGAAGGATGAGGCAGAAAGCCTGTATATATCATCTCTCTGTATTTAATAAGCTACATATGTGGCCCATCCACTGCATCTGTCTGGGAAAAACCCAGGTTTCTGATGTTGCTAGAGGTTGCTATTTTCATGGTGCAGCTGAAAAAGATGTCGGTGCCATCTTAGCCGGGGTCAATCAGTCACCTGAAGCATGTCCACGACCCATGTGGTTCAGCTGTCCCAGCTGAGAGAAACTCACCCACTGCCACTGTCAGAATTTGGATTTTAAAAAAGGGGGTATAAAGAGGTTCTTCAGGTTGCAGGTGTTCTTAATATTTGGGGGGCAAAATCCAACTTTTAATATTTAAAAGACTTATGAATGCTGTGTTGTTTTTTTTTTCTTAAAACTTAAAATTACCACAGATGTTTCATAGGCATATTCTAAGATGTTTTAATGGACTATGTATTCAGTGACTAATCCTGAAAGACCTTTGTAAGACTGCAGAGCTGTACAGGGGTTTGTGTGCACCAGCCAAAGGAAAGGCAGATTCTTGGGAAGGTAGATCAGAGGCATTTGACACTGGTGTCTCCATGGGAAAAAAACAGCTAAGATGCCTGTCTCTCAGCCTCCCTTCAGGTAATACAACAGTCAGAGGCAACCTGGACGCAGCTCAGGGGTTTAGCATCAGCCTCTGAACTGATGCAGCCTCGATGAGGCAGGACTGTGTGCTGGTACTGTGTTCCCATCACACTCCACTGTCTTTCTTCCTGCCAAGGATCTGGCAAGCAGTGCCACGGAGCGAAACAAAAAGTGTTTCATTCAAGGAACACAAAGCCAAACTCAGATTTAGCTGGATATCCAAAAATATTAGCTCACAAATGAGGGTGGAAACACTCCCCCAACAGAGTTCAAAATTCTTTGGCAGCCCAGCTGGGTCTGGGGCTGCTGATACTGTAAATAATGAGGAATTGGTGCAAAGGCTTGGATCTGCACATGCTTGCTGTCTGTGCAGCGAATGGTCCACAGCTGGCAGGTTTGCCACAAACCCACCGGGGGCTCAGCTGCCATGCCACGGGGCCATGGCGTGCAGCTCCGCTGCTGGGGCTCCGCTGGCAGGGGGAGAGGAAGCGATGTACCGTCTGTTACCCTGTCTAAATATCTGTGGCATCGACAACTGCTTTATAATGATTACGGTTATTTGATCCCCCTATTTAATCGTGTTATAAGAATCTATTTGTTTCGCGGCTGCCTGGTTTCTAAGGGCTGTGCAACAAAAGCCTTGGCATGGCCAGAGCCTCTGTGTTTGTCAGCGATTTGCAAGGCTCACCGACCGAGTGCTAATTCTGGTAGGGTGCAAGAGGACCACCGGGGGACAGTATCTTTGTTAGGTGAGCAACACCAACAGTGCCAGAGCGTGCGGCGAGTGTGCAGGTGATGGCTCAAAAGAAGGGATCAAAGGGAGGCAGAAATGCGCATCCTAATCCAAGGGAGCTGGGGAAACTGCTCGCCTGCCCGTTTGCTGCACACGATGGAGCAGAAGGGAAACTTACAGTCTGGCTCGGCTGCCTCCTCCCAGGGCTGGAGACTGGTTGCCATGGATATCTGGTGATGGGAGGGCACCAGCAGTGCTGCGGCCTGAGGGGACTGTCTGGGGTGAAGGATGAAGTGGAGGATGCCTGTAGGGTGGGGTGGGCATCAGCAGGGATTTTTCCAGTGGTGGAGAAGCAGAAGGGGTCTGGGGGCTGGGTGAGGCCTTCCTGAGAGTGGGGCACACCCCACACACCCCCACTCCCCGGTGGTGCTGACGGGGTGACAGTCACAGCACGAAGTCTTGGGATGAATTAGCTGTACCCCAAGGGCTCAGAGGGTTATTTCTGAGCTGTACTTTTGACACTTCTGTGTGTCTGCGCAAAATTTGGCTGGGTTGTACTTTGAAGCCTCTGGTTCTGCTCTCCAGCCGTGAAGCAGATGCAGAGCTGGCACTGGCAATAAAACTGGCATTGCAGGAGTGTGTGTCTGCATGTGCATGTGTGTGCAGTGCCATGCTGGACAGTGTGGGGTGTTCTTGTTTCTGTTGGCTTTTTTCTCTCTTCAACAAAGAACCCAGTTCTACAACATTGTTTTTGAGAGCCCGGCTGCTGATTTCAACAGTGCATTTGTGCAGATACGAGTCTTTCTTGTATGAGTGAAAACAATGTGATTGCCTGAACTTGTGCATTTCTTGCTCTGCTGCTCACTTGCTGCAGTCCTGATCCTCTCCCGTTTTACTGTTGCTCAGAAATTGTAAATGCCTGTGTGAAGAATAACAAATTGCAGTTATTCTTCTGTTTTGCTGAATTAGCAGGAATGAACCCGAGGTATGCTCTTCTGCAACAATATTTAATAATGATATGTGACCAATTTTTTTTACAGCCCTGGTCCTTTCAAGCCCTGTACTTACTGGATTCTCCACTGCCATAGTAGTTTAATTCAAACCTCTCTGTTTGAGCTCCATCCCAGTATGACCCTATAAAAATAGGATGGAATTTACTGGAAATGTATGAAACACACAGATTTGGACTTGTAATCATGTCTGTCACTAAGTAAGGCCCGACGAGGTGCAGTTAAAAGCTGTATTTTCTGTGGGGAAAAACCAGTGTGGGACATGGAGGTGAGGTCTGAGGAAGCAGGGCTGCCTTGTGGCTCATTTAGCTGTGCTGTACCGGTGATAAACTAGTCTTGCTGAGGACACAAGATGGATTTATTTTCATTAAAAGAAAAGAAATATATGCATCATTGATTCTTTATACACTCTGCATGGAAGCACATCAATGAAAATTTATTCCCAGAGGTATACTCATCTCTAGGCAGTGTTCCTGCTTCAAGATGCTTAGGAGTTACGGGGTGATCTGGTGGACATGAATATGTTTAACCTTAGAAACATGAGTAATAGCCACATTCAAGTGTCATCGAAGTCAAGCATTTGCAGGATCAAGGCTTTAAAGGGTGCAGTCTTGTAGAAACACTCCATGCATTCTGCTTTGATGAACAGAAGTATTTGCAAATGGTGATATTTTATGGCTAAGGACATTTTATAATATAAAACACTAGTGCAGCTAATATGTAAAATACTGAAGGCAGCAACTGCCCGGAGTATATTTTTTATGATTGTTTTCTACAGAGGTGATTATGGTTACTGATGGATTTTCACTGAAATACTTGGAGCTGATCACAGATATGATTGTCAGGTTACATTAATGGGTACCTACATACACCCTTGGTAAGTGCAACATGTGTCCTAAATGTCACAAGACAAATTAATCCCTGGTGGAATATTGTTAATTGGTAGGGTTGTGTGAATGATTACTCAATTATGAATCACCATAAATCCATTCTAGCAACTGGACAGATTTTCTTGTTTATAGGAATAAAAGGAAGCAGCAATCATGTTTCCAATCTGCTTTCATGGTCTAAGAAGTAAGTTTAGTACCGAATCCTGTTATTTTGGATTTAATAGGAAAGGCTTCTTATACAAAGGCCAAGAGAAAGGGAGATAATCCATCTAATATGCTAATTTCCTAAAACTAAGGACACCAAAGCTATCATTAAAACAATTCAAACCCAGAATTACAAACAGATTCAATTGAATGTTAAGATGGGAAACTATGTACTTTGAAAGTGTGACATATTTATATTGACATAACTGAACAAAATTTTGGTGATTAAATGTAATGTCCCTACTGAAAAGAAAATTCTGTCAAAAGGGGAATGAATACACAACTAGTCTTATTACTGGTTTTAAAAATGCTGCAGCCATTAGAAAGCAAGGGATTCTGGGTAACAAAATTGAGGGGTTTTGAAGATGAAACGAGAGTTGTTGGGAGGCACCGTCTCAATATAGCTTGTCAGGATGGGAAGGGGCCTGGCTTTGAGAAGGAAGGGAGGTCCACAGCTAAGATCTGCTGAACATTGGGACTCACCTCATATTGTGTTCCTTTCATGTGTTAATGTGCTACCTATCATTGCACATGGAAAAGTAAATGTTTATGGGGAAACTGACCATTTCATACCATAATTCACTAAAATAAACCTATCAGTGTTTTGGGAAATGTCCTTAATCTGGTCCTTGGAAACTAGTCTGTGGGAAAATGACATACTCATCATCACTTTTGCCTCCCAGTAACCTACTTGCCAAACTGGTCCATAGCATCTTGTCCTGCTGCTTTGCTTATCACTGGGTCATTATCCTGCCTGTCTTTGCCATATTCTAGCTCTTTGTTCTGCCCATCTGCCATTTGCAGTATTATATCTTACTACCCACAGGCCAGCACACACAAAACAGTTCTGCAGTGATTTAAGCGTTTTACATAATTCTTAATCTGCAAGGAAATTTAATATGAAGTGTGGACAAAATGGAGATGAAGCCATGCTAATCTCTTTGGCATTCTTCATCAGCCGAAGTGGACGTTTAACTCATAAGCAGTAGTGTCCTTTCTCAACAGCAAGGGCAAGCTAATGAGCCAAAGCAGCAAATCATTTAGGTCTTCTTTGCAGAAGCATAGTTTAGGAAGCATAACACTCCTTGTCCAATAGAATAGACTTATCTAATACAGAAATCAAAGGAGACAGCGTTAGCCAACAAGTAATCCTCTAAACTACAGAAGATACAGAACAATCAAAGCACTGACATCCCATAGGTGTTTCTTTTCATTTTGACCAGATAATGTTGAAAGATGTGAAGAGCAACTGGACTGAATGACTCAGTCTCTCCTCACAGTACCTACAGAACAGACGCTAGCAGTATTAGCTCTGTGCACTGTCCTGCCCCACCCATACAGCCAACTTTTGGAGTAAAGGGAATATTCAGTCATTAGCTGTGTGCTGAAGCCACCAGGGGTGTCATCTGGGGTGACCTTTGATAAGGAGGCCAGTCCACTTTGATCTGCACTCAGAGTGCTGGGTCATTGCACTGGACAATTAATTCCTCTTCAACTTGATGGAGGGGAAAATGTTCCCCCTATCCCAGTGCCATTGCACAGGTGTGACACTGAATGCAACAAAGCTGCAGACAAACAACAGTAGCTGTACTGTGGCTGGAAGTGCACCCAAGGGCTCTTTCCTCAGTTCTGGTCTCCTGATGAGGCTGGTTTCGAGAGGGTAAGCCATGTGCTTTTTGGGGAAATATGGCTGCTCCAAATTCTACAGTAGACAATGTCAGCATAACATAATAGCAGTATTTTCCTATTTTCCTATAGCATTTCATGGTGGCATGCTCTTGTACGCCGTGATGCGAATGCTGTGACACTGGGGTGCAGGTAGCCGCAAAGTCATGCAGGCATGTGTCTCACAAGACAACTGCTTAGGAGTTATTGCCTTCCTAGAGACACACACATGAAAGCTAAAGTTTTGATAAACCAAACACTCACATGCATAATTAAGCAGCTACACGTTGTTGTGTGTCATACCAATTTGATGATCGAGATGAAGTGCAATAATTTTCAAAAGTAATAAGGGAAATACAAACAGCAATGATATAACTGTACAGCAGGAACAAGGCAGAACTGGCATTAGTCTTTGTTAGAACAAGGGAATGTCTTTGTAGATCCACAAACAACATGATCTCAATAATTTCTGAACTTGGAAACAGATGTACAGTATATTCCCTCCAGCGTTAATGTTTTGATTTTCAGCTCATCTGCCAGAGAAATTACAATCAATGAGAAAGTGGGTGGGAGGGGAAGGAAATAAAGAAATCCCCGTATCTCCAAGTGTCTTGCTGTGGCAGTACGTTTTCAAAAGCCACACTAGCCGTGTCACTCAGTACTCTAAGACATTCCCTATTAATATAAAACAAACCAAAAATCATAACTGCTTTAATACCAAAAGCTACACAGCACATATAAGAAAGTTGAGCAGAAGGAGGAATTGGGAACCTATTACATGTCTGGCTTTAGAGAATCCATGGTCATAAGCAATAAAACAACAGTCATTTGCCAAGACAAACTTGCAATTCATGATGGGGTAGCTTTTCAGGACTTGCCGTCACTATGGAGCACTGTTAAATATCTGGCCCATGATGGGAATGGCCCATGGTAGAAGAATGACAGGCTGAGCGTGTGGGCAGTGTAGCCCAGTGTATTACTTGTGTCACTGCAGTGGCAGAGGAGACACGGAGAGAGGGAGAGAGACAGAGAGACATGCCAATAGGTTGGGCTCCTGCATCTCCCGAAACCTGAAGGATGGAAAGCTGCGGGAAATTAGTCTGGAAATGCCTTGCGTACATACAGGCACAGATGGTGCAGTTTCAAAGGCAAAACATTCTCTTTGCAGAAAGACAAGTCCTTCCTTGTAACAACAGTTCACTGCCAACAGGAGCGAGGGAGTGTCCCTGGGAGAGGGAATCTGTACTCCTCTTGTATTTAGGCTTAATCCTCATGGCAGGCAGGCATGGATCGGCCTGTTGCAGATGGCAGGGTCTTGGGAAAGGCAGCAGGGTGCATGTGCTGCTCTGCGTTGCAAACTCTGTTTTTTTCCCCAGAGAAACAAGTGGCCAAGGCAGGAACAGTGCAGAGAATGGCCAGTATGTCTTTATTTCAGTCACTCGGAAATAAATCCAAAGTCAGCTTGCTGAACACAGACTTACGTTTCTATATGGCTCTTGCTGGTGGGTTTGCACATGTTTCCTCCCAAACCAGAGGAAACTGTGTTTATATGTTATAAAATGTAGATAAAGACCAGAAGATCATACCATTGTTGAAATACATTGAAAAGTGTTGAAATATGAAATGCCTTTCATGTTTCCAGGCACCTGGCAGGGTAGGGCCACGTCACGAAGCTCTCGTGGCCGCTCACAGCTGGCCAGCTTCCTCTGCTTCGGCTTGGCCCATTTCTCTCCTTTGTTGCAGTGTCAGCATCAGCCATAAGCCAGTCCAGACCCTTCAGACAGAGAGGACCTACATCAGGAGACATGGGTTGATACTAAAGCATCTCAGGTTATCGTCTGCCAAATGCCTACAGTGTGTCTCACCACAGGTGAAGCTGTTCCCCATGTGGACACCACAAGAGTTTTCCTCCAGGTGAGACTGGCAGGGAACACTGGAGGGTATTTTTGACCATAGCATGGGAACTTGGACAACTTTTTAAGAACTTCCGTGTTTTCTTTTTAACACATGTCCTTTTATTGTAGGGATCTAGAACATTTCTGATGTTCTTGAGCTCTCCTGCTTTTGTCCATGGCTCATTATAGCTGTGTTTTCAGTCTTTTACTGTAGACTTAAAGTTTGGTACCAGATATTAAAGATATTCTGTGATCTGAGGGGAAACTTGGAGAAGACTTTCTATGAACTCTTACGGATTCATCTGCCTTAAGCTGAGCATCTAACATAGCACCAAAATCCTGAGCTAGTACCCCAAAGCTCCTTTTGCTCCCCAAAGCAGGAATCCTCAGAGAATGATTCATTTCATTGCAATGCAGCTGTTTAGCTAGGTTAGATGTAACGCCTGCGCTCTCCGCTATCTATAAAATGACCTTATGGAACCTGGGCAAATTGCTATGGCCAGTGAATCCTATTCTGAATGCCTGTGACCTGATTTTCTATGCACGTGGCTGTGGTAACTGTTTCTATCTGTATGCCCCACTTCTAAGCAATTGCCAGGTTATCCTAAGTGAAGAGATTTTAGCAGACATTTGGCTGTGGCTGGTTCGTGCACTGTTTGCATCACAGGTAGCAGGGGAAGAGAGGGCAGTGGCAGCTTGGTGAGGGGGTAGGATCCAGCTACAACCAAAGAGGAGAGTCTCCTTTTCACTAACTTGGTACGCTGAGTGGTGAGAAGGTCTAGCTCATGAAGAGCTGAAAAGCCAGGAGGTACTCAGAGTGGGTAACGGAAAGTGTTTATCTTCTTATTTAGAGAATTTTTCTTTCTGTTGCATAGTCAATATTTATCTTGTGCCTTACTGGGCTTACTGCTTCACCTTCCTTTTCAATAGTCTGCATTACCAAGAAGGACAAAAGAAATTAATTTTACTGAGTTTGAAACACTGTTTTATTTGGGTTTTCCAAATACTGCAGCTATTGTTTCTGACCAACAGTGCTCAGGAACAGGAATGAATACAATGAGGAAATTTTACCGACTCACAATTCCTAATTTTTACCTACTCAAAAGTTTGTTGGAAGAGGCAAGCAAAGGTATGCTTTAGTTTGCAAGGAGGACATTAACAAACAGCACAGGTGTTCACCATTCTGAGTCTGAAAATTCATTTCCCATGGGTTCACATCAACTTCCTTGTGGTTCAAGATGTTGCTGGATTCTCAATTCTCCTCTCTGCCTGCAAACGCAGCAGCACATCAAATGCTGACAGTGAGCTGTACTGATGCTGATGTTCAGTAGATAAGCCCTGAAAGCTGGCCAGAAGTGTTTCAGCCATGTGTGCCTCCCTTTCCATAGTTTCTTTCTGAATAGCATGTTAAAGCAGTTCTGAGTCTGATTGGGAGAGGTGTCCACCCACATCCCTGCATGACATAGGCTATTAGTGTTTATTAGCACTCAATAACACAAGTCTCATTATGAAACATGCCTTTCCTATTTAAAAAAAAATTACGATGACATGCCAGTCATAATTCAGCACTTGATGGGCTAGTCTAAGGCTACACTTCATGTTTAGGAAATTTTTTTTACTTCTGTCTCTCCTTTGGGTTTTCATTTTTTTAATTTTGTTTTGTTTTGTTTCTTTTTAATATCAGTCAGGGAATTTAAGGCAATTGAAAAGCACTTGGAGCTTTATGATTTTGTCCACTACTTGTCTTTAAATAATGCATTCCTGTGTCTAAAGAATGGATACATGTGTAGAGCTGTAAAAGTGAAAAACCTACTTTTCTATTTACTAGTATTTATAGCTTTTTCCTCATTTATATAATAGTGCATTTCTTCCTTTGTGTGTATCTGTGCCTCTGACAGGCACTCAGGCAAATCTTTTATTTGCCTCAACTTCCCACTTTTCAGCTACTACAAAAAGGAACATTTTCCTTTACCCCATAACCTTGAAGATGATGCTTATGTAAGGAACTGTAAAACAATTTACGTCAGAGAGAAAAAAATTACCTCTTACCTCATTTGATCTGTCATACTAGCTAACTATTTTTCCAATGTATTTCCAGTTTAATTTTAAACTGTAGGAACTTCAAATGTGGTTTAAAATATCCTGCACAACTATCCCCAACTATATGGACATAATTCTCTACTCACTTTTGATGGTGATGAGCTTTTATATAAATGGCCCCATCCTTATAGGCACAAGGAATAGTGAGTATTGTTTTGCCGGGAGACCTGTACCTGCGAAGGTAATTCTCAGCTGTGTTTAAGGCCTGTGGAGAGTGCAATAACAACTAAACAAGCATTTTCCTCTCTGAACTCCAAGCCAGCACCAGGGATCGTACTTCAGAGTCATGTTATTACAACTGTAGATGATCTATTGCCAACTACCTAACTACGAAGAAAACTTGCTGCAGCTAAGAAGTGCCCACTAGAGATCAACACTTCTCTGCAGCACTTCATCTTTTTTAAACAAGGGATAAATAAATTTCTTTAATTTCTGGCTCTTGGATTTTCTTTTTTCATAATTCTCCCAGTGAGGGGTGGTTGCTGCTAAAATAATTGTCTGGGGTTTTAAGTCCCATGATACTTGTAATCTCTGAGATGTTGTGAAGGTTGGAGACAACCTTGCAGGGGCTTTGGTGCATCCAAACTGCAGCTTGTGCTCCTTCTGTTCCCTTCGCTGGCAGTTGTTTCCAGCATAGCCCACCCTGGCACAGGGGGTCACAGTACAAGGAGACACTAGCTATTGCTAATGTTGCTTCAGAGCCAGAGATGTGCAGGAAAGGTTTTTCATGTCTGAAAAAGAATCTGTGAGGATTTTCCTAGCCTTAATCAGGATGAAAAGATGAAAATCTAGTGGGGGGAGAGGGATCAACTTGGAAGAAAAACCCCCCAAACATCAGACTACACCATTTGGAAATTTTTGTTCCAGATTATTAGGCTTTGTTGCTATAAATGAACTACTTAAAAGAACAGATATTTTGATCTCCAAGAAGCAGCTATATCTCCTATAAAAGTTAAGTACAAACTGGCACGTACTCATGATTAAAACCTCATCATTTCAAATCACAGACAACAGTCCAGTACTCAGCAATCTAACACTTTCCAAGAAAAAAAAAAAAAAAAAAAAACACCAAAAAACCCCCCAACAACCAGGGGAAATTTCTCAATTAGAAATATTCAGTAGTGCTGCACAAAGATTTCTGTCATTTCACCATCGTGTCTGCTGGTGAAACTAAGAGAGCCTCTGGGGGAAGCAGACCTTCTCTCCCATCCCCACCTGCTCACTCCAGCACTGCCCCCACCCTTTCCGCTAGGGCTGTGTAGCACAGACGAGGAGGAGGATGCTCCAGAGTAAGGTTAAGGAGCACATGTGGTGGCTGGGCACGGGGGTACCATTATTGATATGGTGATAAACTGCACTGCCAGCTGCTGCTGCAGGGAGAAATCTTGCATTTTCCCAGCTTCCCATCCCACTGCACCCTTGCACCAGCACAGAAAGCTTTGCTGATCTTGTGGCATGCTGGTTCAGGGAGTTCATTTGACAGCAAAGTAAGTATTAAAATAACAAGAAAAATATTTTCTTGCTAGTTTAGGACCCTTTGCCTAAGAAGATGCCAACGCAGTGGAAGAAGATGGGCTGTGTGTCTTGGATGGGGAGAGTCAGGCCTAGCTGTGCAGCAGCTGCTTCATTCAGCTCAGCTATGTCTCAAAATCACACTTTGAATTTGGTCTGGATCAGTTTCCCTGTCTGATTCACTGTTTGACCACACAGATGTTTGCGCTGGGCTTGGGGGAGCCAGCATGGCTGTGGGAAGTAGGGGCCTGGGGCATGGAAAGGAGGAGGGAAGGGGACAGGGTGATCCTCCAGTGATGCTGTTGTGCACAGCCTGTGAAACTGCAACCAGCTGAGCTGCTAGAGAAATGCTGAGCTCACAGGGGCACCAGAGCTTTAAATTGCTTATTGAAACCATTGTTAGGGCTCAAATGATGTGACAAGAGCTCCCACAGCTTTGGTTACGTCAGAATTTTGCCCCTGCTAGCACACCCCACCACTCAGCACCAGCAGTGTCTCTGCTGAACTCTTCCAGATGATGACACAGAAGCAGCACTATGGTGGGACTAGGTAGAGGATATATTCCTTTGATGGATATGGGCAGGGAGCTGAGGAGATTGCTTGGAGAGCCATGATGAAATGTTCCATGTGGAGGTGGTGGTGGTGGTGGTCAAGAGCTTCAGCTTACTGGGAGTGGGTCTTTTAGGGGCAGTAGAAATAAGGGGGACAGAGACGTTTCTTCTGGAAGAGGTAGAAATGGGAAGAGCCATCTATTGTCCATGCTTCACACTCTTCCTCCCACTGCCAGGACACCCAGCTCTCAGGTCGCCAGGGTACGGGTGGTGCATCCCTGCTGGGAGCCCTGCACCCTCCAGCAGAAGCCCAGCCTGGCTGTGTGGGGAGGCTGGGTCCTGGTCCTGCCTGGTCCTGCACCAGCACTGACCCAGTTGGCTCTCCCCTGGCCAGGTGCTGGTTTGCACCTGAAACGCTCCATGGAGAGAGGTGGGGATGAACCCTTGAAGGGCTGTATGTGAGAGGATGGAGGTGAAGGAGCAGCCTCAAGTTGAGCACCTGTGTCAGCTGGATGGAGTCTGTAGGATGAAAAAGCAAAACTTTTCTTAAGGTCTTCATTGCCTAGGGTCCGGCCAAAAATGTGTTTTCACTCACCTTCATAGAAGTGAGGAATCAAAGGTGATGCTAAATATAAGCAAAACAACAGACACAGTGGAGAACAACAGGCAGGTAAAACATGCTTAGAAATCATCACAGGCAGAGATGGGCATAGCTTCACAACTCATACTTCCAGTTCTGTGCTCAGTTCCTCAAACAAAACTTCCTTTAGTAAACACGAATGGTCTCATATGGTGTTTACAGCCCAGATTTGTTGAGAAGCTTTGCAAATCTGAAAAGGAAGACTGATGTGGTAGAAAGCTCAACAGGTAGGTTTTACTACAAGGAAACTTTTGTAATTTACATTTTTTCCAATTTTAAGAAAGAAAGGAGAGAGGAATAGTCATCATAAACTGGGAAATACAATGAGAGGGCAGCATCCAGGGCAAGTCACCTGTGAGAGAGGAAAACCCTGGGCCAAAGGAAGAGCCAGCCTTGCAGGAGAGACGTCTCGAGGAAGCTGCAGTGTGACAAGTGGGAGAGCAGAGCTCAGCCTAGAAAAGAATCTCTGGAGAGCTCAGCATAGCAACAAAAACAAGCATGCATACTGTATAAAAAATTTCAGGTATGACAGCATCTCAGCTATGTGTCTAAAGAGCACAGAAAGAAAAAATGAACAACAAAAAAAAGGGGGGGTGCTGTCCTGTTAGGTGTGGTTTGCCTTTAAAAATTAATGCATCTCAAAACTGGCATTTCTTAAAGTTTCTTCCAGTTGTTAGCACCGGATGCCAGGAATGCAAATGAGCAGCTGCCCTTCCCAGACTCTATTTTGGATTTTACATAGTTGAGAGAATCTTTAGACCTTAGAGCATATTTATTCTTTGATTTCTTTTGATAAAACAGTCTGCAGCCTGGGTAAACACTCAAGATGGCATTGAGCCAAGCAGTTTGTCTACACAGGCAGCTTTTTGTTTCTCCAGCCTTCATTCAGATTTAAAGCTGAGCAGTTCTAAGCAGTGGATGCACCCTGGAGAATCACTTTCAGCCCCCACAAACAAAGCTGAAATCTGTGAATTTTCATTCTTATGTCCAGATTCAACCAAGTCAACTGTCCATATACATCTCAGAGATTATTTGGGCAATCTTTATAATAGTCTGTCAAAAGCACTCACCACCATCCCAGTCCCATGAGGTCCAGGTCTGATCTCAGACTAGTTTATGCCATCATAGTTTTTTTAGCGCTAGAAAAGTTTTTCTCCAATGTATATAAATATATACCAAGTTGAATCAGACTGACTTGGGGCCAAGGCTTTGGTATTCAATCAAAGGTTTATGTCTCTACCTTATGGTTTAAAAGACCTTCACTTAGCATCAAAGTACTTACAGTTTGTCTTTCTGTTAAACAGGTTGGTATTTCCACTCCTAGAACCAATGAGGTACAGATTAATGGTTAATCAAACAGCTAATCCAGTGGCTAGGACACATGGTGGAGACGGATGAATCACTGGTTCAGGGACAATCTCAAACAGATTGTTATACGGTGCCTCATCCGTCACATTGGCTTCAGCTCACACTGAACCCCAAATCACTCATAATTCCTGTCCATTTGCTAACACTCTGCCCCAAGTCTGAAGTGAGCTGAGACAACCCATAAATACTGAAGTACACCTAAGTACATTACCCACATTATATGGATAGTCTGTACTTGTCCTGCAGATGACTTCATAATGGAGACTAATCAAATATAAACAAGACAATTGGCATTTCCTAACTTTCAGGTTCTTGATTTTAGTAATTTCAATAATTTTAGTGAAATTTTACTGTTGGGTTTTATGTGCAACGGTTTATATTAGTAGAGCTTTCTTTTATGCACCACTTCTGTAGCTCCCTGAAGTCCACAGGAGGGCTGAGTGATTACCCTTTCCCGTGGGATAAAGCTCTGATTTTAGCTTTATTGAGATGGCAAATAGAAATCATCTGCTGATCAAAAACTTAATTTTGCCCAGTCTGCACCCTGAGTCAATATACGTCTATATTTAGATGGATGCATGAAACATACTTGCGGTTAGATCCATCTATTCTGTTTTCGTTGCAACAGCAGATTACAGTCTGAAGCTACTCAGAAGTCAGAGGAAGAGCCAGTGGTGAGGAGTTCATGGATGGTATATAGCTGAGACTGATAAACCTGTAAGTATCTACCACCTCTACTTGAGTGACACATAGCAGTGGTCAGTCTGTAGACTGTATTGACCCTGTCTACAGTAAAGTGAAGCAGGGAAGGGGAGTACAGTATAGGCATCTTTAGGTTCTCAAGTTGTATATAAGTATGTGAGCCTAAATATAAACCTTTTGTTTCAATTTTGGGAGACTAGGCTTAGTACTATTACAGACAAGTTTGCAGATAACAAAGAATACGGGGAAGAGGCAAATTTCCATCTCACTAATAAAATCATGTATATCATATATACCTGCACATTATATACATAAAAATATGCCCTTACCACTTCTTTTGATCCAAACTATGTGAAAATAATAAAAAAGGTCTGCATTTTAAGTGATTTACATGGAAAACTGTTTGATATGGTCTGTCTGTTCTGTCCGTGCAGGCAAAGCTGGTTATCTTTTTAGCCTACATAGTAAGGTTGATAAAGTTTTAAACATGGTGTAATAAGAAACCTGAAAGCCTAATGCTGGAAAAAACGTAGGAATGAGGGAGGGAACACCAATTTAATTTAACTCATATTATTTGTATAATACATTTTTAGCTGAATTAAACTAATCCTTAGCATCAGCATTATAATGACTCTGCTTCCCTAAGGCTTTGTTACTTGGAGTCCCAAAACAAAAGTCTGCGGTGTCATTTTCTTGCTGCTGCCCTGAGTAATATTAAAGCCACAAACAGTTGATCACAGGCTCCTACTGAGCAGAATGGTTGTGGCAAATGTGTCAAACCTGGAATATGTCTCCATGAGACATATACCAGAGGGGTAGTACTCCATGATGTCTGGTTTAAGCTTGAATCCATATTAAGGCAGAAAATTGAATTTTTTATTCATCACATTCTTCCTAGTAGGTTATGCCTTTTGACAGACAAATAATCTTATTTTATCCGCTTCTATGCTACAAATGATCTACAAATAAGGAGATATCCAATGTTTAGCATAGTTTATAAGCTTACGCTCTTTAGCACAACTTTCTAGTAACTAATTTTGCCAGTTTTTCTCTGGGGAGTTGGGTTTTGATCATGGTGACTGACTCTTTTTGTCTCAGTAGGTACATCTGCAGCATATGTAAGCAAAGATCCAAAACCAGGCTCAGGTTCTGATTTCCCTTCAGATCCTGTGCTCACATGAGAAAATTTGGGCTTGGGCTACACCTTTTCACTAGCTCGAACACGGAGCTACTTGCACTGGCAATGGGTTGAGCATAGCATCTCTCATCAGAGCGCCACACGCCAGGCGAGATCACATCCTCGTGGGTCTCCTTCCAGAAGGCTGCCTGCATTGCCTGACCCAGAGGGACCAGGAGCTGCTGCGTGGCAGAGCGCACAGGCAAGCAAGAGTCAGGGAATATGTCAGGCTTGGCTCACTACCCAGCCCAGTCTCAGTATCTCCTTTCCCCCACTGCACCGATACATTTAATAGTATAGCTGTACTGTTGCAATGCAGCATCAACATACAGAAAGTACATGCTGTGATCTCAAAACACTACAGATGGCTTAGTACTGCATATGGGAGCATATAGGATGGTGTTTTGCACCATGGGACATATAGCTCCTGGACTGGAGCTGGGGTTGGGCTGCAGTTTGGACAGAACAAGCTGGTATTTGTCTGCTCTAGCCCATGCAGACACAGCCCAAGACCGGTATATCATCTCTCTCCAGTGGGGCTGCAGAAGGAGGCAGCTGCTTCCACTCCTTGCTCAGCTTCTAACAGGGAAGCAAAGAAGCCTTTGAAATTATTAGTTAGTGCCAGAACTGCTAACAACAGCTATTAAAGTCCTTGCCAAAGATGTTTTTTTCATGCTTGGGGTTACACATTTAACAGAAACGAGGGGCACAAGGAGGACATGGGAAAAAATGAAAGAAGATGAGCCATTTCTTTTCTTCCAAGAAACAGGGAAAGTGATTATTTCTCAGGTTGTTCAGCCATTTGAGATTTAAACTAAACTGTTTCTAAATCAATATAAACTAAGGTCAACTCTTACATAAACACTCTTACATTTTTCCTTTTTTTTTTTTTATTAGATGAGTTAAGGCAGACAGATACAAAACCAACCAGAACAAGAAGTGAGCAAGAGCTATTAAATGTTCTTCTGGTGTTTCATTTTTTATTTTAGTTTTGCTTTGATTAAGTTAGGCTCCATCTTGCAAAGGTGTTATAGTAAAGAAGTCACAATATTAGTCAGTCTGCTGACTCTGTAGAAGCAGTTTTTTCCTTCTAGTGACAACTGCCTTTTTGTTTTTTTTCTTCTGTAGTGAATTTATCAGAGGGAGAAAGAGCTGAACCTGCTTTTTATTGACTAACAAAAAGATTATTCATTGTCTTCCAAAAAATAACATTTGGTAGCATTGTCTAGCTGAGACAGCGCTGAGGTAGGGCACAAGAGAGACCTCTACTCATCTGTTGTGTGCCTGTGAAACGAGTCGTATCATCTCTTCATTCCTTAGTTTCCCCAGTAGCCTAATTTGTAAAGTGTTTGAAAATGCATGGATGAATTACCTCCGTTCTGCCTTTACTGTGAGAATCCACTGTAGTCAACTAGGTTGGACAAATGCCACCAGTGGAAAAATTTGCCTGTCATACACTTAAAGAAAAAAAGACCAGTGCTGATATGCAAATAAATAAAAGAGTACAGCCTATCTTTTGAATCTCAGGCTGAGATTGTGATTTTGGCAGCTGGGAAACCCAAACACACACATTTGCCTTGAAAACTAATGAGACAAAACCATGGATCACTCCAGTGCTATTCATAATGTTACTTCTCACAGTAAATGCATATTTTGGGCCATTGGACATGAGTTATACCTATCTTATAACAGTCAGGACCCCTCCCCCCCCCCCCCCAGTATTATATGAATACACAGTGGTACAAGATGCAATCACACATCTTAGTTCAGGAAGGACTTGCTAATGTTTATAATATCTTCCACATTCAGATGGGTAGAAGACAACAGTACACAGTGCATTTTTTTGACTTGTCCCCAGTTTAATCACTGAAAAAAAATGAAGAGATACACATGTATTGGCAAAAGAGAGCCAGTGCCACATTTACAGAAATGGCTTTGCTCTAACAGCATGGTCTACAAACACCAAATACAATCCTTCCTGTATCCCTCTGTAGGGCAACAAGGTGGAAATTCCCATTCTCTGCTAATTTAGTGGAAGCTAAGAGGCTCTGGTCTTGTATTACAAAATCATTGCTCTTGTTTTCTATAGCAAGGTGCTATTGAGATATAATGAAAGTCAGAGCAAAATTGCGCTTTTATTTTCTCTGCTGTCTGTGCACTCGTTGTCAGCACCTAAGCCTATACAGACAAGGTGTTTGAGGTACCACCTGATGCAGCTCTGCTTACGTATAGTTCCTTTCCTGTACTGTTTTTGTGGTAGTGTTCCTCTGGCCCTATTTCCTACCAGAGACAGAGGCTTGCTGGAAGAAGACCAAGAAGATGAAATTTCAGCCCACTTGAAGTTAATGGCAAAACAATAATTGACTTTAACAGGGCTGTAATTTTAGCACCTAACACCATAAAGCAGCCTTCAGTACAATTGATTTCCTAAATTGCATTCACTGAATATATGGTTTATTCTAAGGGTTTCCAAATGTTAGTTGTTCAGAACGTACCCACAGCAGCCTCTGGCTTCTTTTTTCTTTCCTCTGTAACAACAAATTTCATAGTTATAATTAAGAAATTAATTTAAAGGTTTACCTGAATAAAGGATGGGATAATAGTCTGTCTAAACTCACAATGGCACAAAATGACTAGTACTAAGAACACGTAGGATTCTCAACACATGATGATTCACAATCATAAAAAACCCCACCTCATGCCCTGAAAGCAGGGCACAGAACTGTCTTCCTTAGTAGAAGTGGGTTTTAGACTGAAGAGTTGAGTCAAAACCAAGCTAAAACCCCTTACCAACTGCTTCAGGCATTGGGACTAATCCTGAACCTGAGCCTTTGTTTTGAAGTCTCATTGAACTTGAACTGGAATTGAATCAAGACAAGCGCAGTCTCAGCTGGGCCCAAATCTGATCTCAGAAGCAAATTTTGCTGGTTTTATTTCCTCCATGAAATTAGGTAGATACATCTCAAGTTATTTTATCAGCAGCACCTCAAGCTGGAGACGCTGTGGTCAGTGTGAAGACAGAAAGATGATTTATGACTAGAGGGAGGATTGAGAAAATTAAGACTTCTTTGGAATATGAGTAGATGGAACCATTTTTGCATGTAGTGAGTAGGAAGGATAACACAGGGAGATGAGCAACATGAGGCAGAGATGGTCTGACAGTGGTGTCAGGAGCAGTTACTAGATGATTAGGACTAAGCTGCACCTAAATGTGTTTCCAGATGACAGCTGTGACCCTCCAAATCCTACCCCTTACCCAAGAACTGAAACACTTTATCCATTAACACTGGCTTTTTTAGCAGTCTCACAATGGCATATATTTAGCACGTTATTGCATAATTATATATCATAACATGTAATTACATATTGCAATATGTAATACTGCATATTACATAGGATACAGTTATCCTATGCAGTGTATTATTATTCATCTAAGTATCAATAAAATGTGGTTAAGAGCTTATAGTCTCTATGTGGAATGTAAACTCATCTAATATGAAACAGTAGTAAAATCAGTATGACATATATTCAAAGGAAAATGGGTTTAACAAACAAGGTCAGTAAATTTTTGATCTGTAAACACCCAGAGTAGAACAAATGCTATTGTTTGTGTCAGATAGTCAAAGAAGGAATCAGAAAATGAACTGAGTAACCACTGAAAAATCAATTAGCATCCTGGCTGAAAGCACTAATACATAAACACGGATTTTTTTCCGAATCATAAACACATGTGAAAGAGAAACGTCTCACCTGATATCCACAAAACTGTCTAGACATGAAATGTAATGCTGCTGTTAGTAAATGCACATAACCTTTGATCAAACTACTGCAGGTAGAAACCCACAATTTTGTAAGAAAACACAAATAAAATTACAGTGTGGTTTACCAACAGGTGTTCTCTGCGTATCTTTGATTGTATTTGTTACAGGCTTATTCTGCTGAGCTGAATCCCACTAATTGTATTAGGGGGAATATCTATTTGCTTGATTTGTGTTAGTAATTGTTTCTATTTGAGTTCCAGCTTCTGAACTGCAGGTGAAACCTAGTAAAAGCACAGAAAGAGACCTCTTTCTTGCCTGACAGGACAGTGTAGCTTTGTCTCACCCACATGGTGATGCACAGCACAGGTAGGTACAGTCAGGGTGGCATGTGCTGATTGATTTGGTGGCTTGTTAGAGGCAAGATTTTATAATCTTGTGTTTTCAATTCCATACCAGCTTTCTAGAAAGCAGATGAGAAGTAAACTGTGCTCTAAGCTACACAAGGTTTCATACGAACAGGTTAAGAGCTTGTGCCAGATCTAAAGTTGCTAGCTGATTTACCCATCTTGTCAGTAGGCTATTAGAAGAGAACGTACCTTTATTAGACCTCTGGCTGAGCTAAACACAGCAGTTCCTGGAAGATATGATGTGGTTATTCCTGAAAGAACCAAACAAAATGAAACTAGCTGATCTGCAATTAATCTGGCTTCTTCTGGTCTTACTTCATAGCATGTAAAACAAGGTAAAAAAGAAGAGGTAGTTGCAGAGAGCTTATGTCCTGCCCTCAGCTCTGGCAAGCAGTCAAGCATTTATATGTGACTGATGGATGGCAAGTGTTTGCTGAAATACCCCTGAAGCTTTAATGAAGCACACCTGTGGCTAAGATGGCATTTACACAGAGAATCAGTGCAGCCATTAAAACCATCCCCTGGCTTGTACTTCTTCAAGCCCACCCTTGGTGCAAGCGTGAGGGCTCTGCTGACCTGATAGCTCCCCTGAGCAGAGGTGGTACATCCAGCTCTGGAAATGGTCCTGGTGCAGGCTGCTAAAGTGGGAGATGTTTATAGCCCCGGGGGAGCTTTATGATGATGTGTTTGTAATTTATGAGGTTGGGTTTTTTTACTTTTTTTCTTTCTATTTTTCTTTTTTTCACCTTTCCTTCCCCAATGGCTGCATTTTAAATCATCAATGTGATTTTCATTCATTCTTGTGCCAGGATATAAATCACTCACCTCCCAACAGCTATTCATGTGTCTGCAGCAAAGTGCTTTCTGTGTGGTAATTTGAAAATCAATGAGGGGAAAACTGGTACAGATCAATAATGTAGGATTTTTTGGGGTGTTTAGTGCAGAAAATGGAATAAAGGATATTCTTTGCGGATAACACATCTGTTACAGCCCATTACAAATAGGGGAACTGGGATTTAATGGTAAGTCTGGCACGTGGCACTATTATTGTCCTAACCAAATAAAGAATATGTGTTTACAAGGAATACATTAATGCTTGATGAGGCATGGATAGCACCATAAAAAATCAGTTGCTTCATGTATTTACGAGGTGAATAGTGACTATTACCAATTTTGTAGAAAAGTCTATCTTGCATTAAAAGGCTTGTGATGAGGAATTTTATAGCCACAAACACCAATGACATTAAAGAAGACAGAGCTAGATGCTGCAGAGCACATAAGGAAATATCTTGTCTGAAAAAAATGCTTTTGATGCTGTGCTGTGCTTTGAACTTTTTATTTCCCCCCCCATGGGGCTGAGGTAAGCAGACATAAATTTGGCCTTCCCAGGAGAGCCAAGCAGAGGAGCAGTGCTCCCTCCTTCATGGCAGTCACAACCCTTTCTATCTCTGAAACCTGTGATTGTCCCACTGCAGCCCCAGCGTGGTACCCTACTGCCACCGCCCTGGTTAAAAACAACCAAAGTCTTCCTGGTTCCCTTCTGCAAGGGGTGGCCCCTGAGATGCGTCCTTGGAGCACTGCAGGAAAAGGTAGCGTGATTTACAGGACGCTTTTAGAAGAAATAACCCACATTCAGAACATCTGTGTAAAGATTGTTTCTGCTTTTAGAGTGTAATGTTATTTAGTCTTCAAAAAGAGCTAAGGAGAAAGCTTTCTTGCTTATGGCAACACTTCTTGAATGGACTACCAGGGAACCTCAGATTGCATCTCCATCTGACCTGCAAAGAGGAGCCCTTTATGCAATTATATCTATTTTTTTATGGGTTTGGGAGTGGCAGAGGTGTGGAGGTGTTGATGGTAGAAGGTGGATTTTGAACAGAATGATTTTGGCAGTTTTGTACTGTGCAACCTCTCAGATTTCTGCTTCCACAGCAGTTTAACAGTAGAGTGCCCTGTAGTTGCACTTTTTTTTTTTTTTGTGTGGAAGTGCAGTGTGCTAATGTAACCCTTTTCTTACTCTAAGAAATGGGTCCCCTAAGTTGGCATGGCATGTAGTTTCTAGAATACTGTTGAATAAAGGATATGAAATATTTTACTTGACACTTCATATTGCTCCTGATTGCCAGCTTGAAAATTACAACAGCAGTGACAAAAGCTGAAAGACCCATTCTGCTGGCCTGATTCATAGGAAAACAATATATTTTTGTACAAGCTGCCACAGCAAAATCCCCTTGAAACGTTACTCAACATGACTGGATTGCAGAGTCAGGTCCTCTTTGAATAAAAGTCTTTAACTTTCAGAAGAACTGAAGGAGTATGGTTTCATCATTATAGCAAAAATAGATGCCAATGAAGAAAAGATTAATTTTCCCGTCTCTTGCTGAATCCTTGAAGACTTTATATGATTCAGTGTATTTTATGAGCTGTGTTTCCAGGAATGCTGGCAGAAAACAGGGCAATTGCTATTTCACCATCATGTCGGCTTGGTTTTAACCGGCCTCCACTGACTTTTGGAAAAACGAGGAGCAATAGGAGCCATTGACCAGCTCTGTTCGTGTATACCCCTGTATGGCTCCCCAAACTCGCCAGCTCACCTGCTTTATTGGCCTTACAGCACATACGGGCCATGTGAAATTACTCTGGGAGGGGGAGCAGGGCAAAGCGTGGGTCAACGCTGTCCTCTGAGCAGAGGAGGCAGGAGTCTTCCCAACTGCCCAGCCAGCAAAACAAGCCATTCCCAAATCTGCACGGTGCTGTGCTGTCTGGCATGCTCTTGTGCAGTATCGCTGCTACGGTGTCCTCGCAGAGGCAGCTGCCTGGATTGTAAGCTGGAAGCAAAACCCTGCCCCTTACTCTGCCTCCCCTCCTGCACCTGCCCCATTTTATATGTTTTTATGGGATGGTGACATAAAATATATGATATTTTTTTTAGCTGGCCAAGCCAGAATCTGCTATCCAGCTCATCCCAAAGGAGTGCTGCTGCATACTCTGCATATGTATCCTATTTTCTCTGGGAGTGATGCAGGTTCACAAACGTAAAGCTCCAGTGCCCCCTTAAATGCCTTATACAGCCAGGCTGTCCCCAGGGGGTTGGCAGAAAGGACCAAGAGCTTAAAAGAGGCCTCTGCCCTCCAGAGCAGTCGCTGGGTTATTCTGCCCTCCATGTTCAGACACTTTACAGCAAAATAATTTTACCTGTGTTCAAGAGAATATACTTTCTGAGTCTTAAATGCTGTTGTTTAGGTCAGTCTAGAAATCTCTCCTGCTGTCTGTAATCATGACCTGTGGTGGATGCTGAGGGAAAGGATGTGAACAGCGTGACCTTGAATTTGCTATGCTCTTTAGCTAACAGAAATCAGCTGCTTTGGGTCTTTGGAGATGAGAGTTGCATGCAGATATTCATACAGAGGTGCCACCTCTCAGACGTTCGCTCGGTCGGTTGCTTCCTAAACCCTTTTTCCTGTGGGTGACTCTCACCACAGGATGCCAGTGAATACCACGATTCTGTTCTGTGCCGTATAAAAAAAAAAAATCATTCTGCTTGTTTTTAAAATTGTTCTGGATAAATTCACTGGGAACTCTTTAGTTCTTGTATTATGAGAAATAGTCAGAATCATGACCCATTTCATCTGCTCCGTAGCACTTGGATTTTGCAAACCTACGTCACATCCTCCTGGATATGCTTCTCTCCAGGATAAAGAGTCTACAGCAGTGACCCTTCATATGGGAGCTGCTTCATCCTTCAGATGGCTTTCTCTCTACCTTTCACAGCTCTGTTTGATCTGGAAGTGGAGTGGCAAGAGCTGTGTGTGATTGCACTATGGAAACACACAGTGACAGGATGATGTTTGTCTGTGCTCTTGTCTTTCTGACCACTGCTGAATGTTGCAACACAGGCTGTGTATCTGGGCAGGCGGGCAGACTTGCCTAGTACCAGGTATGCAGCCAAACAGGTTTCAATGATTTTAGCTTTCTAGTAACTATTTCAATGATGCTAGAATCTGAATTTTTATATTCTTTAGGTTATACCCAAAATAGTGCACTGGAAAGAGGAAGGGTAAAAAAAAAACCCAAAAAAACCCCCAACCTAAATCCTTTCTAATTGTGATTCCTCGTTTTCTGATGGGACCAAACTTTATGGCCTGATTGAGTTTTACTGTGTTGGATTTTATACCTGCAACCATTCCAGTACTAAATATTACTCACCCCAGACCTCAGGAAAGTGTAATTTTATGGAATAAAGCCCACATTTGAAGGGTGAGCTGGAAAACTTGTTCTTAAACCATTTGATGAAAGCTGGGTAGAGTTCAAAACATTAAGAGGTAGTCCCAGGGAACATGGATTAGTGACCAGAATTCAAGAAAAGCAGTCAGACATGAATAATAAATTGCATTTGTTACAAGACTCTGTGGTTTCTCACATAGGCATTTACATGGTACATATAAAACTTATATGTATGAGGTACAGTTTCCAGACTTTTTTTCTTTACTTTTTGTAATTCTATTTTATAGGCAGAATTAATGTCATGTGTTTTGTCCACTTGAGCACATCTATATATCACAGCTCAGCTCCAAATGTCATGGACAATTTATGTTGTAGTACTTATAGCCAATACGCAAAACATCAACACGATGGCCATCGACCCTGGCTGGGCCCATGGGCAGCTGTGCTGAGCAAGTAACCACGCTGCTGGTGACACTATACTTTGCTCTGCCTGTCAGTCTGGGCAGTGGCATGGCAGATCAGCGTTTTACTTTTTAAATTGTGTGTTGCCAGGAGCAACATCACAGGGCATTGCTGCCTGCAGGCTGGTGTAGGGACCTAAGTCAGTGAGCTATAATCTTTGTGCTTATGCATAATAAGGTATATGCCTGCACATTGACAAAGATCACATTTGCAAAATATATTTTCCTTTCCTTTTCCATGCCACCAAGGACTAAAGGGATACATGGCAGTGGTCCCAAGAATGAAGACTTGCAGTCTCTATATGATCCAGCTGCTTCATGTGGCTGGATTCTGGGGTCTTGCTGCTTAGAAAGAGTATTAGGCAGCAGGTCTGCCCCTGGGATGTGTACTTGTAGGATCCAGAGGTAAGACACCCGTCCAAACCTCGACAGTTTGAAAATTTACAGGATTTGAAAACTGGATGCAAAGTAACAGCAATTCAAACAAATCCACTTGCATTTTTTTTTCTGTGTAAATTATAAGCAACTTGAATAGACAATTGTTATTTGATAAAACTTTAATGAAAGATGTATACTTCCCATAGAAAACATCGATATTTTATTTTAAAGAACCCTCTGTTCCTGAAATTCCTGAAAGTTCTGGGGAAGAGAAAGGTATTTTTAAAAGGTTTTTCAAAGATGAAAACAAGCCAATAACTGGTCCAATTTTCTGACCAGCAGTAATCCATGCAATTGAATGGCACTAGTGGGCTCTTTAAGGACACTCCACATATTTTCTCCTGTTTTCTCTGTTGCTTCTATCTAGGATTAGGACTATTTTTGTTTGACACTAAGTGAGCTCTTTCCTTGTAGAAGGTGATGTTTCTTCATGTATCCTTCAAGTGAATTCAGGCAGGAAGAGAACATTTTTAATGAAAATGTGCTTGCAAATATGGTCTTGCTGGAAAAAGTAATTATTTAATAGGTTTTGTGCACTAAAGTTCCTCATACTTCACATCTCCAGTGTTTTAGAAAGTGAAAAGCATGCTTCAGAGTTTCCATTCCCATTCCATATATGCTTCTTTTGAAAGAGCATTTCACAGGCTGTTGGCCTCTTTGCAGATCTGGAATACCACGGCTACGGTAATGTTGAAATGCATGGATAAAGCTGTCTCTGTGTTGACTTTTATATGGATTAAGAAATATTGCAGATTAAGCTGAAGCTATTTTAATCATCTGCAGCAAAAACACTGAACACATAATCTGGAAGAACTAGGTAGCAAAATAGTGCAAAAATATACCTGTTGCTCTGAGAACAAGACATAGTATAAAAATCTTTACTATAAAAATTATCCAAAGCTCAGGCTTCCCTGTCTCCTTATACAAGCAGAATCAAATGGATGGAAGAGGGAAGAGAGGTGAAATGGTGAGAGCAGGTCTATGAAAAGATAGATCTTTTTCCAAAAAAATTGTTAAAAAAAAATCGTGGAACTGAAACCATGAAATGGGGACAGAAAAAATCATTACATGACTTAGCCATGTTCCTGTCATATAGTCATCCCTGCTGCTATGCAGTCTGAAGCAACGTGACTGCAAATTGCATGTAGGGAAACTCCATTGATAATTATATTGCAGCATATAAGACTATCAAGTGTCATTCATATACCGATTGTATACTGCTAGTTGTGCTGTCCAGGCTCAGAGAGGTGAGCATCTTCTGGATTTGTGGCTAACTTAAATGAATAAATTTCTTCTTAGCAATATGAATCATAAAACAGGTTAGCTAGGAACAACATCTGCCTACCAATGAGCCAGGCCCTCAGGGGTGAAGGTGGCCTTGCCCTTTAGTCCAGCCATACACAAGTCATATTCTGATATTTGAGGGATTAAAGGGTAGATCACTATGGTTTCATTAACATTTGTTATTTGTTAATTTGGATAGCAATTGTTTGTTAGTTTTAGCTGTTCTGATACCAAGATTGATAGGAAATTCTTCAGATTATATTTTTCTTATGTTATTTGGGATATTTCTGTTCACTTTGGTTGAAGATAGAACACTGCGATTTCTGTGGCTGTGTTGCTATAGATCATCACCGAATACACCATTGCTCTTTGTAAGACTTTGATGTTTTGCATCAAGTATCCTAATATTTTGGTCATCTTGTTTCTCTCTGTTTCCCTTCCCTCTGGACAGGACTAAAATACACCAGATAAATAGTTGCAAAGACAACACTAAAGGACTAAGAACTGATAAAGAAAGAAAATTAGTTTTGTCTTTCCGGTTTCCTTACTTAAACAATATCTAAGCGTCTCTTCCTGAGTGCCATGGAATGTTAATAATGCCAAAGGTCTTGCTGTGATAACTTGATTTGAAGTCTCGCTATATTTTGGCCCTGGCTGTGATCTGAAGCTCTGAACTCTTTAGATTAGTAAAATCCAGAGGTGGGGTGCATGTGGAGAGAACATCTGTTTGCAACTGATGTCGTCTTTCAAAGGGTAATCTCTTATGCATGGAGTGAGGCTGTATTCCACTGCATCTCTTGCTGTGATCACTGATCATGTAGACATACCTCAAGCTAACTTTAAATGTCTCATTTGGATAGGGCTACTAGCAAAGCAGAAGACACTTGGCGTTCAGCACAGACTGAACCACCTGAATGTTTTTCTCAGTGGCTGGGTGGATTTTGATACCAGATCTAGTTTAAAACAAGATTGAACAAGTCTCTGTGTGTTTCAGTTATGGCTTTGACCACTACAAATGTGCATCCTGATTAGCATAAAGGTAAATTAAAAAGCTGTAAATAGAAAAGTTGGCTTTATATATGCTGTTATAGAAATACTATGTTACTATGTTGATGTCCAAAATACTTTTACTGCATGCTCCCAGCACTACATTAAAGACCTGATTCTTCATTCCTTTATATACTCAGTGAAGTTGCTCATTATTTACGGCAGGTAAGAATCAGGCATCAGACCTTTTGGCTTGTGGCTGCATAGGATGCCCCAGGATGCCAGCCTTTTCTAAATGGCCTTTTCCAACTGACCTTGCAAGAAAGCTCACTTTAATGACTGCACCAAAATACATATAAAAGAGCTGTGTGGCTTTTCTTGACAAATTTATCCCACATAATTTCGACAGATGGAAAATAGTATTTTGTTCATGCTCTTTTATTTTTCCCCCAGTCTTTTTTTTTTTTTTTTTTTTTCTCCAGAATGATCTTTAAGCAAAAATACTTGCTGAGAAGCCAGGGAAGCATCATGCCTTTATACAAGCCTTGAGGCCATGTTTTTTTTCCTGCTTACAGTGCCTTATCAGGACCTGGTTGTTTCAGGACTGCCTCCTTCCTTTTCCACATTATCTTTGCAGGAAAAGAAAGGGTCAGCTTCCATCTTGCTGCCCTCTCAATGATCTTTCCAGAACTTGTGCTTATCAATTCTCCTTCCTGCCTGCAGGTCCAGCATCACAGAGGAAAGGAAATGAGCTGAGGGGAAGATTGCTGCTCCTTCCCTCCACACAGGTAGAGGTAGGTCTGCACACATGGGTTTTCTCTCTGTCTTTGGCTTCGTATAGCAGAATCTCAGGAAAAAAATAATAACTCAGGTTGGAAGGGACATCTGCCTCCAGTCCAGCCTTCTGCTCAAATCAGAGACAACTTTGAAGACCAGCTTCAGAGTTCTCTGTGCTTTCTCGTGAGGTAGTTGCAGACAGTAATAGTATCTTTTTCTTGAAGGTAATCAGTCCTAAGTCTTGTAGTTTCTCCTTGTACACAGTGTGCTCCAGCCCCCAGCCAGGTTGGTTGCCCTTGCTGTGCTCATTCCAGTATGTCCATGCCTCCCTTGCACTGGGGAGCCCAGAAGCAGACCCAACACTCCAGATATGTCTTGCCTGGGCTGAATAGAGAGCAAAGACCACCTTCTGCGACATGCTGGTCAAGCTCCCATTAATGTAGCCCAAGATGTCGTTGGCTGCCTTTGCCAGAAGGGCACAATAATGACCTGTGGTGAATGTGCTGTCCAAAAAGACCTCCCTGTCCTTGGCCAACTGCTTTCCAGCTGGTGGGTCCTCAGTGTGTACCACTGCATGGACTTATTCCTCCCGAGTGTGCAGCTTCACATTTCTCTCTGTTGACTTTGATAAGGTGACCACTTTTCCAACTTACTGTGGTCCCTCTGAATGGTAGCCCTGCCTCCCAGTGTACTGACTGTTTCCTCAAGTACCCAGCTTTGGTGTCACGTGTCAGCTCCTGACTTTTCCTTTGGGTTATTGTTTTTTATTATTATTATTATTGTTCATTATAGGGAGGATTCAAAGACTTTGGCTATAAGTATAGCCAAAAAAATCCCCCCATCTGTATAAGTAAGTTAGACACGGCCTCTACTGTTCCAAAACATGATGGCTAGCTGACACGCAAAAGGTTCCTGAAAAGGGTGGCTGCATTTGTGTATAACAGTCCTCCTTGGACCAGATTGCATCCTGAGTTATGCCTGGGAATTGTCTGGGAGTATTTTAGCTTCCCTGGGCCAAAGCCACACCAAAGACTTCTCCAACAGTTCAGCACTGTAGGTGGCTGAACATAAGTGCCCAGAGATACTGCCTGGAGATATTTAGTTTACTACTATAGGCACAGCATCCAGGTTCAGTCACATTTATCAACCGGACGATCTTCTTGTGTTAGAAAGAACAGAACCTTGTCCTCTTGAAAGCTAATTAGCTGTAAAGTGGCAACAAAATTATAACTCAGATCCATTCTCATCCGAATGCAGCAAGGTCAGGTGAAGAGTTTAGTGTTTTCAGGCCTGTTGTTAGGGCCATGAAACATAAGGTTTTGTGTGTTAATTTTCCCACTCTTAGGCAAAGCATAGAACAGTGGGTACTTGGTGATATGCTGTAGTTATGGCTGGTCTACACTTAGTGAACCATCCAAGCAAGCTTGATACACACTAAATATGAAGGCTTGCTTCACTAAGAACTGATTGCTGCTGTAGATTTCTCTCCATTAGGACTTTCTTCTCTTTCCCATCCTTTCCTTTTCCTTGCCAAATGGTCTAGGAACTCCTCCCAACACCACAAACCCCAGACCCATGGTCTCCTACAGCACATACACAAACACTTCCTCTCCTACTGCAGGTGACTTAGGACATCCCCACTTTCCCCCAGAGATGACTCCTAACTTTACAGCCTTAATCTCTTTTTTGCTGCCCTTGCTTTAGTTTATGGTCTGTCTCATGTTTTCCAGTATAGATGCATGTGACGTCTTTCTAGTGTTAGCCAAAACAAGACAATTTCCTTCCAGAAGAACTGGCACAGTACTTCTCTTGGAACCTGGCATCAATTTGATGGGAACACTTAAGGACGTAGTAACTAAAGTAGATCTGCAACCAGATAGGAGGGAACAGTAACCCTTGATAGGTGGTGACAGGGAGAGAAAATAGCCTGGAAAAGAGAGGAAGTGGTGTGGGGGGTAGTAATATCTTTGGCTGGCAAAACTGTAGAAGAAGAGTCTGTGGGTCTTTGTCTGCAGCCTCATTAGTTCTGTGTTTGCATTATAATTCTGAGGCAAACAAGAAGCACCCCTGTGGCTCTATCCCTCCCACAGTGCCTGCTGTCCTGCTTCCATTTAGCAAATGTGACCTTCTTTGTCCTTATGTGTTGCGCTTCCAACTTTTTCAGCTCTTTGTCCACAACAAGTGCTAAATGAAATTAAAAATAAAACAGAAGCATAAGCCAAACTGCACCCTGTTGTATTACAACCATGTGTCCTATAACCACAATAAAATTCTACTGTGATAAATCTTTAAATAGGGGTCAATAAAGCAATAATACTGTGCAGTGGAAACTGATCATTTCACATAATGACTGATTTATTACACCATTAACTTGTCCTTAGCTTTGTCTTAGGGCAGTTTACTAAGTGAGTGCTTGTTAACTACTGAAATTAACTGTTTCTTGGGGAAAATACTCCAATGAGTCTGTAAGTTATTGACAGGTGTAAGATTAGTCCTTCAGTCTACCATAACAGTAAAGACTGTAGTGCAAAAGAAAAACATGGATAATTTGAACCTTTTCTGTCATTAAGGTATCAAAGATAACATGTGAATGTATGAAAGTAACTGCAATGAGTAAATAATAGGCTACAGTAACTGATGGTAAAAAAATTAGCCTTTGGGAGATGGATTATTTTTGTTTAGTTGCAGCAGGTATGAAGTTCAAATGAGTGATGAAAACCTAGCAGGCAATGCCTTTGGCCAGTGGAGGCTTGTCATGGCACTCCTTCTGACTGATTGTGTCACGAAAGAGATGTTGCAGGAGGGTAGAGCAAGGCCATGTCAAGAGTAAGAAATTTAAAGCTTTATGAAAGGAAGTAATATGACTGTGGTAGCAGAGCACAGTTCTCCGAGACCCAGTAACTGCTGTCCCAGAGTCCTGTATGTTCTCCTGGGTGGTCAGGAGGAACCAGTCTCTGACTCCTACCCTCCCCAGAGGGACAGCGTCCCTTCACTCATACCTATCCTGTCTTTGTCACTGACATTGAAGTGCTTCAAAATGTTATTTGGCTGAAGAGGTGTGGGCTAGCTCATATTCAGGATGGGACCTAAACCTCAGGGTGGATTATCCTGCACGGAGATGTGCTTACCAAGTCAACTATTTGCTCCAGAGTGGAGTTAACGTATGTGCAGTGGAGATAGGACCTTAGTGTGGAGCAGTGGGCTGACTGTAGGGATGCAGCTTTAAGAACATACATGGAAGGGAATCAAATATGTTTGTGACAGTTTTCTGACACAGAGGCCAGCTGGTGTGGAATGGACTTTGGCCATGCAATTAAACCTTTTAGCTTCCAAACCAGGTGTCAGCACTCAAATTGAGCTTGGTCCCTGACCTGTGCTCAGGAGAGAACTATTTTTGGAGAGCACTGCTTTGCATTGAAACCATGCCAGGGTCTGCTCCAATAGTACCGGGGGCTGATTGCATTCTATTGCCCTGAAGCATTTCCTGACACTAATTTATTTTATGTATGTAGTTTTAGAGCTTTAGGGGGCTGAGGAAAGTTATCTGGGATCTGTACAACCATCATGATTTTTTATTTCATGCTAGTGCAGCTCCACTGACTACAGTGAGCTTACTCTACATTCACCCTGGTTTGATTGAGATAAAAAAATTTCTTACTTGATTTTGGAAGAAAAAATGTCCACTTTCTCCTGCTTATAGTTCAGTCTTCCAAAATTTAATGCATGGGTAAAGCCCAGCTTTCTAATAAGCTGATTAAATTACGAACATACCCCTACACAGGAAAATTATCTATAATTCGGATGTAGCAGAAATGGGCTTATTACAGAGAAAGTTTGTTAGCAGTGGTGTACAAATTGCCAAAGATGATTATGAGAGGAAACATCAGAAGGAGCAAGAAAAGAAGTATCTCATAATGGAGGTATGTGTGGAGAGCCAGGAAAGAGCAGAAATGTGTGGAATAGTGATACTGGAAGTGGAAATACACATGGAAAGAGTTAAGATTGAGCAGAAATGAAAAAAAGATCAAGACAGCATAGACATTATTACAGGTGGCAGATAGGAGACCTGGAAATAGAAAAATGTGAAGGGACAAGGAAATGAAGTAAGCAAGGCTATAAGGTAGTGACGAGAGAAGCTGGGGTACTAAGTGAGGAAACGAGATATGTACCCAGTTTGAAGCAGGCACTTGAGGCTTGGGAATGGGGACACAGAGAAGAAATCTGGAACCAGCCATGGAGCTGCTGAGATGTGGGGCTCAGGTGGGGAACTGGAGGAGTCAGAGTGCTTGGGAAACACAAAGGAAAGGGAAGGAGACCTTGACACTGGAGAAAAGATTGGCAGAAAAAGCCCTGGCATGAAGGGAACGGAGCACTGATGGAAGCTCTGGCATATGCATGAGTTGGCCACGTTGAGGGGAGAAGGAAGGTGGACGTGAATCATCTGCCATTACAGAGTGTGCGAGAGGGTGCTCTGCAAGAGCGAGGGGGGGAAGGCAGCAGGCAGGCTCTGCTGAGGGGGAGAAGGAGAGGAAACTTAAGAGTCCCTGTTGGATGCAATGAAGTGTGTGACACACTAGGCTTTAAAATGCTTATAAATCAGTGTCAGGAACAAGTCTGCCAACAATTGCAGGATGAGAAAAATAGAAACTGAAAACCTCACTATCATCCTGGGAAAGAACACATTTTTAAATGCTGCCTGCCTCCTACACGAAGCTGAGTACATCTGAAAATATCCCCTAATTTGCATACAAATAGCTACACAAATTGGACTTGATCTTGCTTTCGGTTGCAGACAGAGGCATGGGAACAAGAGGCAGCACAGTGCAGTGAATGTTGTGCCGGACTTAGTCTGCAGCTCTCCTCCAGCCTCACTTTCTGATCTTGGGTGGGAGGCCCTTTGGACAAAAAGTGGCAGGAAGAATCTTTTATGTTCAAGAGGAGCATAGGTGTAGTTACTGGGGACAGTGGAGACCGTATCCTTGAGAAAGCTGTCTTTTTGGGTTATTTAGAGTAAGACTGTCTTCCTTAATTTTGGATGGTAAAAAGTTATGCACCTAAGTCTGAGACAATTACCTTAGGCTTGATTGATACTGAAAGGAGGAAAATAGGTGGAAAGCCATTCTTCTGACCTATTATAATTGCCTGTCATAGCATAAAATGAATTGCCCTTGGGAGATGGGGTCTATAAACAGTCATAAAAGGAACATAATCTAAGTACATTGGATTCAAATGTCCAAATGGTAGGCATCTGAATTACAGCAGATGACTCCAGCCCAAATTGTCTTTCTTTCAGAAGTTTGTCTGAAAATACTTAGTGGCAATACTTAACGTTCCCTGTAAATGTTTTTCAGAGCTTGAAATGTGACGTGTAAACATACCCTATAGTATAAATAGTAAAAATATCCCCAAATTCCATGTTTTTGCACTTGAAAAATCAGGTTTTGTGACAACATTGAAATTTCAACATTTCAAAGTGTTTTTCTCACTCCTTTTTTTCCTCCAACTTTAATAATTTGAAACAAAAATATTGATTTGTAACTCCTATGCAGGCCAAGTCACACTGCATGCAGATGATTAAGTTTTCTTCTAGGAATATTAAGTCTATTATTAGAAAGTAGCTTCTTTGGCAGAGTTATTAAAAATCTCAAATAGAAATAAAATCTCTTTATAAGCTCTCACATATACTGGAAAAAAAATCCCATTTTTTGGATTAAGTTATTTCCCAGCCAACACTTGGAAATGTTTTTACTGAAAGGTGACATTGTGTGTGTGGGATCCAGGTCAGTTATGTTTAGCCATTTATTGGCTGTCTAAACCATTTGTTTCCTACTCTAGCTGGTAGAGAGGTGTCCCTGAAGTCAACTCATTCCACACTTAAAATAGGCACCCAGGGCAAATGAGATTGATTCTTTGTAGGTGCAACTCTTCCATACTGACTACTGAGAGATCACAGTTTAGACAAAGAGGATATTTATGTGCCTATAGCGAAGACAAATGTCTCATGTGGTGTGCTCTACTTGAAAACTTATGGCCATTGATTTCAAAAGACCCCAGGATCACTGGTGTTACTGCTGCCTTCACAGCATCTTCTCTAGGAATTCAGAGGTAGTGAGACTACCAGCATCACTGGATCCACTCTTGTATGGCAAGCAGTGATCACAAAAAACCATGTCTTCAGACCTTTTTTAAATGCAACCAGGCTCTGCATCTCCTCATTCCTGAAGCACACTCTTCCTTTTGGGAGGCTGTTCTATAGCATCAGTCTTATTTGCTTTTAAGTTTGCCTGTAGAAGAATGAAGCTGAGTTAATTATCATTGATAATATACAACTGTGGGCTGGCTTCAGGGGCGGCGGGTTGGCCAGTGTAGATAAGGTGCAGCTGTGGCTGGTTCTGTTAAGTGGTTGAGAGGCAATGGAGAGAGAGCAGCCGAGGAAGAGACAGAGGAGAAACAGGGAGAAGAGAGGAAAGAGAATGAGCGTCCTGGGTGAGAAGAGACACTAGGAGAAGGCAGCAGAGGGACTGGTGTGAATAGTATGTTGGTATGTGATAGTAAAAGAACTTGTTGCAGCTGGCTAGTCTGGAGAGTGCTGGGACATTTGCTGGTACTGCTTGTTCCAGCAAGAGGGATGATCAGCAGGTATTTGCTGTTCCTGCCCTGCTCTTTCCCTGCTTGAGGCCCGTGCTGTGTACCTGGCTTCTTGGCAGACTGCACAGCCCTCTGTGCTCTGTATGTGTCTGGCTGACAAACCTGCTGGATCTCCTTAGTAAAAGCCTACAACCATGTTCAGACTTTTTTTTTTTCTGATACCAATATGCATGTGTTGTCCTTTCTCTTTGCCTTGTGGCTGTACTTCTCCCTATTTTCTGTTTTGATACTGAATAGTCTGCATTTCAGTTTATATTCTTCTCCAGTTTCTGGTTCTCGGGTATCTCAATCACCTCCCATTGCTTTACCCCATAGGGTTAGTTTCTCTCATACTCATTGTTACCTAGCCTCCTTTTTTTACCCCCCTGTTGTGTTTTCCAGTGCAGGGAACCTGTTCCTCAGCACTCTTTTTGTATAGCTTGCTTCTCTTTCTGGTTTATCATGCTCCCATTTGTGGGAAACCATCTTCATGTAAATTATGCCTTGTCTTTTTGTCCTCCTGTACTTTTCCTGCTTTTAAAACTTCAGATACTTCAGCTAAAACATGTCTAAAAGCCTCATTCCCTGGACAAATATCTGAATAACCTGTCAGTGCAGTGTTTGTGGGGAGGTGTCTGATGTCTGAGTAGAACAGTTCCATCAAATACCATAGCAGTTTCTTAAATTGTATCTCCATTAATGGGTGGTTGTTACACCCATCAGTTCTCAGGAGGTACAGCCCTCCCCGTAACAATAAATAGTTCCCTTGCTAGAACTCCTATGTTGTTATTCCTTTGCCAGAGCTGAGCTGTACTGGAGCCACAGGAAGTCAAAGCCTTTTAACTGCGCTCAACATTAAACTGCTGCAGGTGGTTAAATGTTTTGCCCAGATAGTGTTACAGACTTGGAACTAGCTAGTGTAAATACAACCCTGTCATCAGCTGTAGATGCAGAGAGAGAGGCCTTTTCCATACCTTTGATGTTGGCATCGTAACGCACATAGATATTCATGTCACTGGTCAAAAAACAGGAGCAAACAGGAAGGACATGGGAAAGCTCACACTGAAAAAAAATCAGGGAGAAGTACCAAAAGGAGCTGGGCAGAAATCACTCTTGCTGTGCTCACTTGAGAGGGTGCTGCATTTCCTACAGGACCTCTCTGATGGGCTGGATGTTGTGCTGGCCCTTTCCCTCGCAGCAGACCCTGCCTGAGTATTGCCTCAGCCTTGTGGAGGTTTCTTCTGATATTACAGAGCCTGCAGGGCTGTGGCAGCGGAGCGACCTCCTTTGCTCACTTGGTGAATGGCTTCAGATTGAGATTGAAGGGAGTTTGTACACAAGGGGCTCCAGAATATGTGCACAAGCTTTTACAAGACTTCTCGGGCAATTTGCCAAAAGGTTAGCAGCTTTAGACTAGATTGATTTTTCTTAACCTCCCACTGTGAGATAAAACCAAGTATCTGATAGTGGCAGCCACTGAAAGAGGATGTAGAAGTGTAGCCCTAGCAGAGCAGGAGATTGGTATGGGGTGTAAAGGAGGGTGTTTGAGCTGAGAGGCAGAGGTACTTCTGAGGCCAGTGCTGGCTGCACCTAACCACTTTCTGTTTCTAGGAAGCGATTTATGACTTACAAACATTCAAAATTCAACTTGAAACCAGTGGCAAATTTAGGTCAAATTGAAAGAACAGCTCTGATGGAACAAAAGCAAGCAAACAAAAAATCCAAAAAAAGGTGTTGGCAATGTCAAAGAGATTAGTTTCAGCATTCTCCAAATGCAATGTTTCATATTTTTGAGATGGATTCAAAAAAAGCATCTGCTGAAGGAATTCCCGCTCTCACGATCCTGGTGATTAGGGCACTAGCCCAACGTGCTGAAGACCCCAAAATCTATCCCTATCTGATTCTGCAAGGGAATCAGGATATCTACTTTCTTCTTCTAAGGAGGCTTTTCCCACTGAGCAATCAAGTACTGAATCTTTAGTTTTCTTTCTCTCTGTTGGACCTATTCCACTTTGAAATCAGATTGTTATAAACAAATATTCACTGGGAAGGAGAGAGACTCCACAGGCTGGGAGTCTAGAGGAGCGAAAGGTGAGCTCAGCTCTTTCTTCCAAGTTGCGTGTCAAGGGGGAGTTGGGCCCAGGCAAGTGCTTTTATCAGCTTACTCTGGAGAGAAGCACCAAGTGCTGCCACATCCTTCTCATATTTCTTTGAATGGCTCTACAGACTAGCTTTTCATGCATGCTTTTTCTTTTTCTTTACTTTTTTTGTGGGTTTTTTTTTTTAATATGGTGCAATATCTGGAAATTAGAAGAAACATAATTTCCACCCAAATGAAATTTTTCATGGTTTGTTCTATCCAAACACTATATTATTTTGTGATGCTTTTTTCCCTCCAGATTTTCGTTTTGCTTCCTCAACTTTTCGGTTCATGCGCTGAACCAAATAATAAGTCATTCTTGTGGCACGTATTCAGCTTCCTACTGGACTTCCAATTCAGTGGAAACTTATAAAGTAGAATCATATATTTTACATTTTCTTTTCTCCACAGGAGTGGGTGACTGAATCTTCCTTTTATTTATGTCCTTGTTTAATAGCATTACACTGATTTTGTTAAGTCACCATTTCTGCATCAGAAATAATGATCTCATGGTCTCACCCATTAAAAATAATTCATGAAAGGTACAAGCCCCACAGTTTGTATTACTCTCCCATTATTCCATTTTTCTGGGACCTTTTTCTTTCTGTCGTGCTTTGTTGTAACAGGCAGAGAATAAAACTGTTTGCAATAATTTCTAGGCTGTTTTGCATAGTATGTTGTGTTTCAAATCCTTTAATCCTTCAAGTAAGAAACAAATCCTAACTTTACAACATTGGCCTGCCAAGAACTTGTGGGAATGAAGGATTTAGAAAGCCTATGGTAAAGGGATTACTAAACATTACTATCGCTTAATGACTATTACTATGGGCAAATTCAGATGCCAGTGTAAAATCAACACATTCAGCAAGCAGTAGGAGAGATATAATAGAGAGGAAAAATTAGGATCAGTAAATTTTCTAACTAGGAGCCAGGCTATTTGTGGGAGGATATAATTTCATTAACATGTGGCAACTCAAATCTCAGGCATGTCAAATCTTCAGGATGCACCAAACTCTTTGATGACTGTCAAGGGAGGGAAAAGAACAACTTGGCTACTTGGTTGGCTAAATATGGAGCATGTTCCCTATTACCTGTTTTCTGCATGCTTGATGTGGAGAAGATCTGCAGTGAAGAAGTCTGGGCATGCCCTACTGCCCATCTAGAGCCTTCCTTATTACCATGGTGGTTGTCACCAGTGGGGTAGGATGCAGAAACCCAGTGACTGAAGTAGAATTTTCCATGAAGCTGTGCATGCTGTTTCCATCTACCGAGCAGCTGATAACTGTGATGCAGAACCACAGCTCAAAATAGAGGAATAATGATGGAGGTGGGCAAGAGGGGCTCTTGAGCTCTGCCTTGTTGCGTGCTCTCGCTTTCCCACATTTCACATTTTCTCATCTATTGAAATAAAGACAATGGTAATTAACTGCGTACCTCTCATAGGTGATGTGAAGTTTAATTGGTGCATGTACTCTTCAGCTGCAAGATAACTTAGTGCTGTGTTGCTGTAATGCCGCTTTCTAATCTTGTGTGAGAAACGAGACACATTACTCAGAAACTGCTTGTATCCAAAAAGTGGGAGAGGCAGAAGAGGGTGAAGTAAAAGAGCTCTTGCTGGCATGGTTTTCAGCGTGTTGATAGTAATGGTCTGGAATGAAAAGGCTAGTCAGTAAAACCATCCTTGCTAAATCTGTCCATTAGGAATAAAAGAATTTTGAACGTTTACCAAATGTACACAGATATACTTGCACTTCTAGTGACTTACTGGATATAATACAGTAAGACTACCTCAATAGCAATAACATTTTTCACAAGAAATGTAACTCTAAAATCTTCTGCTCTTGGTGTAAACAGTGCATTTATAGTCTGCTTGGCAGCGAAGGTAATTATCTCCTAATGAACACAGAATGGTGGTTAGGGAACAATCATGATAAAGGAAGAGAAGTAACTATTTTTTTAAATGGAATTATACATGTCTTGCTCTTATTATGATAATTTGCTTTTCTCCTGTTATGCTTCTTTTCTATATTCCACTAGACTATTAAATCAATAACAGTCTCTACAGTGTCTGAAAAAAAGTTCAAGACAAATGAACTTTTCCCATATGGATGTAATATTTGCAGCCATAAATAAATTCTTAAGGGTTTTGTCAGGCTTTTCACACACCCACAGATTCTGCTATCAGCCAGTAAATCTTTGTTTAAGACACTATGAGATCAGATTTCCCTGGATGAAGTGTTGGCCAAAATGGGGAGAAAATAACATTGCAGAGAAGCTAGTATTTCCAGGTTCTGCCTTCCCCTCCAACCCAAGAAGAATATTCTTTTCCCCTCTGCTTTTCTTCAGGATTTCCTACCATGGTGTCTACTTGGAGTTGGGAAGGAGAAGCAGATAGTGCCCTTGGTGTGCTTTTTTTTTTTTTTTTCTAATAGCAGAGGGGATTTGAAAAGTCAGGCATCCAGCAGGTCATCTGGAATCATTGCTGTCTTTTCCTCTTCTAGCAGGACATCTGCTCAGCTAGCTCAGTCCCTGTGCAATAGCACAAAAAAAGCCTCCATGATTTCTCCAGTGATGTTTGAGAGTATCACTTGAGATTCCTCTGTAGCATACACCGGGGTCCTATAAATGCTTTCAAGAAAGGTTTGCTTGCAGCTATTCACATAATACTTCATATAATATTGCACTTTCCTATAGACCATAGCTCTCCACCTCTAAAAACTCTGCCTGGGAGTCAGATATGCAGATACTAATGTAGTGCGGTTGCAGGGAATACCATGGTCTCATCAGTGACTCTGTCAGACAAAAATAAAACAGTACCCTTTTTATCACAGGAAGAAAGAATATGATATATAGAACCTCATCATCTTCCTGGAAGTCAGAGCAATGCTCTGTATGCTGTTTAATCCTGAATAACCTGTTTATTTTTTTATCTAGGGCTGTTAGTGATTTATTTTGGGGGAGCGGCTTCTTTTACACACAATACTTCCTTCAGAGTTTTTTCCTTTTGAAGCCATGGCAACTGTAGCCATGGCATTTACCACCTATAAGAATTATTAATACTCCACAGTTGAGCTGGTTTTAGTAATTAACAGATGAAAGGCAATGGCTCAATAACAGTAATACCTCTAATCAGCAGGGTGTATCTTACATGTGTACTGGACTTCTGTACACAGCAGAATCTGGTGATGTCAGCTACACATTAGTTCCTACAGTCACAGTAAAATAAATACCACTGAGGGACTCTGTAAAGTCCCTACTCATTCTTCTGCCCTGAAGCAGGATAAGTTACAGGATTAGTTATCACTCTGCTAACATCCTGACTGAATTTTGCACAACCTGTTCTTACAACATTCCTGTGATGGAGATTCCCCACCTACCTAGGCAGGTTTGACAGTCTCATTCCAGTGTTCTGTTATCTTCACTGTTTACCCTTTTCATCCTGGTGTTCAACTGGAGTCTGCACCCTGCACCTCTTAATTCTTGTCTTATCCGGACATGGAGAACAACTTTGATGCCTTTTCCTTAAGGCAGTCTTGATGAAATTGAATGCTGTTCTAGGAAAACAGCAAAAATGAGAGGCACGTGCCTGCAAACCATCTTTCATATGAATGGTTTATGAGCTTCCATGAGCCAATTTACATGATTCTTGCTCACAAGTAGAGTTTTGCAGCCTGACCAGCGTGGCTAGCTAAGTCTCTAGTTGGTGGTGTCCACGGGCCCTGCATGCAGCCCATTGCAATACCTTGTGGTGGAATTAAGAAACACTGAGTGATACACAGGTTGCAACTCCTACATCAAATACGGGTGGGACCCGAATAAACATAAATCATGGTGGGCCTATTTCCAGATGAAATGTTGCATGGACTATTTTTCAGTGAGATTTTTAATGAATCTTCTAATGCATCATCAGCAGCTGATCATAGCATTTAGGAATCGGTAAATTATTGAAATTTACCTTTGAAATTTAATTTAATAAAATATGCCAGGAAGTCTGGAAAGAGATGGTATAAATATATTTACTGAATGCTCATCTGTTTACCTTTTAATCATTATGCTTAGTCTTGATAGAACCACACTCGGTGGTTCACTCACAGTGGCAGGACTGACTTTACTTCTCTGACCTTTCATATGACCCCAGACAAATTGTTAATAGAGAATTTCCTCTCCCCCAAAAAAGGGTCTGCTTTTGAATTTTCACAGCAACAAGTCAAATGTCAATAATTGTTGAACAAATTCACATGCAAGATATTTGTGTGAGTTTGTGAATAACCCCAAAAGACTGACTAACCACACATAGAATTTCAGAAAAAGGAATTCAGATTCAGGAGACGTGGGATTTCCACCAGGAATATGCAATGGCCCCAAATTCACTGGCTCGCATTAAAGTTCACATTACAGTACTTTTAATTGTAACGCTTAGGTGGGATTAATAGTTTTGCTCAGCAAGAAAACTGAGTCTCTTGAAGTTTAAGCAATGTGTACGTGGGGACTTGCCAAGTTCCTTTCAGAACTAGCGTTCAACACACCAGACCTGTACATTCAGCACAAAGTAAATTAATAATTTTTTCAGACATGGTTTTATAGATCTGAGCTTATCACCTAACCCCTTGTTCTGTGTTTATACACTAGACAGTAGGGCCTAAACTTTGCCCCTCCTTTATCAGTTACATAAAATTCAGGACTTGACACTTTCCAAGGTAGCAATGGCTGAAGACATCTGGCATCCCTTTTTATGTTCAGATCTTGCCTATGAAAAGCATCATGACAGATTTGAAAACAGAGGCAGTATAACTGGGCATTACCTAGATAATGTGCCAGATGTGCAATTAAGTTTGATGCAATATTAAACTCCTCTTGGTTAATTAACAAATTTGGATATCTCAGCTATATCCTGCTGAAGAATTAGCCAGTCAATACCCCAAAGTGCAGTGCATGTTTTGAAGCTGTCTATTACCAAAAGCCATTAACAGATAGACATACATTAAGAGATCTGTCATGGGACTGAGCATCCGGATACCTCTCACAGCCCTATCACAGTATGGGTAAGGCTTTATCTACACAGCAGAATTAAGACAGGGCTATAGCCTGTGCTAGGGTACCTGTGCTAATGTACCCTCTACATCTTCAGTAACAACCAAGACAAGCGACAACATTGACAAGATTGTACTGTGGTGTAGCCATGAAAGTCTGTTATACTGTGTCTTGTTACTGATCTTTATCTGTTCTAGCAAAATCAAGGTAGGACAGATGTGCTACCTTATGCTGCAAACACACATCCATTTAACTGTGAGGCATGCACAGAAACATTGATTCCAATGCTGAAAAAAAGTGGTGGGCTGGAGTGAGCGGCATAATCCAGGAAAAGAGGCCAGCTGGAAACTAATTTCCTGCTGCCTTTATTACTCTAAAAACTAAATCAGTTTTTGTGTCTGGATGGGGCTGCTGAAAAGCACAACTTTTAAAAAGTTACTTTTCTTCCCACTTCAAACTCCTGAATCTAAACAAGTTCCATGCACTTCTTTCTGGAAGAACAGCTTTAGAAAAACCACTGGATTGAAACAGCCCAAGCCAGCATAAGAGTAAGAATTTCCATTGGTGAATACTAGTCAGATAGAAATAGCTTGTTTAGTGGGGAAAAACAGTAGGAGAAAAATTAGTCCTTAACAGAAAAATAACCCATGTATTTTATTTCTCATTAATGGTGGAGCTTTGTAAGCAGGGCAGTACATCATATCTTTGCATTCTCTCTCTGTCTAAACCATGGAATCATGAAATAAATATGTTTGTCTCCTTGAATATCCTTCTCAGTTGCACTTTTCCCACTAGTCTTTGCTGGAATTCCTTCTAATATTCCAAACCTCTGCCAAGACGTTAAACAGCTTTTTCTTCTCCTGGAAGAAGAGAACTACCACAAAATTTTTTCCTTCTTTTCCTCCAAAAAACTTTTTTTTTCATATGGGATTTGGAAAAGACTGTTCACTTTGGGATTTATCTTTGACAGCAATGGGTTCTAGATTTACAGAATTTTTAAGATCTAGTAATTTGGGAAACAAAAGAACTAATTGAAATGTGTGCCTTATCAAGATACAGATCTGACAGTGTCTTAAGCTGGGGATGTGGATTTTTTTAGCTGGAGAAAATAAGTCTGTGTCTGTATAATTTTTAAAGTAGCTTTTTTTTTCTGTATTTTTGCCAAACGGTGGCATGGAAAAAAACCCCTGTGTGTGTGTCTGTTGAAGGAAAGCAGAGCGGTTCTGTCATTAGATCCACCGGTATTCCCACAGAAGATTCCTACAGCAGATTCCTGTAGGAATGGTGACCAGTCGGGCCATGAGAAACCATAACGGGCTCTGTTAAAGGAAGTGTCAGACTGGCAAGGAGAATTCCCTTGGCCACATGTAAATATGACATGAAGCAAATTATTTCTGTATCTAGTCACTGCAATAGGCATGTGAATATGATGTATGGTGTCCCAGGAAAACCATCTGCACAAAGTCCTCCCACAGCACAGTGTTTCCTTTGCAGGCACCTTGCCTTCCACCTTTTGTTTCTATTAACAGCATCAGAGTCCTAGAAAGACCCCAAAGAAATGCTGCCTGCCATGCCACCCTGCTGCAAAAGCTGGTGGGATGGATGAGGATGCCTGGCCCCACTGCAAGGGATGTGCTAATGGATTAAACAAAGCCAAGTTCTTCTCCCTGGAAGCCAAGCCAGCTGGGCTGGCTCAGAGCTACCTGAAGCCACCTGTACAGTGAAAGTGGTGTGGCTGAGTCAAATACGTTGTGGCCCTTTCGTAACAGGGCAGATGTAGCTGGTGGGTCTAACTTTTCAGAAAATTTAACGGTCACCAAAAGAACAACACAAAACAAACCCACAAAATGCAGAAACAAATCTAGAAAAACAAAGAAGCTCAAAGGTAGGAGGAGTACTTTAATGGAGATCAGTAAGCTGGAGACTAGTTGAGACATGCTAGTTGTGGCAGCTTTTGAAAGAGAGGGAAGAAGAAACCACAAAAGGAGTAACATTTTCTGTTGAAGATAACTAGAGAGACCTGAGGAATTAGATGAGGTTAAATTCAAGGGCTCTGAGTCATTCAGAATAATGCAGATAACACTGTACCATCCCTGCTGGTGTAATGGAAAGCCTTTTATTGTAACTGTATGGAAGTGGTGGGTTAGATAAGAATAACCATGTAAGCAGGCTGGTTTGTCGCTTTAATATACCTCTTTCACCTCTAGTGTCTAAAAATTTCCTTATAAATATGAAGTAAAACACACCTGGGTTTTGAAATACCATTGCTCATAGTATCTCTGGCGGTAGATTCTCAAAATGTAGCTGTAAAGGCTCTTGGAGTCACTTGAATTTACCTGGTAAAGCAAAGGAGGGATGCTCTGCTTACATCAGCCAGATCCCAGCCTCAGAGTAGCGTGAAGGCTTTTTGAAGGCTGTCACAAAGTGACCAGAAGGAAGAAGGAAGTATTTGAGCTCTGGAAATGTGGTACAAACATGCTCACATCTAGAAACAGCTAAGATACCTCACCCATTTTAAAGTGTCATAGATTGAATGGCCTTTTTAACTTCTTCAGGCTTAAAGAGATTTACTGAAGGCTAAGTGTAAATCAGCCTTGCAAAATCCCTATGGATGAAGGTGAGAAGCTTTTTTTGATGAGTACCATATTGGGATAAGCATGTGAATTACCTTTCAGGTTTTTTGTTTTGTCCCCAGGCCTCAGAGAAAGAGCTGAATGAGTGAAATTTGCATAAGAATTTTGAAATGTTGCCCCGTTGTTTTCTTAGAGGCTCAGTTTAATGTAGAAAACATCTGCCTGCCTTTGAGTGCTCTGTGGATCATTTGGTTGTTTGAGAAATCCCATTTCACTCCTTCCTCCATTGCCTGGCTGGGAAGTGCTTGCTTTTGGTACCTGTCAGACAAGAGAAAGAAGCAACAGGGGAAAAAAAGAAAGAGAAAGAGGAAAAAAAAAAAAAAAAGCAAGCTGTTTTATGCACTTAACATACTTGTTTCCCCCAGGCGTGGAAGTAACCAGAACTTGGCAAATTCTGCATCAGAGCAGTTCTAAGCACTCATGACAGTATTCAAGGCCAAATGTAACAGAGATAATAATAGATACTAATTAGAGTCATTAGAAAAACTATTTTGATTTCAATGGTGCTATTAGTAATATAAATAGAAGCAGAGATTCCTGGACCTGCTAAGCCTCATTTTAAGGGTTACATCCCTAGTTTGAACACTGGCTTGGAGGAAGGCTTTTCCTCCCCAGAATTTTCTTCCCCTCTGAGGAATTCATTCCTCTTTCTTTCTTTCAGTACTTAAGTCTAACAGCCCTTTAGGGTTTACGGAATATGCACTAGTTTTGTTTAACATTTGCTTAGCACCTTTTGCATCATTACTTTTCTGTAATTAGAGCACCTAGTGGCTATGGTGATAGACACTGTAGAAATTAGTGATATAGACAACTAATTTTCTTTTTAACACTCTTAAAAGTACAACATCTTTGCTTTGCTATTTTACATTGGCTGTCTTACAGTGAGTCTGAACATACTTTTCCCCATACCTTGTTCCATAAAAAAATATAATGATTTTTCTGTGTTCTATTACTTGTCTTTTTGTTATTCCCTAAAGGGTACACTTGAAACCAAATTATTCTGCTTTCTATGGTGATGTTTTCTCTTTTCTGTATCTTCCACATAGCTGTATAAGAAAACTGTGACTACACCTTTCTAATTTTGTCTGACATAGCTAACTCAGACAACATTTATTTTAAAAAAAATCAAAACTTGTAGAACCACTGAGAAAAAACCTTATAAGCGGCATAAGAATATTCATCTTTATTTGATTGTGTGGCAGAAGCTACACTTTCCTTCCAGAATCTTGCACAGGAAAAGGATGCATCAGCAACTTTCCTCCAGATTAAAAGGGTGGGATACAGTTACTTTGGTATTTAAGATTTTCAAGGTAGTCCTGCCCATCCAGACAGCTGCAGGTCTTCTGGGATTCCTGTGTCATGTCTTAGATAACCAACAGGATTTCAAATTGTATGGCACATAAGCTTAGGTACCTGCATCACCTCCCAATAGTCCAGATCTGAGACTTATTACTTTTCTATATAATCTAGATATCATTGTGAGAGACACAGTAATCACCTAAGCATAGGCATCTATTGCCATCTGGGGCACCATGGGGTGTCTGAGGCACCTGTGTAGGTAGGTAGACATGACCCAGGTTCTACAGGACACTGTGCCTTCCAGGGCTGGCAGCTGAAGACAAAGCGAGAGACCATATGGTATTTAAAACCACAATATGTACCTATATTTAGGCACTGTGCCCCACTCTTGGTGTCTGTTTTGCTTCTTTATGGTCCATAAATCCTGAAACTCTGTGGATGTGCTATGTGGCCAGAGGGGCTATGTAATATTTTTTCCACTTGATCTGTTCATTTTAGATTGTCATATTTCTTGCAGTGTGTTTTTTGTCTCTCCCAGGTTTTTTTTTTTCTTCCCCTCAGTAATTGCAAAGCAGTTCATGTTCATAAGGGATTCCCTAAAGGGGAAAGGTGTTGAATTTTTGACATAGACTTTTTTCATTTGTGTTTACTAGGCATTGAAATTAAATATGTGTTAATAAAGAATAAGCATTTGATTAGAGTTTATAACTTTAAAATATTTTTCTTCCTCTGTCAGCACTCTCTTTGCTCATTTCATGCCTTAATTCTAAGCTTTTTTACAATCACAGATGCACTTTTATGATAAGTATGGTCTTTCTTTTAATCTACCACATGTACAGTATTTTATACAACACGAAGAAAAGCAGTGAAAAGCAGACTGTTACAGTGACACAGCCCAACCGAGCTACTTGATGTCTCCCACCGGCTCTGTGTGAGGGTCCCTGGGCTTTTGCTCTCCCCTGCTTGCTAGCTAATAAGCAAACAGCATTGAGGTTGAATTACAGAGTTTTAATTCATCTCAAAAGATCTGAGTGCTAAGTGTTAAGAGATCTGCTGTTCAGGGTGTGAAGAGTGGTGCTTTCTTCTCTGCCATACACTTCCCGTGTGACCTTGGGAAAGTCAGTCACTTTGAATTTCAGAAAAGGCTGCAGGAATTCAAGATTCAGCCAAAAGTGGAAGGCGGTGAAGCCTCTGCTGAACTGCCAGCAGCAAATGAGTCCCCCAGATCCCAGATGCAGAAGGGGTCACTGACACTGCCAAATCTTCAGGTGGCCACGTGTACCCAGGGTGGGATTAGCCAAGGTGAAGGAAATAATACATTTTAACAGTGTCCTGTCTCCTCCTGCTTGCTTGGGGCATTAGAGCCATCAGGACCCTCTCTGTGGTAGGGTAGCACAAGAAATGGTATTCTGGCTTCCCAGGCCTGAATAAGTCTTCACGAATGTGTGGTCTCACATACCTGGTGTCATCTGTACCAAAAATAAAAAAGGGGTGTGTGTGTGTGGCATTGGCAAAGTGTCCTTAATGAATATTGTGCATTTTAGACCACTCAAATATTCAGAGATAAAAAGCCACTTGAGCACAGCAAAGTGTTACCTAAATATGGCCGAGATAATGTGGCATGATGTGGAAGGTAGCATTGCATTTCTGGTTTCTACATATGTTTTTATATATATATATAATGTATAGAAATATATTCTACATATATGTTTATTCTTAAAATTATTCACATTTGTTATAATATTCTAAACACATACTTTTCATTGTTGTTTTCTGGAAGCTTGGGTAACACACAGTCCCAAATGGTAAAATACAGACTATCCCTTTACTCAGTAAATAGCTTCCCAGGCTTGCAACTCAGGAGAAAATTTTTACCCACTTATTTTTCTGGTAAATTAGGTTTGCTGCCCTCTGTATGAGCAACAAGAACTTGGTCTCATCAAACTAGTACAAACTACAGCAAAAAGTACAGCACAGAGACACACAGATTTTAATGTTAGAGGAAAAAAGAATGCTCCTTTCAATCTTCATGCTGAAAGGTTTGGGGTTGTGCACTTGCGTTTTAATAAACTACAAAAAGATCATCCAGCCAATGTTTTTATGGGGCCTTGACAGTCTTCAGAAATGTGCTGGTGGCCTAGGACCTGGGGGAGAAGATCTGCATCCTTCAGAAGACACAGGGGGCTGGATGCCCAAAGGGACTGAAACACTGCTATGAGAGAAAGCTGATGGCACATGTCAGCTAGCAGAACATCTTTTTACATGTGTATTTGTCAACATCTCGGAAGTTGTGGGATTTTTTTTTTTGTTAAAAGCTGTAGGAGCTGTGGGTGTTAGTGTGTGAAGTACTGGGGCCACCGGGCTTGGCCAGAGGCAGCAGCTCACCCCAAACTGATCTACCTGGCTGCCCTGGGGCAGATGACTGGGATGAACAGGCATCTGAGAGCTCTAGGGAAAGAAGGAAAGATATCTTCTTTTTGGCACCCTTCTCATCTTCAGTGGTTTTATAAAGGCCCTGCACATGCTGGGGTGAGACCTGCAGCCTGGCTGCTAGACCAGAACATTGAAGGTGTCCCAGGAGGTTGCATGCTTTGCTAATGCTGCTGGGCATCTGCCTCCTGTGAATGATGGGTGACAGCATTGCAGCTGAGCAGGGTGACCATCAAAATCTGCAGCAGTTGTACTGAAACCTTTTTATACAGCAGTCTAACCATAACATAGTTTTTTGACTCCCAGAAGCTTGACACATCCCATAGGGACAACGAACCGTGAATGAGGTGCAACTGAAGAGGAAGGGAGTGACAAGCTGTGCCAGCAGTCACTGGTAGTTCATAGGAGAAGGATTTGGTGTAAACAATATATTTGGGGCCAACTCACAACATGTATTGTATTTTTCTTCCCTCTCTCTCCCTTCTTTCACCCCGAGCCGTTCCTTCAGGTTACACCATTTGTTTAACTCACAGCCTGTGCTCTAAGCAGTATTGCTTATGGGTCAGTTGAGTGTCTCCGATTTCTAAGTGTCAGTGGGTTTTTTGTTAAGTACTGTTCATGACTGAAACTAGGCTTGCTTCCTAGCAAAGAGGGTACAGGCATTTTTAGCAAGATGGGAATTAACAGTATGAATGGTCTCCCTTCTTCTGGGATCTGGGCTTTTTCTGTAGTGATGGAAATGAAAACTGTGAGCCTCAATTCTGAAATGTATTGCTTTTATTGGGAAATGTAATAACCAAATCTGTGTTCTGCTTTATGTACATTCTGATACATACTTTGGTGCTCATGCTTTTCTGTGCCTGACATGGGACACTGGCGAGCTTGTTAGGGATGGTGCATTTGCATAACATCCCCTGGATCCATCTATCTGCTTGCCTTTCTAAAATCATTTACCTGTTACTATAATTATTATTACTTCAGCTGGGCAATCTGAATTTTTCTGTGTATTTTCCAAACATATAAAAGAGTCAGTTTTGAATTTAGAACCAGGATTTTCCTTCACAGAATGAGCTTCCATCTACATTAGCAACTTTGTGCTTCTGCTGGAGATGTTACTGGGCAGGATCCAGCCTGCTACCCAAATCACACCTTCGCTTCACATGCTTGGCTAACTGGTCCACCTAAAATAAGATGCTTACAAAGCCAGTTAAAGGAAGACAGGTGTTTTTTAATGCCTCCAGGGAAAAATCTGGTCTTAACTTAACTTAAAACTTAGGTGCCCAAACTAGATGGACAAGATTTCTGGAGTACTGGAGGACTCTGCAGGTATTAGGAGCAGGATTTAGTTGACTAAATGTCAGATTTATGAGAATCAAATGTGTATCATATGTGTCAGAGAGAGGTACTCACACTTCCTACACAGTGAATGAAGAAAATTAAACATTGCTATAGCACAATTCCTCTGAAGGTATTTTAACATTATCTGATATGTATTACAGATGTAACTGTTTCTTTTCGTTTACTGGGGTAAGGGGACAAGTTTGGATTAGGTGTTCTGGACACTGCCCATATTATGGGCATAATGGATTTTTTTGATTTCTAACATATGAAAAATAATTTGAAAAGTTGAAATAAAGAGAGCAGAGGAAAGAGAGCATACAAACACTGGACAATTTAAAGCACTTTTCTCAAACCCAGGCAAACTATTTTTCCTGTATTTTTGCTATTTGATCTTTTCTTCAACCTCTCTTTAAAAATCTAAATAAATATTGAAAGTAAAATGTTTTGAAATGAAAAATCTTGACACTCAGGGAACAAACTATCCTGCCAAAAATAGAGTTGTTCAGTGATTTTGGTGTCTGCGGAGTTGAGGATAGCTGGAGAGCAGCCAGTTTCCAAACTGCATGGATTTTCCATGCTGAAATCCTAATTTAGGCAAACTGGTTTTTGCTTTCAGTTCTTGATGTTGTATTTTTCCAAACTTTGAATTTGCTTGGTTTCTTCTTTCATCGGCTTCTTTAACTATTTCCCCTGCCTTCTTACTCACTGAGAGAAGATTGAGACGAAAGGACAGAAAATACCCCCTCAAAAAACTCTCTTATCTCTTCTTTGTGCTATTATTTGTTTCAGTATAAAGTACTAGAAAAAGATAAAAAGTCAAAGAATTTGTAGTGGGGGAACAGATACACACATCTTTGAGTTTTTCACAGTTGAAAAAGTAAGAAAAAATAGAAAATATCTAAAAAGAAACAGAAATTAGGCCTGTTGGTTCAAAGCTGTTTATTGAAACTTGTCCCTAGGAATGAATAACCACTGAAAAAAGACAGTTTTTGAAGTGTATCTACTTCTATTCCAACAAGAAACTAGGTTTTTTTAGATCAGTATTTTACAGAGGGAAGGTCTAGAATCAATGCATGTATTATCCTCTGCAAGGAGCTGAACTGACTTCACTTGCCCAGCACTATGCTTGACTGGTGGCTGCTGTCTCACTTTAGGTAGCTCCATACTTAGCTTGCTACACAGTTAAGTTACTGCGCTAGTTTTTTAATTAATTTACATTAATGTGACATTTTAGTCACTTTAAAGTTGAGAGTGGGGACTCCATATTTTATTTTCCTGGTTTTCCAGAGGGCAAAATCTGTACCTGGTTAACGCAATTTGCCGGCTGCAATGTCTTCGCTCTATACAACAGCTGTAATGCCATCCCTCTATACAATAACGCAATGACAGCTTTTCAGCTTCCATGTTACTTCACAGTGAGGCAATTCTTACTGAGCTGGCTTGCCTGAGTATGTACAACCTGAGTTAACTCTCTTGTAAAGGCAGCCTACGGTACAACAGACACGCTGCAAAATTAGCTCAAGCTTTCGTGTGTAGCCAGAGGCCGTACTTTCCTCAGAAAGCCAAAAACGAGGAGTTTAAGGAATGATTTTCAGGGCAAAAGGGCATTAATCTCAAGGGGAGTGGCAAGAGAGAACTTAGCAATGGAGTGTGTCCTGGCCACAGGAACAGTGCTTGGATTTGAGGGTGCTAGGAGTGACTCCTTGAGCAGCAAGTTTGCAGGTGACACCAAGCTGAGTGGTGCCTCGTGCCTGAGGGGTGCGATGCCATTCAGAGGGACCTGGACAAGCTCAAGAAGTGGGCCCATGTGAACCTCATGAGGTTCAGCAAGGCCAAGTGCAAGGTTCTGCACCTGGATTGGGGCAACCCCCAGTATCAATACAGGCTGGGGGGTGAAAGGATTGAGAGTAGCCCTGAGGAGAAGGGCTTGAGGGTGCTAGAGGATGAAAAGCTGGACATGAACTGACAACATGCACTTGAAGCCCAGAAGGCCATCTGTATGCTGGGCTGTATCAAAAGAAGCATGGCCAGCAGGTTGAAGGAGGTGATTCTCCCTCTCTCGTGAGAGCCCACCTGAAGTACTGTATCCAGCCTTGGGGTTTCTAGTACAAGAAAGACACAGACTCTAGTACAAGAAAGACACAGACTTGTTGGAGCTGGTTCAGAGGAGGGCCACAAACATGATCAGAGGGCTGGAACACCTCTCCTATGAAGAAAGGCTGAGACAATTGGGAATGTTCAGCCTGGAGAAGAGGCTGCAGGGAGACCTTATTGCAGCCTTCCAGTACTTACAGGGGGCTTATAAGAAAGATGGGGACAAACTTTTTAGTAGGGTCTGTTGTGATAGGGCAAGGAATAATGGTTTTAAACTAAAAAAGGGTAGATTTAGACTAGATAGAAGGAAGAAATTTTTTATGATGGGAGTAGTGAAACACTGGAACAGGTTGCCTAGAAAGGTGGTAGATGCCCTATCCTTGGAACCTTTCAAGGTCAGGTTGCACATGGCTCCGAACAACACAATCTAGTAGATGTCCCGTGCTCATTTCAGGGGGCACTGGACTAGATGACCTTTAAACGTCCATTCCAACACATTCTTTTCTATGGTTCTATGACTCTGTGATTCTATGATTAAGACCAAGACCTGGACTTTTTTGGTTAGCATGAGAGACATGGCATAGCCTGCACTGGCCACATTTTTCACTTGGGCAATCAAGAAGTCAGGACTATAAAAATCAAACTATAATTAAGAAGACCTAATGATGTCTGAATTTGCTTCCTTGCTAATTCGATTTCTTCCACGGCCAAAGACTCAGTCAACCCAGTGAAGCCCCATGTCACAACAGGTTTCACACTGGTCACTGACATATGTTTGTTTATGGTAAAGGAAACCTAGTGTCATTCTACTTAAGTTCAGACATCTAAAGGAAACTTTTAATTTAGGAGTCTTGCTTTCCTTTTTTTTATCTACATAATGAACTACTCACTGGAAGTACCTTTCTCTCGCCAGTGATCTTACATAGACCCTAAAGGAAAAGCACCACTGATGGCCTCCTACAGCTTGGTGGGGTGAGTTTAAGCTACATACTGTAAGGCTCAGAAGGACTGCAGCCCTGTGCTCTAGACACATCTGAGTTTCTCCTTCCATTTCTGGGAAGACAGGCTGCAGTGCCAGAGGCAGGATGTGAGAAGCCAGATGTGCCTCTTACCTTCCAGGTTACCCAGCTAACGTGGCAGGCTAAACCCCGTGGTGGGAAGGAGCCATGGTTTAGGGTCACAAGCAAACAGCTGCGGGCCACACTGCTCTGTGTCAACACTCGCTGACTTTTCTTAAACAGCACATCCAAAATTTTGTCTAGTTCACATTCAAGGAAGAAACTAGTGTAATAAGGAGTTTTGGAGATAAAAAATAAAGGGTAGATGGAAGCCTTAGGTGCAAGGGCAGAAAGCCCTAGATAAACATGGCTCTGTCCCTCTATCCGGGCAGTTGTCCCTGGGGAGAGCTGAACTTTTTGTAACTTTGTACAACTCTTTTACATCAGTGACTCTTAGGTGGGTTGGGCTGCTGGCTTTGCAAGAAACGACAACTTTAGCTGTTTCTTAATACAGACATCCCTTTAGTGCTTTAAAACAAAACAAAAAGACCCCATTTAATTCCACCAGGCCTTTTGTGCTGTGACCTCTGTGCACTGCTCGAGTTACACAGCAAGGAAAAGGTGTACCTTTCTTCCATTACAGATTCATGAATTTTTAAACTTGTGGCATGGGGCAGCCACTATCAAGTGACAAAGGGAAACTGGTATTGTGTCCCGCCATGCCCCAAGAGAGTCGACATGAAGCAGTGGGACCTGAAATGAAAGATGCAACTCTGATGCTACAAAAAAAGCAGCAGAAAATCTTCCCTCTTTCCTACCTCTCTTTTTTGTCTCATCACTTTTACCTCGTTATCTTTGTGTATCTAAGTATTGTTCAACGGAAATGACAAGAAGCACTTAATTAACAAAGAACAAATCAGTGTCAGTGTGAATCTATTGACTAATGTGCCTCCAGCAGGGCAAATAGGAAAGTGTTGAAATATAGCAGCCCAAATACAATCTCTCCAGTCACCAAAGTCCTTTAAGCACATCTGTGTCTATACCACTATTTTGCTTTTTCTTTTTAGCTGAGAAGAGAAAAAAATCTGGACACTTCCCCTTACAGTTGCAGGAGTTCCTTTTGCCTACTTTGTATATCTTAATTGTGGGCTTGCATATGCATGAGGTATTTCCAACATTAGGTGGACACTCATGTTTCCTGCTTCTAACAGAGGCTTCATCTTGCTAAACCAAGGTATAAGCATCTTTGTGAAGGACCAGTATGGAGCTAATGAAAAATCTCTTAACACCAGAGTACCTCTGTGGAGTCCAGTTATCCCAAAGGAGTTGTAGTTACTTTCCCAATACGTTTTTGAATCAGGCTTGGGATCACTGTGTCTAAATATGCTTTGTTAGACTGATAACTGAAGGCAGTAATCTCACTTGGGCTATAGAATTAAGCAGAAAATTTTGACAATTAATACATTAATGTTATGAACCTTTCTTATCTTCTGTTGATTTGTAATTCTGTGAGCTGTTATACTGCAATCATAAAAGAAAAGGATTCTAGAAAGAAAGTTGCCCATTCAAAGACACTTCTATTAAGCTAGTAAAAAAGAACTTGCTAGTGTCCATTTTTTACAGCAATTAATAAAATTCATGTTTGGATTTTGGCTGAACTCTGAAAAATAATTTTTCTTAGTTTCCTTACCTAAAAAAAAGATGAGAACCTGAAAAATGTTTCGTTTTCTTTTTTAAAATATCTGATATAACGTGTTCAATTTGACGTTTTTTCTGAGCAGTCCTTTTTCTGTTAGAAAGCAGTAACCTGAAAATAAGTGCATGAAAAGTATGTTTTTTTCTGTAAAGATATATACAGTGAATATGCAGTAGACTACATGGAGAGGAGAGAGCTGAGGGGAAAAGTTTGCTGACAATACAGGTAAAATGAAGTGAAAGTGAAGAAGTTCTGATCTGTTTGTTTGTTTCTTACAGGACTTCAGTTTTCTCTGTATTAAGATCACAACATCTTTTTTCCCCTTTATATCACATTCCTCCTTTAATATTCTGGCACAATGAAAAATAACATAAAATACTAGTGGTTTTTAAGTGTTTGCAAAAACTTACAAGGAAGGTTGGGAGTCACTGTGGACAACTGGTAAGGAAAGAGAAGGTGTTACTCTTCAGTGAGCATCTGGAGGGTAACAAGTTCTACTAACATTGGAAGGAAAATAGTCATGTTAACATCTTTTAAAGTTTTGGGAACTGGCACACATATTTGTTGCTTCCACTTTGTCCTGAAAGACAAAATACTAGAGAAATCAGCTACCCACCTACCTATGATACCTGTCAGTACAGTAAGAAAAAGGAAATTAATATTTATATCTAATAGTGAACGTGTACACACAGGATAAGCACTGCTTTCAGTGGATTGTGTCCTCAGATTCACTTTTCCCTTTCAATGGGCCTTCACATCAACCCCTTTTATCATTCACAGCTAAGATAACTTATGATCTGGACACTTTCTTCCAATATTTTTTTCTTTCTTTTTCAACTCCAGGGGAATTTGATAATGAATGAAATTAATTATGACTTGCCATTTTTTCCCATACCATTCCTGGACTTTTTACTTCTATTGATGAAACCATGGCGAAAACTGGGTAATGAACTAGTAAGAGCACCGAAGTAAAATGCTTGTAGGAGAGAAACTACAGGTAAAGGAAAGGATGGGTCAGGAACAAAAGCGATGTCTGGTTTCTGGCTGAGTTGTGGAGTTCATACTGCTCCAAAGACTTGTTCTGAAAAGGAACTAGTACTTCTGGAAGTGTTACTGGGTATCTTTACTTTGATTGAGTAATACTTCTGTTCATCACTGATACTGTTGAGGGGATTTAACTGTTCTATAGTATTTGCTGTGTGTGGATGGATTTGCAGTTAGTGAACAAAGGGTTTTGGGTGTATTTCTTTAATGCTCAAGGTTGAAATTTTAACTTATTTCCTGGGAAATGAGTGAAATGAAGTTTGATAATGCTAATTTATCCTAGATTCATCCAGTCAATATTTCCATAGGAAACCACTTCAGCTTTTTTAATCTCAGTGTACTACTTTATTGACTCTTCAGTGGCTCTTTGTATCCATATACTTTAATAACATATATAGCCAAGGAAGTTGGAGCTTGTACCAAGTGCCCTTCTGAAAAGAATTGTTAGGATTTGCCTGATGATTTCAGTCTTTGTAGACTTGAGAAGAAATATTCTGCCACTTTTGAAAGACGAGACTATTTGAAGTAACTACTTCTCCACATAAACCTGTGCACTACCTTGTGTTTTCTAACCTTCTTTGGCCATGCACAAAAGAAAGTATGAGACATTGTCAAGCTTGAACTTAAATTATGGGGGGCGGGGGGGGGGGGGGGGGAATGATAGAGATGGAGTAGATGGGATATTTTATGGAGACTTCTGCAGCTGCCAAACAGGGGTTTTGGTAAATGACCATTACTATAGTTATTATACAGGAATCTTCTCCCACAAAATGTGCATATGATCACAGAGAAGAAAAACCTTGCCCAATTATAGCTATAGGCTGCATCATATCACTTTATCGCCCCATATCAGAATGTTCTTATTAAATGCCTGTTAAATGTTTCCACATTATTCTTGCTTTAAGATGCTCACGATTTGAATAAAGGTTTGCCTTTCAGATACATTTTGCATTCCTCTTTGCTTATAGTAACTAGCTTGGAGGTTTATAGCACTGAATTTTGAGGATTACTTGCAGTGATTGCTTGCACCTTTTTAATAGTTGTAGTTCAGGAAAGAATTTTTCATCTGATCCATACAAAGGTGTTAATTCTGGTCAACTGCGTGTTTTCCAAGACCTGTGCAAAATGTGTTCATGCAGCCAAATGCAGAGGGAGGGGTGAGCTTACCGAGGTGTAACAGCTGTGGAGAATATGGGAAGTGGGGATGAATGAGTTGCTGATCTGCTTCTCCTTATGAGGGGAGAACAGGGCTGCTTGGAGGGAGGGTGTTTCTTGGCTGATGCAAGGAGAATTAGCAAGGTGTATCTCTTGGGCACAGGATATTCTGAAATCTCTAGAGTGTGCAGGAAATTTGGTTTGTGAGGTGTTTGTGACCATGTTGTTTGGATATAATCTGAAACATCTCCAGTATTTACACCAGGAAAGATATAAAATAAACAACAAGGAGTTGCTTCAGGTCACAAAGCACGCCATATCAGATAAGGGTGAGTGCAGCACCAGTCTAGATAGGTCAGCTTCACGGCTACGGGACCACAGGTGTACCAGAGACAGGATCCTGCACAGACCACCAAGGGCCACTGAGGAAGGCTGATGTTATCTTAACTTTCCATGGAAAATCTGTGCTTGCTAGAGATCCTGTCAAGGGATAACTAACAATCACACTGCCTTAGTGTGAACAAACCATGAACAGAAAGGGTCTGTCCTTGAACACAGTAGGGAAAAAAACAACAGTTCTGAAAAAGTCTTAAATGTGATTAACATTAACTTTCATGCTTATGTATCTAATCAATTGTCCAATGAGGTCAATGAAAACCCACTTACTTCCATGGATCTTCAGTCAAGTAATCTATTCGTGAAGTGTACTCTTTATTTGGCTTCTGTTGCCCAAAGATAGGCAAACCACTTATGTACAGTAATATCTCACCTATTGTAGTGCAATGTACTCATTCTATAATATAAAGGCATTAAAGAACAGAAATAGTAGAACAGTAGGATCCTTGAAAACTTTTGATAGTCTTCCATGTGTCATCCAAAATCTGAGCTTCCCCTGTAACCTTTCATTTTTGCAGTTGTTGACAATATCCTCCAGATAATATGCTATTTTTTTTTTTGTCATCCTCTGAGTTCTACGCATTTTAAAGGGTACAATGATATGTAGCAGACATTTCCTCCAGTGTGTTAAATATTTCCTGGGGAAGTTTCAAAACCCTGCTACTCCTCTTTGTTTGATATATGCCTGGTACAGTCTTGCCTTGTGAATGGGACTTGCATAGTGGCATAAAGCTTACCTGAAAAATATCTAAAGGTAAGTCTGAGAAGAATGCGTACTCATTTACATATATAAAAACTCACAGCAGCTGCTGGTGTTCAAACACATTTCTCACGAAAATGTTTGCAAACAGGTTTGGGGTTTTTTTAGCGTAATCGAACCAAGATACTACATCTGGGAAAGATTTGTTGCTATCAAAAGTAGGGACCAGAGGGGCATGAGAAATACAGCTCTCTAACTGGAATTCTTTTGCATTAATATGACTCTACTTACAGGTGAATGGATGCTGCCTCATCTGGTCCATCATGCTGAGAGAGCAGCTGCTATATATGAATTTGGGAGGTATTTGTTTTCCATACACATATATATAATCTTGTCTCCATAGGGACATCTGTGGAATTAAATTGTTTGATCTAGGTTTAATTCTACAGTCTAGTTAGTATCTTACATCTCAGAGTAGATCTAGGAAAAATTTAAAGCGTGCACTATGCTGTTTCATAGAAGAATCTACTATTCCACCTAACCTGAATAAAAGATTTACTGAAAAAGAACAATCTTCAGAACACTTATTCATCCTCAGTCAATTATAGTAAAGGAACTGACTATTGAAACACACTCTGCACAGGCTTAACATTGTAGGCTGGGACACTCACTCTGTTTAGCATTAGTTAAAGGTAAGTATTATTAAGTTTCTATTAGCAGATAAAAGAAATTCAAACCAAATCCAACATTACTGAGATCTTTGCAAATACTAAACATAAAGCTTTGATTGCTACTTTTTCAATCTTGATTTAAGCTTAAATGTACATGTAATATACCTGTATTGTCAAAAGAGTGTTTATAGCAATAGAGAGCATTGCCTGGGCTACTGAAAAGCTTAATCACCTACCTGCCTGCACTAGTTTCACCACAAAATACAGTGTTTCTAAAGTGATACGTGTGATTAGCGACATGATGTTAGATTTGGAATTTAGACCTTGCTGCAGTAGGGAGTGTGGAAGAACTTCAGCCTACAGCTTTATGCTTAAACTAAGCTTTTTGTTCTTGCAAAACCAAAAAATCCTGACGTAAAGACAAAATTACTTTCATTTTCACCAGAGCTGAAGTGTGCTCAGGTAGAGAAGATGCATGCAGACTGCAGGTGCAACTTAGCTGCTCTCAGTGCATGGGACCACAAAAAGAAGTCACATCATAGTCCCTTGTCTGCCTTTTCTGTGTGATATGTTTTACCTGTAGTGTTGGTTCCACCAGCTGCTTTTTGCCAAGTATGTGATGTGTCATGGCCATGAATATGTGTGTGTAATACCTGCTCAGCCTATCCTCTTGTCTCCCTTTGGCTTGCCTCCACTTTCCCACCTGTAGAGGTTCCTTCCAATATGGCAGGGTATCCTTTGGCCTCTCACTGCTCCAACCTCAGCAGCTCCTAAGTGTTACTCTTGGAGAGAGATTTTAGACAGCCTTCAGATCTACAGCTAAATTTCCTAGTATGTGGCTACAAAAAGAAAGCACCCTGGAAAATATGAGAAGACAAACCTGACAATGTGTTTGGGTATACCACTGCCTGTAGCATATGTTAGACAGGAGCAGAGTGCAGTAAATTCTGTCACCTTGCTCTCCACCCCTTTTTGAGATTACTTTCAAATATGCAGAAGTCTTGTTCACAAACACACAAACTGCGAGTGCTTAATGAGGCAGTGCTATGTGTTGCAAAACTAATATCAATTTCTGCTTTCTTCCCTTTTTTCCCAAACCCTTACTTTGTTTGCAATCCTTTCCTGCAAAATCTGAAGGGGGGGGGGGGGGGGGAATAGAACCCAATACTTAATGTATTTGAGGAAAAGAGACAAGAATTTTAAAAATAGAAAATTTCTCATTTCACTTTGTATGTTAAGCATTTTGATGTATTGGACTGGTCTAGTGATATAAGTAGAAATGTGCTTAAGTTCATAAAACCTTATTCTTACTCTCTCTGTGTTGCTTCATAGAGCACACCATAACATACAGATGTAGTTTTCTTTATTTCTGCTGGGGCTGAAAAGTCACATAACCATCCTCTCTGACTTGACTCTGTTCTTCAGTGTTACAGTAGTCCAAGTACTAGAAAACCTGATTTGGGATATGTTGGGGCTCTTGCTGTATTGAATGATTATACTGAACTCTGAAGCAAGTGGAAAAATACTGAAGAAATAAGACGAGGTTACGGCCAGAACAGTGGGATGAAGAAAAAGGAGCAAATTGCAGATGTTGGCATAAAACCAAGGCCAACGGGACGTGATAAGAGGAGCTGGGAAACCGCAGAAAGGAGCCTACATGCCAGAACAAGCAGAAACAGAAATCTTCCCAGTAAACAATTGTTAACCAATCATATTATTATACGCTTGTAAAATAGCCAATCACATTATTACACGCTTATAGAATGCCTTATAAAAGTTTACCTGGTTTGTACAATAAACGGATCAGATCTTGAACTCTGTGAGTATTTGAATCTGACTCCCGCTCACCCGAAATGCCCGCAGCAGGAATATCTTGGAGACTTCACAGGACAATAATTTGTAGGAATTTTGTTTTCAGACAATGTCATCTAAAGGACCAATATTTAACAAGCAATTAAAGCAGAACTGAGAGGGTTTTGGTTTTTACCACAACACCATGGGGATAATTTCATGTCTCCCATCAAATAATTCAGATTCATGGTTTGAGGCACAAAACGATAGCAGCTTGTTAGAAGCAGAGCATTATTTATCCTTGTAATAATTTGTGAAGCTTTAGTTTCTTTTTTATTATTATTTTTTAACACAATGCTTTTCTTATGTCAGTGTTGATATAACAAATATGAGCAACTCATTCACACACAATCCTTGTCTTGTTCATTCTGAGCCTATGTTTTAAAAGTGTCATTATAACTATTTGTGCTTATGTGAACAACGTGGGGTTGGAAGCTCACTTAGTATTCAGCAGTTTTCAAACATTGGCTTCAAATTCATTCTGATGGGAAAAATACTATTTTTAAAAGATGTATTTATTTACTTACTTGTTTTTCATCAGGAAAGGTAACTCATCTCATGATGCAAACCTCTTGGGAAATCTATCTTGTTCCAGAAATATTTCTGCATTCATTAGAAATGCTGATGGAATCTGTGCAAGTCATAAAAAGTTTAGTTACAGCTATGTAAAAGGAAGATCTGTATTTTATTACAGCAGCCTCATTTTTTTTCCTTTTTTTTTTTTTTAATATTTATCTTGAAAGGAAGCCTTGCAAATGGTACAAATGATTCAGTTCATCAAACTTCCAGTTTCTCTGAACAATACCAGTTACAACAGCACAATCCCAGCTTTGATCCATTAACTGTTAGAGGCATTCTTATTCCCGATTACAGGACAAACTGTATTATTTATATTCCTGAAGGTCTGTCTGTGGTGAACAAAAGCAAGGGATTTTTATAAAAATCTAAGTAGCTAAGGCCAAACTTTTTCTTAACTGGCACAGGTCAGAATTGTGTAGAAGAACAGCTGATGTTGCAGAAAGACATGATAAATGAAACATTGAAGCATTCCACTGTGTACACACAGTTCTGAAGGATTTCAAGCTGGGACCCCTACCTGTGTCACACTTTGGTCAACTGGGTTCCTGTTTCTCCTCTTTCTTATTTTTCATTTTTTAAGTCACAGTACATGATTTACTCAGACCACACCAGCATGCTACAACAGTTATTTAAGTTTAGCCAGTGGTTTTGTATTAGAAATGCTCTATTTTTAGAAGTTTCTAACTAGACTATAAAAATAACTTTGGACAGGCTTGGAGTTAGAAAGCTTCTGCATAGACATTGTGTTAAAAAAATGTAATTATAAACAGCAGGCTGTATTTGGAAAAAAGTACATGCAACTAATTTATGTAACAGACCCCAGTCACCCTCTGTGTACTGTCACTTCCCTACCAAAGCAGTATCTCAAGAAGATTTTGCTCGTACATTTATTACACACTTTTACCAGCTTTACGCATGTTTCTATATACCTGCTGTATTCCTAGATTTTCTGTATTTTTAAAATTTATCTTCTGCATACCTTGGTCCACATACAGCCTTCTTTACCCTGAAAGAACCATATTGCTAAAGATGTAGAGGTTAGGTGAGTGGTGGGTGATGCGCACACAACCATGGAAGCTGGTAGCTTAGTCTTTCCAGTAGGTAGCTGGAGGGTTTTTCAGTTCCTCTGTACCTTACCAGCTGCATTCATGAGAGTCTGCAGAAGCTGTGAAGAAGTTGTGAGGGACTGTTGTGCAGGGCCCTTTACCATCCCTTTCTTCTGTCACAGGGATGCTGGCAGGAGAGATGGGGCTCAAGTGGAGCTGTGCCAGCACTCAGACACTGCAAAGATGAGATCACCATCAGCCTTTACTAAGCCAATAAAGTAGCTACAGAATGTGGAGGAGAAAAGAGAGAGGAAAGGAGCCCCATGACGAAAATTTTCGATGTCTAAATAAATCTAAGTCGTGCTTGTGGGGTGCTTTTTTTGTTGTTGTTGTTAGAAGGAGGCCGTGGAGAATGGAGTAGGACCCTGAGTCATGTCTGTGTTGTTAGAAAGCTGCCAGCTCTGTTTTAGTTACGTTCATTTTTATCCTTTCTGCTGTCTTTGCTTGCAAGTTGGCCTGATTCTTCACATCATGGAGGCACAGCCAGCAGAGGAAGGGATGTGATTCCTGGGTCACTGAAGCACAGTTGCTTCAAGCAATGAGCTAGCTCCTGCTACTCAGATTTGGTACAATAGGCAGCGGGTCACCTAAGTGACAAAGTCACCTACCTAGGGTCTGTTTTTTCCAGATCAGGTTACAAGACGTCATCTGGCAGAGGAACCAGAAGGTTATAGAAAAGGATAATGGAGCATTTTTAGCAGCTCAGGCTGAAGAAAAGATATCTGCTCCAGGAGCTAGGCAGGGTGGGAGGGAAACAACACAAACAGACATGGAGGGAAGAACAAAATAAAATTAAGAGCATAGTTTTCAGGTATCAGGGATGGATTCAGCCCACCTGCCTTAGGTGCTTCACTTTGTGGTGTCTATTGAAGTACCCCTAATGGAGATGCTTTGAATCCCTCTCTAGTCACTGGGGGAAGCAGCTGCTCACAGAGATTTCCAGAGACAGATCATGTCTGTGAGATGCTGCATGCTGGGTGAGTGGGATCCTATCCTTGGTAGATGAATAATCTTCAGTAACAACTTATAGTTTGTCCTTTAAGTAAAAGGAGCTGTGTTTCAGTTCCTTGCAAAGCTTCTCTATACATGCATACATGTCTACTAAAAGGATGATATCCAGGGATGGAAGGCTCTGATTTCTGGCATGTGAGAGGAATCTGAGAAGTTGGTACTTTGCCCTGGGATGTGCAACTGCATTGTGAGTTCTTGGCCTCAGTAGATTTGCAAGACAGAGGATGTGACTCTTTGGGAATACGCCACAGGGATTCAGGGGCTTCTAGACACAGCTTAGGCTCCAGAGGCTTGCAAGTGCTACGTATGCAAAGTCTGGGTTCCCAGTAGACCTTCTGAGCTTTCAACAGAGGGTGTGTGATTAGGTTTTGTCCCCTGAGATAGTGAGAGTCTCCATTTCCTCCATGCATATTCAGCATTTATGTTTTTTAGGCTTGGATGATGTTTTCTTTTTATACAGAGAAGAGAAAGGTCCCTGTTATTAACTTGAGAGCCTGAGAGTCTCTGGAATCTGGCTTTAGAATACATATTTTTCTGTGTTCTTTAAAATATTATTTTGTAGTATGTAAGGCTGTACTTACATGAATATTTTCTTCAGCAGCAAAACAAGTTTAAATTATACCCTCAGGCAAATAAAACATCTGTAATGACATTGCTGGAAATTTCACAATTTCAATTGCATATTTACAAGGAATATACTCATTTTAAGTTTGAGAGGCTAATACTGAGTTATGTGTGGAGGTATCTATTGATCAAAACAGCCATAGATGATCTCAGAGCAAAATACTTTTTAAAACTTGCCAAAGAAAGCCTCGCAGACAAAACCAGCAGGTATGTTTGAACATTTACAATTCAGTGTTTCAGGCTGTTAAGCACTTTGTCCCATTCTGAATCGAATGCTCTTTCAGATAAGAAGGTGGCAGAAGTCACCAATCTTTAAGACTGGGAAAGCATATTTCCAAGGTGTACTAGGACTACCGTTCAGCTACATCCCAAAGAAGTGCCTATATTTTGTTCATTCACAAAATTAAATCTTCACTAACTGCATTCAAGAATCTCTTCCTCCCTCTAAGAAACTAACAGGCTTCTGCTTCTAACACTTGTGGACTGCTTTTAAAAATATGAACTAAATGTAAACTCACACAATGTTGTTTTCCCGAGTTAGCTAACCCTGAAATTGTAAGTCTTGGCCAATTTCTTTAATAAAGGGCTTGACTGAGAAACCCTGGAAATTGCTGAAATATCAACACATTGACTCTTTCTTCAGAAATACATAGTTAATGTATGACTCCTATAATCCAAATATATATCTGTGCCTTGTGAGTTTCCAGAAAATCTCAGTTGGAATGTACTCAGCTGCCAAGATCTTCATCTTCCCATTCCCCACCATGCCCTGCATTCTGCAGGCACAGGAGAATGGCAGGCAACATAAGACTAGAAAACATCTTCTTCTCCATCATGATAATGATCACATAAAAATGTAACTGGACTACCTCTGGTAGCAGGCTGTCTGGCCTTTTCTTAAGAAACCTCTATGGCAGAGGATGAGTGTAAAAAGACACCCAAAACTCCTTAAAAAACTGAAAATCTGCTGTATCGGTGTGGGATGCTACTATCCTTGCTGTAGCATTTAGCTGTGCTTATTAAGGGCAAAATAAGGATGGGACTATGGTAATTCAGTTTTAACCCCTAAGTCTACTCAGATAAAACTAGTCTGATTCCGGAAGGCAGTTGCTATGCTCCTTTATTGCTAACATTTTAGTTATACTGCAACGAGTGCATTCACTTATACTAGGTGATCATGGCAGGATTAGTCACATGAATCAAGACAAGAGGCTTGGGTAAAATTAGAAACTAAGTAATAGAATTTATTTTATTGTACTACAAAAAGCCATGGGTCCACTCTAAACTGGCACTGGAATTATAAGGTTTGGGTTGAAGTCTGTTGTGGAAAACTCCAATTTCCTGTTCCTCTATGAAACCAAGCCACCTGATATTTTTGTTTGGTGGGGGAGAAAGTAAAGACCCAGTCCATCCAGATAATTTCTAAATTGTATTCTTCAAGGGGGGTGAAACAATTTCAAGAGTTTCATTGCCACTGCTTCTCAAGCTCTTACAGGGTGCAAACAGGGAGGTCTCTGGAGGTGCCTCACAGGGAATTTCTGATCACCTCCAATAATTAGTCCTGTGCATTTGGCAGCAAAGAAATGAAAAAAGTACTTGTACCATCTCAAAGTCATTTTCTATTGCTAATGATCTGGTTTTGTCACATGTGTAACAGGACTAGGAAACAGCATAGTTTTCTTATTAACTCACATATGTTCACCACTTATTTTTTCCTTAGAGTTGAATCTTATTCAACTTAATCCTTTTCCACCAGTTTCCTGAATGTTTATTGTGAATAATCTTTGAATGTTTTAGTCCTTAGTACTTGATTTCTACCTTGGTATATAACCAATGAGGTTTTTATGTAATTTTTTTTTTAAAACTGAATCCTTCTCCGTGCCCCCCCCCCCCCCCCAGCAAAACCCACAGCTGGCTAAGAGCTCTGTCATTTTATACCATTACTTTTTTCTATTATGTAGTTTCAGAATTGAAACTTAATTGGAAGGTTGCTACCTACTTCTGGACAAACAAGTTTTCTGCATGAGAAGGTTTCTTCCCCTCTCTGTCTCCAAGGCAGTTAGAATTTAAACAAGTTTACATAAAGATCAAATTATATTTCGACAGCATTAAGTCATGCAAATATTACTATTAGCTGATGCTTCCATGACTCATGCCTCTCACTTATGTAGGACCAGGATGTGGCTTAGACCATCCAATGGAAGAAAAGAAAAAAAGTAAAATTTAACACTTGGAAAGGAGCACAATAAAACCAGCATAAATCTATAAAAGTTATTGGTTTTGTTTCTAGATCATTATCCTTATGCTGTACTAAAGCATCTGTCCTTTGCTTCCATCTAGTTTACTAGGAGATTCAGGTTGCTCTGTGTCTCTGACCTTTCCTCTTCATTATTTCTAAGTCCACCAATCTTTGTGTCATCTGCAAATTTGATCAGCAATGATTTTTGGTTGTTTTCTCTCTTTTTTTTCTCTGCTAGGTTCCTGAAAGGTCCAAAACACAATCTGTGCAGGACTCCATCAGCAACACTCCCATATAGTAGTGAATGCCTGTTTACAATTACATTTTGAAACCTATCAGTTAGCCAGCTCTTAATGCATTTAATGTTGTGTCTGCTATATCGATTTTACATCATTTGAGTTTCCTGATCAAAATATTATGTGGTACTAAGTCAAATGCCTTACAGAAATCTAAGTATATTACATTATCACTATTACTTTTATGAAACAAATTTGTAACCTCATCAAAAAAGACAGGAAAATGTCTCTGACAAAGTCTATTTTCCATAAAACCAGGGCAATTGGCATTAATTGCATTATTCTCCTTTAATGCTGTATTAATCAAGCTCTCTTTTCCTGTTTTATTTTACCATGGGCTGCAGTCCTGCTGACAGCCTTATTGTGGACTCAGGTCTCATTAATCCTTTTAAGATATTGCAACAGCATTATGTTTTTCTTTCAGCTAGCTGGAATTTTCCCAATATTCCAAGAATTACTAAAATTAGTTTTAGCATACAGATAGATGTGGGGGAAAGGATGCATAAAACAGGGGGTTTTATGCCTTTCTTACTTGGAAAAGATACTAGGACCATTGCCATTTACCTAAACCTGCTGCATCCAGTGTGAAGTCACAGCACAAGAGATGGTAAAAAAAGCCCTTTTTGTTTCCAGAATAAATCACCTCTCTGGCAGCCTGCCCACTTCTCCTGGCCAGTGGGGTGAAAAGCCAGATGAAATCATATGCCTGTCTTTGCAGCACTCTCTGCAGCTACCCATGCCCAAGGATCACAGTTGTTACTGGGATCGCCTGGGAGGAACAGAGAGATTTTTTAGACCAGGTTTACATTAGAAATCACAAAGTATCTGAATTTGCATAGACTTTATCCAGTTTTTCAGGTTGCTTTGTAGGATTTTTTGATTCAATCTCAGCAGGTTGATTAAATACTATATTGACTTAAATAAAATGAAGTGGCTGAAAAGAGTGTCGCTGTACCAGTGGGTGTGACATGGGCTATGATTTCTTTTTTGGGAAGAGAATCAGACAGATAGTCAATTGTCTGCACAGAGGCAGAAGAGAAAGCCAGTTGTCCTGAAACACTTGGATTTTGTATATCTTTGAGTTGAAAATTCCTTTTCACCAGCTGAAATGTTATTTCTGGCAGTCCTTCCTGCAAGGAAATGGAGTGAGTGGGAGCTGCAGAGCCCCAGAGCATCACACAGGCTGCTTATCGAGCAGCACCCTTAGTTACTGATGTGTGAACAAGAGGATGCTGGGCAGCCAAAGGCTCCATAGCCCCTGATGTGGGCAGAACATTTGCTGCCTTTCATGGGACTTGGGCTTTTCTAGATCAAAAATTTCTGGATGAGACAGGAAAGCAGGTTATCTTGAAGTGCTGGGAAGCAAATGACAGACATCCTCATGAGCTACTCAAAGGTCTGTATGAAAGAAAAGAACTGGACAGCTGAAGTGACATTAATATGGGAGATGTTGTGCAAAGTGCACTTAATGGAATGTTTACCGTTTCCCCAGATTTTATTTCATACACTGAGATCCCCCATCCCCTTCCCCACCCTGTGTTTTCTGAGAGATTGGTAGTACATCAGCGCATCCTCCTAGTGCACAGAAGGGTTCTGCAGAAGACACGTCAAATTGGATTTACATGCCATTTTTTAGGCAAAGGCAAGCAAATTTAGGCCATGCTCTGAAGAGAGAAGTATAAATCACCTCTGAACCTGAATCCATGGAGCACTAATTAGATTAGTGCAGAGTCTGAATTAATAAACTTTACAGAGAGGCAGTTTTGTCTCACTCTTGCACCTCTACCACTGAAAACTGAGTGGTTTATAAGGTGCATTTACCTTAAAAGCTATTGCAGCCATTATAAAGAATCAAGCCAAAGACTCTCTAGAGTGTTTTTGTCAGATGAATTCGAACTGGTTAGCTTTTTAATGAAGAAATGTAGCTTTTGAAATGCTAGACTACTCCATTTTGTTAGTTTAAAGAGTGAAGATGAAAAAAAAATCTTTTGATTTAGCTTAGTTTTATACAGAAAGGTTTGATCATGAAAAAGTTGTAGTTTATTGAACAAAACCCAACACATTGAACAGCAAATTTCAAATGCTCCAAAATGATTTTCTGTGCAAGCTTCCATAAGGCTGCTTTGTAATGATTCAAAGCAAATTTTTTTGACAGACCCACAAAATTTTTTCCTATTTTCTGATCAGTCAAGTTGAAATGTACTCTTACTGATACGTAATTTCTATGATCTTGGCAATAGTAGACTTCTTGGGTGGAGAGCAAAAACTACTCAGACAAAAAAGTATGTGTCTGAAAGGCATGGGCAGGGTGTGACACCAAAATGCATGCGTTACCCATTTTTCAAGGCTTACTTTGAAATTCACAAATCCTCTAAGACTTCAACCTATGGTGAGTCTAAAAAAAGGAAATTGTGATTGCTTCACTTATCTTCCATCAAGATGCAAGACTGCAATGTGAGTGTCAATTCACACTGACACTAAAGCCTTCCCATGGATTTCTTAGCATGTGGTCATCACCATTTGGCAAAAAAAACCCCAACAAACCCTAAGGTGAAAGCAAGCTGCATAACATTCTTGCTGTGCAGTCCCTGAATACAGACAATCAGTCATCACAGCAAAGTTTGGGTAGATAAATAATGCTTAAACAGCAGTCCTAGAAGTTCAGGTTTTGAAATTGCTTCACATTTAGTGAAAACTGACCAGCATGTTCTCATGAATGAAACAAAAAGCTTTCCAAAGTGCTGGCTATGATTTTATACTGCTTTTGTAATCGTACTAAAGGGAAATCTAAGAAATGCCTCCACTGTCAACAGTATAACTATTCCTTACTCTTTGTTACATGGCCAAATTCTAAAGTTTTAATCTGGTTATTTTAACAGAAATGTTTCTAGCCACTATTATTTCATAACCAGGCTGGTGGGACTGAATGGATATCTAAAGCTGCAAAGACAATGCAGATGCCTGAGGTTCACTTTTCTTGTTGTGGAAGGCATAATTGGCTCTCATTAGAGGCAACTTCCATGATGGCAAACATCACCTTCCCTCTAGCAATACATCTAGAGAAGCCTTCTGTTAGTGAGCAATGCAGCCTTAGGGAAAGCTGTTTCCATACTACACTGCCAACAAAAATCTACAAGATTATTTTTTTTTTCTGGACTGTCTCTGGTATTGTAAGTGACAGACCTGAGGTATCCACCAGCCATTGCCATTAGTCATTTCTCTCATGGAAATGCTGAAAAATGAAGTGAAAAATGAAGCCTGAGATTCAAGTCAGTGCTCCGCTGCTTGGTGCATGCATTCCTGCTCCCAATCAACAAAGACCTGCCGATTATGCAGTTTACTTGGCTAGCAGGCAAAAGAATAGAATTAGAGTATGAGTGGGGGGTGTGTGTGTGAAATTTTTTTCATATTATTACTAAGCAAATGCCATCACTTGAAAGGATCTCACTGTTTCTGATTTTTCTTTACTAGCTGCCTTTCTTCCCAAAAGACATGCCATGCTTTGTTACCCAAACTCTGATTACAGACCTGTAGGAAGTCGACCTGTGCATGAGTGAACTCTTCCTCCCAATCTGAACAGTCTTCCATGTTTGAAAAACTTGTATTCAGCACTGTATTTGTGTGGACACTCATGGAATCGCTAATGTAAGTCAATAGCTGAAAGCTCATTTATGTCTAGTTCAAATGACGGGAGCTTTAATAGCACTTTTCTCCCTTTTTTATGACAGCATATTGTTTAGTCCTATTCAGAGAGGAAAAAGCAACCTTCTTGAAGGCATTCAGAGTTCTGAGATAGTTAAATAGGTTCCGATCTTGAAATATTTTCTCATAACATATTGTCTTCCTTTTCAAAATTTGGTGTAAAATTCCACCATTAAACGAGGTAGTAGTTTGCATTTACTTCACATGGAATAAAATCACTCCTCAAGGTGCAGTGCCAAAGCGAGGCTACAAAACTAGGAGAAACAAGATCCACCATTAGTAGATGCAGAGCTAGTTGCTTCAGACGGTATAAGCCCACATGGCTGGTTGGCTCTTTGGTTAGTATCTTCTAGCATGGAAGGAAACTTTTTAATGAAATACTAGGACAATGGCTGAATCTCTTGGGAGAGCCATATAAATTCATTAAAATTCATCATGCATCCAGCAATCTTTTTTTTAAACTAAAAAAAAGCATAACATATAAATCCAAGTTAATATTAATCTCTTTCTTTTTTTGCAACTTCCCCTCTCCCTCCACTTTCTTTTACCTCCTCCTGTCCTAAGCCTAAGAAGAATGGAAATTCTTACTGAGATCAGTCCATTATAAGAAGATTGCATATAGATTAAGAAACAGAAGATTTATGGAGGACTCAGATTTGTAGAAGATTGAGGATTCATTTAAGGGCATTTGGAAGCCTTTTATGGATTATATATACAAAACAGATGTTACGTCTTAGAAAAACTTGTAATTCATTGTTATTTCCTACTTGACTGTAAGGTGGGAGAAAGACTACATTTTATAGTGTTGTGAACCAAGATTCCCCCCCCACACCCCATGTAATAGAGTTGCTTTGCTTCCTTTCCTTTTCCTTGTTGGGGTGTGTGTTCTCAATTACAGAATACAGCGCCTCTTATGACAAATAATTATTTTTTCGCAAAAAGAACAATTGTTCAAAAGCCACCAAGAACAATAAAGGAGGAGTAGGAACACAATGCCTCGGTTCTAAAAAAGCAGATTCTTATTTAAGTAGAAACCACAGAAATATTGATAGGAACCATGTTAACTCTCCTTTGGGTGTAATGCATCATTTGGCTGATATGAAACAGGACTGAGATTTTTGCCTTCTCTTTATTGGACTAATTAGGTACCTTGCTAGGTCTTCACTTAAGTAAGCTGAAAAATCACCTGTTTGTCAAAAACCCCCTGTGAACCTTAATCTTCTTGAGGATGCCTTCAGCATGGTTACTCTATATGGGGTCTGTGGTGTGCTGTCTCCAGAGACTCTGCTATCCTTAACGACGCTCTTCTGATCTGCTTTGTGAGCTTTCCTCTGAGGTTACACAGAGGGTCGTAGGGCCATGGCTGGGAGATCTCTTTGGGTTCCCACATTAAGCCCAGAGCCATCAAAGGAAAAACTTCTAATTGCAACGACCATTTCTCCTTCAAAGGCCTTGCTAACCCTCCACTTTCCTTAAGGGAATTCCTATATCCCAGGGAGTTGGCAGAAATCCTCAGACCCTTTGGAGGCCAAAGACTCTGTCTTGGGATGGCAGAATTAAAGCAGTATTAATGTGCTGCTCAGGTGCAGTGCATTGAAGGGAAGTGGTTCTTGAATTATTTTTTTTTTCTGACTTGATACTTGAGTTTCCTGACATTACGTTTGCTCCAGGAGTCTCTTTTTCATTTATGTTTTTTAACCTAGCTATGAATGTTATTTAGCAGCTTGCCTTTTTTGGAGTGCTGCCATTTATTCCTTATATTTGCTGACTTCTGTTGAAGTAAGTTGAACATTTAATTTGGAGGATCTCATTTTTGTCTATGACTTTTACCAGCTGATTGCTTGTTGCTGGTGCATAGTGGGTAGATGTCAGTAGCTAATTCCTATGTTACTAATGTTTTTTTGGTACAGCAATAATGGTCTTAAATATTATGCGCATGTTTTCCATGCTTGTTTTAAAGGATGACTTCTTTGACATATTTTTCTCCACATTAAATTCGGTCATAGTATATGCCAACAGTAGTATGTGTTTTCTTCCCATGATTTAAAATATTGTAAAATTTGAAGGGAGAAATATGAAAAAGTGGTCGTGGAATTTAGGCAAAGTGACCCTTGGAATTAGGACAGAAGAAGGAGAATAAACAACCTGTTTGTTTATCTAACATTTGTTTTTCTTTATCTAAGATCTTTTTTTCAGTTTCTTTAACACAGAATTGGTGCTTAACCAATCCAAGACCCATACTTCTCTGCCCTTGCCCTTACAGTTGTGAATGAGACTTCTTTTTAGGTTTTATTACATATCTAGGGGCTTTTAAAGATTTCTTTGGTGAGATTATTATCTCTTATTAAACATATATCCAGGGCAAAAGAGCATTTTGAACATCTGGGTTTGACTGTGCTCTGTATTATTTATTCCATAGAGACTTAGAGATTTCCAAAACAACTGAGCCACTGCATAAGTTCTCCAGGCATCCTTGGCATAGTTAAAATATATTTCTAAACATGCCACTCTGCTCCTGTTAATGGCTGTTCTTATAATCATATTTTCTTAATGTTTATGAGAAAGGAACCCTCCCATATGGCTGAAAAAGCTCAGGCTCTTTCAGAAGAGGAGAATTTGGTTGAACTCACAGAACTAATTAAGGGTTTCACTAGGATTTGTTGTTGTTGTTGTTGCTTGCTTGTGGCCATTCTAAATAGCTGAGGAAGTTTATTTGCCTGAGTTGGAGAATAGCCTAGATGTTGTAAAGAAAATTTTGAGCTGATTATATCTTGATGGAGATACATCAGGGCTATGGGTCTGATAAAATGTCTGGGGAAGGGAAAGGGAATAGCAAAACCACTGAGAAAATATGTTTGCCAGTTAACTGCTCCTGCGGCACAGGAATTCTAGCTGGAAAGAAGAAATAGCCATGACAATTCTTGCTCTGATGGGTAGCCTGTTAGGACAAAGGGTTGCAGGCAGGCAGGGTGGGTTCCCTTAACAAAAGAGAAGCCTTCACTAAAACTGGGGCTGAAGAGATCTAGAAGCCTTCTGAAGTATTTATTTGAGGTTTCCATGTTCTGCTGGATGAGTGCATCATTAAAATAGCTCTTTCTCTCACTAGGAAATCCTGTGCAATATGCTACACATGATTGATAAAGACAGAAGAAGAATTCAGATGGTCTTGAAACTATTGTTCAAGACTAATCAAGCATGACTAATTTTAATCATAACAGCTTTTTGGCCGGTATCTGGAGCAAATGATGTTTTTCTAAATTAGCACTCTCAGTCTTTATAAGAAGTTATTGAGATGTGTCTGCAGAAAGTTATTTGCAAATCCTTTTTATTTTCACTTGGGTATTCAAGTGCTGCTGTGCATTTCTTCAGTAACATTTATGATGAAATATGCCACCTAGCTGAACTGGATCCCAAATCCAGACAGCATATCTGATTTTGTAGTGATTTACAGAGCTAAGTATGACATCAATTTGACATATAACCTGCCTCACCAGACTGACAAAATACTGGAGGGGGGTGGAAAAATTACACTATATAACCACCTTTGACGTGCCAAAGCTGTGCTGTCAGATTACTCTGGTCCCGTGGTCCTTGGAGCTGACAGACTGCCCTACTGTATGGTCTGTATTGGCTGAAGAATTGACTTTTTGGGCCTCCTGGAAGTCCATCATTCTCAAAAGCAGGAATGAGCTAAGGCTGATCTCTTCTTGAAATATTTGCTGAGCTTGAAGGACAATTCTTCTTCTCAACTGATGCTTCAAGACTGTTGCTCTCCTTTTTTTCCCATCTGTCCCTACACTACCTCCTTGTACTCTGAACTGCCTCCACACCAGTGACATCGTTATCAAAACTTTATTTATTATGGTTCAGCCCAGCTTCAGCCACAGCAAACCAGCAAGTTGACTGGTGTGGGTATCTATTGCAAAACACACCAGGTTCATTTCATGTACAGCAAATGAAAATAGCTTGATATGATATCACCTCAGCTTGAGAAGAATCAGTGCAGTGGCAATGGCCCTTAACCTGGGTGTGGTAGAGGACTTCTGACAACCCCTCATTGTAGCTGGGTGTGCCAAGACCAAAATTTAAATATATCTCTGAGGGAAGAAGTGTTCCCATTCTCTGACAGAGCAAGAATTTAATATCCACCGTTAAAAAGACAGCAACCCTGCCCTGTATCAGCCAACTATAACTGTTCACTCGTGTAGATTTGCAGTGATCATAACCACCTGATGTGTGTTTATTGGTAACAAAACACTTCAGAGCAGGCAAGGGTAAGCTTCCTATGCAAATATATTGTGTGCGTATTTTTTAATGCTTTAATTCTTGAAAACACGGATTTTACCAAACAATTTTTCACACAGGTATTTTTAAAGATGAGTTTGAGGATGAAAGTTACTCTTGTCTGAGTCAAAAGCTTCTTCCAGAAGAGCACAGTGAAACATTAAAAGAGTGCCTCATTGTCACCTGAAACTCTCAAGTAGCATCTGCTGGGGATATGCTCTGCTTATTCTGACTGGTACTGCCATGATAAAAACATCTGCAGTGCTGTATTTATAGCCTGTGTCTACTCCTGGAGTACACAAGTAATTGCTGCCTTATCTCATGAAATCACAAGACTTATGGCTGTTGAAGAGTCTTTTGTTTCATGGAGAGGTGAACAGTGATGAAGAGGATGGAGGAGTTTTACAATAGTGTATAAGGATCTACAAAAGCAGCTGCCTTTGCGCTGCTTGCTTAAAAAATCATTAAGGTGCCAGGGATCAGAAATTATTCCCAGCTGAAAGATGTAAGTAGCCCCCTTAGCTGCACTTTGGTTTTCCCAGAGGGGTCTAATGTGTGAAATAAGACTTACAAGGACTACCAGGAGCGGCAGGCTTTGCTCTTTCCTGGCTCAGCCAAGGGTTAATTTTATTTTTTTTTAACTTGAAAATAATGTCAACTTAAAGAACTACTTGTCAAACAGGCTGTTGGCAGTTTATTTATCTGGGCTGGCTGGTGAACAGGGAGCCTATGAGGTCCTAAACTAATATATGGCTCTGTTAGTCAAAATCAACAACTTAAACTTTACCTGCAAGCTCACAAACACATAGTATAGCCTGTGAAATGCCGGGTTGGTATTTACAGTGGGGTATTTGGCATAGCAGTCAGCTTTGTACGCTCTGAGCCAGCTTCAGTTTCTATATGGATCCGAGCTGTAAATATCTGAGCACTTGCTTTAGGAGCATAACATGGACACAACTACATCTGCCTCTGAATGAGCTGTCACAGCACCCTGCCTGTGCCTTGATAACCAAGTAGGAATACTTCTTCCTTCTTATTCAACAGTGCACAGCCATGGGGTCTCTTTTTCTGCATTTGTGCTACTATAACCATTTCTAAAATCAATGCTGCTGAAAAAAAGCATAAATTCTGAGCACTTAGTTCTTCTAAAATTCACAATGTGGTCTCTGGGGTTCTTTGTAGTTGTGATTGAGCTATCAGGGTAACACTATTCTTTGTGTCTTCCTTAAATTGAAATAACCACTTGTAAAAAATCATGACTTAGCTTCCCCTCACCCTAGTTCTCCTTCGGATATGAGTTTTGCTGGAATGGATGATGACGCTAACGAGCCTTTTGGTGGGATATGTAACTTGGGCAGTTAGCATTTGAGTTCTGCATGTCTGAGTAATCAGTCTCTTTCAGCTTTACACACTTCCATACTGCTACTGACTGTGAAGGAAAGCCATATTCTAATAAATCTGCAAAACTAATTTTTAACTTCACGAGGTCCTACGGCAAGCTGAGCTCAGAAGAATAACCTTATTTTACTTGACAGCTTTACAGGTAAGATTCAGATTGTAGCTGTATAGAGGTTTCTTCTGCAGCTGATGGACTTGACCAGAAGGTGATTGATTTCCCTCTAAGGTAAGGGCCCATCTGTGTCAGATATTTGTCTGTCTCCACTGCTTAAAGAAAGAATTCAGATGATGAACTCAAGAAACATATATATGATTAAATAACTTAATTTTGCTCCTGGGTCTGCTCCTTGATTGCCTGCATAATGAGTCACAAAACATAGATATGACCGTTTTGAAAAATCTGCCAGACACACACATGAGTATAGATTTCTGTGTTAGGTGCCAGCTTTTAAAATCTTGTTGTAGTGATGATAACTTGAAAAATGAGTGACTGGAATCAATCAGGTTTGTTTGATGTAAAATTCAGTGTTTATAACTATAGTATTGATTCAAGTTTTGCATCTGGCAAGTATCTTTTCTTTAGTGACTGTAAAATTTGGATGAAAGGTTAGCTGAAATATTTCATTCTCCTACCTGATAAGAATGAAAAAATATTTTAGACTAAATTGTAAGAACATGGCAAAATAATGATAAAATTGAAATTTGCTGATCCAGAGCTTTTGTTCTTAGACTTTGCCTCAAAGCGTACACCTGTTGACAGTATTTTTCTATTATTTTTCTATAAAAATTTTTTAAAATAATTTTTCTAACTGTTGTTACTTTTTGAACTTAGAAACCTGTCTTACAAATGATTATTATTTTTATTTTTTTTATCTACAAAGGGTAATTTCATAACTCAGGTGTACTTCTGCCATTTCTCTTGGTAAGATCACTTCATATTTACTTGGGATTTCAGGCTACATTGATAGTGCATTTGTAGTAACTGAATAAAGGAAATCGGTACATACCCTTGCTGAAAAGTGTTACCCAGATGGTATATTTTGGCATTGACAACATAGGCAGCTTTATTAATGTCTATGACAGCATCTTATTAACGGCTCCTCACAATTTATTGTAAAGAATTGATGGTAAGGCCAAGGGGATTTCAAGGAAACAAACACGAACTCAAGAGTTTCAGAAACTTTTAGTGAGACCTAAAAAATTGTTTTATACATAGCCTGGTAGAACATTAATAGTAAAAAACCAATGCCTTTGTGCACTTACCATGGGTTAAATATCTCAATCATTTTGGGCAAAAGCAGTCAGTTAATTTTTCTTTTTGTTTGTTTTTTGGTTTTAGTTTTTTTTCTTTTTTAATTGAATACACCTTTGTTCAGTTTCTGGGTGAGAAGCAATAAAGATTCAGGATACCTGTGCCAGTCTGCAATAGAGATGCAGAATTATTCTTTCATTGCCAGCCATATTTAAATGTCAAGTGAGAACAAGAGATGAATATCACTTCTTCAGTCAAGGCAAAGTAACAAGTCAGGCCTTCAGGCTGTCTAGGATATCCAGTCAGGAACAGGAGAAGACAAGACTGGAGACTGGCCCACCTACAGTGTAGCTTAGGGAAGGTTTGTTTGCCCAGGCATGAACTTACATGGAACTTCTGGGCCATAGGCAGAGAGAGAGGGTGGTCAGGGCCAGAGTTTAAGCCTTAGACCAGGTCAGGATGGTCAGGGTCATTAAGATCTATTAGCATACTCAGGGCCCAGACAGATACTACTTTCATCAAAACTCTTTCCCACCCAGGTTACAGAAGCAACGCTCAATTTCCTTCCTAACTCTCATTCATCTTTAATGCAGCCCAGACCAGAAATATTCTTTCAAATTTTGTCCTCCACTGTCTTCTTCCTCTGTTTGTTCTCCTGGATGGCTTCCAGGGTTCAAATGGTTTTTTTGAGCAGTTCCATTCCTTGGTGAGCACTCCTGAACCCTGTGTTCAGGTGAACATGTTGGTGAGTGTTTCTCTGGGGTTTCTCTTTGGCTTGTCCACCTTCATCTTATCTTCAAGCAGCAGAATCCACGAGCTCACACTCAGCTTCTCTTTCAGCCTTGATAGTTCGCAGATCTTATCCTATTCAGGTTGCTTTTCCCTGTCTCATCTCAAACTCCAGCTTGTCTTTCTCACATCCTCTTGTGAGTGTCTGTCTGTCAGCTCAAGCTCAGCACAGCAAAAAAGGCCTTCCAGTCCTTGATCAACAGGATGCCACTGCTGAAATAGCAGGGGATAGCAGGGAAACACCACCGTCTTGCCTGCCACTACATCCACAAAACCAGAATATGGTGGTAATTTGCAGATTATTCCTCTGTAATATTCCTAAAGAGTCTTCCTCTCCATCCACACAGCTGATACGGAAATCCAGATATACTTAGGCTCTTGCTAGTGTAATGATACCTTTCCCAGTGCTCTTAAATACAAACTTTCTAGACTGTAACTAATAAGATAATTTCCCTAGCCCAATACTTTGGCAAAATTAATCCCCTTTGTGATATCTCCCTCCTTTTCTTAAGATGACTGACTCAACGGAAACCCTGACAGTACTTAAGAGCTTTGGCAACACTTAGGCATTATTTTAGCAGCACTGGTCCTCTTTGCAAGCCCAGGCACTTCAAAATTAAATATGTCTTCACTTGCTTAAGTTGAAGAGACTGAGCTGATACGGCTATGCCTTTAATACTAAAGAAGAAGTCCAAAGGATAACCTCAGGCTTTGTGTCCAGGTGCCGAGGATTAGCCCACACCATACTGCTGAGTACTACCCTCCTCTGTAAGAGATTTGTATTGTAAGGAGAATAGTAAAATACAAATTAAAGAATGACCTGGCAGTTAAGTAGCATGGACAAGCAGGGGCCAGCTGGCCCTCTTGTATTTAGCAGTAATAGTTTGGACGGTGGGATGACATTGTGTTAGGTGCCATCAACATTACCCTAACTGAACAAATTATGTTATAAGGTATGTGGCAAATGATTTGGAAATTGGGAAAGAAATGCAGCTCAGTGGAGGTTAAACATTCTCACTGAGGAGAGGAAGGGAAGGGGGGAAATATGCTAAAAATACCATGCAAAAGTGTCTCATTTAACTACACTGAATAAAAGCTTATCAGCCATATTTCCCCTTTCATTTGGATGGGTACTTAGCAAGCTACATAAATATACACCTACACCTCTAGCCTGTTTTCGATTACACTGATATGCCACTGAAATTTTTACTGTGTTGCTAATAGTAACAGCAATAAGAATGTGAGGAAAACTCGGTTCAGGTTGCTGAAGCGATTTGCCTTAGAGACAGTTTCTGTAGTTAGGAGTTTTGATTAATATTCACAGAGGAAATCAGTTTTGTACACTCAAAGTGCTTGTCCTACTAAGTATAAATTCACATTTTTATACTAGGAGGGCCACTAGTATTATGAACAATATTTTTTTTTTTCAGAAAAGTAAATCTCAAAAAAGGAGCATTCATTTCCTTTTACACTAATCATGTAGAGGAGAATTGTATTATCACAAAGTCCATTTGGCAAAGCAGACATAAAAGTGAGTGGTCACTGCCGTGCCATACCAGCTGATGCTATCAACAAGCTCTTTTGACAGTGCTTGAGTAAATGCTTTTTTCTTTCAAATCCTCAGATCAGTATTGTTTCTGAGGGATTTTTTTATTTTTTTTTTTACAAATTCAGTTAAAAATTATTAGCTGTTAGAGGTTATAACTAGTAGCTTTACGTGCAACTTGTGTGTGAGCAATAAATATGACAAAGATGGCAATGAGTGAAGCTGATACTTTGTTTCAGCAATAACATAACCACATTAAAATAAATTAACAACTGTGACCCCTTCCTAACAAAACTGTGCAGAATTCTCCACCCAGGTTACTTTCTTTCCCTTCACAGCTCTGTTTCTACTATTAAATCTTTACATGCGAAAGGTAAACGGTTTTTTTAATGCATTGGAGGGAAAGGTCTGCGCAGCACCATTCCTTTTTTGTGTGTGGCTGGAAAACTGTAGGCAGCATGTGATTCCTATTGAGTATGATTTAGGTGGCACATCTGGCCACCAGCCTGGAGCTTGACTTTGAGAAGGCACCTCTGATGCAGGGAGTTGATGTCTGTGAGGCAAACCCAGCATATGTGAGCACGCACACACACAGACAGAGGGGAGAAAAACTGAAAAAAAAGGGGAAAAAAAAAAAGAAAAAAAGAGGCTGCCACTCCCGGGTAAACACACTGAGAACTGGGTGCTTTGTTAGGAGTTGAGCAGGGTGATATCTACACAAAGGTTTGCTGGTGTTTTTGTTTTTGCTCTGAGGACATGAACAGATGGCATATAAGATTGCCCAGGAAAGAGCATACTGAGGTTTAGCTGTTGCCTCTTCTGTTCCTAGGGGAAATCATACCAGCCTAGACAGCACAAACACTGTCAAGTCCAAGAGACAACATTCAGTTTTCTCTTGAAAAGTCACTATTTGGGTGAAGCTCAAGTGGTAACTCTTTAGTAGCTCAGTATGCAGGGAATTCTAGTGTAGACAGTTTGTGTATGTCCCTAGGGCAATGGAAATACCCTCTGTAGCCCTAAGACTATAAAATATAAACTCTGAAGAATGCAAAAGGTGAATGAGATGGCCATTTTCTGGGCTTTTCCAGGTGACTTTGAACAGAACCTTTTCGTATGGTGTTACAATGAAATTGAGGTTCCTCTGTGTTTGTGTGTTAATTTAAGCCTCAGAAACTACATTACTGCTTTGAAAGAAGTCTGGAGACTGCCATAAAAGAACCTGAGGTACTTGAAACCCTCATGCTGATATTTTCATCCATGCAAGTGATGTGAGCAAGTGGCACAATGTGAATGGAATTTCAGCCTTGCTTCTACAGAGCTAATGTGGTGTGATCTGGTACAGTTGTGTATATTCATGCTGTTGGGGTAACAGCAACTATCAGCCTGTTTTTGTACTGGTAATATTCCTGCAGTGCAATTTGTATCCATCACCATGAGAAAATATTACTGTAGAAACAGTGAGGGATAATAATAATAATAATAATAATAATAATACACCCAGAAGCACTTAATTGAAAGAAGTAATTTGGAAAAAAGAAATCATGTCATAAAATACCTCACAAAGGTAGATAGTACTGTAAATGGTCAATAAAGCTTAGCACATTCTGAACAATTACAGTTTAAAGATGTTCATACATCTTCAGCAGCCTGCTTACCTGATCATCGTGCTGCTAGGTATTTCCATTTTGAAATTACTATTACTGGAATTCAAATTGAAAGTCCAGCCAAAACTGGTCAATGTATAAAAGATTGCCTACTAAATAAAACTGTGTTCTAATACTACACGTGGCAAGCAAGCGGAGTCTTTTAATAAGATAGTTGGGTTCAAGGTTGGTCACTATATGTCTTGTATTTGCAAGTCTTGTATGTGTGAATAGTTTTATTAAATGTGCAAATCCCCACTGGATGCTCTGATGTACATTTTGAACATGAGTTTTCAGAAGAATTAACCTAGCACTTAACTCCAATCTGCAATTCAAATTTCCACTTGCCTTTTGGGCAGTAGATCTCAAGTTTTGAAATTATTCCATATTCTATACAAAGGGTACTAGGTGAAGCAGACAAAATGCTCATCTTGGAAGGTGGAAGACAGAATGCTGCCTTTTAATATTACAGTTCTTGTCTACACTTGAGTTTTCTATGATTTTGTTCACTGACATGTCTACATGTTTCCTCCAGAAATTTGGCTGACATGGTGAGGTCTTCTTCAAGCTTCACAGAGTCCTTTGGCATGCTCTTTTTGTTAGGAGATACTTCAATGGAATATATGCTATTTATAACACCTGCATGAAATCTCTGTTTTAATCTAAGTTCTTCTAAGTGAAATATAACATTCTAAGAAGCAATCAGCTGGTATTCCTCTGTGTTTACAGCTGTAGGATAGCTAGAAATGGAACTTTGCTGTGGTCATTTCTTTTGCATTAGATAAGTACATAGAATAATAATGGCATAAACTTGTTTGTGTTAAAAATGACACTGTGCCTGTGACTTTAGCCACAGAATACCTCAGAGACTATCATCTGTTAATGAACTGCCTTTATTTCTCCTTCTCTGGATATGCCACACTCCTGGTGACAGTGCTGGGTGGTGAGAAGTATACAGATTGTGACTACATATCACTGAATCCTCAGTGGCTTTCTGTGTTGATTCCTCAGCCAAATTGATGTTGGCTGAGAGGATGCTGACATTTGTATGTCCTATTATATCCTCTGGGTCACCCTGAAGTTATTTATTACTAGTGGCCAGTGGGAGAATGCCTTGTCACTGTGAATCTCAGAAGAGAGAACAAAATCTGTTTTCTCTTTTTCTTCTTAGTGTGGTAGCATGTACCTGAAAAAGCACCCAGAATTATTTCAGATGAAAGGTCCTATGCAGGTGCATAGCCCCTGATTCTAATCTCTTTCTGTTTCTCTGATAGGGAAGTAGATCTTTGTACTGATCCAATCAGTGAAAAATGTTATTTGAACTTTAGTCATAATAAAATCAAGCAATGGATCAGCTGGTATCAAGTCTCCTTTGCTTTTGCCATGCTCATCTATCACTTTTACAGACTGCTATATAATGTTAAAACTATTCATTTGTAATTTTTTGAAGTATGTACACCTCATGAAGCAGTCTGATTTTCTTTAAATTTATTTTGGCATCCAGAGCATGTGACAATTTTGTGTTTTGTCTCAGTAGTTATTTTATCAAATTATCAGACACCACTGTATTAGATTTAAACTTGCTCTACTGCTCCCGTGACATCCTGCAAATTGCAGTTCTCCTGTCAGTAAGGTATGCTCTCGATGCTATTGGAATTTATTTCTGTCAGCAAGGAAGACCCTCACATCTCTGGGATGGTATTAGTGATCAGTGTTCTCGTTCACATGGTCTCCTACCAGCTGACCTGTAGGTGAATTCCTGCCCACTGGAATGATGAGCATCCTCCAGCTCTGCAGGCATGAGCAGTGAGATCAGATTTCCCGAATCTGTCTGGCAGCTTTAAGTTTCAGCCTCCAAACCCTAAGGACAAAAAGATGTGGGGTCACATCAGCATGACCTATCTTTTGGAAGGCTAGGTTTTCACATTGAATAAATGTGAAGACAGTTGGGCATTACTTCATTTTAAGGGAACATTAATATTAACCAACAGTAGAATCCCAATGGGAATGTGTGGCTGCTGTTTGAATACCAAATCAAACTGTCACGACTGGTGTTGAACATTAAAATACAAAACAAAGCTGGTTACAACCTGGTGAATGTATTAGATTGAGAATTTATGTTAAGGGCACAAAATTGTTGCTTTGAGTACATGTCTGAGACTAAGCCACTGAAGGAATAGCCTTTTTCAGTCCGAAGGAAATTAATATGAGGATTAAAATAGCTATGTATAATCATAATATACCCATTTACACAAGTGTTTCAATGCATGATCTTACAGAACAAGACAGTTGAGTCTTGTCATTTAATTAAAATATGTCATTCCCCAAATCAGTACAGTATCATAAGTATACCTTTTCAGGAACATTTCTTACATTGTTTTACATTCAAATGCCTCTTCCTTTTTTTGCCAATTTGTATTAATTCTTTTTTCAATGCTTCTGCGATACAGATGTGAAGAGTACACCTCTCCTTGTTAGATGGACTACTTCATCCTGCTAGCCTTGTCAAATTATGAAATACAAGGTAAAATGTGTATGTCAGTGTGAAATGATTGGGAGCATGGCTAAGAAAATAGTGAAAAATACTTCCTTTGAATATTAATTAAATTAGGATACAAACACAATCAACACCATTTTATGAAAGCTTGCTGTGGTAATTTAATGCTTGGAATTTTCTATCAAGGACACTCCAAAAGGTGTATTCTTAGCTGAAACGCTTGGATGGTCTGTGGAAGTGAATTTTGATTACAGCTTGATTGTACAAGACCTGCTACAGACTTTACACTGGCTTACATAATATGAATTGTAAATACTGTAAACAGCTACAATACAAATCTGCTTTGTCAGAGACACTGAACTTACCTAAAGAATGGTCTATTTACAGCTCACTAGCTAGTTTGTACTTAGACTTCTTGTGGACACCCTATGTCAGCTGGCTAACTCTACTGCAAAGATGAGGCAAGATATTTCTATTCCAGTGTATTCTAGTCCATGATTTTTTTTAATGTTATGGCATTTTTAGAATGAGCTAAGCCATGCCATCTTTACTGGTCACCGAGGGAATACACATGGGGAAATAAATTTAAAAGGTTTTCACACTCATAGCCTCCTTGGCAATAATCATCCTCATTTATTTGTGTTTGAGGAATTGCATTTCCCTGTTGTGTTCTGTGTGGAGTTATACTAGCAGTGCTATATAGTACATAGTGGGAAGAAATGTCCAAGCTCTGCCGCTTCTTTGCTCATCCTTCTATTCACTAGAGAGCTTGATGAAAGGAATGGTATACATAAGAAGTGGTAAAGGAATGGAAAGAGATGGAAAAAGCTGATAGAGCCTTATAGATGGCATAACTTTCTGAGGCAGGGTCATAACCTAGCACTTGCAGGATTTAGACATGAGAAACTGCTCTCCACAGCCAACTCTCAACTAGAATTTTTCATACTGAGCCACCTTCAATTTCGTCCCTCATTCGGAGCCCTTTGTTTCCCAACACGGTTGCTTACAAATACCCACAACAGGTTTTCAGTGAAGGGTGCCATAGAAATGCAAAACTACCACAACCCAACTCCCAGCATGGCATACTTTTTACATTATTGATCTCTGTTTAAGAATGAAGCGAAGTTCTCATTTACAATGTTCATTTACAGATACCTTTTTACTCTCTCAGGTACAAGAAAAAGAATATTTTCATTCTGGGGCTTCCTTCTCAGAACTACTTACACTCTATGTCTTCTAGTTATGATCTAAAGAGGACACTGTCATTGCTAAGTAAGAGGACAAGGCAGTCATTTCAAGTAATGGGCCTGAGATCATCCACAGCTTGTTCCCTTACTCTGTTTTCTGCCACTCAATTTAGCTTTCACTAAGACAAATGTGCTTGAGGAGGGTGGGTGCAAACCAGCTGATGCCGTTGGCCCAGGTGTTGGTCTCTGGTCTCCTTGTATTAATTGGTAAAGATATGGCCAATGCTGCTTTCCCAGTTGCCTGGACTTCTACACACCAGTATTGTCTGCTCTACCCCCTGTTATGTTCATTCTTGGTACTTTTTAGCAAGGTCTGGTCTCATAATCTTAACTCACTTGCTTTGAGTCTTCCTCTAGTTGATGTGTTTAGATGATGACTGTCTCATTCATAAAACACAACAGGCTGACTGTGGAGTCATCAGCTGTTGTTTCATGTCTAATTACAAGTTTTTCTTCCCCAAGTCCCATATGGAAAATAAAATATGTTCACGGTAACAAGAAGTTTCTTATGCCTCACTCTACCTCATTGAAACATATGCAAAACCTTTCTTCTCCCTGTCTATTGAGTAAAAAATATCAAAAGCTGGTATTCAAAGGCTCTCGAGCCAAAACAAATTCATGAGTAATCTTGAATGGCAATAAACCTGGGGCAAGCTATTCTCCAACACCAAGAAAAAAGAAAACGAAATTTTTCACTGTGAATCACTCTCACCTTTTGCTGTAATATTATGCAGTGATATTTCATTTTGAAAACAGTTTCCTCATCCGTTTTTCAAAAGGAGCAAGAAAGTACTCTCCAAGCTGCTTGTGTGGAATCATATACATGTCCAAAGAACAAATAAAACCACTTTTAAAATATTCTAAATGGAGGCAATGGGAGTTCTTTAGAAAATGTAACACAAAATTGTTTACAAATGCTCCATTTAGGTTATGTACAGTAACGTGAAAGTACATTTATTTTGCAACAGACTGTCTGCCTCATAGGCTCCTAATTTCTCTGTGTTCCTTCTTTAATTACTCCATCTGCTACTTACTTTCTTGATCTAATCAAGAGACCAAGATCTAGATTTCAACATAATTTGGACTTGATGCAGACCTGGTGATGTTACTAAGACCACTGGATCTGGCTTGACAGTATTTCTAATCTTAGTCCTAGGAAAGTAAGCAGGACCCCTTCCAAATCTTCAGGATCTGCCATCTAGCCCCATTTCACCTATGCTAAATCTATTAAATTTCACTCCTTAATCACCTCTTTGTCAGCTTCTTCTACCTTTTCCCTGGCATTGTCCTTTGAGCCTGAAACTTCTCTCCCTTAATCAGAAAACCTCTAAGTCTCCGTTGAGGACTCTTCAAAAGCTTCTTGCCCTCACTTCCTACAAACTACTATGGAGTAATAAATGCCTTCTGATACGCCACTATTTTGTTCCAGTTTCATTCTTGTTAAACCATATCTCCTGAAAGAAGATCCTAAATTGTGTTAATGAATTGGTCCCTGAAAATAGTTAGCTATCAAAGCTAACTCAGCCTGTTTTTCTTGATGTCAGTGCTTATCATGGGGACTTTCTCCTATTTGCATTAGATTGACATATATGGGATGCCACTGAGATGTGATCTTCCCAGTTACAAATGTTCTCCTTGCAGATGAGTGGGAGACAGTAATACCTCTACCAAGACTTTTACGACAGGAATGCTATGACATCCTGAGATATTTTCATTAAGTATTACCCTGCTTTTGGCTCATCCTCTTGTGAAACCCCTTCTGTTTGTCAATAGTGACAAAAGGGCAAAACTTGCATCAGCCTGAGTACTGATTTCGCTCCAGTCTTGCTGTGACCCTGCTTATTGACACCTTTTAACAGGCAGTGAATTAATTGAAAAGTTATTTTCGTTTTTGAGGTCATGCAAGAAATCTCTGTCAAAGCTAGTAGTCAAACATGATATATAAGCCACAGTCCAGTGGAAATGTCTTTTGTTAGTTTCTCACAAAACTCTTCAGGCTCCTGCTACAAGCCAGTGGAATGCCCCCAACAGGACAAAACATCATTCTAAGCAGGGAGCCATGTAATATAGCTAATAAGAAACTCTGAGGAATATGCTATGAACTCTGGACCAAACAAAATCACCACTCATCACTCACTGTGCTAAATATTTAATTATTTTCTGTCACCTTACTCTCCAAACTATCAAGCTGCAACAAAGTCTTTTACTATCTTATACCAACACACTCTTCATACAGTCCCTCTGCTGCCTTCTCCTCATCTCGTCTCATCCAGGGCATGTGTTCTCTCTCCTCTTGCTTCTTCCTCAGCTGCTCTCTCTCCATTGCCTCTCAACCACTTAACAGAACCAGCCACAGCTGCACCTTATCTACATCAGCCAACCCGCCACCCCTGAAGCCAACCCATAGCTGTATATTATCAATGATAATTAACCCAGCTTTGTTCTACTACAATTTCCTTGCTTTAAGTCAAGATGGTCTTTTCCAAAAGGGAACATAGAATCCATAGATCCATAAGTCACTTATACTTAGGGGAGGGCTGTCCTTGGAGTTTGGAGACTTGACTGCAAATCCCTATTTTCCCTGTTTGTATCTGGACCATGAGTTTAAAGACTCCTTTCCTGTGTCCCAGGTGGATATCCTAATTTTGGTTTATGGGTGCTATTCGGTGGGATTATCTTCAGCTCCTTCTGTTCGTTGTTTCCATTATATAAATATTTACGTACTACTTGGTACAGGAATTAGAGCACGACAGACCAGGTGAGTGTCCCACCAAGCTGCATACAACCTTCTTTTCCTCAGTAAAGTATTAGGGATCTTTAGGCTGATTGTGTGAGAATCATGCTAAAGCCAAAGTGAGAGTCCAGAATGCAAGGTTGCTAAACTATGTGATTTTTTTAGATGGCCACCAGCACAAAATAGGGGCTTACTAGGTGACATAATATTTCAGTGCTAGTTTTGAAGATTTCTGTAGTGTTTGAATATGGACTTAGGCACTCAAAGGGCAGCTAAGCACCCAATTCAGCCATTGTACATGTAGAAAGAGTGGGCATCATCACCCTGTCCAGGTCCTCAGCTTAGCTCTGGGAGTCAAGCTCCCTTCCTGGAACCTCAGATGTTTGCCTCAAGACCAATGCAAACCATCACCAAGTTTCACTGATAGCTCATGCCTAACTTTGGGCCTTACTGGTTTACAGCTGAGAACTAAGCAGAAGTAAAAGCACTAGAAAAAGCCAGGAAATGCATGTCTTTAAATATTTAATGAATGCAAAGGTTCTAAACATACAGATATTTGGAAACTGCAGACTCTACTTCCATGCTTTCAGTGAAAACCTTTGAGCTCTTACTGAAATACAAAGGGCTTTGAGGTATACAAGCTGCATGCTGCCTTGGCTGCTGCTAAATCTTCTAGCTACTAAACAAAATGTAAGAGACCATCTCTTCATAAAAAACAGTTCCTAATACTCTGAACACCTCGGTTTTTTTTTCTCTCCAACCTCTGCCAAGATTTAGGCAGAAGGCTATTAACAGTTGATAGGGCTACTAGTCTCTCCTGTTTTAGCAGGACAAGGTTATTCAAATGTTAATGGTCTTACTCAGTGTCTCTGCCACTGGCTGCTTTTGCCCATAAAATGGAAGATTTAATCCACACTGAAGGTTTTGGTCAGAGGTAAAGTTCAGAAAATCAAGCAGAATTTGTAAGTATACAGGGACAGATTCCCTGGGCTGTCTCAGTCACTTCAGCTGCTGTGGCCTTATCTTGCAACATCACCCAGTTGCATTTGTGAGCTCTCTCTCAAACACTGTCATCCCTTAATCAGTTTTAACGATACAGTTTCTGTTGTAATTTAAGCTCAGGTAGTTCTGTTTCAGCAGAAGTCAAGCTGGTGAAAGCTGTGGTGTGTAGATGTTTTACAACAGTCTTGCCCTGGGAGAAAATAAGGGAGCTGACCTAGAATGTTTCCTTTCTTCCAAGGCTGTGATAAGTGAGCAATATCAAAATGATGTATAAAATATTTCTTTACTTATTTGCAAACAGAAGGGTGTCAATCTGCCATGAAGCAAGGAACCGCAATGTCAACATGCTATAGGGATGTATGAATAGCTGACAAAAACAGGTGTGCATGAAAGAAGTGTGATGTATTTTTCTCTAACAGTCATGACAGTATCTTTACCATTCATCTTCACAGGCAAGCACACACATGCACACACACACACGATATTCTCCTAGTTGTTTTTAGAGATAATTTGCCTGTTGAAAATCTGCATCTTTAAGACTTAGGAATTTATTTCTTAAAAAATTAGTGATACTAATTTAGATCTGCATCTCTAAATGTGATTTTTATTAAGGGCTTGAAATGGCTTTTCCCCCTAAATGTAAGATTTGTTTTATGGGCTTAGGAAGATGCATTAAATTTTAAACAATAAATACTGTCTCTACGTTAAGTATTGTATCTTAATTTGAATCTGCTGATGACTGAATGGCATTTCTTTCAAATGTCACTAGTCTTGCTTGTGAGCAATTTGTTCAAGTGTCTAGCAGGTATATAGAAACAGCATTAAGAATCTGTGACAGGTCAGGCTTAGTATGACTAAATTATATTTGATACTATGAAGAAATGGTCAGAACAGCATGACTGAAGCAGAGCAGGGAAGAGGAGAAAAAAAATGTACCTTTATAACAACTGCTATTTTTGTTACCATCTGGGGAATGAAAATGGCATCTCCAAACCTCAAAGCAGAAGTCTCTGCAGTGGGTGCTGAAGGGCCAAGATCTTTCCCTCTGAAGTTTGGATGATGTACTTCAGTATAAAGAAAGCTTGTCAAAGTAATTTCGGTCTTATACTAGCTAAGTCAGAAGAAGTCACAGGAGTGTGATTGTGTAGTTTGAAATATCTTCCAGAGTCCACTTCAAGATCTGTCCCTTGGTGGAGTCTCAGGAAGCAAAGAAATGGAGTGTTTTATGGAGGAACGGGAAGAGACAAAGCACATATAACAAGAAAAATGTGAAGGGTATCCCAGGGGAAACCATACAAGAATATGTAGAGAGAAGTGGCTTGTCATCCTCAGTTTAAACAACCCTTTCCCAAGTTTACCATCTGTGGCATCGCATTTATGAGGTTTTCGTCTTCCCCAGCAAAGCTCTGATGAATGGAAGTTTCTTTTTCATTGGTAGAGATACAATACCCTCATCAATGTCATTCAGAGGAACAGAATGGGGCTGGAATTATGTAAAAAAAAATACCAAATTATCCAGTGTTACCTTTCTAGTTAAATAAAGTGGAAATGGTCTATTACTATCAGAGTTATTTCACAAGTGATTGTTTCAGTTGGGTGAGGAGGATAAATGTCTTTTTGTCATTGGTTTGGCAGATATTTAAGTTCTCCATACCCTTGTGGCAGCATTTTCTTGGGATTATATATGTGAAACATACCATTGACTGATCCATGGCTATGGTGACACTGGGTACACTGTGCTAGAGCGCGCTGGATATGCTCTGGCTGTCTCCCAAGTCACAGCAGCCAATCCACAGTGTACAGTGTGTGTCTGCATGAGTGACTGATAACTGCAGCTTGGTTTCTGAGAACATTTGTTAGGTACAAACAGTGACTAGCAATATAGTTTTTGCTCCATTTAATATGTGATTTCAGTATGTCTGACAAGAATGTTGCACTTTCCACTGTGTCAGGAAAAGACTGTCTAGTTATAAGGAATGAAAGGCAAATGACGTGGCATCTCTGGAAACATCTACTAGCACTAATGACACAAGCCCTGACTTTGGCCAGCACTGCAGTGACAACCCAGAGCTCACTGCATTAGCTCGCAGAGCTTACTGTGCTTCAATCACAGGAGCAATATTGGACAAAAGGAAAAGCAGTGACCAGAAAATACAGATTTTGGAGACCTTAAGGCTCCTTGGGACCAGCTTTTCTTCTTTCCTGCCAAACAACTTGAGAATCTTTGATTTCAGAAAAAAGCAGCTTGCTTATTCCAAGACTCAAGATTTTTTTGCAAATATTGTGCACTCCTCCTGCCAATTTCCCTGTCACTGGGTGCGCAGCCTCTAGGATAGCTGGGCACATTAGCAGTGGGCAATGGGAAAGATACTGCCAAGAGCTTTGCTGTTTGTGAAAAACGCCAGCATTGCTAGCAAATGTAGAGGACTTGGGAAACCTGTCTAATGTAATATCTAGTAAGCAGCATGAAATTTCCATGCAATTAGAGAGTGAAATAAAATGTCAGACAGTCAAGAAAGCTGTTACCATTTATCCTTCCCAGAGACAAGGCCTTGTCTTCAAGGGACACAGAGACTCCTGCTGCACTGCAAGAGTAGCCCAGAGAAAAGTGACAGCAAAGTCCGTGCTGTTCTCAGCGTATGTGCCAGACTGATGTAATACTGAAGAAAAAGTTGAAGTTAAATGCCAGGGACAGAATAGCTCAATGTCTAAAATCAAACAATTTAAATATGGAACTGCTCGATCATCTTGATTTCCAGGAAGAAGATCAACACATAAAGTTATTTTGTGTTCCCAGGTAAGAGTACAGAGACTGCAAACTTACAGCACTTGTCTTTGCTCATTGCACGCCCTCTGATCAACACGCTACCTGAGTGTCCTTCTCGAAGCCTGTGCAGTGTGGCAGAGGAAAGTACAGCACCTCTCACACTGACTGGGGGGAATTAAGATGTAGCGATGGCTCTGATGGGATTGCATCAGCAAATGGCCTCTTTAGTTGCCTAGAAGCCCATATCAGGAGAACAACTCTGAAGATCCACTGCTTCACACATAGTCTAAACTTAATCATGCCAAATCAACGTGCTGTGACACTCATAAACAACCAGGGGTGATATGCATAAGGTTTTCAAAGCAACAAATCATGTCGTCCGTGTCCAGGAAAGAGATTTTTTCCAGTGCAAAGCATGCATCTCTGCTTCACGCGTTGGCTGAAGATTAATGGTTTTGAAGCCACTTTGCTCGAGCTTCCTGAGCCTTTTAAGAATCTCGCGGAGTGAGAAGACAAAGTATCATTCTTCCAAGCTAAAAGCTCATTTCAAGTGAACATGTTGTGATGGAAGAATATTTCATCATGTCCATGCTGACCATAAAATAGGTGATAGGCTGCAGTGGTCAACTGTGCAGGTCCTTGCAGCAAATCTAGAAGAAACCAGTCTTACAGATGACACCACTGATGGGATAAAAGCCCTAAAAGCTCCGGTTCTGAATTGTATGGTATTTTCCCCAGCTTTTCCAAACATACTTAACAGCCCAGATTTTCCATCAGCTCCTTGCGGCTTTCATTGAGAGAGGCACAATGCTGTAATAAGGCCTTAAGGTTATAAGAGTAACACTATCAAATAGCAATTTTGTCTCATTTTTTAGAGCTATTTGTCATTCCTCTCCAGGCAAGATTTACTAGTAAAAAGTCCGTTCTTAAAGGCTTTTGGTGTCTGCCACCCTATGAGCCCCTCCCCACATTAGATGATTAGTGACTTGAGCGTCTAACACACTTGACAGGCGGACATCACAAGAAGAACCTAGAGCTAATCTGAAGCTCTTATACAGGGCATTTAATGAGGTGATAAGACAGAGTGTGTAAGAGCACACACAGAGGTGATGCCAGCTTGTCACACTGGAATTCTTTCCAGTGCCTTAAAATTACCGTATATAGGGACTAGTTTGTTAGAGGAAAATGTGTCTTGCAGGATCCGACAGCCTGAGAGAGGCAAGGCTGCTGCTGCTTCATGTCACTGAGTCCAACCAGAAGCAAGGCAAAGGTGTGTTCCTAACAGGCACACAGACAGAGCACACACATATACACCCCATACATGCATTGCCAGCCACACAGATCACTGACAGACACTCAGAGCACCCACATGAACACAGGCAGCACCAATGTCCTCATCTACTCATCTCCCCAGCTGCATAGGATGGAGGTTCACTAGTGAGAATATATATTTCTGTACGTAAGTACAAGCGGATTCCTCCAGCAGCTGTGTCCAGACATTCAGTCTGTACAGTAGCTGCCATCTGGATCCCAGTCTCCCCAGTTGCTGGCAACCTCCCTTAGTCAAAAGGCGATCTGGAGAGCTGCTCCCAGCGACTTATAGCGATGGGCTCCACACTTGGACCACTGGGCTGACAGCTCTCCTGAGACAGCCCTGGGAGGGGCTGGGACAAAGCGTTCCTTCCTTGGGACTCCTTGATTTATGTTCCCACTTGCCATCATGCCCCTGTGCTCCTCTGGGCTTGTGGAAACGTACCTTTGATGGGCTGTTGGTCCCTGTGGTAAGCCTGGGAGTAGCCTGGCAGGGTACTATTTAGGGCCCCTTCCTGCCATTGTCTCCCCTAGCTTCTCTTGTGGGTGTGCAGAGGAGCTGTGGGTGTGCAGATGAGCTTCATTGAATAACCCATCACAGCTGCACCAATAAGCAAGTCAAAACCAGTATGAATGGAGAGTTATTTCTGAATGTGCACTGAGAAATGACAGATTGTAAAGAAATCACAGGAGTTGAACCTGTACTGCGGCAACAAGAGATAAAGTACAAAAATTCAGTTTATATATTTTTTCTTTTTCTACTGATGCAGCTAATTACCCATTTTGTTATATTTAAAGAGGCTCACACAGCTCTCAGCACTCCTGTCATCTTTAGACAATACGGCCTAATTCCAAATCTGCAAGACTACACTGAACTAAAGCTAGTAAATTCTGGATGGCCTTAAAATGATTCTGTGTTCCATCTTTCCCCTGTGATTCATAGGCAGGTGTGCAGTGCCACTGAAATGTCTTGAGGTATTCGGGACACTTGCACAGGTCTGGTAAGTATGATGGAAGACCTGTAGAACATCCGTGGCTCCTTGGAAGGACAGCTAGGGACTATGGCATCCCAAACAGCACTAGATATCTGCATCTAGATATTTGAATGAAGAGGCCCCTGCCTCTCAAAATAGTCAAAGAAGTGTAGAATGTAATGAGGTTAAGTACAGATGCCTGCTTTAGGATAAGGTGAATAACTCCTTGGATGCCATTGAGCTGGAGTTACATTAAGATGTAGCTTCCTGGTACTGTTCAAGACCCCCTAAGGATTTAGAGACACACCCCAGCAGGACTGCAAGACGTTGCACAAGTTCTACAGATATCCCATGCCCTTTTGGAATAGCGATCAGAGTCTGGAGAGGCTACTTAGACCATTTCAAATGGTACTAGACTAGATATTCTGGTGACTGAACTTATCTTCAGTTCCTAACTCTCATTTAGCTCATGTAAATCGTAGACTTTTAGTTGATTATTCCCAGTCTAAGAGATTAAGAAGAATGGGAGAGGTAGAACTATTTAAATAGATTTTACCAAGTGCACAACAACAAGCTATCTTCCTGCAAAAAAAACCCCAAAACCGTGAGAAGTTTAGCAATAGTCTATTTCCAGCTTTACGGAAAGCCCTTCAATGACATTTAAAAAGGAATCACCAAAAAAGTGAAGTAGGGTATAGTACTAAGTATAAAAAATAGCACAAGCAAGTGGGCAAAAACCCAGAGTACAAAATAGTAAAAATACAACATTACTGCAGTGAAGTAGGAACATATAGGATGATAAGGAAACTTTTATAAACCTAGAGGTAGGACACAAAGGCAAGGAAAGGTGTTATTTTTGCAAAAGAGGGAAGGAGAGTGAATTACGGGAGAAGCAGAAACATTCAGTGCCTTCTTTGCCTTATTCATACTCAAAACCTAAAGTTTGATTTGGGAATTAACAAAGAATGTTTTAATAGGGCGGTAAAGGAACACAGCGGAACAAGGAAATAAGAGCTTAAAAAGTGTTTAGGTCAGTCAGATTATCTTTTCAGAAGCACCTGAAAACTTGTCCTCAGTGGTTAGAGATCCAGCTGAAATAATCTCTGAACCACTTGAAACACATGTGCTCAAGAATCACTGTGTTATACAACTAGAAAGCATGAGTCAACATGAGATTCTGTAGCAGAAAAACACATCTTGAGCTGTGTTAGAGGACTATTAATGTATGGCAGGGGAAATAATAATTATCCTGTAGTTAGCATTGGTAAGGCCTCAGCTGGAGCATTGTGTCTGGTTTTGATCATTGTACTCTGTGAGGTATGTGGGCAAATTGGAAAGAGTCCAGAGGAAAGCACACAGAATGATAAAAGGCTGAGAAATCTGGTAACTTCCTTTGATGGATTGGTTGCCTGTAGAAGGACAAAAAGAAATCCTGTAAGTTTTTAAAGAAGATGGTTTTGGTAAGATTTGAGAAGGAAAAAGCCTGCTCTAAGGACAGGAGGCATGAGCCACTGAAACAGGCAGATCAAAGGCAAGCTTCCGAGGCTCCTTCACTCCCAGCTTTTAAACAGGAGCTATACAATAATCTGTCGGGAACGTTGTCCTTAAAGTGGTTGGTGTAACTAGAGGCACAGCTGGCCTGGTGGATCACTGCACGCTCCCTGCAGCCCTCCGCTCCCTGACTGCACAGTCCTTGCTGCAGCTAACAATAAGGAAGCCAATTAATGCTAATTGGGATGCAGCCACCTTCCCGCTAGGAATCAGATGAAGACTGAGAAGGCATTTCATACAGGCCACTAAACAGCTGTCAGATGGTAACAGTGTTCAGTTGCTACTGACCTGGGCTGCATTTATCTTTTAGTGACTTGCTGTGCAAAGCTCTGTATGCCATTATCAATCCCCTGGGCAATGTAGCCCCTGTTTTAGAGTTGCTTGACAAATGAAATTTAGTTTCCAGAGAAATGTTGCTAGGTAGCGCCTTTTTATTCCTAGATATTAACTTATCACACCTCCCACTGTCTCTCTTTTTACCCTGACAAAGTCAAATACATATTAAGCAAGAGAAAAAGCAGACAGAAGGAAGGTATTTTACTGCAATATGGTTTTATGTTGTTATCATAAAAGAAGATTTGAATTGGCCCATTCAAACAAAAATGGAAATACACACAAAGCTCTGGCGTTGTGAAATTACCAGGAGTATTTAATTTTCATAGAAAGAAATGTCCTTTAAAAAAATATCATTAGAAGTCTGTGTAAGTATGGTTTGAGATTCTCAAGCTTTCTACTGGGAGTCCTTCTGTTTTATTGTTTTGTAGAAGGTTTATATTACCACTCTGTCTACTTATTGCTGATACTAAACATGCCAAACAAAAGACATTACTCCTTTTCTCCCTTCCCCCACCAAAAGAAAGAAAAAACAAAAAAGAAGTTGACAGATTTTTGACAGCAAATAATTAGCTAAAAAATTAGTTGTATTCATTTGTGAGCCAGACAAAACTTCTAGGTGTGATATAAAAGGAAGATGATTTAACAAAAACAGTGAAATCAAGTTGTTATGGTAACTGGATTTCGAAAGGATGTAGGTTAAAAAAAAGGGAAGAAAAGATTTATGCTCCATCTGGTCTAATCACTGCAGTAAAACACAATTGTTAAAGAAAAACACCTAATAAGGATAATTTCACATCTGGCATCAAGCATGTACGATATTTCACATCAACGAGAGGCCCAGATGTGAATCAAATTTTGCTCAAATATCTGCCAGGTTATATAGTAAGAGTTATATAGTAAAAATTAGTAACTGAATTTAATAATTTTAAACTACATTACTGTGAAAATTCAGTTCAAATATTTACATTTGATCATTTGTGCTGCATACATTGTGCTTATTGATTTTGATTAACTTCTGTTAGTGCATGGTAATTATCTGATATAACTTAGTGTGTGTTGCTTCTGGTTTTGTGTTAGTGTGCAAGACTGGGAAATGAGATGCTTCATCTCACTTGGTGCTGCAGCCTATTAAATAAAATCTCCACTGGCAATTAGAATACAGAATGTCTGTAAAAGGGCTTTGTCAGAGAAATGTAAATTTGTACAAGATGTGGTCCACATCATTCAAGTCAAGCAAAAACCACTTCAGATGGAAACCACTAGCACTTCCCTCCTGAAAAACAGTCTTAGAAAATGCAGGGGGGAACCTGGGCTGTGGAGATCACATGTTACACTTTTGATGCTTCCCTGTTCATTAACAGGTCTGCAGCTACACAAAATCACCAAAAGAAACCCAGCTTTTGGCAGCATACTCCAAGAAGTTTTAAAAGGCTTCATTTTGTCATTTCTTTAACTACATTTGGTGACTTTCCACACTCCTGACACCAGTTACATCTTCAGTGCCAGATGTTCAAATTTCTTCTGGAGAAACACCTTCTTCCTTATTAGCAGCCACGCTTTCTGATAAGACCAGTATTCTAGTGATTTAAGTTTATTCTGGTAATTGAAGTCTGACCACATGTCGTTTGTTCTTCTCTCAACTCCCTCTCCCCATTTTTTGCCATCTATCTATAATTAAAGCTTCATACCTTGAACATGCTTTTATAGCTGATGGAAATGTAACTAACACACATTTGTTCCACATCCCATCAGAGACCGTTTCTCTCCTTTTTCATTTCACAGCCTACTGAACATTGCTCTTGGAGTCACCCTCTGGTGTTCCTCTCCTTCTGCCAGCCACCAGGGCGAGCTGGAGGGTGGCTGAAGCATAAGAAGATATCCCATAACCTCACTAGACCTACGTGTGTCAATTAAACAAACCCAAATCTGGAGAACTGTAAGCATAAAGAGGACACCTCTTAGTCATAGGAACAGCAGTTATGATCGCCATTGACTGTATTGGCATGAGCCAGGGGCTCACTGCTGTCATGACGGAAAGCTGCTGCACAGTGGGCTGTGAGAGTCTGGGCAGAAGATTAGGGAAGCGATTACTTGCCTCTGTTGAGCCCTTGGCTTTTCAAGTCATCACAGTTTTGTTCTATCTCACTGCTCTTCTCCTCAGAAAGCTGCTGTTGTATCAGATTTGGCACTGATCAAACACCACTGCTCCCTTCTAACACTTTTAAACAAGCTCTTCCATGCTTTCTGTCATGCCCCCTCCGAGGCTGGAAAGAATTTCATCTTCTCTTTCTTTTTCTTGTTGTGAGGCTTGACAGCAATTCAATCCTAGTCACACCAATACTACTGTCAATCAGAAAGACCAGCATTACCCTCGTAGTTCCCTTCTGTCCCCCCAAATATTTTCCTGTGCTCACATGTGACACCTTTTCTGACATGTACACTGTAAGGGTTGGTCTTTCTGTTTCTGGGCAGGGCATAGCACGGGCAACCCCTCACCATGACAGGCATGTGTAGGAGCACGGGGTGCTGTCATATCCCTTTGCATCTCTGCCCACAACCGGCTACCGCCTTCTGAGCATGTCAGTCTCACACACACACACACGCACACATGCACACGGTATCTGCAGTATTCCTCTCAGAAACATGATTCACATTCAAAACGTAGAACAGCTTCTGGCTACAATTCAAAATTGTCATTGCATCCCGTTTCCTAGCAAGGGGGAATCATTTCATTTTAAACAGCTAAAAAGCACCCATGTGCTTCAGCCAACTGGTCTCCAGTCTCAAAATGCTTCTCCTGGAAAGCACAGAAACAGTACATGTTTCTTAATGGGGCTACATATTAAGTGGCGCTATTAATAACATTGTAGTAGGAAATTTCTGTACTTTGAATGTCATTTGCCCAGTAGGAATCACACCTGAATCACGTACCACTCTATGAACTCTATTGGTTTATTTAATTACAGTGAAGACAGCATTTATTCATAAGTTCAGGGTGGAAGAGGAACTTTGGAGTGAAAACTTATCTCACTGCAAATCACAGAGTCATAGAAATGGTTTTGGTTGGAAGTGGCCTTCAAGATCATCTACTTCCAACCCCCCTACCACAGGCAGGGACACCTTCCACCAGACCAGGTTGCTCAAAGCCCCATCCAGCCTGGCCTTGAGCACTTCCAGGAATGGGGCATCCTTAGCTTCTCTGGGTAATCTGTTCTGGTGTCTTACCACCTTTGCAGTAAAGAATATCTGCCTAATGTCTACTAAATCTACCTTATTTTAGTTTAAAAATAGTACCCCTTGTCCTATTGTTACATACCCTTGTAAAAAGTCTCTCTCCAGATTTCTTGTAGGTCCCCTTTAGGTACTGGAAGGCTACAATAAGGTCTCCCTGGAGCCTTCTCTTCTCCGGGCTGACAACCCCAACTCTCTCAGCCTGTCTTCATAGGAGAGGTGCTCCAGCCCTCTGATCATCTTCATACCCCTCCTCTGGACTCGCTCCAACAGGTCCATCTCTTCTTTTATGCTGTAGGCTCCACAGCTGGATGCAGTACTCCATGTGGGGTCTCATGAGAGTGGAGTAGAGGGGGAGAATCACCTCCCTGGACCTACTGGCCACACTTCTTTTGATGCAGCCCAGGACAGGGTTGGCTTTCTGGGCTGCAACAGCACATTGCCAGATTATGTTGAACTTTTTGTCCACCACCCCAAGCCCTTCTCCAAGGGCTGCTCTCAATCCATTCTCTGCCCAGCCTGTGTTGATACCAAGGGTTGCCCTGACCCAGGTGCAGGACCTTGCACTTGGCCTTGTTGAACTTCATGAGGTTTGCACAGGCCCACATTTCAAGCCTGTCAGGTTCCCTCTGAATTGCATTCCTTCCCTCCAGTAAGTCAACTGCACCACACAGCTTGGTGTCATTGACAGACTTGCTGAAGGTGCACTTGATCCCACTGTTCATGTTGCTGGAAAAGATGTTGAACAGCACTGGCCCCAGTATGGACTCCTGAGTAGCACCACTTGTCACTGGTTTCCACTTGGACACTGAGATGTTGACCACAGCTCTTTGAGTGTGACCATCCAGCCAATTCCTTATCCACTGGGTGGTCCACCCATCAAATCCATGTCTCTCTAGTTTAGGGACAAGGACATTGTGCAGGACAGTGTCAAAAGCTTTGCACGAGTCCAGGTAGATGACATCAGTTGCTCTTCCCTCATCCATCAATGCTGTAACTCCATCACAGAAGGCAACCAAGTTTATCAGGCACAATTTGCCCTTAGTGAAGCCGTGTTGGCTGTCACAAATTACCTCCTTATTTTCCATGTACCTTAGCCTATTTTCCAGGAGGATCTGCTCCATAACCTTACTGGGCACAGAGGTGAGGCTGACCAACTTGTAGTTTCCTGAGTCTTCCTTATTTCCCTTTTTAAAAATGGGGGCTTTGTTCCCCTTTTTCCATTCAATGGGAACCTCACTAGACTGCCATGACTTCTCAAATATGATGGAGAGTGGCTTAACCATTTCTTCCACCAGTTCCCTCTGGACCTGTGGAAGCATCTTGTCAGGTCCCATGGACTTATGCATCTTCAGGTTCCTTAGATGGTCTTGGTCTTGAAACTGATCTTCTATTAATTAAGGGATTAAATCCTTCAATAATCTTCTTAAATTCATATTTCAAAAACTGAAGTGAAGGAAATGAGATATTTAAAAACCTTTCACATTCTTTCAGTGTCAGCATAAGGACTGTCAAGTCTCTTACCCAGCTGCCTTAGACACTTCCCTCCTCAAGCTTTCTTTGGTTTAGGTAATGCTGTGTGTGCCTTGTTTGCCAACACTCCCTGTGCCGTCAAATGACTCCTCCATGTACTGCTAGGTTTTATGTGGTCACAGTTGATTTTTCCTCTGCAGCAAAGTTCACCTTAGGCAGGTGAACTGCATTTACAGAACAACAAAGTATGGCATCGCAGCAAGGAATCTATCACTCTAGACTCTAGTAAAACCAAGGTCAGAACACAATTACAGGGTTCAAGTGTTTGGTAAGTTATTTGCTTGCACAGACTGCTGACTGATTGTTCTAAAATTGTTATTAGGTAAGTGCTAGCACCAGTGAGCAAAAGAAAAGTAAAATGAAACAGGAAACAGTAAGCAAGGAAAGCTTCTACAGACTAGGGCTTGTGCATAAGTAAGGGTAATGTCAAGGAAAACAAGGAAACATTGGAAAGCTGATTACTTCAAATGAGACAACCTAGGCAGTGGCAGATAAGCCTAAAATCCAGTATTCCACATAACTATTTCTGTGCTGAATAAGAGGTTTTCTGAAAGCTTTGCCTCTGATTTAAAAAAAAAAAAAAAAGAAAAAAGAAAAAAAAAAGAAATGCAGCTGTTCACGACATTTAAGAGAAATTATTCTTGAACTGTGCAAAACCTCATGTAATTAGATTTACCTAAGTAACTGGTTGCACAGGATTGGATTGAGGCTTTAGGAAGCAACACAGAGAACTGTTCCTTTGATGGTGCTTCATCCAAGCTTCTCCACCAAGGGCAGAAGGAAAAAGATGACTCCCAGGCTCTGCAGGCTGCTTATGGTGCTGCTAGTCTTGTTCTGTCCATGGCCAAGGACAGTCTACCCAAAGCCTGTGTTCACCCTCTGACATTTGTCTATATTGACTCAGGGTTAAGAAGACTAATCAGTCCCAGATTCGTTAACCTATGTAATCCTCAGAAATCCTTTAGAGTAATTCTGATCAGTATAGCAGAGCTTGCATGCACTCTGGCTGTTACTTTCCCCAAGTCTTTATAGGCTGCTACAAATGGAATATTTAGCCCTTTTATCATTGCATCCTGGTGTGGATCTAGTCCTGGCAAGTAAAAGATGAGGGTAACAGAGTTTAGGAAACAGGTTACTTTGTTTTTGCGTGGGCATGATTTGTTTTATGCTGCATTGCAGCTGACTGATTTTTTACATAGTTCACTGTTTTAGCTACATAGAGAATTTCTTATAACAAGTTAACTTGATCATTTGCAACATCTGACCATACCAACAGAGACAGCCCAAAGCAGCATCGTTTCAAGGTAGATCAGACTTCAAACTTCCTCAAAGGTCAGATATACTAGACTTTGGGGACTTGGATTTGTGCCTAATAATAGTAAAGATTTACAGTTGTTGTAACAGCCTCCAGCAAACACACACTACTTAGCAGTGTACAAAATGTTTGTAAGTGCCAAAAATCTTTGTAAGGAAAAATAAAGAAGTTTAAGGATCTATTCAACCTGAAGGCAATCTTGTAAGAGAAAAAAGGTCTCATCTGAAAATTGAGGCTGGAGAACAATTTTTGACAAAAATTATTACCTCCCTATGAACACCTATACGGGCTCATGTCTTATTTTGTCAGTAAATCATATAGTAAGTCATGTTTATTGTATCCCCTTTAGTACTAGAGACTACAGAATTATGATTTTGAAGTGGGTAGCCCCTTTTCTTCCTGCTGTCCAGGGATGGGGAGGGAAGGATGGCTCTTTAATTCATTACTGTTAAGAGGTTGTTTATAACTGGATGACATTGAGGATCACAAGGTATCATGCGGTAGTGCCTAGCTAAAAGCACTTCAGATAAGGAAGACCTTGACTGCGTCTGCCCATCTTTGACTAGACTAATTCAGGATGAGCTGGAAAAAATAAGGAAGCAATAGATAAAATTTGTGATGCGATTTTGTCTAACTTCACACTTTTCTGATGTATTTGAGGCAGGAGATCAGAGGGTGATGGAAACCCTGGTGACAACTGCTACCTGGCCTAAGGTTACAGCGGGTGTGAAGTGTTCTGGGGCTGTGTGATTAGCAAGGCCTTTGGTGGGTTTTGGCAACTGTCTGATACAGGAAGTGTCAAGTGATAAAAACTATCCCTTTGGGAGGGAGGGGGACACAGGGGTGACTGGGACCATGCAGATGTCTGAGCCAGAGGCTGAGCTGCTGCCCAGGACTCAGGCTGGTTTCAGCTGATCCCAGAACTGGGGCCTCAGGTGGTGTGAGTCATGGGGTGAAAACCTTGGTACAGCAATTGGTACCCACTCATGCTCCTGGCACGAGCACAGGTAGATCTCAATATTCTGTGGAGGGTTCAGTATCAACTCAGGTCTTTACTGGACCTCTAGCCCTCCATAGCTGCATCCTCCTCCTCTGAGGCTCCTCAGCACACCCAAACTGTTCTCTTTTCCCCAAATCCTTGGCTTTTAAGTACCTTCACTGGTGCACTGGAGAAGCTGTTAACATCTACTGAGGCAATACTTCAAAAATCTTTTCAAGAAAACTACATTTTCTCACATCATTCGCTTTCAACATAAATGTAAGTGTCCAAGTTAAAATTTTAGGTTTCCTTTACCACTTTTCCTTCAAAGAGAGGCAGGCCTCAGAAGGGGAACCAAATTAAGATGCTTAAGGAATATGTTCTTGAATTCCAGGGCTGGGTGAATACACAACTGAGTCAATTTTCTCTGCTTTTGTTGGAAGGTAGCCAGCATAGCCAGAAGGAGGGGCCAACCTAGGAGAAGGAAGAGACTAGAGTCTCCCTGGAGAAACTGAGTATGAAATGCAACATAATTTTGCCTGCTATAACGTGTGGAGTCTAGGGCATCTGATACTTATGGAAAACAGAAGATCTAGTTGATAAAATCCAGATGTTCCAGAGTTATGTCTTTCCTGAAGGCTTGTAAGACCCAGCCCAACACGAATCATTATAAACCGTTGGGATTCTGAGCTCATTTGTTTCTTCAGGAATACTTGATCTATCAAGCGCTGGGCAGAATGTAAGCCCTTACCTGAGGAGATGTATGCATCTGTCTGAATATAGGTATCTACAGAACAGTCATCTAATAATCTGAAATGGTCACTATAAATTGCTTATAATCACTGGAAAAAATAGACATTTCAAAAGCAAGATTGAAAACAGCAAGCAGTTGTTGACCCAAGACAAAATAAATCACAGCTTAAAAATGCTCTTTTTCTCTTCATTGGCAGCGAAGAACTTAGAGCAGCCAGGCCAGACATAGATAATTTAATACTAAATGTCTAGTTAGGCAAAACAAACCTTCCTCAAATGTATAATGGGAAGATTGGGTCAGTCGATCTAAGAAAAAAAGCTGTTTTTTACATTCTTTTAATATTTGCTTAACTAAATCCCATCAGCAGCTATCCTGAGTAGAACCACAGCAAGACAAGCTACTTTGCTTGTATTGAGAAAAAAGGTAACAAGGACAGATCAGGACATCAGTATGTAGCTGCCTGTGGCAAAGCAGCAGAGTACATCTCCAGTAGCATTTTACTGTACATAGCTAAATATGTTAGTTATCTGAGATAACAGCACATTTTCCCTACATTCTCCTTCCCTTTTCTCTTACACTTCCCCTTCTCTCTTCCTTTTTTATGCAGTGGTAGACTATTAATTTCTGGAAGAAATATAAAAATAAGTTGCAAAGATCAGACTATCCTAAAAATCTTTAGCACCTCACCACACATGTAGTGAATGTTATCAGAATATGTCCTGCTACTAGTACAAAGTTTTTGTGGGAACAGGGAAGTAAAGCATCCAGTTCATTAGAACTGTGTGACACTTAACAGCATGTGAAAAATTAGCAGTTTGCTACCCACAGCATGTTAACATTTTCTAAAGGTTGCTTTTGGCAGAGGTTGTCAGAAGTAGAAAAGACAAGAAGAAAAATACTAAGGTGCCTTAGTTTCTAGAACTGTGGAGATGTTTGGCCACTCCAGGTTATGCACAACTTTTGCAGTGCAAAATGAAGGGAGCAGGAAATTATGAAATAAAAATACCCTCCGCAACTTCCAATGTAATTTGGAAAATTGAATGAAAAAAATGAGGTGCTACTGCCCATAACTTGTAAATGTGTGAAGTATGTTCCTTTTCAGTTATTAATCTTTAAGTGTATTCCCTTTACAAAGAGGTATTCTTGGAGAATGAGCACCCAGTGTAACCTAACGGCCTTTGGCTACTCCTCATCCCGTCAAAGCTTCTTTCCGACCATTAAGCCCCAGGAAATGTCCTGTGCTTTGCTGGCATCTATTTTAAAGAAAGAGGGAATAGACGCAGGTTATGTGAACTGCACATGTTTATTGCAAGTCTCCTGCACTGCCCTTCTGTCATTTCTTTTGTTGACATTTCTTCTGTGATATGGCGTCTTGTGATATGGGGGATTGAAACTCAGCAAAAAGTGATGTAATTTAATACAGTGCGTATAAGCCTACCAAGACTTTTTTTCAGACACCTTGAGGGAGAACAACATTTGACTCAAATTTAACAGCAAGTAATGATCTTTAACCTTCACATGGTTGTAAACTCCCCACCTGTGAGTCAGTTCTATCTGGAATAAGAGACTTGATGTCTGACCACCACTTTATTTTAGTGAGGTGTCTCAGAAACTCTGCTACTACCTACATTAAAAATTGCTACGTTTTATTGTAGCACAAACCAAAGGATTTTCCACTGCCTTTTCCTGTGGCATGCTCAGAATGTTTGGGTGACTTCAGAGATTCTGCTTTTTACAAGTTTCTTCAAAGCGTGTCATAGCTGAATGAACAGATAATGCTTATAAACACTGAAATCTAAATTGGACAAAAAATGAAAATCACTTGATCATCATAGATATCTCTCTTACAATATGTGTTTTTATTGTCACAGAAATCTAAACATCATTTGCTTAAATTCACCACTTAAATGGCAAATCTTAATGTAAAACAACACCCTCTAAAATTCATATAAACATGAAAAATAAAATTCTTGTGATATAAAGAAATTAATTCAGCTTTAAAGAACTGCATGTAAGAACAACGTGTCAATCAGTACCATGTGCATTCACCCTACTCATTATAGGAGAGGCATAGCACACAAACCACAAGAGGGCTAATCAAGAACATCTTCCATTGTACAATGAGAAAACACTGTAGTTTATAAGACCTTCAACCCACTAGTTGGCCTCAGTAATTACTGAAACATACTTTCCTTATTAAGCAAGGTCTGAAATAATTGATCTTTTATTTGCTTCTGCTCACTAAGGAAATACAGTACATAAACAGAATTTTTATGCGTGTGGTATCTTATTTGCAAATTTTACTATTGAGAAATGTATGATTAGTCTGTGTATTAGCAGACCAGGGTTCTAGTCCCAGCTCTGCAGCTGATGCACTGTATGACCTTGGGAAAGTCATTCACTGCCGTGCCTTTATTTTGTCTAAGAACTCTTGTCTGTCTTGCATTTCATCTGGTTTAAATTGTCTTAATAACTTTGGCTTTTATGTAAACACCTCTTGCAAAATGACTACATTTTCCAATACATCTGAGATGAGAGTGCCCCCCGATTTTCAATTTAAATAATAATAGAAAAAGAAGCCAAATAAAGAAAAAAACCTTTGAGATTAGTGAGAAAAATAGCTTACTGATTTTTTGTTGTTGTTGTTGTTGGATTACATTATTTCACCAGGTTCTATAGTTGGCATGGGCATGGCTCAATTTGGGAAACTTTCTGGAAGATGCTTCCTGAGAAAAAATCTGGTTCTCAGAATGTGTTTCTGTTCATGCTGCTGATGAGGGCATGTTGCTGTTCTCTCTTATTTCATAGTGAGTGAATAAAAGTCAACACAGCTTCCCTCCGTACAGCATCGGTATCTAGTTTTTATCATCTCATTCTCTGAGCACTGGAAGGGTGGCGTGCCAGCAAGGAGGCAACTGTCCACCATGATAAAGCTTAAGCACATCAGTCTGGGGAACAGATAGGGCATTGGCTGTGCTAGAGGGAAGGCAGAGGACTTTGAACATTCTCTCATCTTTCATCCAGTTCAGATGTACAAGTGAAGGATAATGTGTGTGGTTTCACAAAGAAACGTTCAAATCAAAAGGAAAGCTTTGTGCTTTTGGTTTTTAAGATTTTAAGTAATGTTCAAAATCTTTCCAAATTGCTTTAAGCAAATAAATATACTTCATAAACATATTTCAGCCTATGAATCCCACAGACAAATGCTACTTTGAAACTGCTTCTCAAACTGTGCTCCTAATGGTAACGTGGATTGTGTAAAAAATCATATTATAATGAAGAGACCTGAGTATGTAATACATTTTTAATCTGAAGTATTACAAATAGTGTAATAACCCTTAAAAGGAATGGTTCTAGGGATGTGTCTGCTAGCTTAGCAGGGAGCCAGATAGAAAGAAAAAGCATTTTACATTAATATATCTTAATTAATTTAATATTAGGCATACATATTGTAGTGTATTTACCAAGGAAAAGACCTATGTTTTCTATACAACATGATTTAGAGTATTCAGAAGTCTTTGAAATTTTCCACATATAGTGTATATATTTCAGCACTTGATAGATGCTTAAAGGACATAATAAAGGCATATTTTAATACTAGATTGTGGAACCGGAGAATCTGGAGTGGCAGGACAGTTAAAATACATTGCAGATGTAAATTTATGTTTTGTTCTGAGCTCATGGTAGAGGCTTCTCTCATGTCTGAACTACAAAGGTGGTCAGACTGGAGAATGAATATTTGGGTATGGTTCTTCCTCGTGTAGGTTAGTGCTGAGAGGTGTGCTGAACAAAATGTAGTCTCAAAGACCTGCAACCCAGGGCTGCAACCAGTCTTTTAGGGCTTTGATCACGTATGGTAAGCAAGCTGTTTGAGAGATAGCATTTAATTTTTCCAAAATGTTATAAATCATATCTTGGGAACCTGTGAACTGAGGCACTGCAGAATGTGACTGTGGTGATTCACTACATGCTACTTCTTGTCTCTTGAGTTATTTTCCTCATTTAAGTGATAGGGAGCACTGCTGTGCTTGAGGACTGTGGTTTTGCTGTCCTTGGTGACTTCTAATTGTTATGACTATTTTCAGCCCACTCACAGAATTTTCCTCTTGCAGTTTCAAAGAGAATATTTATGCCTCATTGTAAATAGCTGCACAGTGATGCATTTCACAAGTCTCAACCTAAGGCCATATACAGTGATATATAGGTAGCGGTGAATGCTGGCAATAGTCCACACTGAAGACCAAAAAGAGAAAGGAAGGTTGTCAGTAAAAATTCTGATTACCTGACAAGTATTAAAACAAAAAAATTGATGATGCTGTTTGCATTACATGTAATATTAAATCCAACACGATGAACATAATTTGGCAATTACTTTAATGCAGAAACTGTACAGTAAGAAGAATTTAAATTATCACTAGTTGTGAATCCACCCTGTTGCCTAAATCCTAATATTTAGTCTACAGGATCTGCAGTATAGAATGTTGAAATAATAGCAGAATCAATTTATTAATGCCTTTGGCATCAGTGCTTCAAAGTACCTTGCAGTGACCCAAGAATGCTAAAACGCATTAATTACCTTGGATATATCTAAGTAAATATACAAACAAAAAGTGAGCTGGACACTGTCTTCAAACCATACCACACTTACTACAGAATCAACAATTGGGATAATGCATCACAAACATCACCAAAAAAACCATCTCATCCTATGTATGTTAGGCCCCTTCATCTGTCTGAGTATTAGAAGCAGATTAAGAACACTTTGTCTTTCTTCTTAGCAATGTTATTGATGAGGGAAGAAAATGATTTGCCAAAGCATGTCCTAACCTTGCTGAGGAGTTTTTGGTGGACAATCCTACTAGCAATTCAATTTTTCTTCTGTCTGCTTGAACACCTGATATCTACTTTTAAAGCCAACTGATACAATTCAGAAAGAATAGTTTTTAAGAACCTGTGGGATCGATGCATGACTTTCCAGCATGTCAGTGTCTCCTCAGCAGTTATCAAAGACACATGTTCTCTTTTTATGAAAATTTTTCTTCACATTAAGAATATTTTCTTGCACTCCTTTTTGATAAAGAAGAAAACCTCAGCAGAATGACTGATGCCTTTCTTTCTCAAAGGCAAATTCAGTGTTGTCTATGCAAGACTTCTTATACTCCTTCCCCAGGGAACATTGCATTTGCTCCAAGGTAGTGATCTTCTGGCACTTGACCAAGATTTCTAAAAAATCATTTCTTGTAAGGAGATCATAACATTCCTCCACAGCTAAGTTCTTCAGGCATGATGAGACTGTCAGCTGCAAGGGTCAACTCGCTAAAGCAAGGAACAGAAAAACAAGGCTATGAAATTCTTTCCAAGAGAATGCGACAATTCCTTCTGAGATTGCATCTCTTACTCTTTCACCTCCCACCAAAAATACAAACATCAAGAAAAGAATAGATGTCTCTTCCCTGTTTCCTGTGCCCACTCTCACTACTTACCCCAAATTTGGGAGAATCAATTACCTCATTCAGACTATTATGGATTAAGTAGTAGATGGAGTATGCAAAGCATTCCTGAATTGATACACCAGGCCTTTACATAGCTAGAACCTCATTCTTAAACCAAGGAGCTCCGTTGTTTTCCTTCTATAGTAATATGATCTGCCAAGAGATTCAGTCTTTGGGATAGGTATGTCCTTAGCTATGCCTAAGAATCCCCTTGGGCATACCATCTAACTTGAATATTTAGGGAAAAAAATAACTTTAGCTGGGAAATGATGAAGAACTGTATGTATTGAATGATGGAAAATGTGAATCACCTGAAGAGAGGAACAGCTGTGTTTCTTAATCTTGATTCAAATTGTGAATTGAATGGAATTATACATGAAGGAGGGCTGAACAAAGGGAAGATTGATGCTATTTTCTCAATATTGCAATAAAGGGGAAACAACTGCCTACTTCACAGGGGGAAAAGAATGGATGTATTTGTAGAACATCAATTTAAAATGGGCTGCATCTATTTCTGTTGCAATTCAGTGCCCCCTGCGATATCTACTCTGACACGGATGTCTTTAGATGCTGTGGGAGCTTTATGTCAGAGAATGCCAATGAAACTGCTGTCAGAATGCCCTGTCTCAGCCATATCCTGACTCTGTGTACAGAACCACTTTTTTCCACCTCAAAGTGAGCACACTTTTAACACTTCAGGCTTTCTCCAGGTTTTGCTGACTGAATTTCCCCAGGCTCTTTCAGGCTGTAAAACTGGCAGCCTCATTTCCCAGCATAATTCTACCTGCATTCCCTATCCTGTGATTCATCTTTTCTGTTTATTTGATTATCACTGTATTGCTGGCCAGTTTAATGTAGAGATAACTTGACCAAATTCAATCCTTTATTAAATAATTTATTAATAAACTCAGGAGACTGCTCAGATGAGTCAAATGAACTTTATAATCATAGTGTGAATAATTCAGCACTTTCTACAAAAAAGGAAAGGCCTTAGGAAATACAGAATAAGGATGCTATCTTGCTGACTTTTCCAGCTAGACTTTTTCCTGGAGTCAAAGGGCACCGGTCTGCTGCCGCTGTCTGTCCCCATAAGGAGGCTTTCAGGCTTAACTTTTCATAGGAGAGCTTATTTCTGATACAAAACCTAAAAGTGTTTCAAAATTATCAGAAAATCCAATAATATTGATATCTTGGAGAAGTTTCTCCTATATGAATACTAACTGGTTGAGACCACCTGACTTCAGGTGTTTTCAAAATGCCAATTAAGTCAATACTATAATTAATTTCCCAGTCTGAACAGTAAATTTGCTTAACTTTATGCATGCATGGCTAAAACTTCAGTAAAGTTTTGATTCCGAACCTCTTGGAGGAGGAGAAGCCTCTTGGAGCATCTTGATTATATACTGGATCTTGATTATCATCTTGACAAGGTTATACAATTATAACTCACGAATGTTCTATATACAGTGTGATTTTGCACAAAGAACTTCTATGTTACGATATCTTTTCACAACAGATAAAGGAAGCCAAGGAGATCTTTCAGTGATCTGCCCAGCATAGGGGAAACTCTTCTTTAATGGGGATACTTACTGATGTGGATTTTATCCTCTGTCCATTTTTCTGAGAAATTACTATTTCAGCTGCAGTATGCTTGTTATCAGCAGGAGGTATTACTCATATGTTCTCACAGGAGAGACAAGATACCTAGAGGAGGAAAATGGCATACTGTTCTGCTTAACATTGTGGATATCCTAAGATACTGCAGTACTTTGCAACCTTTAATGTGACCACGATCCTTTTGAAGTCAGTGGCAAAGAACTCCCTGAAGCTCCAATGGACATCAGGGAGTCTATTAACAGGTCTATCCATTCTGGCTGTGGAAAACAAACCTGGTTCAAACTCCCTGGAGTTCTCCCTGCTTTCATTGTACTATCCCACACATACAGGCCTGCCAGGCTAGAGGAATAAGTACGTTTCAGCAAAAGGGCATAGAGAAAGGGGGTCTGGTTGTCCGTGATGTGAATCTGTCATCTCTTAGATTGCTTGCATGAGTCGCTTCCTTTTCTGCCTCAGCTTTTCCCTCTTTCAGCTGAGAATTAAATATCATACCTGCTCCTACTTACCTCTCAAGAGTAGTAAGGAGTAATTAGCTCATATCCGTACACTGCTCTGACTTTGTAATGAACACAATTGTTTATGCTTACAATTCAAGACTTCTAGACGTGAAGATTATGGCTCTGTATATACTGAATTCTGTGATTTCTATTTTTACAGTTGTAAGTTGCTATTAAAAATATAATTCACTTATTACAGCTCCTTTTAGCAAGGAAACAGTGACAAGAGCTGTCATACAGGTAATAAGGCAACACACACCTCTGTTTGCTAGCCACTCATCTCTTTTCTTTGCTCCCCTGCCAAAGGCTTTTTTTGTGATGCTTGGGAAAAGGCAAGCACCACCGGTCTGACTCCCTTTGTATCATTTGTACTCTGCTAGAAAGGCAGCAAGGTTTAAGAGAAATCTTCTGAGATTCATGTGTGTGGTAATTTCTATAAAGCAGCTGGAAGTACTTTTTTTTTTATGACAATATCTGAGTTTGTTTACAAAGGCCAAATCCAATTCTATTGTAAATCTCTAGGGGAAATCCCTTTAACTTGTATTCAGTTAATTCAAAATATTGAGGCAGTAAAACCAGCTTGCTTAAATGTCCATTGTAAAAGCAGTGATTTATGGTGTCAGTTACTCTAATGATAGCTTTATAGGATTAAATTATTTATTTCTAGGAATTCAAGAAAAGTAAAACTAAAAGCAAAACCATTAACATTGCTATTTATGTTTCTTTGGAAAAGAGGAACAGTACTTTTTTTTGTCCCTTCTTCATTGTTTCTCACTGTATAACTAACTTTTGGTAATTTAAATATGTGTCAGTGATAGGAAATTCTGAGTTGCAACCCAGCCCTCTCTGGAACAATGTACAAATAAACCAACTCTCTCCTATTTATTAGTATTTTGTTTCTTCAAAAATTGCAAAAACTGTCTTGAAAAAGTCTTCTTTCATCCTCCTTAAGATTATCTAGTCTGAAGACTTCACTTTGCTCCTTAAATTAGTGGCAGAAGTACAATGCCTAGCACAACGAGTTCCAAATCTTGATCATTGGCCACTTCTGCTGATCTTCAATACATGTTAAACATATATTTTCAGGACAAATTCAACTGGACTATGTCTTGCATTCTGGGCTTATGTGGGGTATTATCCTCACTGTAAATAAAAATACAATTTTGATCAGTGGGTAGTTCCTGTAATCTGCACTGCAAGTATTTGCCCTCCATTAAGCACTGACAAGAGATGGAAAATGAGGGGAAATAGCTCACTCCATCAAGGTCCATGTTAGTATCTTTGTTACAGAGAGAAATCCACTGCTCTCAGGGAACTTACTGTATGAGCTGGCAAAGACAAGAACTGGTGGAGGGAAGGAGGAGAAAAAGGGTCTGGGGGCACCTGATGTTTCAAAAAGTCACAGGAACAACTGGCTACATCTCTGACTCTCGCTACAAAGCTCTGCAGATGCTGGAAGAAGCTGTCTCAAGGATACAAACAGCATACAAAGCAAGATACAGACAAGATAAAACCCATGCCTTTGAAGGAAACAAAGGTGTAATCTGCATGACAGATATTTAAAGTAGATTGTTGGTTTTTATACTGACACATGAACAATAATGTTAAATGAAATTGTGCATAAAAGGCATGAGACTGACTATTAGCAATTTTGGGGATCACAAATCAGACATTCATTACCTGCCAGTGCATCTGTTTGCAGATTCCAGAAGTTTCGTTCACTTTAGCAGGTTGTTATTATTTGCTCAGAATGTCATATCAGAAATGAATTACCATTATAGACTAGTAAAAAATTCAGCCATACACTTGCGGAGTTAAGCATATCACACAACTGGAAACTGCTCACATGGCAGGATTACCGAGAAAAGGGAAGAAACAAATTACTGTCAAAAATGTCTTTTCAGAGACTGTGGGTTGAGCAGTTTTATATAATGAAGCCATCCTTAAAACACAGTGTTAGTCAAGAGCTATCAGGTAAAGAAAGAAAGAGAGAAGGAGCTATAAAATGAATACTATTTGTAATAGAAGACCTGGCTAGTTTTGATAACAGTTTAAATGTTAGTTTCAGTTTCAAACAGATTACCATGAAATGTTGATCAATGTGTTACTTCCCATACACCCTATTTATGAGATTCTGAAGGCACTGTCAGAGTAAGACTCTCAGAAATCAAGCAGGCAAACAATTAAAAAAGCAGCTTTAAGATACTGACTCCTTCCAATGAAAAGCCCTTCATACATGAAAGGCTGTAGAATTTTGGAAGCAGGAGTTACCAGTTCATCTGATAATCCTCCCCTTTCTCAGAGTTCTGTAATGAATTAGATATTAAATAACCCCATCCAGATGAAATGAAATGAAATAGGTCAAATATAGACAAAATTTGCAAAACTTCCAGTTTTTTATTTCTGGAAAGCTCCAAAAAAGCTTGGCAAAGAATGACAGAATGGTAATTTTGTGCAGAAATGGAGGAAAACAGACATTGGAGTCCCAGACTTGAAAGGATACGACATCTATGCTCCATCCCTACCTCAGCCAAAATTAGAAGCTAAGTCAACTGTGGCACTGCAGCTGAAAGGTAAGACACTCAGTATTGAAAAAGGCTTAGCATTTGAAAATGATTCTTTTTGCTTATTTAACTGCACCTAGTATATAAAAAAAAAACCCAAACAACCTCAAAACAAATCAAAAAACAAAAAAAACAACCAAACAAAAACCCAACCAAAACATAACAACCAAGCCAGGTCTGTGCAATGACTCCTCAGTTGCTGCTGATGGGTCTTTGCAAAGACACCGCTTAGGCACTTTTTCCTGTAGTGAATTAAACTGTGGAACTCACCCTCAGGATGCAATAGAACTTTGCGCAAGATGAAAAGGCAAAGAGGTATTGTTGAGGAACAAAAATCCATACGGTACTATTGGCTACGGAGATAACATTCCTGGCTCATGGAGGACCAATGTTGGTATACTTCTGGAGTCTAGGGGAACTTACCAGGGAAGGATAGCCATGCAGATGTCCGATTTAGCCTCTGCCATCCTCCACTGCTGGAGACAGAGTATTGGGTCAGAAGGACCTTTGGTTATGGCCATTCTTATGCCCTTGAGGATGTCATTATTTAGTACAGAATGAACACCATACTTGCAAACATGAACTATTTGTAAATAGTCATCTGCCTACATAAAGGTAAGTAATGCTATTTGAAATCTTTGATGGATGTGCTCTCCAGTAATGAAATGATGTTTGCCAGGTGTCTAGGCAAACAAGTAAAAGCAATTTCCAGCAAACTGGGTGAGCATCAGAAATGAACTGGGTTGTTGCACAGGAAACACAAAGTAAAAGAACTTTGACTTTTCTTCCACAGTGAAGAAAACGTGGGGGTTTGTCAGAAAGGAATGAGAGAAAATCTGCATGTCTACCTGGGAAAAGAACAGTTATGTCTGGCATCTTCAGACTTTACAAAAGAAAATGCTTTGTTAGCAAAAATCCATCTGTAATTAAAAGACAGTTGATCAACAGCAAATTTACTGGTTTTTACGTAAACCTAGATTGTTTTTAAGAGGAGTCTGTATGTGTTTCTGAAGGTATAACTGAAGAATTCTTTTCATTCCCAAAGGGGACAGCTGAAATTTTTCATGAAGAAAAAGAATTATAATTTTGGGTAATTGTAGGAAGAACACCTCTTGTATGAGGAGAGAAAGAAACTGAGATATATAATTTAAATAATCTAATATGAATCAGTGGGCATTGTACAAATCATTGCACACTTACTTACAATGTAACTCCTGTGTACAACAAACTAATAAAGGTGACTAACAAAAAAATTAATCCCAAGCAAATTATCCAAAATGATGTTTCACAGAAAACTGAAAAATGTCAGTCAAATAAAACTCAATATAATTTTCACTAAATTGGAGAGAGAATCAAATTCACCATGCTTGGAGTTAATAATAAGCAATATGAAGAGGGTTCATTGTAGTTAGCGATGGTTATACAATAAAAGAATGGCATCGATAAAGAAATAATTGAAGAAATTAGTTTCCTGACATTGATAAGAAAGAATTTCTCCCAATAAAGTAAAATATGCAAGCAATCAACTCAAGCAAGGACATTCTCATGGGAAAGATGGAAAGACCACAGCAGGAGCTACACTATAGTTAATGACCTAGAGCAAAGTGCAGGTCACAGGATAAATATTTAAACAAACTTTGTGAGAGCTCAGCATCAACTGGTGAAGGAGCCATGGTTCAACAGAATAAAGTGCCATTGGTTAGGTCGTTAGGACATGCCATTCAGGCCTTGCAAATGGCATGATGGAGCACGGATGGAGGAGCTATGCCATCCTAAAAGTTTACTTGAAAAAAATTTAAAAATCATGCCTGAGTACATAAACGTAAGTCTTCAGTAGTGATTTTACAGGGAGATTTTATAGCAGTTGAAGATCAGGCTGACTAGCTTCAAGTTAATTTTCTTTTAGCAAGGAGGCATATATAGATTGATGCAGTCTCTCTTTTTTTATTATTTTCTTGAGGTCATTTTATCCCATCATAAAATAGGGTAAATTAAAATGAAATAAGGAATGTCTGTGGCTTAATAACCAAACACCTTATACAATTTTGAGATTTTCTCTTAACCGCTAAATACACTGTTGTTTTTTTTCTTCAAGCGCAGAAATGTTGGAAGTTTCCCCCTCAATGAAATGGGGTTATTTTGGACAATTTATAGAAAAGGTGGACAATAATAGTCCATGTTATGGAGCTATTAGTTGCAACCTTGACTTCACCTTTGATGTTTACACCAGACAAAAGCACCCAGAGCAGAAACAAGAACCTCCAGCAGCCCCCCGGTGGGTGCAGCCTGTGCCTGGACCCCACGGTAAGAACAGCAGCTCTCCTGCACACCCTGCTGCAAAATCCTGCCCCAGGCCTTAGGGTTTCCAGCCCCAGGGTGATTAGGTAGCCAACACGACTGAGATGATTCATGTATTTATATGTAATATATACAAGTAATGTTTCCACATGTATTTATGAGACACCCTAGATACATAAACTGGCAGTAATTTCAGGCAGTTCTTATTGAAAGAAGGATAGTTAAAGAGCACCAGTATCTTTATGGGCTGTTACTTCAAAGCAACTGATACACATCAAAAATCCCTACACTTTAACCTGTATCTTTTGCTTCCTGTCCTTGTAGCCCGTTTGAGAGTCTGTGTCACTGCATGATTGGCCCACTGTCCTGCTCAGATGAGTATTGTGCAAACCATGATTTTCTCCCCACCCCTCTACCTCAAATGTCCTTCAAGATTCAACCTGTTTAAGCAATTGGTAGCATTAAGCATTTGCTGATTTACAGTTCACATTTTTCTGCTTTCCACTGAAGACTGTAATGCCAATAATTCCTATAATGTGAAATGCTTTGGGATCATAAAGATGTGAGATGATATCAGGTAAGAGATAGTGGTGACGGCAATGATGGTGGAATTATTTTACCAGATTTTGCATTCTAGTCACCTTAAACCTTTCTTCCTCCCATGGTTCTTCCCAGAACATTTACGAAATGGAGAAGCACAAAATACTATGGTCACTGAGACAGAAGCTAAGGAAATGGTTCACATATCAAAGACTGACACAAGGGAAAAAGCACTGATAAAAAAATATTTATATAGTTGGAAAAGATAATGACACACTCTTGATAGAAGAATATTGATGCCTGCACTGCAAGATAGGCAACTTTAAAATATTATATGTATTTTTAGTATATTTGTATGTTTTCATAGATTTGGTATTAATATTACATAGATCTGAATATGCATACACACATATAAATGCATTGCCACATATGCTGAATATGACTGTTGACTGAATTGAACATTAGAAAGATTTCTTATACTTTAGGTCCTGAAGAAACTTTAGTCTAGATAAAGACCAAGGGTAGTCATAACAAAGGCATAGGATTAAAAGATATTTTATTGGAATGAGTTTTTTCTATTATTGACTGGAGCACTTTATGGTTTCTGCTAAGAGCTGTGGATTTCAATTTAACCAGTTTTATAAGACATACCAGCATAGTAAGAAAATTATAACCAAGGACTGCTGTCTCTGCTTTTGTTACAAACAAAGCTTTGATTATACATCACCTGGAGTCATTTCTCCTTAAGTCATATCCATTAAGCAAAACCCATGCATGTTAACTGAAGATCTTCATCTCCGTACTTCTCCCCTCTCCCTTTACAGGGCCTGTACCATACTAGAGGTTTGTTCTTGATTAATGTTTTAAGTATCTGACAAGATCAAACAGTTTCATTACCTTACATTTTTAAAGGCCCTCCAATTTCATAAGAAGCTCATGCTCTCAGTGAAAGCTTAATGCAAAGAGAATGAGTTATCTTTGAAAGCAAAATATTAAAAATGCCGTTTTCATGTTTGTAGCCTTCAGACATGTAAAATGAATGGTAGGTCTTAAAATGAAACACTGATTATTTGATGTGAAAAGACATTCCTTGTAGCAGATGTTATTTTGGCTGTTGGTCCAAATAATCAATTTTGCAACATCATTTCTCTGAAGGTGCAGCACAGTGCAAAGCATAGTTAAAAATATTTAATAGCCAGAGGGTTTTGCCCTTCAAATATATCTCTTGGCTGCATAAAATGACCATATGAGAGAAAGATATGCTTCAGCAGTGCATACGAGTAACTCTGCTTCTTTATAGCTGACTAGTTCTTTGAAATGGCCAGTCTCCAGACACAAGGAGGGAAAAAAAGAGCTGAAGACAAATGATTACATCAAGGTGTCTAAGCTAATCATCCATAGGTGAAAACATTTACCTTCCTAAATATGGCCCTTGTGATCCAAATGAGGTAGAAGACTTAGGGGAGCCACAGCAGGGAACAAATTATGTCATGAAACACAGAATCACCACCGCACTACGGGAGCTGGGAAAATTATTGAATATTAGTAGCTTTTCCATTTGAAAGGATCATTTTACTCTTTGGTTGTCAAAAATAAGTTCTGTCATGGAAGATATTTATTAAGACCATGTTCTAGCTGCATAGCAATTTTAATTCACTTTTTCTTGGAATTCTTGGCAGTTTAAGGACCAGTGGTGGGGGAGATATGTAGGTTTCAGTGAGAATGGGTATTTGAATAAAAGGACTTGAGCCTCATGATCAAAGGAAAAATATTATTTATAATAAAAAACATATTTTTAATTCCACAGCAAGTTTTAAGTGTGCTAAATTGCTCACAGAGCAGCTGTATTCTTATTTTATCTGCTTAGATGTCAACTGGTAAAAAAATCTCATAAAGTCATTGGCATGACTTAAGTGTAAAATTGCTGTTGAGGAGATAGATCAGGTTCATAATTTTAACTAAATTGTTTTTATTTGTAATAGAACCGTGTGACCCACAGAAAAATGTACACTTAATGTGGATCATTTAACACGGCCATCTGCACCTTTCTTTAGAACGAAACTTTCATCATAATGTGACTTTTGTTCAGGATATCAATCTGGTTATTATGCCTTGGATTAATTTGCTCTCACAATAAAATCACACTTACACTTGGCAGAAGAAATAAGGAGTAATGAGGTACTTATAGAAATTACATTTCTACATTATAATATAATTATATTTTAATGAAACAAGTAATATGTACCATTCATACCATTTTGGTTTGTGATAGACCTTACTGGATTAACAGAAGATTTGTTTTGGTGGCCAGGAAGAACTGAAATGATTTATTCTTTGAGGTAAAATGTTGCCTTATCTGTGTAAAATCTATTACAGCATTATATACAGCCTTTATTATTTCTTTCCTATTGGATAATTGGAGGTCTACAGTATTATTTAAAGTGATGAAGTAGCAACCTTAGCTCATTTTACACTTTTCAATTTCATGCTTGTCTTCTGTAAAATCTTTTCCATAAATTAACGTTCAACAGAACATGGATGCAGCACAAAGTACAAAGCTTAAATACGTATTGATTGAAGTTGTACCCAGAATCAACAAAACCAGAGTTTCTGGTGAATGTGTGTTACCAGTCAGTGTAAACTTTGCTTATAAAGCACATATTCTAACAATAGTGAACTTAATCAAACCAAGTTAGAAATAGGAAAGTCAGCAATATCGAGATAAGTAGCTGAGTGTTTACAACAGTGACCGTGAGTTTAGTTACCATGATTAAGCCCGTTACCTGCGAAACACCCTTGACCTACATCCTTTTTCTTGCACAGGAATGTAACAAAGAAAATAAGTTAATATGAACGCTCAAGTCTTAGTATGAGTTTTTTGCTGAAGAGCTTCAGGAACTTAACTGGATCCTACATTTAAAGGTGAGGTATTGTAGGCTCCCCTGTTTATCAATGCTCTGAAATGAGGGAAATTCAGATCTCCTAGAGGTGCATCTGTCTTTAATGATTTCAAATGATGAATAAGCCCTTAACTTAGGTACTGCAGAAAAATGCAATGTGAAAATGATCCCAAGTGTCTATAGTTTAAACATTTTCCCAGTGTAAATGTATACAACAAAGTACATATTGGGAGCAGAAAAAGCTTAGAAAGCCTGTATAGAAGCAGGTAGTAGTCTCACAAAGACAGAGAACTGTTAGCAATATAAACAGAGAAGCCAATTACTGGGCTTATGAGCAAAAGAATTTTTGGAAGTTGCAAAAATCACTTAAACTTAATATCTGATGTTCCCTCCCAGATTTAATACATTCTTCTACTCTCCTTGTCTTTTTTTGTTATTATAGCCTGGTGTTTTGAAGGATCCACGCCTCCTTACCTAAATGAATATTTTTGTTAAACTCTTTACAGGAATTGATATTGATTCTAAGTTGTTCAAATTATTATTCTCATTGTAACTGACTTAAGCAATGCTTCATATCCTGCCAATCTTCAGTTTCAGGCTACTATTGCTATCCTTTTAGTAACCTTCCCAGTGGATCTGTTTATTTGCAGCTTGGATGGGATGAAAATACCATTTTAGAGAAATAACAGGTTTTCTTTATATTTCTCATTTTCATATGCTCTGGCAGAGTTATGTGGGAAGATTCTTCATTTGTTTTCTTTTGCATTATAAATATAACTTATTTGCTGAGTACTGCAGTTTTTCTTTCACACTTGGGCTTAAGGTTCACATACAGGGTTAAGTCCACACGATGTGGCTTTGTCATCTAATATCTGCAAGCCAGTACTTTGTACAAATTCTAGATGAAGACTAACTAATGACTTACAAAATCATAGCTAGTAATGATACATTTTTATAAAGCAGTTTGGGTAAGCATGCAGAAGGATGTACATTGTCATGTATTTGGAAAAAGATGTTTGAAAAGGATGTGGAAAATTCACAAATGGGAGAAGAGGCCCAGTAAAATGCCCGGTCAAGGGATAAGCGGTATGCTGTGTAGTTTATCACACAAAAAACCCCCACCCTGACAGGAGACTTGTTTATGGTGTATAAGTACTATAAAAATTATCCCCCTTCCCCCCACACCAAAACCCAGTTACTCTGTGGACCATTAATCTTTCAGAGAAAAGAATAATGAGAGTCAAAGGCTGCAGATCAAAGCCGCACAAATCTATAATGGAAACAGATTTTACAGTAAAAATAATTAACCTGTGGAAATTTGAAGGGAAGAAATGGTCACCACTGGTGACATCAGCAGTGATCAAGTGTGTAAATGTCCATTAATGCCACTTTGTTATATACCGCCTGTCTTTTCATAGCCTGGCCCTCTAACTTCCCTATTTAAGCAAAACAAGTGAATACAGGAGGACAATAGTAAGCAAATATTCTGACAGCTGCTCTTAAAATTATTTTACATGAGGTTTTGATTAAACTATGATATTTTTTTTTCATTTGTTCAAATCAGTTCTTCAATTACTAACAGGCAAATATCTTATCTGTGGTTTTTTTTTTCTGTCAGCCCACACTGCTGATTTTCTTCTTTTATATAAAAGACAACTTCTCTCTCTTTTCAGTCTCATCACAAATAATTCCCACATTAACATTTTACTTTGAAACATTCCCTCCTGGTTTCTTTATTCTGTCTATTAAGCTATGTCTATTTGCATTGAACTTTGTCTGCCAATTATAAATCTAAATTGACAAACCTAAATTATGTGACTCTTCTTTTGTAATAATAAGTCCATTTTTTAATATCAAGCTTTAATCTCTGCTTTACTTGAATTTAAATAAATCATCAAGCCAAACCATTAAATAAGTCATTTCAGAAACAGTCATTATATGTTTCAATATTTATTGACAGTGTTGTGATCATTCTTCTATTCAAAGGATATTTTTTTTAAAGGTACACTTGTTTATCATTTAAGGGGGAAAGGACAGAGAAAGGAAATGGAAGAATAAAAAGAATACATAAGAAATCATATTCAGAGGTGACCAATTTAATATCTTTTTTCTGCCCCATTTCCATATTAAGAGAACTGGAAAAGTAGCTGAACACAAGGAAACACTTTTTCACTGTAAGGGCGACCGAGCCCTGGCACAGATTGCCTGGAGAAGCTGTGGAGTCTCCATCCCGGGAGATATTCAAAAGCCACCTGAACATGGTGCTAGGTAACTGGCCCTAGGTGGTCCTGCTTGAGCTGGGATAGTGGAGCAGATGACCTCCAGAGGTCCCTTCCAACCTCAGCCGGTCTGTGATTCTATGACTTTATGCCACTGTTTTGCAGTTCAACTGAAGCAACACTGCAATCTGTGGTTCATATAAGCAAGTATAATGGAGAACCTATAGCAAAAGGGAATATTTTGTAAAAGAGACATCTACACTGTTTCTGTCAGACCATCAGCAGAGAAGTAAGCGAGTAGGAAAAGTAATTTGAAGACTGCAGAAACTAGATCAGCAGAAGGAGGTTACAAACAATAGCAATAACTTCCATGCTCCTCATACATAGTGGCTGCTCTTGAACTCAAAGTCAAGGGTAGTATTTAAAGAACTGCATGAGCTGGAGTACATGAGAAAGGCAGGAAAATATGTGCCAAGTCATCACAGTCTGGTATTGCAGAAACTTCCTTAACTGGCAGAAGGGATTGGAATGATCCCTGTAGCCCGTGTGTCAAATGCAGCCTAAGTCAGGGCAGTATGTTTTGCAGCTGTTTACACTGGTTGGGGTTTAGGAGACAGGCTATGTATGCTACCCATTCTAAGGCTTCCAGCAAAAGAGCATCTGAGGAGGTGAATAGCTTCATTCATTTCCCCTGTATTTAGCTTTTGCCAGCAAGGACAACCCCTGCAGCAGTGAAACAAGCTCTGATACGGGATAAAATGTGAACAGGTTGTGACAGCAACTTTACAAATGCAAGGTATTACTGACATGCATGAATGAGAGATAATAAGTGTGAAATCAGTCAGCATTACAAAGCAAAATTTGTAGTGTAGCTACATTTTGACAAGTGGCACAAAGCTGCAGCTAAAGCAGCACAACAGCGGAAAGGTGATGATTTGGATTGACATCACAGGAGATGAAAGTACCCAAGCATGTATATTATCAGAAACATTGCCACAGCCTCCTGTAAAGACTGCCACAAGATCAGCTTTCTCAGTTCTTACTCAAGTCACACATGTTAATTGCTGGTCAAGGATCCAGCTAGGACTCAAGGACTGGTATAGGAAATTCATGCTTTTTGTTGCAAATGTTTCAGTAGACATAGACCAAGAATAAGGCTACCTACAAAAGACATGGCCAAGGAACTGAACCAGTCAATGCAGCAGCTACTCAGTACAATGCTGCACTGCATATGGATTTGGTCTTTGACATAATTTTAACGCATGATAGAGCAGTGGTGTTGCATTTTTTTGCCAAAAACTAGTCCATGGGGATATACCACCATGAGATACAAGGATGCCCTAGGCTTCCCTATGGTCAGTATTTGCAGGATATATCTTCTAAATTACAGGCTTCTTTGATAGTTACATGACAGTCTAGTTGTTGGTCTTTATAAGGCATATCACAAATTTAAGCTGCTTAAAAATAAGAATATATTTTTTTTTAGAATAGCAGTTCACTCATAAGATAAAGCCTACCCTGTATTCTCTGCATTTCAGAACTGTGGTTCGTAAAATATATTTTAAAAGTGAACACTATGTTAAGAATACCAGCCTGTGATTTGTCAATGACCTTGATTTTCATTAAATATCAAATTACATTTACAGGGCATACACCAGAATGAAGAAATGACAAGACCTGACCAGACCAGACCAGACCAGCTTAATGAGCTTTCTATATTCAATTTATATCCTATACTGTATATACCATATGACTCAGAGTAAGGTACAAGAGACACAGTCATCAACTAGAAATTTTTTTTCCTAACCCTTATAAGTAGAGATTTATTTATGTCCTGAAAAATGGAAATTTGGATTCCTTTCAAAATCCTGCCTTTCTATATATCTTTGTTAGTCATATAGTTGTTATCAATGCATTTGACACTTTTTATGGCAACAATGCGTTTTGGCTACATTGTCTCTTAAGGGACTAAATTTCCTGGTCAAACTGTGTGTCCTAAACCAGCCCATTTTGCCTTTGGGCTTCATATGAGACTACTTCCCACCTTCTCATTATTCTCACCCTCATCTTTAAGCACCATCTCTTTCTGTGTTACCCTTTCAGAGCTCTCTTCAAATCTACTGAATAAAATGTGCCAGTGGAGGGCATATTCTTGACTTTATATGATTATGTTAAAATATTGTAATATTGTTCTCAACGATCATGTTTGTTTAGTTGACCAGCACGCACTGAGCAGAGATCCTCGATGAGTTGTTCAAAACAGAATGCACTTTTAGTTTCCACATCCTAGTACCTCTCTGCTATTGAGTTCCTGAAACTGCTACCACAACAGTTTTCCATTACTACTTCTACATACTTTAGTGTACAGAGCATTTTTCAGATATGTTCTCTTCCATGCCTGTTTTTCTGATCTACTTGTTAACAGTTCTAACATCATCTGTTTTCTAATTCCTTGCCTAGTATCCTTCTGATTTTGATCCCTGATTTAAGTAAATCTCCACCTCCATTCCTTAAATGAATCCAAAGTGTTTATTTAAAGACTAATGCTATTCTTTTTAATCCATTTGCTCCAATTTCCCAGTATCACGCTTAAGGGGATAAACTCTTTCTTTCTCCTCTGCCCATTGCTTCCTCTCTTCAAGAAACTTATTATTCTTCCTTGGTCCACTAATTATTATTTTTTTTCTTGTTGTGCTTTCTTTCTTCAATCCATTGAATTTTCTACTATTCACACTCTATTTAATTATTGTAAATGCTTTGTGTTTACCCTTCCTGCTGTTCTCTTTACATCTTTATTTTAACTGCATTAGTTTCTGCCACTTCTGGATATTAAGATTTAGTAAAGCACTTCATTGAGTAAACAGAGAGTATTTGTATTTTACAGTGAAGTGAATTTTCTGGATTTTGGTGTAGGGAATGGATTAATATTGCCCTTCTGAAGATATAACATGTTGACAGGTACTTACATTACATGGCAGATAAACGATGATGATACCAGTTTTCCACTTTCCTAGCTGTACTATTGATCTCGTTTATCAGCACTACTATAAAATACCTAGCTATTCAGTATGTTATCTCCCCCAATTAGGTGAATCTCATTAATCCCATCTTGTATGTTATCCGTCTCTGAACTTGTAATATTTTAATTCAGTCTTGCAAAATTGTTTACAGTGATTGAACAAGATAGTGGAACAGTAAAAACAAGCTTGTACTCTCTGTTTCAAAATCTTATGGAGGATCTCTTTTTCAGAGGCAACTTCTGGCTTTGTAGCATTTCTAGAACTGTTATCATTGCCATGGCAATGGAAAGAACTGTTGTTTCTTTATCCACATATAAATGAACATCACTTACCATTTCAGGGAGGGATATGTATTCATATTCTGAATCTATTTCTCATGAATAATTGAATATTCTCAAGAATGTGATTTCTGAAATAATTAGAATTACCCATAATCAGGGAATCTAAGGAAGAGGAACAAGACTCCTTACCATTAAACAATGTTTAACAGCACTGAACACTGGTCTGCTGTGTCTCAAATCCAAGAACCCGTTTTTTGCCTGTATCATTCCTAATATTCCTCATATAAAAAGTAATTTATCTACGAACAGGTGATTTGAGACTGCTAATGGTTTGAAAAGAAGCTAAATTCCTTCCACTTTAGTTCTTTTTTCTTTTCTTTTTTTTTTTTTTTTTTTTAAATGTATATAGAGAATGTATAAACCAGTAGGCATGAGTTCTGGATCCTATTTGTGCTTCTGATGTGAACTGGGTGCATGATTTAAAGCTAAATCCTTTCTGTGCCTCAGTTTATTCCTTACAAAAAGAGGATTAATGGGGCATAATGAGGAGACTGTACACTGCAATGGGAGCCTGTAACAGATGTTATGGAAGTGCAGTATCTTTGTGATTGCTAAAAAAGAATAAGGACCAGACTCATGTTGCAAACATGTTACTCAAAGTTTTTCTTATCTTATTCAACACCACCTTGGAGGGCACACACCACCAAAATGGTGTGTGGATACCCCCTTTCAAACAAAGGCTGCTCCTGATGTAGATTAAATGGATGTAAAGTCCTGTCTCCTCCACCATCTTCCCCTGGCAACTGGGGAGTATTACTTGCTTTCTTCCATAAGAAGGTCACAATTTTTCTTGATCCTGACAGGAAATTTGTCCTAAGTATGGACAGAGCTCAGCCAGTCTGTCTGCTCATGTGTCAGACCAAATTGAGCTCCTGACTTCTTATGGAATATGTTGTTCTTCCATGCAAGATACAACATCCATTACAGTGATATTCTTTGCTTCCCCATTTTTAATTTTCCTTGATTTTTAATGCAAAATTTAAAAGGAAAATAGTCACATAACAGTTCATTTTGCACATGGGTGGTTTTTCATTGGATAGAGATGAAGCTTAGCAATTTTAATTAGTTAGTTTCATTAAGGATTTCATTGCAATTAGCACAACTTCTATTCCAAATAAAGTTGGAGTTTACTGCACAGTGAAAAGTTTTGAATGATGTGACACTACACTTATGTATTTTTTATCAAAACATTTAATTGCACATTAAAAATGCATTACATTTGACAGACACAAAATAAACTCTGGAGAATAAATATACTGATTTGTTTTGTGTATCTTAAATGAATGTAAAGCATGAGTCCAAAACATTAGTTTCATCTTGGTAAGAGATGGGGAAAGCTACTTTAGTTTCGCAGCTGCCTCTGTAGAATAATTTCATGATGATTTTGGTGGGAGTGAGGAGATGCATTCAGGATGCCTCCTCCTGTTGTGAAGAACCTGGAAAGCTGAGGGTTTAAATCACCCTCTGGAACTTGGAATACTCATATGTGAGTTAAGGCTCTGTCTATGCTGTTAACTAAAACAGGGCGAGGGAACATTTCTGTGTCCTGAGGACAAGGAGCACCGCCTGGCTGTCCTCCAGCCTATGCAGGCCATAGGTCTCCCCTAGGCCCCACGTGGTGTACATCTGGACCGAGCACATAATTATTTTTATGTATGTTTTACAGTTCAAATAATGTAAGAGGCTCCAGTAATATAAGGTCTATGTTGTGGCTCATTAGAACAACTTTTAAATATAACGAAATTGAGGATGTGTTGCATATCCTGGTCTGTGATGTGGAGGTACCAAGGGAGCTTTGAGGATGTACAGTCTCCTGGAATAGCTTGGGAAAACTGTCTGAGAAGCAGGGAATTAAACCTCGTTCAGTTCTGTCCTGACACAGAGAATGGCCCTGGCATGTTGCACATCTCACTAGTATTGCTTGGAGAAGAGCTCATTGGGTTTGCACCAAAACCATGACAAGCATGCTAACAGTTCAGCCCTGTGGATAGTCAACAACAAAGTGCTTACTCCAAGGTCCTATTTTATTTAGCAGGCATAAAGAAAGCCAGTTTAATATGGATTTCTGTCTTCTTGCCTGAAAAGTTCTTTCTTCTGTTATATAGATGTGCCCATCTGGGTGCAGTAACAGTACTATAAAACCGCTCAGCATCAGCAGAGGTAATGTTGTATATCAAAGGAAAAAGACAAACTGATTGAACTGTGTCTGTATTAGGGGAACTATACTGCCTGAACTGCTTTACCAGTATACTTTAAGAGACATAACACTGTTCCCACTAAGGCTTGTAGCAAGGTAACTTTAGTGGCAAAAAAGTCAAATGTTTACTAGAATAATAGCCAGTGCAACTTTCCTAGTGCTGTGCCCACTTGCTGCTTGTGAAGTCTTGTGTGCTAAGCTATTCCATGATGCAGCAACAGACTTCGGCCTATTCAGCCTGGCTTGTTGGTCCATCAGGCTTCTTTCTTGTGTACAAAAACTAATCTGGAGCTTTGTTATACAACTGGTTTCCATAGTGGCCTCCTGACAAAAAAGGAGCTTCATCCTACTTGAGGGGATAGTGGCACAAAATATTTCTCTTCAAATTTGCTAAAGACAAATGTATCTCAATTTCTAATAGAGAGGAATCTCTATTATAGGCATGTCAGTCTTTTCTCCTCAATCACAGAGCTTCTGTATGTTTTCACCTTAGAAGAAAGCATGTATTTGCAAACTCAAGCAACCCACCACATTATGCCACTTCACTTACGTCCATAGCAAAGGTTGAGGCACATACTAGAGCAAGCCTACTTTTCAGACCCTTCTCCCTTGCCTTAAAGAAATTTTTAATGGTCAGCATTAACATATTACACTGTTCTAAAGAACGGTAAATACACTTTGGTAAGATTTTTTTCCATGTGAGAATCTGTGAAAGAACGTGTTTGATTTTAAAAATATTTTCTGACCTCAGAGGAAACTCCCTCAGACTGTTGCAGTCTATTCTCAGTCAGATGCTGGGGCTTAGTTCAGGCTTTAATCAATTTTAAGGTGTGTGTTGCATGCACATTCAAATGTAAGACTTAATGCTTCTCTTTTTTTGTCAACAAAAAATTGCAGATGCCTGAAAGAAATCAGAGCCCTAAACAAGATTTTATCCTGTCAAAAACAGTCACCCCAGCTATAAAATGACAAATTTTTATTGCTCTTTATGAAAAGAACCTTTTCTCTGAGACTAGTGGCTGCTCCATGAAGCAGCAGGAGCTTCAGGGAGAATGACAGGTACTTCGATTTGAACAAGAAAAATGAAAGATCATAATGACTCCAGACACTGTAGGGTCCTTACCTCATAAATATGTCTGATTCATATTCATTGCTTTCAGCAGGGCTGAATCATTTCAAGCAAAATGATAGCAGGAAAAAAAACCCTGCTTTTTCTTTTGACTGTTGAGTGGCATCACTCATTCTTGAAATAATTTTTTGTGTGAGTAGAAAAAATTTCCAGGAGACCTATGAAGCTGTGGGCTCTGCACATGGACTATCTTGCAGAACTGAGATCTAAGGAGTTTTCATAATCCTTAATTTCCACTAATGTCATTAAAGGCATGTAATTCCCTGGGGAAGACTTGGGTCCTGTATAAGCCCTGCCTACCTGACCTTGCTCTGAGATTTTCAGACTTTTTTCCTCTGTCCATCTCATCCGCCACCGTGGAACCATCCACAATACTTATTTTAGAAGTTATTATAATGCTTGATATTTGAATGCACACTGGGTGCACATTCTTGCTTAGTTTGTAAGAAAGAATTTTTTTGAGAGGAAAATGCATATTTCATTCAGAATTTGGTGGCTGACAATTGCATTAAGGCTCACAAATTTGATCAAGAAATCCTCCTAACACTTTGTCTCTCTGACAGCAATTCTTTTGGTTTGTATTTTTTGTTGTTGGGTTTGGGGGTTTTTTTTGCCTTTTGTCATTGAGTCATAACATTTTGAAAATGTTGTTTTCCAAAAATACCTAGAATTTGGGTATGCTGAGTTGTTTTAAAATCACTGTATTTAATTGCTTTGTGTGAGGTCTTTACTAAGCAATGCTTCCCTGAACTGGTCTTACCATTTGGACATTAAAAGTGCAGTGGACCCTTTAGGATTGATAAGCCTCCCTTCAATAACAGTTCCAAAACATGAGAAGTTAATAGCTATTATAATAAATTCAGTTATCTAGTTCTCTTTGGTGCCTGATCTTTGACATACCCCTTTTTCTTCCTTATTGTTTGGAGATTTTTTAGAGAGATACATATTATTTGAGCAGAAATAAATATTTAATACATATTATTGCACTTTAAGGTTGTTGTTCTCAAATGTTATTGATCCCACAGTAGAATCCGTTACAGCTTAAGGCAATAATTCATGTATCCACACTTAAAGCTCTGGGACTGCTTAAAACCCATGTGGCCTTACTGGACTGCATTTTATTCTTAATTATATCCATACCAAATTAGAGCAAGTCTGTTTAATTCAGCTGAGAATAGAATCTGGATTTCTGTCATCTATATTCAGGAAGTTTCCTCATTAATTTTTCTCTGTTTCCTTAATGTCAGCGTTCCTCTCCCCTCCCCTCCAATATGTTTAAGAACTGATCACTTATCTGTTTCTCAGGATCGTTCATTGGAACAATGTTTTTCAAAGTGTCACTTTGAAACTTGTATTACTATTCATTTGTTCCTAATTCTGTTTGGGGGGGATTTTATTGTTGGGTGTAACATCTAATAATGTGAAGGAGAATGTTGCTGCCAGCCAGAAAAACCCTTCTTTGGCCATACCAAGTCTTTTACTATTCCGTTCAGAAAAGTGATGCAAAGATCATTTTTCCAGGTCACTATTAAGGTCACCACTTAACTTTCCTGCCCTCATGGCTTTCTGGTTTACACTGCAGCAAAAAAAAAATATTTGTCTCTGCTTTGCAGACCACACATGATCCAGCTCCATCCACCTTCCCGCTTCTGTCTCCTTCACTACTGAGATTATCTACCCCTGCTAACCAGCCAGGTTTGCTAAACCTCATCATTTTTACTAAAATACCCTGAGAAAACCCTCCATGCTTAGACTGCTATTATGTTAGGAAGGTGTTAGGTAAAACTGCCCAGATTTGTCTCTTTGGTTCCTTAAACTCCCTTCATATGATGTTGATTTCTCTCATCTATGCTTAGACGATAAGCTCTTTGAAATAGGGATGTTGCTGAAGCAAAGGCTCTGGTCCTTGGCTAGATCAATAAATAATAACAACTCAAGCAGAAGAAAGAAGTTGAATAATATAGTATAGATAAAATGTAGTTAAATCAACTAATTTTATTTGAAAATAGGTCCTTTTCCAGTGTATTCTTTTCATTTCTCTATTAATAATTGTAGAGAAAAATAACTGAAGTCTCCATTTTCCTAAGCAATTTTCTCATACTGGCTGGTTACCACTGTGTTTCATGCTGGCCATTTATGTAACATATCCTCAAGAACAGTTGTTCACATCACTCCATCACTTGTAATTGCTTAGCCTTACATTTAGTTTTAGCAAAGCTTCCAAGAGACTGCAGAGGAGTGATGCCAAGGAATTTCAGAAAAGCCAGGCTGAAATGCATCAGGATCTGATCTGGCTAATATGAGCACCAAACTGAATGGACAAATAATTTAACAAGGGGTGAAGGATGTCTAGTGCAAGGTGGAATCTGTCCAGTAAGAAATGAAGTCCAGCAGATCCAAACAAAAGATGAAAGACTTCCTAAAGGCCACAAAGCTCAAACGGATCAAGCCAAATCCAAGAAGCAGACCTTCAAATAAGAGATGATGGAGCTACCTCATGAAGTCTGGCAAGAAGGGAACTGTGTGATCCTTTTGAAGAAGTGAAAAGTCTCCATGGTAAGTAGAGCAGAAGGGAAGAGAGTCAGCAGAGGTCCTGTGTTCATAATGAACTACTGTAGCAGGCAGCTGTACTTGAAACTGTGTGGGGACTCATCAACAATGATATTGGGATGAGAAATGTTAATTACAACTGAACAGCCTCCTGGTTTGGCAGAAATCCCAGGAAAAAGCAGTGGCACTTGGGCTGCAGATGAAATATTTTATACGATCCCTGCTGTTAAAAATGCTATCGTTTCCTCATTTTCATATATTGGTTGCAGAGGAAGTGAAAACAGATTTTGTTTCTTTTAGACAGAATTTCATGGTTTTATAGTGATTACAGTAGCCGGCTGATGGTCAAAAGTGTGGGTTTTTTCTTCTCTGGAGCTTAGAAAATTTAGCTGCTGCTTAAACACCAAGTGTACTAACAAGGTGAAAGTCAATTCACTGATTAACATACTGGGACCATGATAGATACAAATGACTTCACTAATTTATTGGAGAAAATTAAATACTGTACAGAATTTGTAAGTAGTTTCCAAAGGCAATTATGCCCTAAGCAAGCAAGTTACACACCAGTAGTCCTGAGACACAGAGCCATGCCTATGCCTGAGGAGCACACTCAGAGTTCCCATGAAGACTTGATGACTTGCATGAGGGACATGCTGCCACCATGGTTTCAGCAGCAATTGCATTGCTTCATGTCTTAACATCACATTTTGTACAGGACGCACTGAAACACTTTCCTTGTTGAGTTTGAATGTATTTGGCAAAGTACCTGTAGAAACATCAGCTGGGTGGGCAGTACCTATCCTCTGTGAAGTTCATCAAGATTTTAAAAACTTTCAGGCTCCCTATCAGGATACAACAATGCTTTGAGAAGTGGGGAGACATCTTTTCTAGAACCTTCAGTCCTTGGGAACTGCATATTCATGATGGTGACTTTGGTGATATTAAACCACAGACGTTTTGTTGATTGTTGGTTTTGGTTTGGTTTGTTGGTTGTCTTTCTTTTCTTTTCTTTTTTTTTTTTTTTTTTTTAATATATATATTTAGACTTATGTTCCATCTCTTATCAAGGGGGCATACCCTACCTCGTTCTCAACCTCTACCTCATTTTCTCAGTATGTTCTGTTTGTAAAGGTAAAAATTCCTTAAAGAGTTTGGTGATGAAGTAAAGAACTTGTTGGAGTATGTGATAAGGAGCTATGCAGTTAATAATTAGTGTTAGCAGTTTGGGTCAGGCATAAGTTTCTCTTTCCTCATCCATTAGAAAGGCTTTCCTTCAGTATTACATTAATCTACCTGCTTTATCGTTAAAAACTCATTGTAGTTAAAAGCTTGTCTGCAAATTCCTCCTAAATAGTCATCAAGGAATGTAACACTGTTAGAGCTGTTCTACTCTATATAGAATAAAATTAAAAATTTATTAAAGCAGAGGAGAGACTCATGACCTTCACCGGATGGCTGGACAGTCACCTTGCTGGGGGAGACCAGATTCAAATGACTTCATAATTTGTTCAAGTGGGCATCAATCAATGTATTGGAACAATACAAATTGAAGCACTGATGTAACTAAGACTCTAAGAATGCAATTTTTATGTCATTAGAGTTCTCTGCCAACAGATCTGAGGAGAGACAAATGCTTCCAGGATTGGAAAAGGACACTTCAGTTGAACAAGGTTGTCTCACAACTTCATCTTTCCTACACCTGTACTAGAATAAATGTAGCAGAATAGAAATTTCACAAATAGTATGAAAACAAAGGTTTTAAGACAAGCAGTGTGAGACAGCAAAAAGAAAGAATGCATGTATAATAAAACCAAAAGTACTCAACAGCACCAGGACTTGAGTTAGCAATTTATTTGCCCATGCAGGTAATTTAAATTGAATAATGTAATTGGTATTACATAATCTATGGAAATGACTGTGATATTTTAACTGCCCACATTTATTCTGAATTTTGTATTTTGCAGAATTCTCCATTCACTTCTAGGAAATGCTTCCCTGCTCTCCATGTGCGGTTCCCTAACTGGTTCCCTTACATCTTTCTTTCCTGTCCTCCATATTAACTTTTTTATGCCAATAACCATGATCAGCAAACAATGCCATAGCAAAGGAAAAAAAAATCCTCTCTAAGGCAAACATTCCAGAATCTGTTTTTGGTCTGTGAAACAGCATTACAGCCAGTTCTTAGATCATTCCCAGCTCACCAGCTGGCTGAGTGGCACAGAGTAACTGGGATGGGTTCAGCTGTTGCAGAGCTTGCCAGAAAATTTGTTGCTGTATTAGTGGACTTGCTGGCTAGGGTTTAAAAGGTGGAGGACAATAACAGGGAAAAAATGAGTTGGAGAACAATGAATATCAGCCAGGTGGTTGTAATGGTGCTAGCTAGGAATAACAGTTCATGATCACTGGTTGATACTAGTTATTATATTGCTGTTGCTCCTATAAATTACTTTACAGTGGATAACTCTCAGTCACGGGCTTTGATTTACAGTGTAAGTGCCTAATGTTGCAAAGTATGAACAGTTGTCCTTGGCAATAAGAACCATTAGAGAATGTAAGCAGAAAAGTTTGTCATATTAGGAGCCACGGATGAAAGATTGCTGTGAGGATTTGTGTGTATATAACTTTTGTCCTATGTAAACTTTATACAGTTTCTATGGTATTTTTCTACTCAAACATTATGGAGTTACAAAAAGTCAGCTTACAAAAGCCAAGGAGGTTTTGCAGAAACATATGAACTACATCTGAATGTTGTGACCAGAATCATCATGCTGATGCTGTTTGCAGCGGGAGCAATTGTGGATTATTTTTAGAAGGCTTAAGAGGGAGTGTGGTAGAAGATACTAAAATATTTTGGGGTTTGTGGCTATTTGTGCATGTTTCATACATTGACTTGACTTAAAAACTGTCACTACCCTTCTGTAGTAAATTAACTGACCCCTGTCAGGATGACCCTTAAACATGCTGATCGAGACAGTTCACTTCTTGATACATTCCAGGCCACAGCCATGGTACAGGCACACATAGCCATAGGATCCAATCTAAATTATCTGATTTTATATTATGCTTAATTTTAGCCATTAGTCTCAAGACTTTTGAAAGCACCAGTGTCTCTTCATTGTTTCTGCACAGGGGCTGTAGGCACTCACTTAAGGCATCTCATTTGCTAAGTTATTCTAAAATTGGATGAAAATTAGCTACCAAAGCTAGATACAGCATGACCGATGCCATTCCATACCATACTAGATATCACATCTACTACAGATATGTTTTGAATGATACGAAAGCAAAATAAAGCAGGCATTTAGAACATGAAGATTATATTCTTGTTGTTGCCTCAGGTGAAAATGTAAAGCAGATTGGAACTACTTCATTTTAAGCAAGATTGAAATTATGAAATAAGTGTGATGATGGAAGTTAGATGAAACTTTGTTAATGCTGGGACAAGTCTATCATTCACAATAGGTTAAAGATGAGGCATAAAAGGTGTGTTTCCTTTTACCTGAAGCAACAGGATGTCCTACCCAAAACAGACCAAGTGGGAGAGTAAAGGGCAGATGAGCACTTGAAATCATTTGATGGAAGTGTGTTTCAGGAACAGCCAAAAAACCTCCAAAAACAGAGGAGAAGAAGCCAAATGACAACAAGCAGAGGTAAGAATCATACATTTAAGAGGTGAGAGAATTCTATGTAGAATAAAACTTGAAAATTTAGGTTTCAAAAATTTTGTGTACATTTATTGTAAACAAACAAGACTGTATCAAAGAAATATCTGACTGCATCACAGAATTACTCCTTTGTGTTGAAGTGTTTTGAAAGATCCATGTGCTACTGCCTGACTGCAAATGCCAAAAGAAGCTAAAATGTTATGATTGTTCCATCCCACTTGTTAAATAGCTCATTTAAAAATACCAAACAAACAGCAAAACCCACAAGAATATTAATATACTTTGACAAGGCTTTACATTTACTTCAGAGCTTGAGTCCAGTTTCTCGGACTGCCTTGTATTCCCAAGGAAATACCTATAGTTTGTTTCTATTTGATCTATGAAATTACAATCTAATTGAAAAACAAATACATCTCTTTAACCCTGCCTTTGAACCAAGACATAACTTTGCTTTAAATTTCTTAGCCCCTTTTTTATTTCAGCACTTTGGTTAAGAGAATGTGCTCTGTGACAAGATGTGCTAAAACATGGACTGTCTCTGGGATAGATATGATACCTTAGAAACAGATGAATAGTAATTGGGATGAATGTTACTGAGGCCCATTTGAAGACTTCATAGTTAAATTCAGATAAAAGATGAGTAAATTTTAATAATTGTATGCTAAATTTTGAACAAGGTGATTATATGAATAGCTACACAGCTGTCCATATTGAGGAACATGAGGAGTGACTTTGTAATTAGAAATGAAGCAGTTAGTAGCGTCTCTGGGGATGTTCTGGAGCTGTGATAAAACTGATTCATACGAGTGACAAACCCTCATGTATGATAGGCAATTTCTTCTGACACCTCTATCAGCACCAGAGCAGCCACTGAATAAAGAAATGGAGCTGTCAGAGATGGACAGATTGCAGGAACGTGTAATGTTCCAATTTCACCCACCAAACCACATATGCAATGTTTTGAGGAAAAAAAATGAGTCACCTATATTATAGAAAGTGTACTGTTAAATCCTATCAACAAAAATGAGGACTGGTGTCACCCAACCTAAAAGTCAGGGAAGAAAGACCGTTTAGCTTATGAATAGGGTCTTAATAAAGTTTTGTATTGCTGGGATAGAAAGTTCAGCCACGATCTTGACCATATAATGAGGGTAGATTTAGATTAGATATTAGAAAGAAATTCTTCACTGTGAGGGTGGTGAGACACTGGCACAGGCTGCCCAGAGAAGCTGTGGATGCTCCATCCCTGGAAGTGCTCAAGGCCAGGCTGGATGGGGCTCTGAGCAACCTGGTCTGGTGGAAGGTGTCCTGTCCATGGCAGGGGGGTTGGAACTAGATGGTCTTGCAGGTCCCTTCCAACCCAAACCATTCTATGATTCTATGATCTTCTAAAGATTTCTGTTGCTTCATGGAATAGAGAGGGAACGTAAAATGACTGAGTTACTAAAATGTTAAACATAGATAGTTAAAGTAGCTAACTAAGGTCTGGGTGGCAGAAGAAAGGAGACAGGTGTACCCAGCTGAAAGGAGAGAGTAAAAAAAATAAAAAAAATAAATGAGGGGAACAAAAGCTGAAAGGAGAGAGTAAAAAAATAAAGAAAATAAATTAAGGAAACAAAAGCTGAAGAGCGGGAATCACAATTATACTAATTTTCTACCCTTGCAGAATACAAGGGAAAAGGGTACATACTTTCATAGTTGAGTGAGAACTGGTGAAAAAGTCTCAATGGCCCAAAAAAGAGGGCAAATGAGAAGGATACTCAGAATCATTCTACACAAGAAAGGGAAAGCCACAGTGCAGAAGAGAGTTTGGGAATACTGTAAAAAGCCTGTGCTGCAAAATATAGAAAATCACTCTGTAAGTGTCCAAAGCATCACAAAGCTATGTTCAGAGTATTCTTAGGTGTAAATTGCTTTACTGAGGTTTCAGCATCAGAATACAGGCAGACTTGGCTGTAATTACACTGTTTTTAACATACTTTTACTATTTTTAAAAATCACTTTAATACAAAGTTATATGATTTCAATCAAGTTCTAGGATCTCTTGAGTGGTACTTGAAATCAAGACATCTTTCTTTCTTAAGATACAAATATTTTCTTCACAGAGACAAGAAAGCACGGGACTTCTACATTTCCCTGGACTCAAGGCTGTAAGAAACATACACTTCATTGCAACGTGTGAACAGCGTAGGTGCCAGACACTGTCAGCCGTGCACCAAGGGTGCAGAGATGGTTAGCGGGGAAGTAACGTAACAGGTTATTTTTCAAAACCTGTTCTAGTAATCTGGCTCAGATCATTGTAAGGGTTTTCAATTATTAATGGCCAGAATGCCTGGAAGAAAGGTCTGTTTATTGCTTTTCTCCCCTCTGCTGTGGTTGTTTTTTCATCTTTCTCAGAAATTGACAGTAGAACCTCTCCACTCTAACCAGCAGCATTGAGAAAGGGATTTTATTATAAAATTGCTGTATATAAAAGTTCTATATTAATTGCATAATTCTATAGGCTGAAACAAGATGTTGTATGCATAAAACTAATGCTTAGAGATGTTCTTTCCGTCTAATATAATTTTAATATTTCTTGGGGAAAATATTTTCTTAGAAATACATACCTTATTAATACATACATATTATTATTAATCTGATAGGCACAGTAGTTCTCTTCCTGTGAAGCAGTATGTGTAAAAGAAGACTTCCACAGGGAAAGGTTTGTTTGTAATTTAGAGCCGATGCAGCACAGTATGTGTGCATAGCATTGGTGTTCAGAAAACTTGTATTCCCAGGGCCAGTGACACATTGCTGGTTATCTTTGAATACAATTTTTAAAAAGAAAATGATCACTATGCAGTGGTTACATATTAATATGTATGCACTTGGTTTTCCTATCAAAGTTTATGTTTTGAATCACACTAATCCTGTATGATTCCAATCAAATACCATAACCCTTCATTATGTAGTTTAAGCAACATGTGACATTAAACCATACAGATACATGTTTTTACAATATTTAGAATATTTTCTTACCAGAGACTCCAATTTCCTCATCTGTTAAACGGGGAAGATACTGGTACATAAATCTGTGAAGTTCTCTGAGTTCTATGTGGAGATCACTAATAATGATTATGATAAATCCAGCTCTGATGAGCATAGCATTAGGAAAGTATCTTCCTCTATTCACTGGGACTTCACACTACGGTAATCATAGATGTGTGTACTAGGCATACTAGATAGCTAGTTTTTATTTCTTGCCCTCTAGATAAACATAGAAAGCCTTAGAATTCTGTGCTATCATTACACGTATTGCAAACTCAATGTTTAGTATTCCACAAGGAATAAAAGAGAAATACAGTGACTCACACTGGCTTAAAATTAATCTTTATAATGTACTGTATTAGTGTATAGGCTTTAAAATACACAGCCTTAATATTTTATGCTGTGTTAGTGTTTAGCATTATTTTCAAGCTACAGCTTCTTCCTACTCCTTTAAATAAAGCTTGACGTGTTATAGTTGGTAAGGTTAGAATATTTCCTAGATTACTTAATTTTAGTTAATTTCTGCATGGCACTTAGATATAAAGTGCTATAAAATGACATAATTAATGATTAGGTATTTTATTAACTTGCTTAACAACTAAGCCCTGAACTGAGAAACAGAACCATTAAAAAAACTCTTACCTTTGATTCAGAGCAATGCCAAGTCTCTCTATTTACAGCTTTGTTCATGTTCTGTTGTGGTGCGGTAATAACAATGTCTGAACCTGATCACTGTGTTTCCCTTGTAGGTTAAATGAAACTCTCTGTTTCAGCTTTTCTCTTGAGACCAGAATCCCTCGCCTGGGACATGTGATGATGAGATGCCTGACAAAAGTACACCTTACAGAGATACTTTTACTTTTACTCTGAAACTTGAGTGCATAGCTGATTCAGAGTCCTACTACTCTTACCACTGTGAGCATTGTATAACTAGGCACATTGGAGGCTCACTGATATTTTGGCATGGGAAATGGAAAAATGGCAGTATGTCAACGGCAAGCTGAAAATAAGCTGGAAGACCAGACTCTTCTGAAAAATATTCCTTCAGAAATGTTGTTTGAAGTGTGATCCAGTTTAATCACTTTATATCACTAACAAGTTATGCAAATCCAATTACTCACTCATAAAAACTGGTTCTCTAAAGAAATGAATGTCTTTTATGTGAAAAAGAACATAGAAGTTGCAGATCTTTGTCCAAAGCCAACACATTTTCAATCACATGGATTTCAGGCACCTTTAACTTATTCAGAATCTGCGTTTATACTGTGTAATAGTTACTGGAGTGAATAATGTGAACCTAGGAGGTGACTGCATTTGATTAATGCTGTTATTTAGGAAATACTGGATATTGTCTAACTAGACTTCATTAAGATTTTTGACACTCTATCTCATAAGATCTTCACAGAGAAGGTGCCAGTCAGAGAGATATTGACAGGCTAAAGAAATGGGCTGACAGGAACCTCATGAGCTCAACAACAGGAACTGCAAAGTCCGTCAACTGGAGAGAAATAACCTTGTGCACAAGTATATGACAGGGGCTGACCAGCTGGAAAGCAGCTTTGCAGGAAACAACCTGGGGGTCCTGGTGGACACCAAGCTGAACATGAGCCAGCACCTGAGCCCTTGATGCAAAGAAAGCTAATGGTTTGCTGATATTAGGAATCTAAAAGATGTTCATTTTTCTAGGCACTTTATCAAGTAGAGAGATATACCTCCAGAGTTTGATTCAGCCCATTGGTGTGACAAGGAGCTGAAAGATCAGCACACTGTACTGCTCATCCCTTCTCTCAAGGCCAAACTGGGCTTACTTGGTCATTGTACGTTTGCGCTGAGGATAGGAAGGGTCTTCTGGCTGAGTTCTCAATTACTTGTTGTCTTGGGTGAATGTCTGTAATCTGATTCAAATTTCTTGCCTTAATCACTGAAGCTGTAAGTCATTGCGCAAAAGTGGAAAAAAAACCCCAAACAGGCAAGGGAGTCCTAGGAACAGGTGAAGGGCCAAATGCTTATTAGTTAATATCTGTGGAGAATAACTGGCAAATACAGTTTGATTTGTTTGCATTTTCCTTCTCTTTGTGCTGAAAGGACCAAGGTCTGCAAATAGCTATTCATATGTTCAGATTTAAGAATGCAGACAGTGTGGTGGGGTATCTCAGACTATGTCTTCTGCTTTCTTAGTACATTTTGGTGATTTCAGAGGAAAAAACCAACATCACCAAACATGGATACAGATTGATATACTGCATCACAAATCAGGCAGCAATTATTATATGAAGGCAAAAGCCATTGTTACCATAGGTTATCCTGCACCCACTCCAATGATTTCAGATGTAAAACAGAGCAAAATCTGACTCCGTGTTGCCCAGTAGCATTTTCATCCTTGTTAAAGAACTTCCTTATTACTCTCCCAGTAATAAATTAAAATAGCTCTTCTCAGTGCACCTAGAAAGAACACGTTTCAGCTAGTGCATGTTACGTGCCTTTGTCTTTAAAAGCACAGAAAGGGAATTTTTCAGACATCACAACTGACTGGCCTCATTTGCTTTCACTGTTGTTTGCAGGAAAGAGGACTGAATCTGCTGGGACTAATCAAATTGTGTCAGCGAGACCCCCCTCAAACCCATGGTTCTGAAGAACCTAAAACATCGTCTTAAGGGGGCTGCACTATCCAGTGCTACATGCAGCGTCTGCTTGTCCATTTTCAACGTTCTTCATTGACACAATAGTAACTGCATTTGGTTGCAAAGGAAGGCTAATAACCTTGGGTTTTTCTTGAGTTTGAAAGCGGACCTTCATTCTTACTAGCATAGTCAACAGTCACACTGCTGTAACTGTAACCAGCCCTTTTTATTACTCCCTGACACTAAACTCGTGTCTATCCAGCTTTTTAACTTACTACGCAGAGATGTAAAATATGTTTCCACAAGTCAATGGTGGTATCATAAATACTCTATTATGGGATATTAATGAAAGGGACTGCCAAGGTACCCATCATACTAGCATAGCAGAGGGCCCATAAAATGCTAATAAATCAAATGATCTTAACAGCCCATCTACAATAAGCAACATATAAAAATGTGGTCTTTGTCAGATATACGGCTCCGGGTTCTCTTAGTCCTGGAGTCTGCTGACACGTAGAACAAAAATAGCCAGTATAATGACCTTATCAAGTGTTACCAACCTCTGTTTATATACTACAAGTCCCTGCATGCACAGTACAAAATGTAGGCATCATAAAGGCGCATCTGTTAGCTGAATAATGCCACCTACCATATGCTCCATGAAAAGATATATAGAGGGAGAAGTTAGCAGTGGGGGTTGCTAAAACAGACTGGAGAGACTGCAAGTCCCTGGAAACCTGAAGAAACTTGCTGCAGAAACGCCAACCTCCAGCAGCTCAAGGACTGCTTACACATATTTCCAAGCATGTGCTGTGGTTTCTAAACATAGTTGTCACTTTTAATGTCTATTATAAAAAAGAGGATTTTCTAGGGCCATTATTTATTTTTGTACATGCGGGTCTAGACAGTTGATGTTTACCATACACATATCAAGCACAGAGAATCTGTCCCTCATACTGCAAAAATTCTTATTCCATGAGAAGCAGGTTTCTCCAGACCACCAAAAACTCTGAGAGTGTGTAACTTCACAAAAGTTGAACATAGCTTTTAACATAGCACAGTTTTACAGTGCAGCTGTGGTAACTGGGTGAAATGTAGAAGATAATTGTATTGCATAAAACTGAAACCACATTGATAACATAAGGTAATCTTTTAAAGAACAGAAAGGTTCTTCTTGATTAATTCCAAAATCTAGAACACTTTGTTTAAAATAGAAATCCGTATCTATTCAGAATCTATGTGGATTATCCTATCAATTGTTTACAGAAATTCCTTAGCTGTAATACATTCCTCCTGTCATAGACTTGTACTAAGACATTCTGCTATAAGACGTTCTGTTTCTGTAAGAAAAAGACATCTCTAATTCTTTCTTAATCCCGAGACAAGCATTATATCCTTTACAACAGAAGAAGGTATTTTGACTTTCATCACAATTGTTCACTGGACTCAAAATGAAAATAAAAAAAGGAACAATACTGGCTCATATGTTAAAACATTACCAGGCTGAACAACACACATTTTCTGATTTATCAAAATGCAGACAGAATAAGCATCCACATTTATGAGGTGGGAATAAATTTTTTTCTCTTTCAGGAAACAGTCTTTGGAAAGTAAGCCTAAAGTAAGCCTACTGCTTTCTAGAAAGAGCATAGATTGAACTACTGCTTCTGTGTTTCTTTATATTCTGTAAAAACACAGTTTAATAAATGTATTGTGTTGCTCAAACTTTTAAGCTGGTTCTCTTATCATTAAAAATTATCCAACATCCCCAAAATACAAACTATGCTGCTTCTAAACTTTAAAAAAGATGTTGTGGAATGTTTATACTTATTCTGGTTGCTCTACTTTCAGTTGTTCAGATTTTTAATTTCTGTTTTACATTTTTTCTTTAGTTTAAAATATTTCTCAATTTATATTCTCAAAAATATTACTCAATAAGAGTAGAAACACCTATAAACTTAGAATTTTTGTGCTTTCTGCACATTTTAGTCATAATGAAGAAAAACCACCAATCCTTTGAAGCTACAATGATTCTCCCTATCTAGTTTTTTGATTAAGACACCAAATCTATCAGTTAATAAATGAGTAAACTGGATATATTCTAACTGAAGTTCACTTTATAGTCAAGATTGTCTATATTTTTGTTGGGAAAGGTATATGCATGGTGTGGCATGGAGCTCCAACTTCTAGCAAAGACTAGGGGGCTAACATAGCATCATTGCCAAGGATGCAAGAGAATTAAACTTGCCAGATACTGTTAATCCAAAGCACAGATAGGTTTTCACACAGTATTTATGATGTGCTGACATCTAATGCACATCTCTAAGAAGAAAGGAAAGTAATGAATGAATAATCAACTTGCTCAACATCCATAAAGACAAAAACTTCAGACCAAGTCACTGTTTTGAGGATTAAGGATGATTTATTTTTTCTTATATTTACTTTACTCTAGACACCAAGATTTTCTGCTCTCATTTACATGTTGGACTGATTAAAAGTATGTTAGTATCTGAAGCTGATGAAAACAATACAGGTAATACCAAATTTAGGGTTTCAAGATCAGTTATGCTTTTATGACGAGTTGGTATAATGTCAAAAACAATTCTAATCAACGTTATAATCCGCATTAATTTCATGTGGATGTTTCAAGAGTTCCACAGATAACTAAAAGCCATGTGAAGAACTGTCTTGCTTTGTTTGCCTTGAATTTGCTGCCTCCTGTGTTCAATTAGTACTCCTCCAGATAGCAGAAAACAACAGTAAGCAATCAAGATGTAGTCACCTTTTCTATGTTACATATGATAATGAAGACCTGTACCATTTCCTCCCTTAGTTATCTTTTTTTCAATGATGAAGACTACATGGACTCTTTCAGCTCCCCTTTATTGGTAATTCAAATACTTTTCGAAGATATCAAGGACTGTTTGAGCTAGAACTGGTGGGTTTTCTGCCTTTTTGACCACTGCTGAGCACTGAATAGAGGTATGATAATCCCAGGGTCTCAGTCCTAAATACTAAAGAATCTATTACTACATATATAATGTATAGATGTATATTTATACAGATATGTAAAGTTCACACAAGGGTTTTTTCCCTATGTATATTGTTTTACATTTATCTACATTGATTTTAATCCCTTTAACATTCATTTGCGAAGTGTCATATAATATTCTTCTGCAGATTTTCAGTGCAATTTTTTTTTCTTTATTTCTTTAAATAATTTAGCACAGTCAGCAAACTAGTCTCCTTACTATTCACCCTAGCCTCAAGACACATCAACACTTAGGAATGTGTCAAGTTAGATGATCCCAGTGCAGATCTCTGAGAAACTTTTCAGCTGATTTTCCTCCACTGTGAAAACTGTTATTTACTCCTGTCCTCTGTTTTCTACATTCCAATAGTTTTGAGGCTTGATTTAGCTTCACAAAATCCATGTTGATTCTTCCTCTTGCTCTTGTATATATCTAGTACTCTGGCAGCACAGGACCTTACCTACTGAAAAAGCATTTCAGGTTCTGAGGGGGTCTCTGACTGCAATGTGCAGGTCAAAACAGGAGAAAATGAGTCTCCTAGGTTGCCATGCTTTATTACCCAAACCACGTCTTCCCTTTGGCCATCCTTAGCTGCCTATGGAAGAATGGCTTTCAGGTCCAGTGCTATGAAGGAGACACACAAGCCCAGTCAGAAGCCCAAGAATAGCTATAGGCTGCCACGGACAGTCTTTCCTGAGAGGCTATCATCAATTTTTGCCTTGACAATGCTTTTAAGGGAAGTTTGAGGAATATATATAGTATAAAACAAACATGAAGACCCAGAAATGTGTGACATTAAGTACAGATATTTTGTTTTTTTTGGCTACAGTCAACTGTGTTGTAATGTTTATACATGCCATACACTAGAATTACTTAGTAATTACTAATATTTCTGTAGAATTACAGTTAGCATGTTCAATTTATGGTGCTTGCTTTTTCTCTTACCTTCATTTCAGCCATGGAAAGCAGTAAAGAATGAGCAAAATCAGTTGAGTGACCCCTGAATGTCAAGAAACCCCCTAATGTTACTACTCTGCTCTGCAAGCAGCCATTTTCAAGGTCTCAGAAATAAGTCAAGTGCAGGCCTTCGGTGCACAGGTTGACCATCAATGTGTAAAAGGTCCCCAAAGGATGTTAACTATTTTAATTATTGCTCTCACTAGCTGGGGTCTCCTGGACTCACTAACTTTATCAGGTGTCTTCTGTGACTAAATAAATTGTCCTTAAAGAGGGCAGCTAGATCTTCTCTGCTTATGCCTGGAAAACAAACAGGGATGAATGAGAATCTAAGCACGCTCACAGTCCATTTAAGATTACAGGATTACACCCTTCAGTCTGTAAATCTTACCACAGTTCTGCTATATGTCTGCATAGCTTAGCTATTAATAACAGAGAATAGTAGGTATTGCAACTTTTTTACTGAGGACATTTATTTGCTACTTGGTATTTGGTGTTCTTGGTCTCCTAAATCTTAGAAGTTTGAGAGCAGCACTATTATTTATGAAAGTGCTGGCATTTAGTGCAAATTTGATTCTTTACATTCAGGCTCTGGTGGAGTTTTTTCTGCCTACCTGAGAAAAAACAAAACAAAACAAAAACATTACCACCAAATGTGAAAAAATCCAGAAAAGCAGTAAAGCAAGTTGTTTGACACCTTTCACATCCCCCCATCCTTCAACACACATTTCTCATTAGGGGAAAAAAATGCAAACCATTCACTCATTCTTCTTTATTTTACATAGTAAGAGTTTTGGCAAATGAGAATGCAAAGCACCCTTTCTCTTGCAGCTCTATTTCTAGAATAGGTTAGTAGCTACAAAAAGTTTAATGTTCTCTGCTGGCAGTTCAGCCTTTTGGAGTCACAAAGCAGGTAGTTTATAATAACATAGCTCATAATTGTTGCTTATATGAAGCTCATAGCATCATCCACAATAATTTTTTGAAGCACCTAGCCCAGGCATGCAGGCAGATACCCAGCATGTTTTCATTCCAAAAGGGGACATGCATACGTAGCAATGTTAGATGTTATCAGACATGCAGGATAAATAACTTATGAATTAAGTCTGCTGTGGCAGATGCTCATGGCAGGTTCGAACTTCTGCATAACTAAAACCATACTCTAGAATCATGGTGAAATTATGAGAAAAGTAAGCCACAGGCAGCCAGACTTCATAAATTTCAAATATAATGATGTATTAAGGAGGACAATACTAGCAATCAAATAAAAATACTCACTGCCCAGGAAGAAAATGACTGTAAAGAGTAATGGCACAATTTGCTTATAGAATCATTTGAACAAGAAAGCTTACATTGCAGCTGTGGGAAGACCAAAGGTGAAAGAGCAGAAACCTGAGCTCCTGTACACTGAGAGCAAGCTTTTGTTTAAGCAGACCTGACAAATTGTAGGTGACAAGCACATTGCCAGGGCGATCTGTATAGAAATCTTGTTTGCTAACAACAGGACTGTTTTGACCTGAAACAAAAATTAGCCCTACAACATGTGCTTCATACTACAAGAGAAGTTACATTTAGCAAAATAAAAAACTATTCATAATATTCCTTTTGCTCCCTCCTGCCTAGTGAGGTGCAGACGGGGCAAACACAGAGCAGGAAGGAGCCATAGCAGTCCCCTTGCTGATGAAGGCTGTCCTAGCGCTTGTTACCAGTTTCCCCCAACTGATTTGCTAGCTCATTTCTATTACACTCATGATTTAAGTCTCTAGGCTATTGCAAGGCCAGGACGTCGCGGCCCGAAGCCTGACGGAATACCTAGTTACGAGAGCTTGCAATATATTTGAGAGCAAGTCTGTGCCAGGCCAGCACTCCTATAAGATCAGGTGGAAGTTTCTCACAGCCCCTGGATTGCTCTTTAATGAAGACAGGTTTATCAGAAGGAAAATTTCCACTTTTTCTTCTAGTGATGGGTTTGTGAGACTCCTCCTTCCACGTCCTCCTCCTGCGGGCAGGCCACCATGCCAGCCAGCCTCCCTGCAAGTTTCCCTTCCAGCTCTCTTTCTGTCCTCACCACCCAAACCCAGAGCTGGCTTGAGGCTTCTTGGGCACCCGGGGGGGCCCCGCTGGGCAGTCCCCAGCCAGCAGTGCCTGCTCCCCAGCCATGGCAGGCAATGCCAGGGCCACTTGTCCAAGAGGCCCTGGCTGCTGGCCTCCTGCAGCAGGGTAGGGGTGATACAACAATTTATTACGCTAAAGAAATGTGTAAATATCTGTAATGAAAACCAAGAAAGAACCTGAAAAACAGAGGATGTTAACTAACCCTTACAAATAGTTAACAAGACACGGCCTTGGGAGAAGGAACAGACACCATAAAATACATCAAGCTAAGAAATAACAAGATAAGCTCAAGGAGAAACAAAGGTTGATAAGACCAAACAGAAAATTACTTGAACTATGTGTGAACTATCCTAATTAGCATACTAAAAGATCCACCCCAGAGAAAATAAAGCCCCCTACTATCAAAGCCCCCTCCCCACAGAACATTGTACATTTAAATGGAGACAAGAACCAATGAGAACAGTGACTAAACACCATTGTAAACAACTGTTCAAAGCTTATAAAATGTTTTACCATGTGTAAGAGGTGGGCTAGCTTTGTGGATTTACCGCCCAGCACCCATCTCTGCGCAGACATGCAATAAGCAGGTACCTTGGCTCCGTGTATGAATGGGATCTTGCACACTGGGTGAAGAACCCAGGTTTTGGGTAACAGTTTTGGTGACTCAGATGGGACATCCATAAGGCCTTGCCTGGATCGCCTTGCTGTCCCCGACAGCAGACCCGACCAGACAGAGCTCCAGCATATACCGACCTATTGACTAGGGACTCTAGATTCCCTTCAAAGTCAGGGTGACAAGCGACTCAAAGATGTAACACTGAAATAGAGATATTTCTGCAGGGGTGAAAGGGCAGAAGAATTTCTGGACAGGTGAGTATCCCATTTAAAATTTATTCTCACGAGAAATTAATATTTCTCACGTGTCAATACTGGTCAGAGGGGCCTTAACTTACCAAGGGTTCAAAGCTGAGTGTGCCCTGGGGTAGGCGATGAAGGAGCCACCTTCAACAGTATTTGGTTTGGGTTATGATGGGGTCGGGCCAATCCATGATTCCTCCCTGTAGCTCTTCAGGGTGTATTTTGAAAAAATTGGAAGAAGTTGGGGGTGTTCTAATGACTAAAGACAAAATGAAGAGATATTGTAACCACAGGTGGCCAAATTATAAATTGGATGATGATGAATGGTGGCTGGACAATGAGTCTTTAACTATTTAATACTATATTACAATTGATGTTAATTTGTCACTGATTGGAAAGTGGGATGAAGTACCTTATATTGATGCCTTTATGACTTTGCATAGAGAACCAGATATTCAGAAAAAGTGTAAATTGGGGGGAGATGTGCTGATGTTATGTGTGCCGGAAAAGGATAGTGTATGTGGAGACAATTGCAGTAAGAAAGAGACTGTACATTAGAGGGGGGAGGAACTGAAGGACATACAATTGCTGGTATATGGTACAAATGCAGAAAAATCATCAGATACTTCCAAAAAGAAAACCCAAAGAAACCAAAAAAACCCCAACAAATGGGTGATGAAAACTTTAGTCCTGTTTCTAGCAGGACAAGAAGGCAAATCCAACCTGAGATTTGGCTCGGAGGGCAATCCCAACCTCAGAGGGCAAGAATCTCTGAGACAAGCAGCGCAGGGGGAGGGTTTACCAGCTTCTTTACATGTGCTATTTACTACCTCTGATTTATTGAACTGGAAACAGTCTGTCAGCTTTTATCAGGAAAACCCTGATGGCATGCACCAGCTTTTGCCAAACAGGGTCCTAAATAAAGTCCATTGGCTTTTTATGAGAGGTTGTGAGGTAGCCAAAAAGTGGGTGGATTTAGATCCAGATGAGGAAGCTACTCAGAAAATGTTTAACTTTTATTCATTGGACAATCATCACAAGATAAAAGAAAAAAATTGCAGAAAGCTGACAGGGCAGGAGGAATGTCTGTCGCAGTTGATAGAGAGATCATATAAAATGTATAACACCCAAGAGGAGAGAAAGAAAAGAAAGAGAAACAGAATAGGATGAAGTTGCAAGTAGCTTTGCTGGTAGCAGCTATAAATGGGAATAGTGTGAGAGCAAGAGGCAGGGGAAGAAGAAGCTGGAGCAAGGAAGGATGAGGAAGGACCCCACCAAACCAGACTGCATAGGGACCAACTCGGTGTGCTGTATGTAAAAAAGGACATTGGAAGAATAAGTGTCCTACCAGGCAGGGAAAGAGTGAGTCGGAAGTCACAAGAAGGATGTAAACCTTATTTGATTAGAAGATTCAGATGATGAATGAAGGGGTCTGGGGAGGAGATCAAAGTCTCCCCAGATGATCCCCTGGTTCCATTGAAGTTGGGGAATGAGACTATCAATTGTTTTTTGATAGATAGTGGAACGACCCATTCAGTAATCACAAGTTGTAAAGGGCCCTTAATTAAATTCCCAGTTCCTGGGGTAATGGGAAAATGAACAATATGTCCTTTCTTAAAACCAAAACGGATGTACAACTGAAATACAATTAACTCTGTATGTGCCTTATTAGGGAAACTGAATGCTTGAATAACTTTCTCTGAGAACTCTGTACAGCTCCACGACTCGCCTGATATGGCTTGGAAAGCACAAATTTTCTTGCTGACAGATAAAACTTTCAAGGAGCCTGAAGACAACGTCCTGGACATGGTATTGAATGTGGTAATTCCCTTGGTTCGGGCATATAAGAGACAGGGAAAAGCAAAGAATGTGTCTCCTATCAAAACTGAGGCAAAACTGGTACAGAAAAGACAATACCCTATCAAAATGGAAGCTGGGAAAGGGTTGGAACCAATAATTAAATCTTCCTAGAACATGGACTGTTGTGAGAGTGCCAATCTGAATATCATTCTTCTATATTTCCTGCAAAGAAAATCAAGACCAATTAGTACATGTTGGTCCAGGACTTGAGGGAAATAAATTGAATCACTGTAGATGTTCATCCTGTGGTGCCAAATCCTTATATGCTTTTAACCACCATACCTGAGACAAATGTTTATTTTACAGTTCTGGGTTTGAAAGATGCTTTCTTCTGCATACCTGTTGCTGAGCAGAGTCATACCCTCTTCGCCTTTGAACGGGAAAACCTGACCACTGGAAGAAAGATGCAGTTGTGTTGGACCATGCTCCCAGAAGGTTTGAAGAACAGTCCCACTCTGTTTGGCAATGTATTGGCAAAGGAATTGGAGCCATGGCAAGGTAAATACCCTGATATTACTTTGCTTCAATATGTAGATGGCGTATTGATCGGAGCAAATAATAGAGCGAGCTGTTTGGAAGCAACGGTTAGTTTATTAAACCTACTGGGACTTGCACGTTTCTGGGTTTCAAAAAGGAAAGCACAAATAGCTCAAGGAAAAGTCCAACACTTAGGGTCTGAAGTTTCAAGGGCACAGAGACAACCTGAAACTAATCTAAAAGAAGCTATCTGTCACATATCAGTGCCAAAGTCAAAAAGAGCTATGAGGATTTTTAGGAATGGCAGGATGGTGCAGAACTATTAGAATGGACTCCAGAGTGTCAGAAAGGTTTTGATGAAATTAAAAGAAAATTGATGGATTTCTGAATATGAATAAGACTTTTCAGTTATATGTCCATGAAAGGCAACAGGTGGCATTGGGAGCTGCTTGGTGGTTGGAAGCAGCCACTCACTAAATTTTCAAAAAAATTACATGAAGTAAGTAAAGGCTGATATCTTTGCCTACGAGTTATAGCAGCCACAGCACTGCTCCTTGTGCAGTGACAGCTATTCTAGAACAGAAAGGACACCACTGGGTCTCTCAACTAGCAAGACGCCAGGCAGTGTTGCTGGAACAAGATGACACTGATTTTAAAATACTAACCTCTGTGAACCCTGCCACTCTATTGCCCCTGACAGAACAAGAACCTCTACAACATGATTGTTTAAGTGCTACTGAGCTAGTTTTTTGCTCGTAGACCAGACTTGAAAGATGGACCATTAGAAAGCCTAGATAGGGAATTGTTCACAGAGAGGAGTAGCTTTGTACACAGTGGAGTAAGATGGGCGGGACATGTAGCGGTGACTCAAATTTGAAGATACTGAAGCTAACCCATTACCTCCCAATACATTGGTCAAAAAGGTGGAGATAATTGCTTTAACCCAAACATTAGAAATTGGAAAAGGAAAAAAGATTAACGTGTATACAGATTCTAAGTATGCGTTTGGGGTTACTCAGGCTCATGGAGCAGTCTGGAAAGAAAGAAGAATTACTCCTGGGGAACACTTTCAAACAGATTTTTCTGAGTTACTGAGGTGAGATCCGTATAAACATTTGCTTGGTTTAGTAGACACCTTTTCGCGATGGCTGGAAGCTTTCCCTTGCTGTACCAATCGTGTATGAGAAGTTACTAAGATATATGGATCAAAGAGATTCTTTGCCTTTGGATTCACCAGTGTATCAGTTTTGACTAGGACATATGTTTTAACTCAAAAACTGGAAAGATGAACTACAAAAAGAAAAGTGGAAAGGACCATATAGTGTTTTACTGGCTGCCTATGCTGCAGGGAAATTAGGAGTTGACTCCTGGGTACAGTATACCTGACTGAAGAAAGCACCTATGACAAAACAGTAGACTACTGAACAGAGACTGTAAATTAAAATTTTCTAAAGTTTAATGAACTGTACATGGGATTCAGGAAAATCATATCTTGAATTAGATTGTGCTTAAGGATTACTTTTGTTTTGTTGCATGTAGTAGTGATAGAGTACATCCAGAAAATTACTAACTTGTAATGAGAAATGGTACTATAAATTGCTATCCTTTGCCTAGTTATAGTGGTAGCACCATGCAGGAGCCTTGAGAGACAGCCATTAAAGGACCCTTGGGAGGACAGAAAATGATACAAATAGTGAACAAAACCAGTTGTTGGGTCTGTACATAGTTCCCAGAAACCCTGGAAAGGGAAAGAACTCTAATCAGGATTCCTATCCCTGCTAATGTATCTTGGGGAGTATTATGGCCTGTAACATAAGCCAAAGAATGGAACAGGATTGGGAAGTAACTATCCCTGATCTCCTGGAAAATTATTGCACTTGCATTCAAAGATGTAATCCCCCAGGAGGAACAGGTAAATTAGATTGCAAAATAGGTTGTCGAAATTTCATTGGGAAATATACAAAATGTAATAAAACAATTGACTTTTTGACACCAATTCTTAAACCCTGAGTCTCATCTTGGCCAGCCCTAGAAGGAACAGGTTGGTATTGGATTTGCAGGATAAAAGCAGGAAAGGCCTTGCCTATAAATTAGTTGGGAATTTGTACTCTAGGAGCCGTATTACTGAATAGAACTATAGTTGAAGAATTAAGTGTGACTAAACGCCCTCGTAAACAACTGTTCAAAGATTATAAAATGTTTTACCATGTGTTAATTGGTTTGCTAGCTCTGTGCTTTTACCACCTAGCACCCATCTCTATGCATACACGCAATAATGAGCGCCTCGACTCCGTGTGCATCAGCTCTTGCACACAGGGTGAAGAACCCAGGTTTGGGGTAACAAGGGGGTGGCTGGCACCCCAGACAGCTGCCCCACTGTGGCCCTGGTCCCAGCCAGGCCTCCGAGCAGGGCCTGCCACAGCAGGGGGCAGCTGGGGAGGTCAGGGCCTGGGGGAGGCTGGCTGCCCCACAGCCCAGAAGCATGGAGCAGCTAGCAGAGCACCATTTGCCGAGTTCACAGTGGGGTAGGAGGCCTGGGCAGGGAGCCCTGGGCGTGGGGACAAAGCCCCCTTGTTTGGCCTGTGGGTGGGCTTCTGGGACCCGCTGCTTCCATGTGGGTGCAGGGGCTGCCAGGCGGGTGCCTGCTCCCGCTGGCAGATGTGGGCTGGGGAGGGGGCAGGCATGGGCAAAGGGGTGTTTCTGTGGGTTCTGCTGCACCCCAGCTTGCCCTGCTGTGGCCATCAGCCATCCTGCTTGGGCAAACAATGCCTGGCTGGCTGGGAGCTCCCCTGGGCACGGACATGGCTGACTGCACAGCTCTGGGCCCACTTTTTAGCACTACCCCCCCAAATCTTCCAGCAGAGGTCCAGGAGGTGGGGCAGGCCAGCAGCCATTCCCAGTCAAGAGCTTTTAGGCCCCCAGCCTCTTCCGGAGGGCAAGAGAGTTCAGCAATACAGCTGTGGACCTGTTCCAGAGATGCAGCAAATTTACTTGCAGATACTTTATTAGTAAAGAGGCAGCTTTTCTCTTGGTGGGACTGGTGAAGTTTCAGTGCTGCCCTCTGGCCTTTGCTGATGTCTTCTTTAGTTGTCTGAGTGATGATGAAAGTTAATGCTTGCTTCCGTCTGTGTTTACCTCCCTGGGATTTCTCGCCTCCGGCTACTGCTCCAGGAAGATGCTGTGCTGCTACAGATGCTGTACTGCTTTTTCCAGCTCTGTGGGGATATCTCAGAAACTGTGGAGCATCTCACAGTGTGCTAGACACATTCATTTAAGCAGCAGAATCCAAATCTTAAGGGCAAGCCTAAGAATTGTTTTCAAATGGTTTGCCCATCTGAACAGTCACATGAAAAATGTTAACGAGCAGTGTGTGCTCATTCAGTAACAGCAGCAAAATCTAATTGAGTAGCTCTTTTGTTTCATTTTGGCTCAACTAAAACAAGCAAACAAGCTTTCTATCACACAAACCCAGCAGTTCACTATCTCCCTCATAATCCTTTTGGTCCAGAAGAGACAAAACAATAACAGATATCAGAAATTCATTTTCAGGAAATGAATTTAAATTCTTGAGCATTCCTTTTATCATTAAGCTCTTTAATTTATATCTGTATTCATAAACAATACTTATTAATTATATATGTTACATCATGCTAAGGTATACTGGGTGCATGGTTCACTTAGATCAGTAACAGCTGTGTTCTAGCACCACCAGATATGCAGCACGTTCCTAGATTAACTCCACAAATGTGTAAAATACACTTGGATTTATTAACATCTAAAGTTGGTTGGTGTAAAACTATCCTTAATTGCTTGGACTGCAAACATTTAAGCAGAATATATAAATTCATTACAAGGCTAATTGCTCTTATTACTTTTTTTATGGAACCATATAACCTTTTCATATTGAGGTAGGTTATTTTAGACTTATTTTACTTTCATGTCCAACGTCCAAACAATTATGGCTACTAAAGACACTAGCAAACATCTAATGTTTTTCCAAAGCCTTAATTGATCTTTATTTGTATGTACAATGCTACAGATACAACACGTAGCACTCCAATGGCCTACCGGCACTCCAACGTGTTCTGTAGTACTTCCTGATGGCAATAATCACAGCTAGCTTGTACACAAGGGTACACAGAGACACCTTGTACTGGTAAGGGGAGAATTCCTGGAGACAGGTATAGGCTTCCGTATGTCAGAAGATGATCACCCCCTCCACAGGCTGCAAAATATTAATTACATTTTTCTACAGTAAAGTTACAGAAGATGTACCACAGAGTGAGCCCAAACAATCAAGGAGATTTCTAGAATGCAGAAATCTGTGGGTAATTTAATAAATACTATCCTTTTTTAAGTCTTTCAAAGCAACGCCTTAGAGAAGAAACACAGTCTTATTCTGACAAATTTTGCACTAAGCAGATACTCTACCAGTACACTTGGGCTAGGCCTATGTCTCATCTGCTTAATGCTAGTTCAGGTGTTTCTATGATGCACTGTGTTACGCTGTGTAGATATACTGCTGCCTCTTATTGCTTTGCAATGCAAACATCAGAAGTTACCTTGACACAACCTGTCCATGGCTAGTAGTAGTATTACTTCTTTCATTTAGGGGGGGAAACAGAGGGGAAGAGTGATCCAAAGCACACAGCAAGAAAGAAGTTGTGTCTGTGTACAGCTGTCCCTCTCTACCACTTTTTTTTTCAGCCTCCTGTAATCAGAAAATGTAACAATAACAGTGTAATCAGAATAGTCAGATTGAACATAACAGAGTTGAATTTATGTGAACAAGTTACATTCAGTTTTTAAAAATTCTCTCCCTTTTAAAATGATAGGAAAGGTCCCAACATGGATAAAATTTTATTTCCCACAAGCATTCTTATCCTTTAAATCTTTTCTAATTATTTTAATACCTGGCATTGTGAAGCAGATGAACTAGGATATAACGTTCAGTTTACCCCTAATGATTCTGTGCCAGCTAAACTCTAGTTAAAAGTGAATTGCACCTTTGGTAAAGGCCACATTAAAAGGATAGGAAAAAAAGGCTGTGTGAGAAAGAATAACACTGTGACAGTTAAACCCAAAGTCTGTGGTAATTTCCCTACTGTCTGCTTGCTTGCCCTTTTTTTTGACCCACCGCTTTGCATAGCCATTACCTAGGAATTTTCACCTCAACTTTAACCACAAGTACAATATTTCAGATGTAATACTTCACCATGCTACCAATACTTCAGATAAGAATGCAGGAAAGCCATCTGTAGGCACGTGTGAGATAATCTGTTTCTCTAATAGTTAGAGATGGTTGTAGGCTCTGCAGCAACAGATGTAATATCTTTTCCATATTTTTTGGCATCATTTAATAAGATTACTTTGAATACCCTTGATAGCAGAGAAGCAACAAATTCTTTTTGCATCCTTTTCATTTCAGAAGCTTAACGTGGCCACAGTTTCTACAGTTCAAAGACAATTTTTTAGAAAAAGAAATTATCATCTTTGTTTCTCTACTCCTTAATTTTGTTTAATGGTCTTTGCTTTTGTTTCTTGATAAAGACTGAACATGTGATTCCTTTGTACGCTTCTATTTTTCTTCTTACTCATCTCTTTCCTAACCCACAAAAGGAACGTAACATGTCTCCAGTTTATTGATAAAACAGTTTCTACTTTCAGTTAGCTGTAAGTAAGAAAAAGAAACAGTATTAAAACATTTAAATGCAGAGTTTGGTTCTATGGATGAATGTTCACATTTTAGCTGTTCCACAATATTCCTTTAGCCTGAAAAAAAGTCTTATGTTAGATTCTAATAATATTGGTACATGTCAGAAGATGATCCTCACTAAAGATGACTGCAGTACTAAAGAAGCATATGGTGTGCAATATGTTAGAAACATCTTGATGATGGAAATACATAAATTGTGAAAGATACACAAAACTGTAAAATACTGATGTCCTATTTTCAGTAAATACTTATTATCTTCAAGATTTGGAATCTGAAGTAGCTTTTTAAAAAAGTAATCAGATAAATAAGAATATTTAAGCCTGTGGACACTATAAACACAGTCAACTCCATGTTTCCATTCATGGTGGGTCCCTGACCGGCAGATTACCTAGTGCACTAGAACCGAGAAACCTCTGGTAGATCCATGCGAGTCCAGGAGTCTATTTACTGAGACTCTGCAACACTGTATTTACTGTTTGCAGTACAAATAAGCTGGAAGCTGTTTAGCTGCTTTTTGTGCGTGTGTGTTACGGACCAAGCATACAGTTTGTGCTGCACAAGCCCCGTCTTTTTACAACTTTCCCAGAACAGGACCACTTGGCATAGTGCAGAAATGTAAGAACTGCTCACAGCCCATTTGGGCCTAATACACCCCTGCCTGGCAAGTGGCGTTTCCATGAATGAAGACTCAGGTGTTTCTGTATGTTACCCAAGTTCTAGGGGAATTTATGGAGTCATGAACACAGGAGCACTCACAGTAAAATGTTTTCCATGAAACTGGTGCAACAACAGTGCTGACGCCCAAATGGATCTTTGTGGATATAGCTGAGTCTGATAGGACCTGCAGTAAGTTATTGCTAATAAACTTCACTGGATCAAAGACAATTATGGGTACAGACACTATAGACTACAACATTTCCCAGCTTGTAATCTGTTTCAGGCATGTTTCTCTGTTAGACAGTTTTACCGTTTTGTTTTTTTTTCCAATGGTACAAAATGGACATGGCTTGCATGACATACCATTAGAGTGTAACCAAAAGATTGCCAAAGTAAGGAAGCATGGTTATACAATAGAAGAAGCCACGAGAAGGAAGAAAAAGTCTTGATTACTTCCAGGACCCTAAGCTTAAAGCATGTTTAAACTGTAAACCCATAAGCCAAAGTGCAAGTCACTTGATGAATGTACTTAAGATCACGGGGGTGCTTCCATCACCAGGTCTTGTTCCCTTGCTGAGCTGAGCACTGGATTGGGAGACTTTCAATGCCAACATGAATTGAAAGCCTAAAATTTGAAAAATTCATTTTTAAAAAAATTAAAAAGAATTAAAAAAAAAAAGAAATTGAAAGCCTCACCCCTGTTTTTCAGGCAGTTGCCCCTTCTGCCCTGTCTTTACTCAAGCTTGGATGTTGCAGCACTCTCCAAACTATCAAGCTGCACAAGGCCTTTTACCATCACATACCAGCACACTCTTCATACCAGTCCCTCTACTGCCTTCTGCTCAAGTCTCCTCATCTAGGGCCCCCTCTCTCTTCTCTTGCTTCTTCCTCTCTCTTCTCTTGCTTCTTCCTCTCTCTTCTCTTCTTCTTCCTCTTCTGCTCTCTCTTCACTGGCTCTCAACCACTTAACAGAACCAGCCACAGCTGCACCTTATCTACATCGGCCAACCCACCGCCCCTGAAGCCAGCCCACAGTTGTATATTATCAATGCTAATTATCCCAGCTTCATTCTTCTACAGTTAGACTACTCTCTGTGTTTGAGTGGTAGAAGCAATCTTGGCTAGGGAATGGGCCCATGTCCAAGTTTGGAACCGAGATGTTTGGGCACAGCCCTCAATATGTTTAGTCAAAGGGGTATACACCCTTCCAGACATGCCCTGGGGATCCTGCACCCTGAAGGTGGAATCCAGAAGCCACTGGATTTTTTTCTTTTTTTCAAGATGTGATAGACCTTACGTTGGACTGCGAAAAGACCTTGCACACAGTAGGAAGGAAACCACACATCTTCTGTGGAGAGTAAGTACCAAGAAGGTGCCTCATATTGCTGGGTTATCCCCTAAACAGAGTAGCAGGGCAGCTAGGATGTGAATGAAGAACTAATAGAAAAATTGTCTGAGTCAGAAAATGTGCCAGGAAATGGGTCAGAAAGACCCAGATGAGAACTGAGAGGGCAACTAAGCTGCTGAGAATATGGTGGGAAAAACCTGCACTCTGTCACTTCCTTGCTCCGGGGCTTTTCCCTCACTCTGCTTGTGACAATTAAGGAGCAAGCTCTGTCTGCAACACTGTATGCAGTTTGCTTTTTGTTCAGCTCAACGCTCCTTTCATGAAAGCAATGGTAACCTAAGACCATGTTCTCAGTCAAAATGCAACAGACTTTTAAGAATCAAACGCATTGCAAATGACTGACATGCCTCACTACTTTGCTGAAATCTGTCGGGTTTTTTTTTTTAACAGTGTTGCAGCATTAGGACTAAATAGTGTTCGGTTTTGGGATTCAGGAAATTACTCAGTGACATATTTCCCAGAGTCTTCCTATGAAAAAAAATATTGAAACTAGCTTGGCTATAAACATTTTAAATTGAAAAGAAGTCTGGGTGATGGTGGACGTAAAACGATGACAAACAGAAATTCATTACACAGGAGTTGTCCAGTGGGATATTTGGTGATTAGCATTTCATCTGGCCCCTACTAACATCTTCACTAGTAGCACAAGAGAGAATAATGAAGATATTAATAACATTTGTGTATGGTACTTCATGTATAGATCAAGATATTTCAAACATAGTGAATGAAAGGCTAATAAAAGATCTAGAGACGTGATAGGTAAGGCATTAATAGGATCAGGAAGAAATAGTGAAATCCTTTCACACAATGCTTGAGAAATCAGTCAGTGTGAGAGAAAATGGAATTTCTTTGTAACCAAAACTCAGTTCTCAGTGGAAGGTTTAGAGTTCAAGTGAAATAATCTGCAAAGACGATTTGTCTTTTGCAGGGGTTATTAAGTAGCAAAGATAAGAAAAAGAGAAATATCACACTTATTTCACATCTGCTCTTAATAACTTTTCTTCCCCTAAAGAAATGGACTTGTTCAGAGGTTAAGATGTTGACAAACATTGACTATTGGGTATTCAGAAATTTGGCCTGGTAGCTACATTTTTGTATTGAGCAAAATTTAAAGATTCTATGTAGTAATATTGTTATAATTCCAAGAAGAAATAGGGAATATTGTTATGACAGCGTAACTACAAGACAATAAAAGTGAGAGTACAAAGTCGCTCTGGAACAAGTGTAGTATAATCCTTGAATGCAGTGCTGCTACTGCTATCATAATATTTTCATTTTCACAACTACTAGTCACATATCAAGGCCAAGCACACTAGAAAAGACAGAGGTGTTAGATGATCTGTTGGTGTTGGTCTGTGAAACAAGATCTTTACAACAGCATTAGATGCTGCCTTATTTAAGCTAGTGCTTCCATTGTTTTTGCCACCAGTAAGGCCGAAATGCTGGGGGCAACTGCTGGAGCAGCAACAAAATTTCCAAGCACAGAAAAAAAACCTTGCTCATGATGCTTAGATAACCCATCTGAACTTTCTGTCCTTTATTGAATCAACCCGGTTGCAGTGCAAGCGCAAAAAATGCAGTACAAAAACATAGCATGCATAGATCAGTGAGTGTGTTGGTACACAAACCCACAGCAAATAAATTCATGTTATTTCTATTTACACTAATGTAGTGCATCCCTTGAAATGAACTGTCACAGTCATTCTTGATGAGGATGTCATGCATGAAAGGCAAATTATAAACTAGTTTCAAACAGCAAAAATGTAAACCCATGTATTGCAACAGAAGGAAATAATATTGATGAAATTGCTCTCATTGAGTTTATTCTAACATTTTCCATCTAATGGTACAAATTAGTCAAGCAAGTTATATTTAATTTAATTTCATGGTTGTTTTCTTTTTGAAATCAGTGCTGAATAAGAAAAGTCTTGACTAAGTTCCTTGTTCATAGATGTGTAGTTGAATGCTCCCATTGAGCAAATAGCTTATGAATGTGAAGGAAAATATTTGTGTACTTTATGTCAATATTTTAGCAGCAGCAGGTTTTTTTTTTCTTTGGATGAGTACATAAACTACTCTGGAAGTCTGTTCAGTAAAGGATTGCAGGGGTTTTTGTATCTTTTTAATAGTGTTTAAAATGTATGATTAAAACCCTTTATGTTAACTTTGCATTGTTTACATTGCAATGGAGTTGCGCTATGAAAATCTCCACAATTATGCAAGCAGTATCACTTCATTATTACTTATGCTAGATCAACCATATGTGCTGTAAAGAAAAGGAAAAACCGAAGGAAATTGTGTAACACTGCAGCAGTAATTTGGGAGTCCAGAAAGATATAAGTAACAGAGTAAAACAAGTAGGTTCGGTATTATCTTATCTTGGTTCAAAATGAAAAGCTTTACCCTGAAATGTTATCATTTCCCCTCTTTTCACAAGCAGTAATTCCCTCACAAAAGTTTAAAAGGAAGTCGTAATAAGCTACTAAAGAGGCTAGAATTCCTCAAGGTGGCTAGCAGGTGAGCACAGGGAAAGGGACTGGGAATCCCAGGCTGGTGTTTCTCTATGAATCATTCTCATATGAACTCTCCTTTCCTCACTCCAATATTTGCTGTAAGGTAAACAGAGACAGGATACTGTGGAGAAATATTAAATCATTTTCTGTTGAGAGTAGTAATGTGCCACAGGGCTTGTGTATTTCTACTGACAGGCTCAGGTTTGCTCTGTGTACTCATTTTTCATTTTATTTATTGATCTCACAGCTGGACTAAGACAAAGACGCTTATACATGCCTATTATGTCAATTCCACATTGCCATGACCTCTGCTCCTGATTAACATACCAGTAGAGGGACTTCCCCATATTTTCTGAGGAGAAGGGGAGATGCAGGGATTTCCATGCCCATACATACTAGAAAGTTCATTCTGGCTCCCTTTGGTTTTTTTCAGCAGCTCCTTTGTGGATACTGTGGAGATGTAGCGAACTACTTTAAACCCTCTCCCTGCACTGTCTCCTGGTGAGACAACTAGTCAGGAGTTGGTAATTTTGCCATTCAAGGTCACGCCCAGACACCAGAACAAAATTACAACTTAATTTTTTACACCTTTTCCCAGAACCTTTGGGTTTAGAGGAGCTGTAGAAACACACTCTGCAGTCTGTTCACAACAGCAGTGAAGTCACTGAACATCAGCAATTTAAAGAAAAGTTTTATGCAGAAGGATCTGCATCCAGAGCAACAAGATTTGGCCAGCTTCTTGTAGTTCATAATGTTTAAAGCAGTCTCAGTAATAAAATGCTCTCCTTAGAGAGCAGCGTAATGCAAAACAGCTCTCACTGTTGGTCTCACATGCCTGCCCAAGGTTCAACTTAAACCAGCAGGATGCTCTCGGCGTGGTCTTCATTCAGATACATAGTAGGCAAAGCAGGGGGTGTTATTAATGGGCTGCCTCTCCCAGAGAAAGCAGACATTAGTTCCCTCCCTCCCATTACCTTTTGCTTGTCTTTCAAGCAGGAGTCCAGTCTACAGGCTTTAGAGGAGAGGTCACTTGCTCTCACTGGCTCTGAGGTCTCTGCTTACTGCTGGCTGGCAAAAATAGCTACAGACAAGTTCTGAAGGAGGGAAGTGATCTCAGGTATCCAGATGCAAAACAGTAGAACAAACCTCTGGGAGGAGGTGCCTTCTCTGTGTTTTCCCTGGGAATAAAAATTTCCTTTCTTCACAGCAGTTTCCTAACAGAGCATTAGGAACTCACTGCATTTCAGAAGGCAACAACTGACATCCCAGGCATTGGCTTGGAGGTGCTGACCATCATGTGCTGGTTATGGGACATGGGTTATCCCCAGCATGGCATGCCAATGTTAGCGTTTTGCACTGGGAAGGTTTACACCGCTCTGGTTGTTCCAGCCTAGAAGGACAGAAAGGCTCTACCTGCTGGTGTCAGTGTCTCCCCTCCAGAACAGGGCACAGAGGTAGAGAGTGCTGGCCTCAGGCAGCAGGGATGCTCTGTGATTTTCGTTTTCACAGAACCCTAAAAAAGTTCCAAAATCTAAATGAATATTTAGCAACCTCCTGAAGTTCTGCTTCCATGCTGGCATTTTAAAGTTTTACCATTTTAAAATAAAACATTGAAGATTTATTAAAAAAAATAAAAGTGCTATGGTGGTGTATAAAAATGTGTGGTATTTTACAAAAGCAAAACAAAGTACTGGTATTCAGCCAACTGTTTCAATAATATTATCTTCAGCAAAACATGTAACATCTTCCTTTGGTTTTACACTTAGTTGCTGCTTGAATAAAATTAATTATTTGGCTCTTCTAATTGCCAATGAAAATAATGTATCTTTTGTTGTAAAGAATAGGGGGGAAATAAACCTTTCCAAAAATTTGAGAAAAAGGTCTTATGTTGGATTTACAAAAAATTCCAGCTGTGAGAGGCTGAGACTATATAGCCCAAAGCCAGTGCCTGTCATTGTATGATATGTGAGTACAACAAAGACTCCAGCTGGCTGCTATCGGGACTAATAGAGGCATTTTGGCTCATCTACCTGGTAGAGCATTTGTCAGGATGTCACTTGTCTGTCCTTACCTTGAAGCCTGTTTGGTTCTTTTTATTCTCAATGTCTTCATTTTATTATACTGAATTAGACCAAATATCTATCCAAATCGAATGCTCAAAAATCAACAGGATGCCTGTTAAGATCTATGAAGAATTAAGTCGAAGATAGTGGAAGGGGAAACATTTTTCTCCCTCCTACATATATTCTGCCAACACCTGGGGGCTATTAAGATTTAGAAGTACAAGACATTATAAGAATTCTATTAGTTGGTGGTAGTGAGATAGAAATTTGATGCTAGTGGCTATAAAATATGTCTCTGCTGACTCACGAATGTTCTAAACTATTGTCAGTTTCAGACTTAGTTTGTGAACATTTCTACTAAGCAGAACACTCCCTCTTAAAATGCTTTATAAAATCTATTTTTAATCGTATGCATAGCTACCAAAAGCACTGTTGTATAGTCTCGTTAGGTAAATAAATATTTGCATTTCTTTTCCTGACATATATTCACAAATGTAGTCAGAGTTACAGTGATGGCACCAACAGATTAACATTAGCTATCAGGATCTTTATAATGTCATGAAGATCATTGACAGGTACTTATTTCTCTGCTATGTGTTTAAGTGTGATTGAGCAGTACCAGTTCAAACCCAGTAATATTAATGTAGTCTGTGCTGAAGATTGACATGTTCTGTCACCTTTAAACTTCCTTGATTTTGACGGTGAGATGACTTCACAACTGACTTAAAGCATGCCAAGAGTTGTTCTAATTACAGGTGATTAAAGCAGTGCACATGTGATTGAGTATGTCCTCCTGCCCTACTCTACTTACCTTGTGAATACCAGAAAAGGGTCACTTAATGAAAGAAAAAACCCAGATAATTTCATTAGTGTTTATCCGTATATTTTTAGCACTACCATGAGTGGGGCCAAAGCTAGGCAACAGAATCTCTGCTGCCTGTATTTTAAGTACAATCAGCTTTAACTTCTGCTGCTGATATGCACTGTAGCTGCTTACATAGGACATAAAACAAGCAGACATTTGCAAAGAAAATTAGATGATCCCACTGCAGACATGGGGAGGGAAAGCCAAAATAAAAGACAAAGGGAATCTGATATGAATAGATGAATGAATAAATGGAGTAACAGGTAAGAATATAATGGGATAACACAAGGGCTGTCATCTTAATGAGAATGCCTCCCGAGACAGCCTATTCTTCTCTCGGCTTTCTCAATTATTTTCAGAATAACTATCTTATTGTAAATAGATAATTGCAAGGATCAATATTGTGTGTTTATATTCTTCCTTTTCATTAAGTAACTGCAGTTGTTCACATTACATTGTCCTGAAAAGCTTCCTTTTAAAACGTCGGCAGTAAGTAGGGAATCACTGAATGAATCAGGTTTTTTTCCTAGGGTATAAAAGCTAAGATATCCCTCATAGATTGCTAAGTGCTTGCAAATTAGAGAATAGAACTCGGCTAATTATCTGTCATTGGGGGAATCCAATGAAGCAAGAAAGTGAGGTCTTGGCGGTACTGAAAGAAGATGAGGATTGCTACGAGAATAGTTATCAAAGAAACCAAGACAGTCCAGTGTGGAAGTCATACAGTTTTAGCTGTTATCTAATTATATACTTATCTTTAGAAACCTACATCACCATGTGCAGAAAGGGCTCATATATTCAGATAACTCAGCGGTAATTCTGTGTGGAAACATTAGGCACTGTAACGCCAACACATTCGCCCCACCCAGAGTCTTCATTTTAGGCATCTACAGTGCAAAAGTCTTGACCTGAGCTAGTTAATATAAACTCCTTTCACGGTCAGTAGAGAGAAGCAAGCGTTTCTAGTTCACAGTCTTTCTTCTCTGTCAGAAGTTCACATTAGAATAAGATGAAGTGTGCTGAGCCTCCACTGACTGTAGTCACCGCAGACTATAAAGGAAACCAAGAAAACCATCTCAGATATGGACCTCTAGGCTGAAGTCCCCCAAACTGAGGTGAGATGAACCCCACAGTCTGAATTTGTAAAGAGCTAAAGGATAAGGTTGCTGCAAACAGCAACGAGGAAGGTGTTAATGGAAGTATGGTTCCCAGGCAATGCATTTAAGACACTAGCTCACAGATTTTTCAGCATTCAGTTCTAGAACAATCAAAATACTTGAAGTGGGGATGAAAAGGCAGGCTTTAGAATGGAAAGGGTAAGAAAAGGCAAAGGAGTTGTGGAAATAGCAAATAATTTATTCATTTCTTGAATGAAAAGATAGTGTCACCTATAACAATGCTGTACAACTGCACAGCGGAAATAATCATTAGAGGAATTGTGTTGGAGACCTTTAGTATCATCACTGATTATAGATCTTCATTGATCCGTAGAAAAAATTAACTCTTGTGTCTTACATCACATCTGAACAATGAACAAGTGGTTGTTACCCTGAATCCCTCTAAATTTAATCATATGTTGATTGCATAAATTTAACATGCTTGTCCTAGGTAAATTTAGGGATATGGAACAACTTCATTTAGACATAATGATATAGATAAGATTACTTAAGAGAAATATGTAATTATAGGAAAGATAAGGATAAGTCACTATGATACCTGAAATCTGATAGCAGGCTGATTACAGCAGGAGAGGATTTTTGTCATGCTTCACTGGAGGGGTGAATACATTGTGGTTGTCTTTTGCAGACAACAAAGGAATTGTGTGGAATGACCTGTCCTTTTAGGTCAAATAAAAAGCCAAAGCAAAGCAAATTGGTCTAATCCGTGGCTTTTGTCTCCAAATACCTTTAAGAGAGCAACAGGAAGATAGAAAATAATTTTATCACCTCTTCTCCTGTTTCGGAAGACATGACATTTAGGGCCCAGCTTTCTGAACTGTCGATGTGTCCTGCAGGGATATGAATACCTTCTTGGGCACTTTTATCATGATAGCACATGACCTCTTTGTAAACTAAATTCCCGTCCTCTGCTACAGCTCTTTGATAATAGAAATACATAGATAATGGAATTATCTATATACCCTCATATTGAAAATCAGAGCTGAGGCATCTACAGAGAAATGAAATCCAGCATTAGGGATCCCTCACACATGGTTCCCCATACTACCTGGGAGTGTGAAGCCTGTATTTGGATCAATATTCAACTCTAATGGCAGCATTCTGTAGAATATTACAACAAAAGTTGTGTGTAGAAAACAGGTGAGATGTGAAGCACTGAACAATGTGAGGCACTGTGAACTGAGACAACTTAAACTGCAGTCACTCTGAATAGATATAGGTGAGTTTTCAAGATGATGTGCCTTGTTGGTTAAGTCTTCTCCACAGTCAAAATGGGAAAGCTATTTTTGGCTAAAAATGTTCAGCTAAGTGCACGAGCACGAGCTAAACATTGCCATTTGTTTATTTCTAGGCCAATGAAACATAACAATGACTTATGTTGTTTATTTAAGAAGGGTTTCCTGGCCATACGATTGTCTCTGGTACGAACCAAGGATATGCTTTCCTCTGTCCTCTAACCCAACACCCTCACATGCCTCCTTGGTTTTGTACTTAAATCTTGAATCTCTTCTTTGCTTAGACTCAGAATCATGACAATTCTGCAGAATACTGCAGGGCTCATGTAAGTAACATGTAACTATCTTTAGCAGCATAGAAATCTGAAGTGTTCGACCTGGCAGCTGCGCTGGCAGCTTTTTTAGAGTTGGCTCAGGCTTTGTATTCTGTTGTTACTTTGCACAAGAGTCAGCTATGATCTGATTTCTATTGATTTGCTAGGACTCTAAATTAATCCTGCAAGAAAACTTTGATCAAATTAACATCAAGAAGTTCTTGAATTGCAGTCCAGTTAACAGTGAAACAATCTGTACTAAAGAGGGAAGAAAAAGGTACATGTTTTGGGTTGGTTTGAAAGGCCTTATTGAAAATCATGTCTAAGATTCTGTGCAGCCCCCTCATCTGAAAAGCAAGTAACTGCTTTATGAAACACTGAGAGAGGTGAAAAGATGAATGATTGAACTCACCAAAGGTACACAACAGTCAAGGCAAAAGCCAGTGTGTACGGACTAAATCCAAAACAGAACTGGAGATGCATATGGATCTAGTATAAAGGGAGAGATCTCTTTTCACAACCTGCCAGTTCAGCAAGTGCTGAACCTAGAGGGTAGGTTTTGCTGACTCACTTTGGCTAGTGTTGGCTTTATTGGGTTGGATGGTAGATTCTTCAGACAGAGACAACCACGGTCTGAAATAGTTATGAGCTTAGCAAACACCATGGAACCAAGCAATGCTGTAGCAGAAGCTTAAACTGCTGGTTGCTGGTGGTAGTGTTTCAAACATATCAGTTAAACAGATACACATCTATGATGGAGCTCCATCTGTTTGCACTTTTGTTTTGCCCTTATTCAAAATTATGAAAAGAATATTATATTTGGCATCTCAGGTAGTGCCACCTACGAGGAAGATACCTTAGCAGACTAAACAACCCTAATGTGTGCTGGAATATCCTGTTTCTGTCTTAACAGCTGAAATCCTGTTTTGGCATAGCAACCACATGAAACCACTGCACCTTTTAAATCACCCAAAGACCTCCAAAGCCAAAATAGCTTCAGCACGGGTATGGGAAGAGGTTTCTGCAGCTGTGTGGCTGTACCTGCTTTATGTGATGTGACCTGCAGAGGATGCACTGAATTCGCTAGTGCTAAGAACCACTCCTCCAGGTTCCTTCCATGCTGGCATGCATCTGTTCCGTAACCCTTTCCTCTGGACGATTCACACCTGGTGGAACAAAACACAAATTCACTAAATTGCACGTAAGCCTGTGTGCTTTGATTATGTTTCCAAATATAAGCTGTGTTAAACAGTCATCACAACCTAAATAGCTCTTTATTATGAGCAGTATAAGACTTATTAGTAGTATTTACAAAGTTTCCCATTGCCAAGCCACATTAATGTCTAAAGACAGAGCATTAGGTTCCCAGCTGCTGTAAAAGGGAGTTGTTTCTCAGTGGTTTCGTAGAGATGTATTGATTTACACTGATTGTGGATCTGGCTCAACGCATCTACCTGTTACAGTGCTAACAATATTTCATGAACAAAAACGTTGGCTGGCAGCAGAGGATGAAATCCACAGGATTTATATTGGACTCTTCCAAAATGAATTGCAGAAGCTGAATGTCTTGTGATTCACATCCTAATCCTCAGAGTTCTCTGTATCATTACAAGGCTCCCAATGCATAACGTTTCATGAAACAAGTACTTTTCACTGAGAAAATCTACCTTTTCTCTATAATTTTCTCTTAAAATATTAAACTCGCCTTTCATCTCTGCAGAACAAAGACAAAAAATCAAGACTGTTAAGCAGCCTTTTTGCACCAGTCTGTGCAGAATCTAAGCTCCATTTAAATTTGCCCGGATTTGAAAGAATGTCTGGGAACAAAGACCTTCATGTTGGCTTTGGTAATGCTCTTGTACAAGCAGTGTGCTTTGGACACATGTCAAAAAGCGAAACCCTATAGCAGCAACTTTAACACTGAATGTGGCTGCTCTTTTAGGAGCTGTTGGGAAGAATTATGGGCTCTGAGGGTTTAATCCTGCAATGTTCTGAGTATCTCTCCATGTGGCCGAGTGCCATCCCTTCACATAGCATCCAGTGAGAACAAAGGGTGCTGGTATTTCCAAGACATGTAAATACCTTGGAGGATTGGGCTCTAATCCTTAGTCAAGACAAATCACCAATGGAATTTAATGTGAGTTTGGCCTAAGCAAAGCCACGGGGTGGAGTAGGGATGTATTCATCTAGCTCTGATTTAATAAATAGAAAGCTTCAAGCCAGATTTTTCTGGTTTATTCTTCTTTGTGCTTCTCAGGCATCACAGAGGAGATTTTAAAGTCAAGAACCAATTTTCAGCTCTCCTAAGTTTCTCACTCCACAGTATTGTACAGAGTCATGTCTGGAAAAAGCCTGTGCTGCTCACTTTGCTGAGAGGACTAGACAGCTAATAGTGGGGTTGCCAGTGAGAACATTTGGGTGCAGAATGATGTCTGAGTGACAAAAGTATACCACAAGTATTTTATAAGAATGAAAGAAGGCGATGGGGACATTTTTGAAAATTTTGAAGTGTACAAAATATTCAGCTACCTGACTTGAGGAAATGCCTGGGATGTGGCTAAGTCATGAGCAGCATACTCTGGTAGTTATACTTGGTTCCAGAGATGAAGAGAAGATGACATATGAATTTTATTTACTTTGAAATATGCATAGAATAAAAGCTGAGAATGTTATTTTCTACTTGTTTTTGCTCTGCTTTGTGGGCTGGTACTGCATTGCAGACCAAAACATCTGTTGTTTGCTTTGTGACATGTATGGGAGAAAAAAAGAAAGCAAAGACAAAGTATTAATGTAATCCAGGGATGTCATTCAGAGAGTTGGAAGACATTTCCCAGCCCTTTCTCTCCAATCACTGCAGAAGTATCTATTATCACCAGCCCAGGATGGATCTTAACAGCCATGAGCAACAGTATCTAGCCCTGAAAGAAGCCCTTCCTGGAGGTATGTAAATCACAGATTAGAATTTCACATAATTGTCCCTAATTCATGTTCAATAGCAGATCCCTCAAAAAGCACCAGGAACTAGGTTTTAGTGTCTTAGTGGATGTATAAGAACCAATATGCCTCTACGAAGATGACAGAAAATCTATAGGCAACGGATAAAGCAGATGTCAGTTCGCAATATGACCCAAAACCTATAGACTGGTCATTTTTCAGGGCAATAAAACATTTTTTAGAAGGCCCCAGAGCTGAGGCTGCCAAGCATGCAGGGAGGTGCAGAGGAATGAAGCTGGGTTAATTAGCATTGATAATATACAACTGTGGGCTGGCTTCAGGGGCGGCGGGTTGGCCAGTGTAGATAAGGTGCAGCTGTGGCTGGTTCTGTTAAGTGGTTGAGAGGCAATGGAGAGAGAGCAGCCAAGGAAGAAGAAGAAGGAGAAAGAAGCAAGAGAAGAGGGAGAGGGCCCTGGATGAGGTGAGCAGAAGGCAGCAGAGGGACTGTATGAAGAGTGTGATGGTATGTGATGGTAAAAGGCCTGTTGCAGCTTGATAGTTTGAAGAGTGCTGTTACAGGGAGGTAGTGCTGGTGCAGTTTGAGAGCAAGCACACCATGGCAGGACAGCTTGATGTGATATGTTTCAGACCGTATGGTCACGTAATGGATCTGTACTTTCTTTAGGCAATTCTGTGTTCCCCACACAGTGTATGACTCACTTCACACACTGCACGTGCAAAGTAGGCTTGTTGTGGGCCACTTTTCTGACCAGGAATGTACAGCTGTGATCTAGCCCTCCAAATTCTTAAGACAGCCTGGCATTTTGCCTCGTATGGAAATACAAGAGGGATAGTTTGCTAATTTCACTTTCCATTCAAAATCTCACTGGAGTTATTTATGCCTCTGGTTCTTCTGAAAACTCAAAAAAAGGACCTATGCATGTTAAGAGGTTAAAACATGTCTTAATAAACATTATGAAAATTACCTTGGGTTGGGAATTTGATCGATAATAATTGCTAGAGAAACGCAAACAAAAATTGACTTAACATGGTGTCAAGATAGCACCATGGAGCAGTTTGGCGGTACCCTGCCTGCAAACAGTCATTTTCTTCTCACAGCATTTCTGATCCAGCCATCTCACTGGTGTTCTTATGTACACAGTGGGCTAACAGAATAACTAAAGGTTGCTTAGGAAAGATTAATTATTTCTACAAAACAATTTCTTTGCTCAAAACATTACAGTCTCCTAGGAATCACTTGTCCAGAAGAAATTGGCAGCTGGTATATGATAATCTGTGGGTTTTGGTGGTTATAATTTTATATTTATAAAAGTGTAGAAAGACCTTATCCATATTATCAACCCTTATTTTCATTTTAAAGAACAGAATGCTTTTCAAATTACAAATGTGTAAGCAATAGGATCTTGCTAAAGAACACATCTTTCCTGTTAATTTTAAATGACAGAATTACTTTCTTAAATTTTAGATTTTAAACAAAAACAAAACCTAAACCAAAATAAGGGAATGTTTATCCAGATATTTCTTTCATTATATTTCAGCCTGGAACAAAATTGTGACTGAATCATAGATCTAAGAAAGTACAAATTTGCAATAAAAAGAATGAAACTGCTTTGCATGCAGTTGCTATAAAAGACTAGGTTTATAGAGTGTAGATGTTGAACAAGGGTCATCAAGGTTAAGTCAGGAAAAGTAACTTCAGACATGTAAAAATTCACCATCTAGGACTCAATTCAGTTGCACTCACATACGTATCTATTGCCATCTGAGTTGTCCTACAGCATCCATACATGTGGCAGATATGGCACTACCCCAGACAGACCAACACTATTGTGTCTGGCAGCTGGAGAATAGGTAGGATACTCTGGTTGAGGACGTCTCAAACAGCACTAGATGCCCATGCATGGGTAAGTGAATTGAGCCCTTGCAAAGTTCCTCTTTAGTACCAATTTCTCGAGTATGGGCTAAAGATCTGCAATAGGGGAGAGGACTGAAGCAATTAATTTTGTTAGTCGCTATTGTTACTGATTTTCTTGTTACTGGTTAGCAATGCATTGCAGGTACCCAAGATACACAAATTGTACATGGGATTCACCTCCTGAGCTGCATAAATCAAGGTGATGATGCATGAAATGGATGTCTAAATCAAGACCTAGGAGTCAATGGAGAGGTATTCAGTTGCTGAAGCATACACATCGGGTTTCATTTTGGTATAGGTATAGGGCAGGGTATCCTGCCTAGCCTGCAGTTGTCCTAGGATTGCCACAATATCTGCATGAGGCTAGTAGGTTTGATACATTACTGACAACTGACCTACACCTTTCTGAAAATTTGGCAAGGTACTCCGAGGTGCTTAAAGTGACTCTTGATGCTCTATTTAGTCACTTGTATCTCAGCTATCAAACTTGGCTTCCAGCTGCTCCTTCAGAAAGACAGAAAGTCTTCCCTGTCATATCTGCCAGCCTTGCGAGTATGTCTTGAACACGAATGTTGCACCAGATGGCTGTGTTTGAGCAACTGAAACAAACTACAGATATTTGCTGACTCTAATGGGAACTTAAACAACTAAATCATGTGTAAACACCTACACCGAGATGCCTAAATGGAGCTGCCTGCAATCTGCAGCTGACTCCCACTCTGTAGGTTCAGTGAGTTGCCCACACACGAATGTCTAGACCTATTTGAGAAGTCTTAAGTTATCTCATACTCTTCAAAGAATCGGTAGGTAGGACATAGGACCCATGGAAGAGCCATCTCCTTCTGTAGAAGTATCTGGGTAGCAGAAAGACACTAAAGCATCAACTATTGCATTTGGTTGAATTTAGCTCAGAATGCACTCTCTAGGAGTAAACAATAGCTAAGTTACCAGTATAGTGAACAATTTTAGCTAGCATTTTGCTCTTTATAGCTGATCTGGCAACAGCATTGCAACTGTTAATGTGCCTGCATCATTTCAAAAAGCTAAAAAGGCGAAGTAAAGGGAAGTCCTGAGCTCCCCCAAAGAAGTCTTCTGTAGTACTAGGAAACACGGAGCCCTCAGGCTCAGATTTGTTTATGTCTGAAGTGCACCAGATGTTGTGGTTGTCTTTTTATTATAGCTGTCCATTTGTCCCATTTAGTCAAATCAAGACCTTTCTTACATTGGGTGAAAAATACGTTTGTCAGGAAAAGAGTTAAAACACTGCCGCACAGCTTTTTTTCATATGTAGAGAATCAGAGCCAATACTAAAGAGCAGGTCATTCAGAATCGCAACAGTAAGTGACTGAATCCATTTTGTGTTCTGGGAAAAAATAATGAAAGAAAGCGTCAGAGAATCTCAATATTGCATAAAGGAGAGTGCCTATGTTACCACACTTTGGTTTGTAAGAGATATTTGTGACAAGTCTACGCATTAGTGTGAGAATGTTTATTGTTTTCTTTTCTGTCCTGGATTTGACATTAACGACAGAAAACATAAAATAGCCAATTTCTGAGCAATCAGCATGCTGACTTGGCAGGAATGTTCATCATGCAGAAACTGGCTGTCTTAAAGAGGCCATAGGCACAGTGCTGATTGGGAGGCATGATAGTCCTGGACAGATAAATGTAACCCACAGATTTCTGTGCCTGTACAAAGATGACCTGACATTGTTGAGCCATTCTTTGTATGTGGAGCACCAAATCAGTCTATATAGGCACAGAAGGCTGCGCATGTCAGGATTAGTGGCCATGGCAGATCAATGACATAGCACGTGCACCATAAACATGACATCTGTGACATCTCTTGCAGTGCTCCTATTGCATATGTGCAATATATCAGCACCTGCATCTCAGCAGTCCAGGAATCCTTCAGAAGCAGCAAAATTATGGTAAAAGAAGAGTTCTACATATTTCTATTCTCCCTTTTTGTAAAGGAGTGGTTCATGAATGAATAAGACATGAATTTTTCTTGGGTCATGAACTCACAACCTTACATATTTATGAAAAAATCATATTTTTCCTGTTTACCTACTATGTGAATCTTACAATATCTGTAGCAAGTAAAAAAGTGAGTGAAAGCTAGATACACTCCCTGTGGTGCATCATGAGCTCTTCCTCAAAATCAGGCTTGCTAGATATAGGCATATGCAAGTCATCAACAGGTACTGATACTGTCTATAAGGAAAATACGCAGCCTTTTTGTATCTAAATAGTAATATTATTTAATCTAAGAGTTATACAATTTCACTGAATATCTAAGCTGATATAAATTGGTGGGAAGAGAAAGTTTATAGTGATTAACAGAAACTAATTAACAGGAAAACAGTTCAGCTTCCTTGTGGTAGAATTCAACAGGAACTCTAACATAATCAGCTGAAATATCCCTGTCATTTTTTATTTTGCATTGACAAAAATTTTGGTCTTGTATTAATTTGTAAAGGATTGAACTCTTCCATGTGAATATAAAAACCTGTATTTTCTTATTCTTTTTAACCCCTACACAATAATATTTGAGTGCCTTGCATGTTGTTTGCCTTTGGTATCGTACCAAAATCTATCCCTCTCAGCAGTGTTTTGCATCTATAGCAGTTACAACTGACTGACTGCAGTGTTCCAGATCCATCAGATTGATAGGAGCCTGAGGCAGAGCAAAAAGGCCCTGCACAGCAGCAGCAGCAAATCACAAACAGGCTGGCCTTCCCTCTCCCTAACTGTCTGCAGTCCTTTGTAATGTAACAGCTGTGTACAGCATGGTACATTTGAATAGGACATGACATATATAGGAGAAAACTGTTCCAATAAAAGTGCAGAGCTCTTGCAGCTTGAAATCAAATCTAAGGTTCCAGCTGTATAACTTAGGTAATTAACTTGTATCTATGTATTGGGCCTCATGTGAAACAATCCTGCTAAAAGTAGGGTGGATCCATCTAAACATTACCTGGCCCTAACCATCTAGATTCCTTCTATTCTCCAAGCATGAAGGGATGCAGTAAGGAAATCCAAACCCCATCTGATTTTGAATCTGATGAAGGACCTCAAGGGCAAAAAGTCAGAAAAAGGAAACACAGGGAAAATGTGGGACTGCTGCTGAATGGGGCACGGAATCTGGTGACAAAGACATGGAAAAGGCTGACGCAGAAAATGGCTTCTTTGCCTCGGTCTTTACTGTTAACACTGACCTTCAGGAATCCCAAGCCCCTGAGACCAGAGCCAAAGCAAGGAAGATTTACTCTTGGTGGAGGAGAATCAGGTTAGGGAACACTGATATTAATTAGACATTAACAGTGACTTCATGGGAGGCACAGACAAGTGCTAAGGGAGCTGACTAATGTCATTGTGAGGCCAGTTTCTGTTATTTTGGAAAGGCCATGGTGATCACGAGGCCCTCCTGAGGACTGGAAGAAAGCAGTGACTTCTATTCCTTGCCCTAGAAGGGCAAGAAGGAGAATGTGCAGAACTACAGGCTGGCCAGTGTCATCTTGATCCCCGGGAAAGTGATGAAGCAACAAATTCTGGAAACCATTTCCAGGCACATGAAGACAGGGAGATGATTGGGAGTGGTCAGCATGGATTTATGAAGGGGAAATCATGCTCGGCCAACCTGGTTGCCTTTTATGATGAGATGACTGGCTTGTGCTGGGTGAGTGGTGAACATTGTTTATCTTGACTTTAGTAAGGCTTTCAAGACCACCTCCCATAACATCCTTATAGACAAAGTGATGAAGTGCAGGCTAGATAAGTGGACAGTGATGTTGACCAAAAACTGCAGCCACTGCACTGCTGGGCACAAAGGATTGTGACCAGCAGCACAAATTCCAGCTGGAGACCAGTCACTAGTGGAACACACCTGGGCCCAGTCCTATTTACCATCTTCATTAATGACCTAGGTGATAGGACAGAGTGGAAACTCAGGAATTTTACAGCCAATACAAGACTGAGAGAAGTAGCTGGTATGCCAGGTCGTTGTGTTGTCATTCAGAGGGACTTTGACAGGCTGGAGAAAGAGGCTGACAGAAACCTCATGCAGTTCAAGAAAGGGAAGAGTGAAGTCCTATGTCTGGGGAGGCATAACCCCATGAACCAGTATATGCTGGGGGACTGACCAGCTAGAAAGCAGCTTTGTGGTAAAAGATCTGGGGTTCTGGAGATGGACAAAAGTCAGCAATGGTTCCTTATGACAGAGGGTCAACAGCATCTTGGATGACATTAGAAAGAACATCACTAGCACTTCAAGGCAGGTTATCCTTCCCCTTTACTCAGTCCTGGTAAGACCACATCTGGAATGATGGGTCCAGTTCTGGGCTCCCCAGTACAAGAGAGACATGGAGATACTGGAGCAAGATCAGCAAAGGGCCACAAAGATGATTAAAGGGTTGGAGCATCTGACATATAAGGAAAGGCTGAAAGAGTTGACATTGTTTAGCCCAGAAAAGAGAAGGCTCAGGGGTAGACCTTATCAATGTGTATAAGTGTCTGAAGGATGGTTTTAAAAGAGATGAGGCCAGACTCTTCTCAGTGGTATGCAGTAATAGGATAGGAGGTAATGGGCACAAACTGAAATACAAGAAATTATGTTTAAACTTGAGAAAAAGCTTTTGTGCTATAAGGATGATCAAACACTGGAACAAATTGCCCAGAGAACTGTGGAGTCTCCATCCTGGGAGATATTAAAAATCCAAGTGGACTCAGTCCTAGGAAACTTGCTGTAGCTGACCCTGCTTTGAGCATAGACGTTGGACTAGGTAATCTCCTGAGGCACCTTCCAAGCTAAGCTGTTCTGTGAATCTGTGATATCTGTGAAGAGAAACATCCAGGAAAGTATACACCCCAGTCTACAAGGTAGGATGAATTGCCCTTTGGAGATGCTTGTCTTTCTCCATAGACTACAGCAAACAGCTTAAAGAAGAGCTGGGATTTATTTTCAGATTCAGACATTAGAATTCAGTAGTCTAAGTATTAAAGTGTGAGCTGAGTATCTAGGCTTAAAGATTTTTTAAAGGCCTCCTCTTCTAGCTAATCTGTCCGTTTCTTGAAAAGCAAGAAATGGTAGTGAAAAGTGAAACCCGAGAAGAGATTGAGCTTTGTGTTCAGACAACTAACTTTCTATGACTACAATTTGGTTTTAGCTCCCAGTACAGTGAATGAAGAACTAGGGCTCAGTTTGTTTGACTAAACAAACCATTTGATTCCCTAAGGTATCTCTCCTAATCTACAGAGGCCATTCGGGAAAGGCAAGGGTCTCTTGTAGGCCAGCCCCGTGAGGATGAGGATGTCTTAGGTATCCTGGGGCACCTGAGACAGCAGTAGTGCTTGTCTAGTTGCCTGAATCAAGCCTTAGATCTCCACTGATTACTATAGAGCTTAGGCACCTAAGCATGCAGGGAGGGATTCAGTTACCTAAACAGAACCACCTAGTGCCATTTGAGATACCATAGGATCCGGCAGTGACCTGGTCTCCAGCTGCTGTTCCAAAAGGGTGCAGGTTTCCCACAGGTCCTGTGTCTCATCTGTCATGCCCATGTAGTTGTTCTGAGTAGCCCAAGTCATTTCAAACGTCATTTCAAACAGCATTTCAAACTAAACTCTGGAGCTGAATCCAACTTAAAGTCCTGTAGATGGTTACAGTCTTTAGGTAGTTAAACTTAGGGTGACAAACCCAGATTTAAGTGCATATATTCACTGCTTATATTAAATAAGTTCATTAAGAAGTAACTAGAGGCTTCTAAGGACCTGAAAGTACTTCCTGCCTAAATATGGGTTTCTAAGGCACCTATTTCTCTCCAGTAAGTATACTGTGAATGTAGGCATGAGTTTTAGGTAGGGGCTTAAATTAAATTATTAAAGTTCACTGAATTATCCTCCTAGTTACACACCCATAGGCATGTAGGAGCAATTGAGATTCTCTAGGGTATGCCATCTGGCATCCAGGTCTCATTCTAGAATGACACTTCTGTATTTCTGTATCCAATGTTGTGGCTGCCAGCCCCATCTGAACGCCCCAGGTATCCTAGAGCATTTCAAATGGCACAAATCAGCATTTAGGCAGCTGAATTGACTCCCTACTGTTCTTTCGGTGCTTAATCACCAAGAGATTAAAAAACTACTAGTTTAATCAGGGGCTCATGAAGAAAATAAATGGCAGTTTAATGTATATAAGTGAATGTAACAAAATACTACCTTGTGGACATAAAGCAATTGAAGCCAGAAGGTGGTCGCTGGAACTGTATAATGTGATGCTCATGTCCTCTTCTCACTACATTTTTAGCATGTACATATGAGAATGCCATAGATGCATACATACCTCTAAATACACATAATGTTGTCATAAATCCCCCCCCATTTTTTTTATCAATCCAAAAATAACAGTGAAGTCTCATTTCAACACGAAGACTGAGAAAGCAGACAGGCAAATGACTCCCACTGTTGTAATGAGCTATAATTGTGTGCACACTTAAAGTATTTCCCAGTACAGCATACTAAAAACATTCCTCCAGGGGATATATCTCTGAACTGAAATATGCTGAGAAATTAAAAGCCAAAGGTAAAACATCTTTCAGTCCTGCCTAGCTATTACAAGAATCTCTAAGTATGACAACATTTTATGTAACTTGCTGCAAATGAGGCAATAGCTTAATGTAGCAAAGATAGGAAAGTGGAAAAGGTGGAAAAAGGGAAGAGATGTAGCCCCAAATCATAATTTTTGTGCTTCTGTTGGACCTACTAGAACATTGTTGTTGGGACAGGGGAATGAACAGTAGCAGGTTAAAATTCTAGATCCCATAAAGCAGTGCCATTTTGAAATGAAATTGTATTAACATTTAGATATTTCAAAATCTGCAACTTCTAATGAGGCTGTCAATGACTATTTGTGACCTATAAGTAGTGCCATAGAAAGTGACATTTTTAAGGACAAAGCTGAGAAAAGAAGCAGTGGACATTTGTGGAAGTATTCTGGTAAAGCATTGTAGAGCAGAGTTCCCTCATCTGGCAATTCATATGTCTTTCTTTGAACAGTCTTCTGATTTCACAGATTTCACACATTTCCCAGTAGTTATAGAATTTGCACAAAATATTTGAACAGTAACTTAATGTAGATGGTTTAGACTGGTTGCAAAGCACCGGAATTGTAAATAAAACCTAAACCCCAACCAAACGGATGAGCAACTAAAACAAACAAGAAGCCCCCAGTTCTGATCTCTCTAGCAGGTAGCTGAAGAAGTTAATCTGAAGTTATAAACAAACTTATACATACTATTTAATCTAGCTATTGCACTCCAATGTCCTTTACTGAGCCGAGGGCAGCATAACCTGTATGAGGGACTACTACTGTGCAACTGGAATAATCCCATATAATTCAATATGGAAGAGGCAAAAATATATATGACCCTCTGGGAAAGCTCTTTAGCTTCTAGATTAGGGACAAAAGGCCTTTGCAATCCCCAGTGAGCAGAAAAGTTTTGAAATCTCAATTAACCTCTTTTCTGCTCACTGTCTCTCACTGTGACAACATTTTTCTCCTCTCCCTGGATCATCCCTGTTTCAGTGCTGTAATTCACAGCAGTTTCCAGATGCTGGCTCTTGCCCAGCTGACTAGCAATCAGGAAACAACCCGTTCACTTTCTTACAGTTTGGGGAGATCTCTGAGGAGTGAGACACAAATTTTTCATGCTAGTTTGATTAGCCATCTCTAGGGAAGAAAGCCAGCCTCATTATCAAAGGTAATTCCAAGAAGAAAACATACATCCTTCCAGTGTTTAGTGGGTCTCAGAATCCTTGTGGAAGTTCTGCAGGCTAGAAATTACAGTGCCTGGCTCCACGAAATCCATCTGAAACTGTTTAATGGAGATTTAAGGCAGGATATTTTAGAACTCCCTCCATCAGCTTCAAGAGAAACCAATCCAATTAATTCTCAGCTGTTCTTCTACTAGTGAAAATACAGGGAATAATCTTAGTTCCACTTCATTTATAATTTAAATGATTATTTCACTGTTTAAATAAAGCTTTATTTTATTTTTGAAAGGGCTTTATTGTCAAGTTAATTGACACTTTAGAATCTGCTGCAAATCCCAGGGAAAATGCTATAAAATAAATGGTTTATTAAAATTTAAATAAACTTTAGTTCATAGGAAATTCAACCAGACCATATATGCCAAGGGAAAAAATTAAATCTGAGTGGTTTCAGGCATGAAATAGGGATGGAGCTCTACTCTAGGCCAGCTGCAAGGGTTGGCAGGTCTAGAAAGATCATTTACAGAAATCCAGGAACCTGCAGAACTCCGTTGCTGAAATACATCTATCTGTAGCCATTCAGGCACCTGGAAAGTTTCTGAGTTCTATGGCCAGGTCTTAGTAACATAGTTTCCTCTCAACAGGAACACATAGAGGGTGTAGACCACGGCTTAGGTCAATAGACAGCAAGTGGTGGCCAACTTCGTAATTTGCCTCTGTTCTAGTCTGAACAGCTCATCCCAGCCTCCTGTCTGCACAGTCCTTCCCACCTATTGTTTCTATTACAGGCATATCACAGTATTTAAAAACCTAGGATTGCAAGGCAATATTCCAGTTGATGCAGAAGCAACAAGCTTTGCTGTCTAAAGTTTCTTCTGGCTTTTCTCACCCTTTAGCCTGGAACAATATTAGGAATGCATGGAGTATGCAGGGAGCAGAAATGGAAGTACAGGAGTCTGTAGCACCTAGGGTGATAATTTCAAGGGGGTTTCAAGAAAGAAGAGGTTTGAGGGAGTGGCAGGAAAATGATCCTAGGGAAGGAAAGTGGACTAGAAGAAAAGAAAGAGAAAAGGGTGCTAATGTAGCGAATGTAAGTCACAAACTACACCCTGAGATGTCTATGACTTTACCATTAGTCTAGTTCTCCACTCAATATCCACTTGCAGCTCTCACAAAAACTATTACATACTCATATAATTTAACAAAAAGCCATGCTCCCTATTTTGTTCACACAGAAGGTGAAATACGGAGATGTTCACACTGACTCTGCTGATCACACTTATAATATTGTGATATATCACACACTCATATAAAGAAAACTGCAGAATATAACAGCTTTACAGCTGTAAGACACATGGGTTTCCTGTTTACATGTTCCAAAACTGAAAAGGGCAGTTCCTGCCAGGCCAAGCAAGCTCTGTCTCACCAAGTCTTGTGAGAGTTCTTCAGTAATTCCCAGGGAGTTCCACCTTTTACAAATGAAATGTAAACCTGATATCCCAGCCTATTCTGTTCCAGCGTTAAGAAATACCATGGTTTTACTTCTCATCTCCCCCTGCCCACCCACCCCCCACACCCCTGCCTTGGTTACTTGGTTATTGAGTTAAGTAGTCATCAATATCTGTCCTACATAATTGCTAGAATGAACCTCATCTGGTTCAAAGCTTCTCTCCCCTAAGGCACCTATGCAAAGAACTAGGCACTCCTGTCCACCCTGGATTTTAAAAGGAAGGTTGCTAATGATTGTGTAGTTCTTGTGCATAACTCCCTAAGAAGTAACTGGTAACCCAGTACAGAGACCGTAGCATGTGGGGTTTACTTCCTTTAGTTTCTTTCCACAGGTGATATTTTTGTTTTAGCTGTCCTTCTTTAAACCTACCTATCTTTTCAGTACCTAAATGCAGTGTGAAGTGCAAGTGCAAGGAAGCTGTTAGTTCCTTTTGTGACTGATAGGTCTGAGGAGTAGGAAAGACACAGAGAAAAATTATCTACAGCCCTCATTTCCCCATGATTCTTGCTTTAGACAATGGTCAGAAATGTGTTTTCCTAGATGCTGAGAGTGGTAGTCTGTGTTGCTCTAGATCAAAGCATGACTGCGTTATCCTATGGAAGAAGTAAAGACTTTTGGTTAGGATGGTAGAAAGCAGTTCAGTTGGCATTTTCTTAAAAAGCTCAAGATTCACCAATATTAGGATCACGTGGCTAAATGATTCCTGGGTATTACCACATTGCAATTAATAACTTCTGATTTATATGTGTAAGCATGATCTCAGAATGAAAACATTCATTTTCAGAAATGGAGACTGTTTAGTTTTATTAAGCTGTAGTAACAACCCAGTACAATGCCAATATTTCAAAGGTCACAATATAACCTCTGAGAGATAATAAAGGCAAGATGTTAATTTCTTGTAATTAATTACATCATCTTTTTTTCTGAAAACCTTGACATAAATCGGATATACTCCTTGCCTACCCCTCTGTCTGACCCACCTGAAAAGATTTTGCTGGCAGGAAAATATCAGACTATCTCTGTTTTACATACTTCAGCATATATAACTCATGCTCAGCTCATGAAGAATATGAAGTAGACTTTGGGAACAACCTGGTGACACATACTTTTGAAGAGATAAAGAAATTGTTTTTTTGAAGCCTAGAAAAGGGAATAATCGTGCTACCTCTAAGTATACAAGACTACATCCAGGATTTTCAAAAGTGCCTGGTGGTTTAGAGAAAGATCAATTATTAAGTGGCAGACCAGGCATACTTTTAAAAGACTTGATTTTCAATAAAACATCGAGCAACCATCTTTTTATAAACAAGTCTTATTAGGGAATTTGAAGTTAGATGGCCAAGAACTTACTATTTTTTCTTTTAGACAGTAGAGGAGATTAATTACACTTTTTCAAAGCAGTAATTTGATCTGATGGTATTATTATCTGGATGAGACCTGCATGTGGCTCATAAAACCCCTCTGGCTACTGAATGCAGACTGCAACTCCCAGACACGTCATTGGACCACAACTTATTCCTCATTCACTCAATCGTTCTGAGAAAGAAGGCAGATCACATGCACTCACATAGCTGGACACAAAGCCACCTTTTCACAGAATCACAGAATGGTTGAGGTTGGAAGGTCATTGGAAGTTATGTGGTCCAACCTCCCCTGTTCAAGCTGGGGTTTTGCCACACTTGTTCCCATGAGGACTTCACTGTTACTTCTGTTCCACACAAATATTGTGGAGTTCATGAATGGTAAACCTAAAGCTACCACACAGGCACTGTCAGGCTTATCGTGGATTCACCTGTATGTGTGTTTGCTCCAGTCACACGGCAGACAAGGGAAAATACATTGCAGCCTCTGGTACCACCAGGAGAAGCTATGGTTGTGGCTTTATTCAGTTGGTAAGGGTGTGCACTTGAGTTTAGTCCATTAAACTTAAGGGCCGAAGCAAGACTACAGTGAATTGTGCTTATTCACTGTTTAAGACAGCTTTGAGCTGTGTGCCGGTGTAAGGAATATGCACTTAGAATAGTCAGAAAAGTTGACAATAAAGGCATCAGTTTATCAAAGTAGAGTGCATGATTTTCTTGCTTTCCCTTGCTGTTGTAAAAGCCCTCCTCTCCTAGCTCAATCCAGCCAAGACTGTTCCATTTACTCATCAGTCTTTCACATCCATTTTTTGAGAAACCAAGCCACTTCCTTGGCGTCCATCTGCTTGACACATCTGTCTCACTCTGCCTAAATTCCTTGAGGCACTCTTGTGGCATTCCACAAAGAGAAGAAAGTTTTTATGCTAGACAATAACTCACAAATAAGTGAAATTGAGGGAAAAAAGAGTAAAAGAATTCTTATGAGACGTGAAATCATTGGAATTTTAATCTTCAAATAAAAGGACTCTTTTTTTGGGGGGGGGGTCTTTTACTCTCGGTGCAAGCATTAGTAGTAGCAAAAAATATTCTAACCCATCTCTTTACATCAGATGGTCATCCTCAGAGCTATGGAATTGAGATAACCATTTTTCTACAACATATGGAATTATCCTTTGCTATGTATTCCCAGTTATTTGCATTTTTAAGTCATTCAGATAATGACATTTCTACTACTTCTCCCAAGGAATCTTTCTTCAGACCTGCATGTTAACCCTATATAATTTTGCTTTGTTTATTTTTAAATATTTATTTCAATATTTATGTCTGATTGTACCAACCTGAATTATTCCTCTGAATTATTTCTTTAGCTTTACATTTTTTTCATTTACACCAATAATGTACTGGGAGTAAATATGCCAAAAGCCAAGCCCACAACTGAGGTGAGACCTCAGCTGTCTGTATATTTAAAGTATGAGCAATTACAATCAGATAAACTCTGCCACGAACAAGCATGATGGGGTTAACAGCAATCAGCTAGTTGCCCAGCTTCAGCTCAGTGTCTGACTCAGAAGAGCTGGGATAAAAGGTTGCAGACCAGGGAAAGTGGGGTGACTGCCAGAGAGGTTAGGACTTACCTCAAGGAGACTCTTTAGCTGCAGTTTAGTAGATAAATGCTTTGGGAATAGTCTGAGAAAAGCCTTTGCTGGCTGGGTAAAGGCTGAAGAGTATCAGCTTTTTTAAGGCTTCTGTTGTGAGTCTGAAGGTTATCTGGAAGGAATAGTCAGGAAGCTAGGGTCATTGCAGACTGAATATGCTTCCTTACTTCTAGAGTAGGCTCAGGGATATTAAACCATTTGGGTACTGCCTATGTTCTTCTGGGGCTTCTTGTGAAAGAAAATGGTGCTTAAAAATGAAAGTAACAGAGAGAGGAAGAATTTTAATAACTCTAGCAAACTACATAGAGAGTAGCAAGTGAAGGGTCTGTATTCAAGGAAAGTGATATGGGCATCTACCTTATGAGTCTGACCTAAATAGTAAGGAATAAGAGACATCTAAGCAAACAGAATAATGCTATGCATATGTTCACCAAAGGTGGATGTGGCAAATTGAGCTGACTTGGGAAAAAAATAATGGATTTTTTAAAGACAAAAAAAAATACAGAGCATCTACAAGACTTCACCTAAGCGGTTGATATGGAGATTGATGAAATAATTGAAAAGTGGATAAAGCATGCTTCACAGAGAAACTGAAACAGCTTGTACTGACAGGAGATTATTAGCATTCTGTGAGATTCATCTTGACTATTGTCATTGAATAGTCCTGGCACACAAAAGTATGCTGATGTTACAAGGGTAGGAGGCAACACTAACATGAAAGAGGAGCAGGTTATTGTACAAGAAGAGTTAGTCTGGAGTATCAGAAATGAGGTATTTTTCTATAAGTTCTAAATGCAAAGCTATAGCTGAGGAATCTGCGCTACTGAGGGAATCAGAAGAGAAACCAGTGAGAGCTTATCACCAGGAAACTGGAGTAGGGAGAGGATTAATTGAGTGATGTCTGAGTGTTGTCATAGGGTGGCCAAGACATGCTTGTGGAAAAGGCATACAGTTCTGGTGAGATCTTCCCAGTAAAGGGCACAGAAATATTCCTGTGGTATAAAAGGTGTTAATTAGACCTCATCCTGAATACTGTCTACAGTTCTGATTGCCCAACTTCAAGAGAAATTAAACCAGTAAAGGGATTACTAGTATGACAGTGGAAATAGAAAACAATCTTATGAGAGGAGACTAAAACCCACGTGTTTAGTCTAGCAAAGCAAGAGTGATTTGAGAAGGGATGTGATTGCTCTCTATAAATACATCAGGGGCATTAAAGAACTATTTAAGATAAAGTACAGTGCTGGCACAAGAGCAAACAGATATAAAGTAGCCTTGAATAAATTCAGATTGGAATTAAACAGAAATTTAAGCCATCGGAGAAAAGAGCTTCTGGAACAGAATTTCTATAGGAATATTGGAGGTTAAATTTAATTGATTTTAAAATTAAACTAGCTGGTTCCAAGTAGAGATCGTATCACATAATGCTGATGGTTCAGGACTGTGTTTTCTCAATAACCAGGATGCCTTGCAGTATCACAAGCTCCCTAAGATTCCCTGGTGTTTGACTGCATTCCCACATTGTGGTTCTTCCACACCAATAATTCTGAGGGAGAAGGAAGGAACGAATGGGGAGAACTAGTGATCACCTGCACAAGCTTCTATTATTACCAGCCTCCACATCTCAGTGTCAATAAGCAGTAGCAGATTTGGGGGTTTGGAGGGAATCTTGAAATAGTTGGTGGCTATCTGGACTTTCCCAGCATGTCCCAGAACTCTATTTTTAATGATTGACATACCCATAGCAATGACATTTCCTGACACTGATCAGTTATCTTGAATCACAGTTCAGCCCAAGTTAAAGTAAACACTGATAAAGATAATTTTAAAACCTTGTAAAATCTTGAATAGGTGACACAGTCATAAAAGTTTCTGTACAGCTGCCTTATAGTAGAAATTTGTCTCTAAATATTTTCCTGCTCTTTACAGTGAGAACGGCACAGCTGACACAGCTTTAGAAGTTCTGTGTTGAAGTGGCAGCTCTCTGGGAAACTTTTCAGTTTTCACATGTGGAACATCAAATTTCTTTCATGCAGCTGACCAGCATTTAGGGCAGGGGTGATGAGTTCAAATTCAAAATTTTTTCTGTCTATTGCACTCTACCTTTTCAGTGACTTTTCTTAGGGTCTTCAGTCTAAAGAGATTTTTCCTTTCATGTCACTTGAAAATGTCATGTTCGTGCTCTGTACCCCTTTATCTCTGAAAATACCAAACATCTTTTAGAATAGATAAGTGCAGTTACCTACCTGCATGGTAAACCCTAACTGCTTGGGAGCTTGCTAAATTAAAAGTGAATTGTTAACCTACAGTATGATACAATGCTGTTTACTAGCACTGCAGATGACATTCATGCTTCAGCCATATAATACACAGAACACTGTTTTACACATAAACATGTTCATTGCCAGCCATCGCTTTCACAAGCAAATGGATGAGATTCATACATGCAGGTCACTAATGATTTTAATCAAGAATGTGGAGTGGTGACCAACTCCTTTGAGCTAATAGTGGATTTGGGGTGAGCTGACCCCAAACCCTGCCTCTGGGAGTTTTCATGAAAATCAGTTTAAATGATTCTTTCATATTTTTTTAGGTTTAGTTATGAATAGATCTTAGAGACATGTTTGAATATGACAGTCTTGTCATATAGATATGATGGATATTTAAGATTATTTATTTAAAGAAAAATTCTTAGTAACTCAAACTCTATAGACATAGAACAAACACTTTTTGTTGTAGAAAAGGTAAATTATCTTCGGATTGTGTACTGTTTTAATGCTACTTTTTCTAATTCTAAAAATATAACTTAACTATTCAAAACTGTAAAGAACTGTAGCTACAACTGCTATTGTTAGGAAAAGCAGTATTTTCAGGACACAGAAAACTAGAAAATTAGGGAGGGAGTTTGATTTTGTGCTATTTGTAGTCTAACACTCTGAAGAGTCCAGCTGGAGATACATGGTGTCATCCATTCATCCGTCTATCTATTCATCAGCTACTTTCAAACCACTTTGCTCCAGAGAAGCCTGGTTCCATTTATTATTTTTTTTTTATTTTCAAATTTAACTTCTTTGACTGTTGATAAGTCATCAAAATGCACTGATTTACAGTTCTTACAAGCCTTTTGAAATAAGCACAGATACAGACTATGTAAATCAAGAAAGCACTCGGCCATTTTCCCCATTTTTGTACACATGAATTTCTTGTACCCTTCTTGAAGAATGTCTGGAATTCATAATACACCTTACTGCTGACAGTAGAGTGTGATTTCTCATGCTTCCCATGCTGTTTGTAACACTTTCCAATGGCCAGGACTGTACACATTATGGTATAGCTGCAGGCAAAGGAGAATATTGTGCTATAACCACCCACTCCCACATATTTTGGGGAAAATCAGGGTTCAGATTGCAGTATAGCACAGCCCTATCCTACCAGTAAAAGCTGTTTCTGGTATTGGAAGTAAGGTAGCTGAGGCAGACCCTTTCTGAAGGGCTGTCCTCCTGCTCCAGTTTCCTCGGGGACTTGGAGCAAGGTCTCATAAAACTACACTACATATATGTTATCCTGAAGTCTTCAGCACAGTATATACCAAGATACACGATATCGAATTACTGGGAAAGCAGCCTCCCTATAGTGTCTGGGGTTAACATGATTAGTGTACAATTCACATTCACCTTTATGGTTTGTCTTCCTGGCAAATTACAGACTTAGTTTTTTTCTTAGCTATTGCTTCCTCCTCATGTTACACCTCCTTCTGAACTCTTTGGGATCATTAACGATATAGATTGATGCAGACAGCCTACACTGCAAATGGAAAAGGCTGATTAAGTTATCATGCAATGCTTCTGTTAAGCAAGGATTATTCTCTTGAGCTATTCTAGAGCACTTTGTAATAACATAGATTTAAATAGCTATGGGCCCAAGTGATAAAATTCAGATGAGGATCCAAAGCTTTTCTTCCTGAGGTTTGTAGCGTTCAGATCCAGGTTTTCTTCAGGGTCACATCAAGGTAACCAAGGACACTCATCACACCAGGGTATGAGGACTTCACTCTCAGTCTTTTCATGCAGCTGTGCCCTTCTCTGAAAAGGATCCTTTCCCTGCTATTATGGAGAAAAATGTGGAAGCATGGTGATGGAAAGAAGAAAAGATGTCAGGAAGAAATACTGAGTCCACTTCCCAGTGGTGGTGCCCCCCAGAATTTCCACCATTAGATTTGGAAAGAGAAATGTTATTTTAAAACCATATATTAATTTTTATTGTGGACATATTCCACATGATTTTTTGTGTATGTACTTTGTTTTATTTGGGACATTATTCAAGCTGTTCTCATTCATTAACTCTAACCTCTCCCAGCCTGAACTTCTCAAACTAGTCTAAAAACCTGTAAAGGTACTTAAAAATAAAAACCTGTTCTCATAACAAAAATTCTTACTAGTATAAAAAAAAGTGCATTCCTTCCATAAATAAAATTGCTGTGGAAGGAACAAATTGTAGAGCATTAACAGAACAAAGAGACATGCTAAACAGCATTAATTAGTTTGCTTAGTCATACTTGTTGTATCTTTGGTAATAGTTAATCACATTACTGTAAAATCATAGCAGTATTTGTAATGTCATTATAGATTTTTATTTCAGAAGGGAGCATCATGTCTTCCAATTGCCTAATGCAAAATAATTTCTAATTAATAATTCCTTTGCAGTAATTATAATTAGTAATATGAATGTGGGGTAACTAATAAATTGGGAAAAAAATTTACATTTTGTGTTTGAATCTGTATGCTAGAATGACTTACAGTTTTTTCTGCTTACTCTGGTAATGGCTATAATATAATTATGACAATTTCAAGAAATGCTCCCTTTCCACCTCACTGATTCTATTTTTCCTGCAGCTGTCATTGCATTTACTCTCAGAGGTTGAGTTAAGAGAAATAGCTGCACGAGGTTATGAGAGTAAGGGAGTTAGTTGTTTCACCTACTGCAATAGAGCCTATGCTGCAGAGCCAACTTCACTGGTGTGGTCTCTGCAAGATACATTGTGAGCTACTCATAACGAATGTTGTCTCTCTGCCCCTTCTTCCTACTATGTTTTGATGTGATGACCTGTACAGTCCAGTAATGCATTCATTGAACAATGTTTCCCAAAAAGACCTGAAGGACAGAGAAGCTCATCATCCACTTCAAGGGTTTAGTTCTCAGCACTGGCATACAGAGGACAAGCTCTTTTTCAAAGGCATTGTTCTGGGACAACTTTGCCTACCTCTGCCATTACTTTCCGTGCCTTCAAGTATGTCTTAATAGGATACTATGACCCTGAAGACTTTGCACCTTTCTTTTAAGACATGTAAATTTTGCTTTGGATCTTACTGAAACTGCTGTTGTAGGAGACTGGTCATACCTATGCAATGGCTTGGCTATAAACCAGATGTGTCTTAATTCAGGTACATTCATGCATAAAAAAAATTTAGTCAGTCCCGGAAATTTGTTCTGGGGAATGCACAGGCACTGCTCAACACTAGTACTCTCCAAACAGAAACAGCAAGAATAGTCAGGATGTGAATCCTGGGTAGGTCATCTGATCATGCTTTGTTTCTGTGAAAGGCAGACGGGCTGCTAGCTGCTACCATGCTGCTTTTGGAGCCAGTCCTTGAACACAGCAAAATTTCACATTACCTCAATGCGTGTTCTGTTAAATGCTGAAATTGGTTTTTTTTGCAAAGTGTCTCTGATCTTTTAATAATGTGTATGTAATGTCCTCTACTTTGAAAAGTCTACAGTTTACAGTGGAGATGGAAAAGCTAATGAAAGCGGATGTTGACACTATAATATTGCCTGTCATCTGGAAAGACCAAATACTGAGTAAGATGTAAGGTCTGGATGTCAATTTTGCTGTGCTAGGTCTTAGAGTTAATATGCAATTGATGAAAGGCAGAAAGTGTTGATCACGTCATCAGGTGACATGACCTGCATTAGGAGTACAAAAAGCATCCAAACACATTACGGTCACTAACGCCAACTATGAAATACACTGCAAAGGCTCAGCAAACCAGTAACTCCATCCTTTCAAATAACTGAGTTACTCCTATATGACAATGACCACTCTCAGCTACCATGTCAGCTGGTCTTAACTGACTTTTTTAAACTTAGCCAAGATGCTGTCTAAGTGGTGCTCAGTGCAGGATGGCAGAAGAGGACAGGGCAAGGGGAAGCCAAGGGGACTTAGGGTAATTATGTTTGTCAGCTTGTTCCTGGGGCTGCAGGCTGATTTGGCCCTTTAGACTGCCTCAGAGTTGTTCTGTGTGGCACCTACATGCTCATGTCTGCAAGGAATCTTTCAGCACACTGCTAGATTGTCTTAAAAGGGCCAGAGCAGTTGCCAGGATCCCTGAATTTAAAGTGAGTTTAAAGATATTAGCATTTTTTTATAGCATATTTCAGAACGCGTGATGCATTTTGCTTTCTGACTTCGGAAATATCTTATGTTGGCATCGATGGACTTCAAAAAAATTGTCTTGTGGCTTGTTTCACTGTTTTTAAAACAGTGTTTCCTTTCAGCATGGATATTCTCATCTCTAAATGTATTATTTCTGCTGAGACATCAGTTTTGATTAGAGTTGGCTTCGTAGCTGAAGGCTCTGAAAAAGCAGTCTGGACTTCACTGAGGCTGTGATCAGATGTTGTTCTGTCCTACTAGGTACCTTACAGTGTGTCTTTTTGTATTTATCAGAAGCGTCTAAATCCCAAAGAACATGCTTTTCATATGTATCTCCTCAGTAAATGCAGAAATAACGTAAGCCTAAAGTGTATTTATTTTGGTCATCCTATTATGTTTCCAAATCAGTATTAGAATAGAAAACAGTAGTAATACTGAATTGACAGGGTATTATTAATTTTTCTTCTCTCCCTCATGACTCTGACCTATCTACCCTGACTCTGACACTAGATAGTCAATTAAACCCTTTTTTAATCCCTGGGGATTCCACATTCCTTCCCATCCACCCCTCCCTCAGTGCGTGAGGTTTCTTCTCCAGTCCTTACAGTAGGACTGGTGGGCCTTCACCTGGGAATATCTGGGAGGGAGTACTGGGCCTAACTGGCAGATCTGGAGAGGCAGAAGCTGCAGGGTGCAGTGTCTGGAGGAGTCTATGGGTTGTCCTGTGATGGTTACAGCTGGGTCCATCCAGCTCCAACACTGACCAGAGTAAGCATCTCACCATGACTCAAAGCTGCAGCCAGGCTAGGGAGCCCCCAGAGCTCTGGCTCATGTGTGTTTAAGAGTGGGAGCTGCCAGTGGCAGGAGGTACGTGAAGAAATGTATTTTGGAAACGGAAGGAGAAACGGAATGTGTGGAAGGGGACATATGATGGCACAGCTGGAGATGCTTTCTTGGAAGAAGGTGACTCATGCCAGAGCAGGGACATCCCTCAAGATCTGAAGCTGTGGGCTATCTCTGACATCCCTCAGGAACTGCAGCCCATGGAGGAAGCTCAGAGCAAAGGAAGCCAATTAAGAAGGAAGAAGCAGCAGATGGAAAACCTTACTCACACAATCTCAACTTCCTGCACCTCCCATTACCTCACCAAAGGAATCGGGAGGGGTGAGTGTATTGCACAGCAAAACCAAGGGAAATGGAGGGCAGGAAGTGTGGAGAAGAGGTATTTGACTGAAATGGAGACTGGTTTGCATTTGACAGAATCAAGACTTTTCACCAGTCTTATTGGGAAGAGGGGAAAAAAAAGGTTTCCTTTTCTTAGCTCTACTTTTATTTTCATTTATTCTCAAATCCTCTGTCCACTAATAAGGATCCTGCAAGAACAAAAAAATAAATTGAATTCTTACCAAAGAACTCCATCAGAGATACTAGCAAAGGTAACATACTTTGGTCAGGAAATCTAGCTCGTTAATCAGAAGAGGGCTACAAGGCACAAAAATATTGTGGATTTTGGGGAAAGTCTTATTTCATCAGAAAAAATCTTGTGCACTTTTTTTTTTTTCTGCTCTGTGAAAACCAGGTAAGTAATTTCAATGGAAAATTAGATTTTCATTATTTTTCATTTACAAGTGGGAAACAGTCAGTCTTGCTTGGAAGTCTCACTCCAGACCACTTATGTAGAATTAATTAGAGACTTTCCTCAAATAAGTTCTATGGGAAACCAGACACAGTCCTCTTAGTAATAAAGATGTGGTGGTAAGGAAGGAGAATTAAGTTGTCTAGGATAGGTTCCCTCCCTCCCCTCCAGATAGAAGGATGGAAGATTTAGAGGGCTGAGAAAAACACTTTCAGAGATGGGCTGATTCTGCATTTATGCTCAGAGCAAGATAAGTGTTTGGATAAAAAGCTAAGATATTATTATATCTCAGTACATACAGCTGGGACTGAATAAAATAAGTCTTTCATAAGCAAGTGGAATCACTCCAGATACTGCTTAGTCTTTATACTGTTCTGCATGGTTTAGGTGGGACACTCTGAAGATAATGTTCTGAAAAAAAGGAGGTCAAAAGAAAAATTAATGTACTAAATATTAGACATGCAAGAATAGTTCCTCACTGTAGCTTAATTTCTACTGCTTCTCACAGAACTCTGAGTTTATAGGCATAGTAGTCACAGGGAACAAATTTAATTTCTAGTCCAGTCTCATGAGGACTTGCAGAAAGACTACTCTTTCAGGAAAGTGTCCAGATCTTAAAAATTATTTGAGATGCAGTAGCAAGGTAAACTGCACAGGAGCATCTCAGAGGTGAGGGTTTTTCACTTCAAAATTTACCTGTGTGGGAGCTTCACAAAATGTAATCATTATTTAAAGGACTGAACAGGGCAATTTGGTTGTTACATTTCTGAGAACCTGGCTTTTCCGCTATAATTTTTCCAGCTCTTTTTGGCAGTGGTATAGTTTGAAAATTAAATGAAATGTCTGAGTAAACATTTCTTCAGACTCCTTCCAGTATATTATACCTCAGATACATTATAATGCAGTATGCCATATCCCATAATGTTTCACAGTAATTCAATAACTACAAAATTAACTTCATGACTAAAGTACTTAAAGGCCCTCTGGTCTCATCTAATGTACATATTTTCAGAACCTAAAAATACTGTTACAAGTGATGTTTACATGGCAATTTGAGGACTTCTTATTGAAATCTGACTGTTACAAATAAATTCTTATTTGGAATTGTTTTTCCTTCTCCCAAAAGACTTGATAATAGACCCAGGTATTTTTAGAAGCAAAGAGTTTTCACATATATTTTAGTCTGCTGTTACAAAGCACAAGTACTCCTCACATGATTGTGCACCTTCTGCAATGTCAGCTTGCTTTTTCTTGGCAGCTTCAGCATATTGCCATGAAAAAAAATAATTATAAATAGCCATTTAAAAATCTCCACCCCTGCCCCCATGATTTCTTCTGGGTTTTTTCTCTCCCGTTTTTTCTTGAAAAGGCCCGTTTGAACTCAGGTTTCAAGAGACCCCTGGGAGTTGATTTGTGCTGGCCAGACAGAATTTTAGGTATTTAGATAAGAAAGGGAACTTTATAAAGCCACACAAACAACAATCAAAATAAGTTGCTGGTATCCAGTTCTGTGCTTTCCTAATGTCCTCAGGGGATGACATAAAAATATTAGTGAAGTAGAATGCATTTTAAAATGATGCTTAACAAACCAAAGGAACTTATTGCTATTGAATGTTACTAAAGTGAAAAAATTTTTTGTATGATTTTCAAAAGGCATTAGCTACTTTTTTCACTGAATAGGCTACTCAGGTTCACTCTGAGGAGAACGAACCGCACAGCTGGTGTGACAGCACCGAGCGAGCATGGGCTGGGGGTTTGAGGGTGTCTCTTTTTGCACAGGAGCATTGTTAAAACCTTATATAGAAGTTAGGTCCAAAATTTGTCTTTGCTTATTTGAGTAAACAAATAAGACAGTCGAAAGCTGTCTAAAGAATGCTAACTACTAGAATAAAACTACCAAAATAATGGTAGCAATCAGAGGTGGAACAGTATGAGATCAGCTTCTACTTCACAAAAAGGAAGGTACCCTTTATGGGCAATAACTAGCATATGTCCTCTCCCCCCTGTGATGAAAGGTTTTAATGTGATTATAGGTTTTTTGAGCAGAGACACGGTACTGGGTGCAGGTGCCCCGGGCTTGCAGGGCCTCTGTGAGGCGGCCGGGGCTGCCCCGGGCCGGGCACAGCCAGTTCCAGCCGGCTCCAGCCCACCCACCGCAGGCCACGGCCAGGCCCACAGTCACCCGGGGGCTGCCTCGGGGAAAAGATGCTTTTAAAAGGGCAAAAAACTCTGCAGAGGAAGGGAGGATAGAGGGGAAAGAAGCATGAGGAGCAGCCCTGCAGGCACCGAGGTCAGTGAAGAAGGAGGGGAGGAGGTGAAGGAGTGAAGCTGTGCCTGGGAAGGCAGGGAGGAAAGGTGTTAATTTGTTCTCTTTTCTTGCTATCCAAATCTATTGTAATTGGCAATAAATTAAATTAATTTTCCCCAAGTTGAGTCTGTTTTGCCCATGACAGCAACTGGTGAGCTATCTCCCTCCCGGTCTTCACCTTGGCCCATGAGCTTTCTCATCCTATTTTCTGCCCCTGCCCAGCTGAGGAGAGGAATACCCCCATCCCCCTGTCCTGCTAAGGAGCAGCTGGATGTGTGCCTAGCAGCCAGCCAAGGCCAGCCTACTCACACATGCAAGAAATTGCTAGGTGGATCAATTGCTGTGGTGGAATGTAAAAAAAAAAAAGGTCAGTGCCACAATCCAGGCTTGCAAGATGTCAGTATTTGGTTGTGAGATACTACCTGAACTCCTTAATGCTCAATTTTTTGCTGAGAAAGGATACACAGTAGCTTGGATTGGCTCTCCCATTGCTGTAGAAGCTCATCATTTTAGAATACGAGGCCAAGTTCAGAGTCAGTGTAGGGAGACGATGGTGCCAACTTGGCCTATTAAAAGTCTCTTTAAAAGGTTTTGGCATATCTTTAAAATGGTGATAAGGCTGATGATTTAACACAGCAGTCTCTGATAAAAGGAACAGGAAAACTGTCTTACAGAAATAAGAAAACGTTACTCTAGCATTTCCAATATTTTCTGTTCTTCTGTAATGTATGCTTCCTAGGAAGTGGTGAGTAATCTTACTTAATCTAAGTCAATTAGCCAAATTGTCTGTATTTCAGGTTTTTACAATTTATTTCCCATCAGGGAAACAATTTGCTTATCCTCATTATTTCTCATCCTGTACATTGATGTCTACAGAATTTAAGTTTTCTGTTATCTCTGTTATCTTGGGCAGTGTGCTGAAGTCTACACTGGGGCAAACTTGCACAGGAGCAATTTTGCTTTTAGCAAGACCTGAAAAATTAACTTTCCGTGCAAAAAAACATAAGCAACATAGGAGTTCTGCATTCACAGTCTTCTTGAAAGAAAATTATTGAGCTGTTCCTCCAGTCACAGCCTATAAATGGAGCTATAGAAAGGAAGAGAATACAGTGAAGAGCGTTATGAGATCCCAAACTTTAATCCAGTTCAGGGGATGTAGCCAAATTTCTTCTGTGTTTGACTTCTGTGGGACTTATGCTTAAATGAATAATATTCTTAATTGTTCATGTCAACTTTTTCTTTAGTCAAGGCCTAAGGACCAGGTCAGAAAAATGAGACAGTCTCAGGGTGAGCTGCTGACTTTCTAGCTTATGCGTATGCTATAGGAAGGGTGAATTTTCAATCCAAAAGCTAATTGGGAGAGTAAAGGGCCTCTCACAAAAAGAGTGAAGAGGGGCAGACAAGGCTATAAAAAGAGGCTCTTTAAAGCAAGGTACGTTGCAACAAAGACTGATAGTGACAAAGGGAAATGGCTTCTGTTCACAGACCAGCTAGTAATTTAATTTTTAAATTAATCCAGCGGTAAGCTAATACTGCACAACGAACTGGCTGCAGTTGGACATTCTGCTGTGGGCACAAACTGTTGCCTTCAACATGTTTATTTACCTCATGCTATGCATGAAATTCACTCTGGTATTAAAGGGAAAGCAAGAGTAACAGGTAGAACTGAGTATTTACTGTTTGAGAACTGATTTTAGAATGTCTTTTCACTTCAGCAGATGTCTTATATTACTTAGAACAGTCACGTATTAATAAAATTTCTTAAATAACACGTTTCTTAGCAATTAACAAACAAGAGACATGTCCTTTCTTAAAATGCCAAAAACTTGTTTAAATAAGTACTTTGCGTTGTGTTTCTTCAAGCTTGCCAAATGGAGATGGAGCGGGGGGGAAGAGTCATTTAGCATTGATATTTGCTCATAACTGTACAAGCTACAGAAAAAATGTGTGGAGGATGCTCTCACTAGGTCTCAGCTATGGAGATACAGGACACAAACCTCCTTGGTAGCAGAGGGAATGAAAACTAGGGTGGGATTTGACTCACTGTAACTTCTGCATCTGTGTTTGGACTAGGTGTCCACACAGCCGTTATAGTGAGGGGATATCAAGGGCTTGATGCAGTAGCCTACCTCTTGGCATCATTTGGGTATGATCTGAGAGGTATGTCTTCTGGCTTCCGGCTGTCCCCTCAGAAGGGAAAGACTGTCCGTGGGCCTGGTGTCATATCTTCTAGGCTCTAGGTACTAATTTAATTATGGCATTTTAAATGGCATTAAGTTGCTTGTGTGTAGGAAATCAAAGTGAGGCCTTAGTCAATACAGGCAGTTAAGCCTAAAGGCGTCCTAAAGGTGTCTGCTTTAGGACAGCATGAATAACTTTTTAATTCTGCTCACTATAACTGGATCTTAGCCCTTTTTAATATAAATACCTGCAATATAGCTATCTAAAGTCAGAGAAGCTGAATCCCAACCTGGGTGTCTTGTGTTTAGTGAGTGGTCTCAGCCACTCTGGTTAGCTCTTGAAGACGAGCTTTTACTACTCTATCATATGTCAACGCTGACTAGTGGTGTTCCCAGGCTAGTTCTCCAGGGTTCTGCTGTCATGTGCAATAGGAAAGAACACTGTTTTATTTCTAGAGCCTCATGGGATTGGCTACGTCTGTCCATGCTCAGCGGTGGCGGAAGTGCTTTTGGAACATCCAGGGAGAAATGTAGGTTCTTGGAGAGATTATTATCAAAAACTTTGGTGCTGTCAAATTTTGTGGGTCACCAAGCTGAATAAAAACATGTTTTAAGCAATCACACTTAGGTGCCAAAACCATATTTACATCATGCTTCAGGTGACCATTTTCTCTTGTGAATCTGGAACTTATGTACACAAGCTTTGCTGTCACTAGTGCAGGATGGTAAGAGACCATCACTGTTCAGGGGGGCTGAACAGGCTGTCCAGGAGAGATGGGCAGGACAGGTGAGGGAGGAGTTGTGCTGTATGTAAAGGAGAAGTTTGACTTTACAGCCCTTACAGTTAGGGATGATGTAGTTGAGAGCCTGTGGGTGAGGATTAGGGGGATGAAAAACAACGAAGAGGTTGTTGTGGTTGTCTGCTACCAGTCACCCAGCCAGGATGATAGCACTGATGAGTTATTTTATCTAGTTATCTATATGAGTTATTCATATATCTATCTATATGAGTTATACTATCCTAGGCAACTAGGAGAAATCTCTGGATCGGTAGCCCTTGTCCTTATGGGAGATTTTGATTTCCCACACATCAGCTGGGAATACCATACCGTCACTGCTGGGACAAGTAAGGCTGGGAAATCCCTGCAGTATGTTGAAGAGACTTTCTTTTCACAAGTACTCAGTGAGTCAACTAGGAAAGGTGCCCTTCTAGACTTGCTATTTGTGAATAAAGAACTGGTGGGAGATGCAATGGTAGGAGGCTGTCTTGGTTACAGAGATCACAAAGAGACTGAGTTTAAAATATTTGGTGTAATGAGGAAAAAAGTCAGCATCATTCTTGAGAACAAAGCTTGATTTCCACTGGTGTCATACACAAGAGGGCTCAGCTGCCTTTTCACCGTGAGTAACAATCCTTGATCACTTGCAAAAGCTGTGGTCATACTTAAACCATGCATTCTCCTACATATACCTACATCAAGTTATTTTAGGAGTTACCAAAAGTCTATTCATTTTAGATAGCACCTGGGAACTTATGCAGTTCAAGTCCTTTCAAGGTCTTTTTTTCCTCAGAAGGGCAGCTGTCAATGACAGCACACACAGGCTATTAAGGAGCAGAGATCCTGCATGGAGACAGGCCCCGACCATCCCTTGATCTCTGCCTTCCCATTAGCCCTGTGCTCAGCTGTTGAGTGACAAGAAGGTTCAGATTTGTGTCTTGGATCCCAACTGTGACATTGCCTTGCTCTTGTAGCAGAACAGGGTGATGCTTTGGTTTCAAGCACAAGACATGCCAAGTGACTGATGGGAAGGAGAAGTCAAAAAAGCCAGGTTAGGATATATGGTGCCCAGAAACTCTTGTAAAATGCCAGTGGCAGACGCAAAGATAAAATATGTGCTTCCCTATCTCACCTTTCAGCCATCCCATATGCCCTTCTTCAGGCACTTATCTTTGCAAATGGGCACTGCATGAGATGGAGGCATTGCAGTCCGGGGAACTTCCCTACCACTACTGCTAGAGGTCTTACAGAGAGTGCTGACTGCTTGCTTGCTTTTCTTTTTCTTTCTTCCTTTTTCTTTCCTTCCTTCCTTCCTCCCTCCCTTCCTTCCTTTCTTCCTTTCTCCCTTCCTTCCTCCCTTCCTTCCTCTCTCTTTTCCTTCTTGCCTTCCTTTCTTCCTTCCTTTCTCTCCTTTCTCTCTCCCTTCCTTCTTGTCTTCCTTTCTTTTTTCTTTTTTTTTTATTCTTTTGCTCCTTTTCCTTTCTTCTTCTTTCTCTTTCCCCTTCCCTTCCTTTCCCTGCCCTGCCCTGCCCTTCCCATTCTTTCTCTTGCTTGCCTGCTTTTTATGTCTTTTCTGCCTTTCTTGACTTCCTTCCTTCCTCCCTTGGGGTTTGTTTTTAAATTCTCCTTGCTCTGCTTCATCTGGATCTGGAGGCAACAAGACAACAGGCCTGGCTTGAGCAAGCAGAGGGATGTCTTTCTTCTGTCAACCATTTAAAGCATCCCAGGAAGAGTGGGAAGTGGGCTGGCCATATCTGCAACCCGCTGGGCTGCACTGTTCTGGTCTGCTCTGCTTCTTGGAGTTTCCCCACTCCCTGCCCTTGAGATGCTGGGCTTCTGCAGGCAGCTGCCCACTCAAGAAGGCAGCTATGCAGCTGCTGTTTTTATTGCAGCTGGCAAAGCCAAACTCCTCTCCAGTTTTCCGTGAGAGTGCCAAAACCACCTTCTACCTGGAAATTATGTGAAGAAGAACAAAGCCAGCATTAAAAAGTTGGAGGTAAAGAAATTCCGCCTCTGGCCTCCGTCACCAGGGTGCATCTTCCTCCCCCCTGTCCCCTAACAAGAGAGAGCCTTTCAGCTCGGACCACTGCTTTGGCTGGAGGAAACGTGCCCTTGTCACCCTCACAGCAGCGGCACAGGGAGACCCGCAGAAAGAGGGTGGGACTGACTGCAGATGGCACTGGTATGGGCACAAAGCATCCCGGGACACGTCCACACATCCCTGTGACCAAAAGCAGCTTGGCAGAGCTGCTGGAAAGCAGTGTGGCAGAAAAGGCCCTGGGCGTCCTGGTGGAAAAAACCAGGAGCCAGCACGCTGCCCATGCCCAAAGGCGGCGAGTGAGCGTACCCTGGGCTGCGCTGGGCAAGGCCTTGCCTGCTGTGGGAGGGAGGTGGCTCTTCCCCTCTGCTCAGGGCCAGTGACACCAGGCCTGCAGCGCTGTGCCCGGCTCTGGGCTCCCCAGTACAAGAGAGACCTGGGCATACTGGGGAGAGGCCCCCAATGCCCCTCCCCACCTCACCTCCCGTCCCCCCTGCCACCTCCCAGTGGATCCTCTGAGGCCACAATGACATGATGTGTTGACCTGGCGCGGGCCCAGCAGCAGCCCCGGTGCCTGCAGGGAGGCACTGTGCCAGCATGCTGTGCTGCTGGGGAGAGCCAAGCAGCGCTGCCGGCACCAGGACCCCCTTTGGCAGGGTGTTGGCCAGCAAGGCAAGTGAAGGAAAAAGCTGGAAACAAAGATCTCGGGAATGGACAACTGAGAAAACCCAGGCAGTGCAAGAAGAGCAAGGAGCCCAGGTATGTAACAGACCCTGCTGTCCATCTTTCAAATTCTAATGCTGCTCTGAGTATAGGAAATATTTCCGAGGTGCACAGGGTCAGGCCCAGACAGCAGGCATGCACCTGCCCTTGGGAGAATGGGTATGTCAGGAGAAAGACACGATGCCTCTATTGGCAGTTTTCATTTTGCACTTGTTAGTGGATGTTACAGCAGGACCCCTCTCAAGCATCTGCCAAAGGTCTTGGGAATCTAGAGAGTTCCCCGCTGACTGGAAGCTGGCCAGCATTTTTCCTATTTACAAGAAGTGTGTGAGGGAAGACCCAGAAAAAGAGAGACATCTTAGTGTGACCTCTCGGTACCTGGACAAATTATGGACAAGATCATACTGGGTACTAAAGTAATGTTGAACACAAGTATACGTTGGGAGAGGAGTGGCCGGAGAGCAGCCCTGCAGAAAGGGATCTGGGGGTGCTGGTCAACAGCAGGCTCAGTGCGAGTCAGCAGTGTGCCCTGGCAGCTAAGGGGGCAACCCGCATCCTGAGGTGCATCAAACACAGCACAACCAGCCAGAGAGGTGATTATCCTGCTGTGTTCAGTGTTTGTGCATCCTCCCTTTGAATACTGTGTGCAGTTCTGGGCCCCACAGTGTTAAGGTATTTCAGTGCGTCCAGAGGAAGGCAACAAAGCTTGTGAAAGGGCTACAAGGAATGTCCTATGAGGAGCAACTAAAAACTTTGGATTTGTCTAGTTTGGAGAAAAAAAGAGGCTGAGGGGCAACCTCATTGCTCTCTACAGCTTCCTGAGGAGTGGTAGCGGAGAGGGAGGTGCTGAGTTCTTCTCCCCGCTATCCAGTAACAGGACACATGGGAACGATTCAAAGCTCCATCAGAGGCTTCCTAGAGAGGTGATCGATGCCCCAAGCCTGTCAGTGTTTGAGGCATTTGGGCATTGCCCTTAATGACATGCTTTAACTTTTGGTCAGCCCTGAATGGGTCAGGCAGTTGGACCAGATGGTCATTGTAGGTCCCTTCCAACTCAAATATTCTCTTTTCTCTTTCTTCTCTTCTCACTGGATTCATGAACAGAGGCTGTCGATGCTACAATAGAACATTGTGAGAACATATATATTAACGTTCTGATGGACACTGGAGAAAGCAATGATGAAAGCAATTACAGTAGATGCAGTTAGGTCTGAGAGTGATTTTAACTGCACCTATGGAATCAAACATTCCATAGAAAAATAGAGGGAACAAAAGCTTCTGTAGAATTGATGTAACAGTGACTATTTATTAAAGGGAAGAAATCTCATTGCTTTTAGGGGTAAATATTCCAATGATAGAAACAAATATTTCAAATAAAAAATGTGAGGTTAGCCAGAAGATGCATTTCAGGTCATCTTGTCTTTCAGTTCTTCTTAGCTCAAAGTGTCTACACTCCTGTATTTTTCACTGTTTTTTCATATGCCCATAGAGCCACAGTTCTTGTCCAATTGATTTGAATTTGTAATAAATATATACATATTTTACTATTCTAGCAGAATTTACAGTGAAAGAACTTATTCACAGGAACTATTTAGTGCTAAATCACTCCTGTGGAAGGTTATATGTAAAATGTGAAAGCAAATTTTATTTGTATCAGTTTAACTAAGGAGTTTCCTGTGAAGATAGTACAGTTGTGTTAGGATATTAGAATTAGCTCAATTAGAATCTTCCAAACAGGACACATTCAATAGATGAGTATCCCTAGCGCTTTGGACATACTGCCTCAGCAATTGATTGTGCTGACTACATCGGAGAAGTGTTAGAGAGCCCTTTAATCTTCTCAAGCAGAAAAACCAAACTGTCTGGATTTGTTATTTTAGTTTTTATAACTGAAAGAAAAAGAAAGTATGATACCGGTTGCCACAAGATGTCACAAAAATACCAGTTGTTTCTATCCTGCAGACATCTTTGGTACCACTGGTTACCAGTATGAACTAAGCAATGTGTCAGTCTGGTCTGGGAAGAAAGCAAAGCAAAATTTCTGATGTTTTTTTCTCATTTTTAGTGCCACTGCAAGGGTATTAAATGTCTCTGGATATTGTTCAGGAGGATTCCCTATCTCAAGCTGGTGGAACACAGTGACTTAAGGGATAGGGGGCAGTGGCAACAAGTTCCTGCCCAGAGCAGCAGGTGCATCTTTTCTGTGACTGCCCCACCTTCCCAGGTGCCCATGCCTATTAGGTACAAGGCTTTACAGGTGGAACTGAACAACAATGAGGACAACGGTTCATCTAGCATGGAGGTGTTTCTGAGGTTAAGTTACCCTATGCCCTGCATCAAAATTGCTTCTGCTAATCAAAAAATGATGGGTCACTGTCACAGCAGACTGCCATCTGAAGGGAACAGAAGGCCCAACACGCAGACCGGACGCACTTCGTAGGGAAGCCTGCTGCCTCCCTGCAGCCTGGGGTAGAGATGTGAAGGGCAAGCTTCCTACCCTGGTGCTATGTTAGGGATAAAAGGAAGCAAGAGAAAGAAAGTTGTTCTGTATGTGGACTCTGCCCGTATGCTCTCTGTATACAGCCCAGCTGACTACACATCTGCACTGAATTCTTTTACACTGTGTTTCCAAAAAGAGAATTGGTAGGTTCTATAGGTTGAATTAAACAAATGACCAGCTGGTCCTCTGTATCATGACCTGCAGAACCAGTACTAGAAATTTCCTTCTCTGATATATTACCCAAACTTAATGTTCGAATGGATTTTCCTGCCATGAAATACATTTGCTAGAATATTCAAAGAAAAGGTGATGAAAGAGGAACAAAAGCACCCACAGTGAGTTTTGGTCCCCACAATATATGACTAGCCAAGTGCATTATTTTTGTTTAATATGCCTATTTCAGAAGGCATAACATGAAAAACGAAAATGAAGACTTGCTGAACAAACTTAGAAACACCTGGAAGGAGCTGTATATACATGAGAAACAATGGTGAGTGATTCCTTAGGCCCCTGTTCTCAGTCTGTCAGTTACCTCTGATTTCAATGGGAGCAAGGTTTGACTGTGACTTTTGTTTTGGTAGAACAAGTCCTTCCTGAGGAGTCCAAACCTAGCCATTCTGCCATGCTAGAGCACTCTCGCGCTTGCTCTGTCTCTACACATCTGCCACTGAAGTGTAAAGAAGGATTTTGAATGCAGAGATAGTTTTGTGGTCAGGTTGTTGTGGTCAGATGTTGGAATGTTTCTTGACATTAAGGAAATCTTTGGCATGTTATTAAAGCATCACCATTTTCAGTAAGAAATTGTTTCTGTGAGTTGTATGTTCTTGTTGATTTCTGTTGTTACTCTTTCCTTCGCTTCAGTGGTGTTCAGCTTTAGTCTCCGTTATTACTGCAGCTGTATCCAGGTCTGGCCATTTCAGCATAGATTTATACAACAGTTGAGCCAAAAGCCCTTTTGTCCACTGAAGCCTCCCTGAACTTTCACAATCTAAATAATGAGCATAATAATACCAATCCTTAATACCCAGCCATAAGGAACCCTATAGAGGAGTACTATGAATGGGTACTGGATTTCACATCATAGCACAAGCTGCTTGTTCTCCTCTCACCCTCATTGCTAATTACTGTCTTTCCCCTCCCCGCCCCCCCCCCCCCCCCCCCGTCTTTCTCCAGGCAGGTTAAAGAGATTACTGAAAAAATGTTTCATGTTGGATCTGATTCTTGTATATCTTAATGGCACATCAGACTCTTCTTCTGTGGAAAAAAACTTCTGTCAAGTGAAAATTGACTGCACCCTCATGTGTCACCCTTTTTACTCAGCTGGATGGTCTAGAGGAGCTTCAGGGATATGACATCACAACTCATTATTTTTATAGAACATTCACCAGCACAATATGAAGTCTAACGAATGGGATATGCTATAGCTGTCAAAACAACTGAATGAAGGACACTTGAGGGGTTTAATGCATTTTTTTTTCACATACCAATTTGCAACTTTCAAAAATTTACAATGTTTTTTCAGCCAATAGGGCCAATTAGTGAGTTTTTACTGTAAGTAGCTATGTATTGAATAGAGGTCAATATGATGTAACATCATGCTGTCACTCATAAACTAGTTGAAGGATAATCTAATGATTCATGACATCAGTGGGACCTTGGAGGAATGATATCCTTGACTTAACTCACTTTTACCCATTTTATTCTATGGTATGATAGGACTGCTGTGATGTTTTCTTGAAAAGGTTTTCAAATTCTGTATCATCAGAGGCATTCTGATTGTAGTAGGTGGCCGTTGTGCTGTCAGTTAGAGACTGATCAGAAGCTGCATTTCTCCAACAGCATGTAAATACACAGCCTGTAGGAAGCTGAGGTACTTTCCCCCAAAAACTTAGAAAAAATTCAGTGTTCACAAGTTACTGTACTGACAAGTATTGGTAGAGATGACCTACGAGATCTTATGTACCTCCTTTCAAAAGAAGTTATTACATGTTCTGTCTTTGAATGCTCCTTTCTCATTTGACATGAAATATACTTTAGAGCCACATAGCACTTTGGAGCTGCCCATCAAGTGGCTTGTGAGCCAGCAAGCTGGAAGAAGCAGTGCTGCTGCATTTATGCTCACTATCATTGGCAAGAATTATTCCAACTGCTTCATGTGACACACCGCAAACACACCTTTTCCCAAGCTGTCAGCCAGCTGCAACTGCTTTAAACCAGACCCTGATGTGCTGTCGCTACCTAGAGCACAACACTCATTAAAAAGGTTCCTGTCACTGCACTTGGTTACTATTACCCGGTAACACATGCTGTAAAAGGCACGTATTTATTTGCAAGAATTTCCTGTAAGTATGTAGGTAGTAAAATGAACTGCATTCGTTTGAAGTCATTTTCTCCAGGTTGGAGAAAACTGATAGCAAACACTAAATTCTTTCCATACTGCACTAACATGCAAGCATATGAATGGGGGCATATACCACTAATGAAATGCTGGTCCCTTGTGTCTGTCTTGGGGCATTGGAATGAATGTGTATGTGTCACTACACCACAGAGGCAAGCTGTGAGTTCTTTCCTGTTTGACCAGACAGGTGTTCTGGAATGATGATACACCTTTTACACGTTAACTGTATTGCAGTATTATTCCTTCGCCTGACAGTGCTCAAGAGCAATTTCCTCAGAGCACTATAAGAAACAAAACCACCACCACCAACAATAAAAGTCATAAAAGCGGAAGTCCTGAAAAGCCTCCAAGGTTTTAAGGGAGGACAAGAAAAAGTGAAATGGAGGCAGTGAGTGGTCTGCAATGCAGTTTATTGAAATATGACCGTTACACAGAAAAACCTTGTGTTGCATTGGCAGTTTTGGTGTATAAATATGTTTGTGATATAGAGATACATGCTTTATTATAGCATGAAAATATGTAATATTAAAGATTACTGCAAAATTTCTGCAAAAAAGTGAGAGTCTTCATATTAAACTATGTTGGTTTCTATCTTCAAGGTGTCAGAGTCACTGGAGGAAATTTGTTATTTGCCTTCTAATAGCCTGAAGCACAGCCATTCAGGCTTCTATGGGGAAAGTTGTGAAAAATGATGGGCAGACCTTCTGGCGTAAAGGAAGGTGTCAGAGGATTACAAAGCACTGTTTTACTATTAGAGCCTTCAGGAGTTTGTTACAGACAGTATAAAAGTTCTGAAGGGAGACTCAGGCATAAGTGATACTCCATTGCTACCCGAGTTCACACATTCAAGGGAAAGCAAGCCTTCCTTGCTCTCTGTCTGCCTTCCCTTCTCTGTCACTCTCTCTTCCTCTCTCTTTTAAAAGAATTATGTATATGCCAACAGACTCTCCTTAAGGAAGGCTGAGGTCATAGCTGATAATTGAGGTAACTAATTGTCCACATGGTTCCCAACATAGGATGCAATCCAGTGATGTTTCCTCCTGCATCATAGAACAAGGTTCACATCAGCTGGCTTAACACTACCAAAAAACTTAATTGTTCAATCGAAGCCTGTCATCCAGGTTCTCTTTATGATCACTGGTGAAAGAACATCCCATTGAGAGCAACCTAGCTTTCTACACTGCTCTTCTAGGATGAGATGAAACGTCCTTTGGAGGTACCACTCTGTCTTACTACAGAGCCTGTGTAGAAAGAATTTGCATGTCTCTCAATTCAGGCTAGATTTAAAATGGTTAAAGATTAGTGATACAAAACCATGCTCTTAGTTATTTTCATATGAGGTCACACAAATGAATACTACCACACGAAAATATTTATGGAAGCTCTTCTTATTACACTTTCAATAGATGTTCTGAAAGGTGAGTTTGTATTTTTTAAGTTTAAGCAAAACCATCTGATATAAATTAAACAATCCCACTATTAGAACAACGCTAATGACTTCAATTTAAGTTATAAAACCACTATACTTCTTATTCTCTTAAGACTGAAGTTATTAAAAGTTAAGTGTTTAGTTACGCTTTCATCTGGTATGGAGAAGAGCATAACCTAAAATGTCAGAAGAGTAGAAAGTTAACATTTGGAGGAAGATATGCTCTGTGTTGCATTATCGGTATGTATTTCTTCATACATCCAACTTCAAGGCATAGCAAGACAGTGACACATGCATGCTCGGGGAGATTCTTTTATGTTATTTTATTTTAGATATTTATTACAGATAAGGATGGCATTAGTTATTATGTGACTTCATGGTTCTTTACTGCATTTTCAGCCCTTAATGTCTAATAAAGCCTAATACTAGTTAAAGAAGGAAAGTGGGCAGCCTACTGACTGGGCCTCCCACCTGAGCAGGGCTCTCAGCCTGCCTTGTCCCTCTAGCCTGCTGCTCCAGGGGGTTTTAGAGGGCACAAATTTTATGCAGGGGAATCCCAGAGACCCCATACGAGTACTCTGGGAAAACTCCCTGTTTGCTTCTTCAGACAGTTGGTTCCTGCTTTGACTTACCTTCTGAAGGAAAAAAAAAAAGGCTTTTGTTGACTACAGAGATAGCCTGGTGATCCTAAACTAAACTTAGCTATTACGAGTGCTCTACTTCACGTGTCCTCTTGTGGTGCAAGGAACATGCTTACCCAGAGGAAGCTGTGGGTAGGATCTAGTTCTGAGTAAGTGCAGATGGGTGCGTCAAGAAGCAGCAAATTGACATAATCAAGGTTTAAAACCAGCATCTTATGGCCACTGCTGTGAAGTAATTCAATTTCTGGCACAGTCTAATGCTTTAGTCTGTGCCAGTGTGGGTCTTCAGAGTAATGTATACATAACTCTGTATGCACAAATGCCAGAAATGCCATGAGTGTGACATAGGCAAATTCAAAATTAATCATCTATTTTTATAGTGGAGTATTCATGCATGAGCAATCAGAGTGAAACTGTGCTAGTTTTGGCTGAGATAGAGTTAATTTTCTTCATAGTAGCTAGTATGAGGCTATGTTTTAGATTTGTGCTGGAAACAGTGTTGATAACACAAGGATGTTTTAGTTACTGCTGAGCAGCGCTTACAATGAGCCCAGGCCTTTTCTCAGCCCACCCCACCAGCGAGCAGGCTGGGGGTGCACAAGAAGTTGAGAGGGGGCACAGCTGGGACAGCTGACCCCAACTGACCAAAGGGATGCTGGGGTCATCATACCATATGATGTCATGCTCAGCGTATAGAGCTGGGGGAAGAAGAAGGAAAGGGGGACTTCTGCAGTGATGGTGTTTTTCTTCCCGAGTAACTGTTACGTGCGATGGAGCCCTGCTTTACGGGCCATGGCTGAACACCTGCCTGCCCATAGGAAGTGGTGAATGAATTCCTTGTTCTGCTTTGCTTGCGTGTGCAGATTTTTCTTTACCTATTGAACTCTCTTTATCTCAGCCCATGAGTTTTCTCACTTTTCCAATTCTCTCCCCCATCCCGCTGTCGGGGAGCGAGTGAGAGGCTGGGTGGTCCTTAGCTGCTGGCCATGTTAAACCACAACAGAAACCCAAAGGAACACAGGGACAAGATAAGTATTTGTGTCTCACTTGAATTGGGAATGTATTTATTAATATGTTACAAGTATTTCTATTTTAAACATCTCCTTGTATTGGTCAATGATGCAACCTTTTCAGAGGTGACCAATGAAAAGCAGATGTGTGTAAAGGACGGAATGGCTTTTGCATTATTCGTCCCAAGCTTTTTGCACGTTTGTGGAGTAACTGAGGAAGTACAGAGACTGCCATTTGGCCCTGTAGCACACAGAGTATATTATCTCATAGAAGTCCTTCACTCTGTGAAAGAAGAGGAAAACAGAAAAGATCAGAGGAAGGGCTCACTGAGGTCTTGTTGAAGATGAGGATCAATAATTCTTTAATACAAACGTGAAGAACCTTGTAGAAACTTCAAAGCCCAAAGGAGCATTGCTTTATGTTCGCGCACAGCTTCTCGCTAGTATGATTCAATTAATACGCCAGTTACTCAGGTAAACTTGGGTGACCTGTATGTAACACTAGCTGTTGTTATTCCATGATGGTTCCACCCAGTTTGTGTTGCATTGGTACCTCACGCCTTTTCATAGAGCAGATTTTCCTCCACTCTTTCTGGCATATATGCTGTGTGTCTGTTCCAAGGGGCTGCCCATATGCTTCTGATATCATAAAAACTTCTGAAATGAGGCAGCAGGAACTCAAGATGGGCAGTGTGACAGACTGAAGCTGGTCCTTAGCTGGCATACTTTCACCGAAACCAGCTGGCAGTTATTTGTTCTGCTCCCTGCCTAGTGCTCTGCCACAGTGGGAAGCTTATTTCCTTGATGTTGGGGTATGTCACTGTATTCTGCCAGTGGAAGGTCTGGATTTCCTTGAAAAGGTCTCTCTCTTTTAATTAACAACTTGCAACCGATCACATTTCAAGTTTCTATTTCCCTTTGATTTCTCTTTTTTTTTGTTTGTCTGGAAACCAGCAAAGCAGTAACCAAGTGCAGAGGAATAGGTTACAGAGATGAGATGCTCTTCTGTAGAAGGCAGAGAGTAAAATCAAGCTACTTGAAGAGGTCAGGTCCTTTCCTTTCGTGACTCAAGTACAATTTCTGAAAGAGAAATAAAAACTCCTGGCTCTTGCATTTCCAGCATTCAGATTCTGCTTCTCTTTACTGGCCTGTGCAATGGAAGCACATGTATTCTCAGTGGCTGCTGTTCATTACCATACCTGCTGACAGGAGACATGGGCTACCTATGGTCTTCAAACTCAGTTTCTTAACAGGCCAGCAACTTCAGGGAGAACTAGGATGTGAAAGCATCAGTAAGGTGGCTGCAGAGTTCGGTACTGCAGAGCAATGGAGGTGTTGCAGACAACAGAGCGACAAGTACAAATGGGTGAAGAAGGAGGATGCAGGGCATGGATTCTGCCTTCCTCGGTTTGGCTGGGACATGGGCTAAACTCCCAGCTCCTGGAAATTACACAGGAGTACCTCTGGATCTCATTCTGGTTCTTCAAAACAACTTGCCATTTTGTTCCTTGAGGCCACTGGGGAATGCTTTGAAAATGGGAATTAAGTCTGATCAGTGTTAACCAAAGGTCCTAAAACCCACAGTTCTGATAGCTAAAATTATCTCTATTCATTAACCCTGCTTAATGTTCATCTAAGGAAACTCAGGATTGCTACCTCAGGCTGCAGTCTGGTCTGCTACTCCCACATCATTAAAGCTTCACAGGAGCTGCAGTGTTCAACAGATGCTGCTCTCTTAATTTCTGGCCAGGTTTCTGAAGAGAGTTTCCATTCCTTAGAAACTCCCACACAGAGTCAAGGAAAGCACATAATGCATACTTACTTCCGTGTCACCTCAAGGATGGAGAGCATCATGGTTTGCTCAATGCACCAAATATATTAATCTAAATCTGGTTTTTTTTTCATGCCATATGTTGAGACTTTTTGCTGCGGTAAGGTCTGTGAAGTTTCAAATTGTACCCTGAACCATAAACACTGCACTTTGAGCTTTCAGAAATGAAGTGGCAATACCTATGAGTATTTTTGTATCCATTTAATAAGGACCAAAAGCCTCACTTGTTAGTTACACTTTATGAGTAGCACATTGACCTCAGCCTTTCTTGGTGGACCGTTCAGTTTAATAGCACTTCTCAAGCTAGCCTAGTTTGAAGATGAGCCCCTGTGGGTGGGACCTATTGGACTTTATTTCAAAAGTCTAGCAGTTCAGTGTCAAAGTCTGAGCTAGTCACCCTACGCTTCCTAGCAGAGAGGTATGTACCTCCAGAGGATGATTCATCTGTCTTATTTTAGGATGTAATGAATCACTACCCAGAGGTACCTGTTTTTCTCTTTTTTATTATAAGGGGAGCCTGCAATGATGAGCTTCAGACCTAAATGTCAGACTTCTAAATGCTTAAAATAGGAATTTAAACCCTGTCTTGGATATCATCATGATCAGTGAAATATAGAAGCTTAGAGAGAATGGGAGTAATAAAGTAGAAGTACATGGATAAACCCTTTTCTTTTTAACAAATAATGGAAACTCTTCATGTTTAAAACCCCTTTAAGGTAAACTTGATCCCTTTTTAAGCAAAACTCATTTTCAGTGGTTTTGCCTTGTTAATGAGAGTTACCAATCTCTGTTAATTAATGGCCATTAACAAGTCACTTCTTTACCGATTATTTTTTGCACAAAGGTGATTAAGTTTCTTAAAAATGTTAAAGAGTTTCTGGTGCTTACCTAAATACATCCAGCCATAAATTTCTGTTCAGGGACTTAAGGTACTGATTTGACATTCTGCAAAACTGAGGTGGCAGAGAATTCCAGATATAAGTAACCAAAACATTTCTGGGGAGCTGATATTAGAGGGAATAGATCAGGCACTGACAGATGAACAAAGTTACTAATCAAAGGTGGATTTAGATCCTCTGCTCTCTGGTGGATGTTTCCACCCTCTTACCAGCTCTAAACACTAATAAACTGTTCATGTCTTCAAGCTTCACAGCGTAAAATTTTCTTGTGGGTAGGGGGAGAGGGAGGGATGAACAATTCTTTCCAGCTTTCTTTTTCCAACCGACTTTTTGGCTGTACTAACCTAGCAAAATCAACAACACGAGGCACTGAATGTCCAACTTCACCCTATAAAGGTTAGAATGTCTCCTTGTTTCCTGGGTTTATAAAATAGCTGTCAGCAAACAGATATTGAAAAATAAGATGGTATATTGGTTCAGCTTTCATCAGTATTTGGATTCTGAGTGAAAACTAACTGAAATCAATGGAAGAAGATCCAGCAACAGCAACAGGCTATCTACTATAGCATTTAAGCCATGTGCTCTATCTCCATTCTGTGAAGCAAGAACTAGAGTTCTATAAACAATACCAGGAATTGCTTTTATTTTGATTATTTGGTATGTTGCTTCCAAACAAGGTTTTATATACAAAGTAAATTAGCTGAGCATCTTTTAAGCCCTGAATTCCTCCACTTAAAATAAATTGAGGCACTTCATTTGTGAGGTAAAGCTAAGCTAGCAGTCTGCTGCCCACAGATTATCAGCTAATGATTCACACATGGTGTTTTAAGAAATTCTGCTCTACACAAATGTAGTTTCCAAAGTTTATGTTCAGATAGTAAGGATTTATACTTTTGCTGAAGGATGCCAGCTTTTTTGTGCTCTTTCCTCTCACCCCATTACTCCATTCAGCTAGGATCATTAAGAAAGATAGCAGAGCACTGGCGAGAATTCTGTTACAGTATTTTTGTATGCACTCCCATTCTTCTTTCAGTGCCTTACAGTTCATTATCAAACTACCTTTCAGTGCCCTACAGCACAACAGTAAAGAAGGAATAAAGGACTAAAGCATTTGAAAAGCCTTCTCCCATATGCATAGTCATTTTCTAACCCTTGAAAAGCCTTCTCCCATATGCATAGTCATTTTCTAACCCTTTAGGAGAGAACTAAATTATCAATAAAGCAGATTAATTAATGTTTGTGCAGCATTTTGAAGAGTCAAGACATCCTTTCAAGATACAGGCATTGTATACAAAAGATGTGAAAACTTGCAATATTATGGTGATCCTCTGAGGCAGATACAATGCAGAAAATTACATGACCCAATAGACAAAAATCTAGACCTGAATATGAAAACACCAGAAGGTCCTTGGGTAGGGAAGGTGCTTTGCTCTTCACAGTGTTGCAGGCTGAGCATACGTGCTGCTTTATTTTTTCCACAAGAGTTTAAACTAAGTAGCTGATTCCAGCTATAACCAGTTCAGCTTTTCTACTAGTCCTGTGGTGGTATCTGATGGTCTATGATGGGCAAACACAAATAATTTAATGTTTTTCTCCCCTTATTCCCTAGAGGAATATTTGCCATTGGGCTGGTTGATTACCTCCTGAAGTTTTTTGCACTGAAATGGCTCTGTACCTTGGTTACAGTGCTTCACACCTGCAGCGTTGAGCCTTAGCTTATAGGCAGTTACAAACATGCCAGCTTGACACAATCATTAAGTAACCACACTTTCAGGCTCCCAGAAAAGCAGAAAAATAACTTAGTCATAGAATAAAACCATGACAGTGGACTACATTCCTACAGGTCATGCAAGCCTGAAGGACGGTCTTTGTGAGACTTTCTCTGGGCCTCATCTCTGCGCAGGGGGCATCTGGTTATGAATCTTCAGAATGTACAAAGGTGGTAATAATTATTATGGGTTAGGTTTGGGTGTTTTTTTCTTTTTAACAAGCCAGATACAATTTTAATAAAAATTCTTCAATTCACCTGTGGATGAATGGAATTTGTGCATTCTATTTATTTTTTTTATATTCTTGAAGTGGGAATCCAGAGATATCTTCATTCCTAGAGGGTCAGTTATTGTGTACCTAATCTGGGAAAAATAATTCAGTGAAAATTAAAGTATTAAGTATTTGTTCAGTACTCCCTTCCTTGACCAAATATTCCTACATAATTTAATAGATGATACCTTCCTAGTGATCATATTTTGTTTAATAATTTTTATCATCAACTTTTGATAATATTTAAATTGAAAAAAATGTGAAAAACCCACAACTCTCCATTTTATTTATAGGAAGTGCCTGGTCATTCCTACACACCTTTACTGTGTGTTTCTAGTACCCCACCAGTTTCAGCTGCCTAATTTACAGCTGGTTGAACTGTTCCATAAGGGTTGCATGACCAGTCCCAAAGATACATAAAGGAAGCAGAAGCAGTCTTCCAAGACAAGCCACTGGAATGACAAGCTCAATGTACTGAGTTCCCAAGGCACGTGATCATCCTCCAATGTATCTCATGGATTTTCTAAGCGCTTTCCTAGCTCACTGGTTCATCAACAGTATCCAAAAAGTATTTGCACTTCTTCCCCACACAAAGCACCATCAGAGCCTATCAGCATCAGGTGGCTGTCAATATATTTTGCTTTGTGCTAGGTACCGTGCAAGTGAATTTTTAAAAAAGCTTATTAAAGCAGTCATGCTTCCCTTTGCCTAGCTCTGGCTACCCATATAGCATCTGCTTTCTCACCCCTTCTTGGAGAGTAATGGTGGTGGTAGGGCGGCTGTGGGGGTGGGGAAGAGGATGGCGGTTTTGATTTGCTCTGATCACTGCAGGGTGCTCTTTCAGCTGGGTGGTGGAAACAAAGACCAGTTGCATCATCTAGCTGTCGGAGACCTTTGTATGATAGCTATGGTGGCAGGGGATGTAAGTACCTATTTTTGTCTTAGAATTGATCCAGCTGCAGTAGCTGCGCTGTGACACACCGACTCTGAATCCGGCTGCCCTACCCCTCCTCTTCTCATTTAGGCACTGAAGGGTTAGTTACAGTTGTCAGCTATATCTTCCTCTTTTTCCCTTCCCCCTGCCACCTCCCTTTAACTCTGTGGGCAGCTCAGCTGAGCTTCATCCTCCACAGTGTCACCTGCTGCATGCCGATAGTGACAGGAGCAGATACCACTGCAGGCAGTGACATCCCTCTGTGTCAGGCAGAATCTCCTAATCAGTGCACACAGCCCTCTGCAGCACAGCCATCTAATTGTTTACCTTCCAATTTTTCCTGCCCTAGGGAGACAGTTCTCAGAAGAACAACCCATCAATTGAAGCCCTCAAGGCCTGGAAACTTGCCATACACATCTAACCTGCCTGCTGGTCCAGGGGCTGAGGCACAGTTGCCGAGAGAAGCAGGTTCTACATGTCTGAGCTCTTAATCTCTCTCCCTTTTGTTCACTAGTTTGAGGTTATTCTTCGACATTGCCCTCCTAAAGTGCAGCGCTTAAGCCAGAAAAACTGACATTAAGAATAGCAACAATACTTAGCAATAATCCTTTGCATTTCTAGAGTGTTTCCCACCTGTAGAGTTCAAATGGCTTCAGAAAAATTGGTACTGTCAGTATCCTCATTGTACAGGTCAGACAGCTGCAAAACCGACTAAGTAACAGCTTCTCATCTCCCTCCTGTTCATTTAGGTGATTAGCAAGAAAGCAAGGATGAGAAAGTGTGTTGGAGAGAGGGAGAGGCGGGGTGGGGTGGGGGTGGGGTGGGGGGTGGAGGGGGGAGAGGGGGGGGGAAGAGAGGAAACAAGGAAGGAGGGAAAGAAGGAAAGCTGGATGAAGCTCAGCCTTGTCATTAGGGCTTCAGTCCCAGTCAAAAGAAATGGAATAATATTGAGCCCAGTAAATCAAATTTCAAATGAAAGTAATGCAATTAATGTGATCCATATAGATTGATGGTAAGGAATTGTCAAACTAAGCTCATACATACTTTTTTTATGAAGTTAGAGCTTTGGTTAATAAAGGTAATTATATTTGCATTGGCTTTTGTGAGGCGTTTGATTTGAGGGTATACAACCTTATAATTAAAAATGAAAACAACAGAAAATCAGCACAATGGGTGTTAAATGGAGCAAATGCTAGGTAATTGATTAATTCAAAATATGTGAGTGAGAAGTCATCACTAAGCATGTGCTGTTATACACAAGGTCCTGAGTAGATCTGTTCTGGGGCTTTACAGTGCTTTTTATTAGTACAGCAGTTTTATCAATGTTCTGAAATGAACATTACCCCCTACTGATTACACCTGTAGCTGATGTGAAGATTAGTGGAGCAGCTAATAACGAAAGAGTTGATAGGTGAGACTGGGCTGTCTTAATTTACTGGCAAATTAGGTGTGAGTAAGTACATTCTCTTTTTAATAGATGTGATTGGGACAACATGCATGTAGGAAGACAAAGCTGGTCCACAATTTTTAGATTATACAGGACAGTATGTAGCTGCTGTATGGGGACATGGAGGTTAAGATTAACTTTAATATTTGGGGATGGACTGCCTGGTGGCCTGAAGGAATGAACGTGGGGAAAGGGACTCAAGTAAGTATACAGTCCAAGGCTCAGTGGTGGTTCATAGAAACTCTGAAGGTGATCTGCAATTATTTCATAAGCATATTAAAAACTCATACACACACATTCCCAAACACAGATGGAAGTGAGAAAATAAATAAAATGAGGAAAAAAAAATAGCAAATACACATTCAAAACAGTTTAACATCTAGTTTTTGCAAATAACAACTCACAGAGGTATGGAAGATATTTTTCTTCCACAGAAATTTTTGGCAATCGCTTGGTTAAAAGGGGATGAAACACTCTAGTCAATTTTTTGGTTCTTTTATCACTGTTGTTGGAATACTGAGACCAGTTAATCTGTAAATTCCTCTGAAGGACAGTATAAATCAAAAAAGACCCAGGAGAATAACATAAGGATTGTAAAATATGTCTTATAATGAAAGACTCAAGGGCCTTAGTTTAACTTACTGTAGGAGTCAAAGATGTTATTTGATCAGTCTATAAGTTACCAATTGAAATTTTGATCAGCCAGGGCTGTCAATATAACTGTCTAAAACCCAGTAATGGGACATTTAGTTTACATAAATTCAGACCAGACAAGAGATTAAATAGTTAATGGTGCAGGTCAAACGATGCCTGGAACACATTACCAAGGGTTATGGGTAAATTTCCCAACTATGGAGATTTTTCAGTCAGTATACAATGGTTTTCTAAAATACATGCTCTCTAGTTCACCTTTGACTGTTAGATCTGAAGTGGGAGTTAGTTTGATGGAAATCATATGAACTGAATTTTAAAGGAATACCCTGTGTGATGACATGTAAAAACCATAAAAGCTGACAAGGCCTCTGTTGAGTGAGTGACTTCTCGACCTGAGTGTACAGAAGTGAAGGTGGGTGGCTCCAAGAGACACATCCAAGCCCACAACAGGGCAGGCAGAGGTGGCACCTCGGTATCCAGAACTGTAGTGTCTTATCCTTGGTCCACCATATCTCAGCTATACTGTTACTGTCAGCATTTCCTTACTTAAGGACCTAAAGTAGCCCCATTCCAAATATCATTGCTAACTACTGCAGTGGGAACTGAGCTGGGTATTGAAGCAATGAGCGGCAGCTCCCATTTATGCCACATTTCTTCATATCTAATAAATGTTATGTCTCTTTATTACACCTAGAATTTCAAACACCTGTCTCTCTGAGCCTTCTTAAGACTCTACCGAACTATGTATAAAAATAATAACCTCATAAAGCAAACACAAGATGAAGAATTAGTAAAGAATTACAAAACTGAATGTTATAAAAAGTTAAACTAATCCCCTGAGCAGGAGAGGACTTCATTTTTCAAAAGTATGTCTGACTACACTAAAGAATTTGCAGTTTTAAATCCCTTCATGGCAGTCACTTTGCCAACAGACAATAAAGCTGCAGTTTAAAACCGCATCCATCTTCTGCAAAAGGCAGAAGAGAGCTTTCAGTGTGTTTTTAACACCATCCTTTTCCTTGTAGTACCTTCTAGTTCCCATGGGAGGGAAAAAAAGTGCCATTAAAACTTTCAAATATCAGAATGTGGCCAATAAAACTTCTTTTCTCCTTCTTAGCCCATCACATCCCATCCTTTCCCCTGGTCTCTGAGGGCATACCTGCATAGCTGTGCATCATTCTCTTGTGGCTTGAGCTATAGCGATGCACCCAGGTGTCCTCCAGACCCAACATGGCTCTCACCAGCCATGTCTCAACTTGAGCAGAGGGATCACTGTCTGTCCATGTAATAGATGTGTCTCAGTTCTGTTTGTTTATGTCTTATCTTTTTAGATGCTAAAGTCTCTGAAGAAGACTTTGTAGAAGACAAGGTTATCTTGATTTTGTGTATGAGCAAAAAAGTCCTTGTATCTCACATCATATGTCCCATCAGAAACCTGCAAATGTCCTGTGGTCACCTGAATATCATGGTAGTGGGGCATTTAAGGAGGAGGGAAAAAAACCAAGAAAAGAGTAGTAGACCAGGGAAGTATTGCAAGGGAAATATTCAATACAGGAAAAAAGATCTTTGACTTGGTGCCATTAAGGTTAAGGAGCCTACATGTTCCTCCCTGCGGTGTCCTACATGTGATTGAGGTGTGGGACAGACACACTTGGATGAAATGAATCATTTAAGGATTAAGAAGTCTGTCTGTCTATATTCTATGGTTGTCGTTATCGCAGCTGCTGCGTGCCTTACACGCTGTAATGTATTTATCCTCAGAATAGCTCTGTGAGTTAGGTAGGTGTCCTGTACTCTGGGTTTTTTTCGTGGCCAAATTCAACCTCTCATAGAGTTAAAAAAATAGTTTGAAGATAAAGAGGAACTCATTTGACCTTTCAGTAATTAAGTTTTTGGTACTTTCTCCCTGTTACTCACTCTACTTTCCATCATTTTCAACAGTCCCTTGATCTGAAGTGCAAGGAAGAGGCCGTCTTGCCTGGGGCAGGAAAAATCCTGCTTCACTGAGCTGAATATTAGAATCACATGAAAAAAAACAACTGAGGTGATTCATCACAGCTCGAGATGTCTGATTCTCTTAAGCCTCCTGGAGGTGGTGTACAGGCAAGGCAGCATTACTAGATCATTAATGACAAGCCTCTCTAAGGTGTGATTTTTAATTTTGCTGGAAAAGAAGCAAGAGCAACAAAACCAGTTTTTTCCTAATGTAATTATTATCTGACGATACTCAAGCCTGTTTTCCTCCATGCATCACTGGTTTCCCCTCATGTACACAATGAGGACATGTAAAGTAACAATTGGTTGGAAAACTACAGAAAGAAAAAAAAAAAAAGGAGTACTTAAAGTTTCTGCCTGATATTAGAAGACAGTTGCATAGTGATGCATCTTAGTATGAGTGAGCAAAAGGCATGAACAGCTGTTAAATATTCAGTATCACAATTAAGTTCTTGGAAACCAAACTACCCAGATTCTGAAATGCGCTGGTTTTTCAGAGTATGAGTGCCCAGCCATTTCTGCAGAGCAGTGTCTTTGGAGTGGTCTCACTCAGTAGCCCCTAAGACATGCTAAGTCAATATCATGAAAATGCAGGCAATGGCGCTGACTATGTTTCCTTCGGCTATTTATAGTAAATTAGACAAGTAATGGCAATGTGTAGAGTCTTGCAGATGGCAAAAAAAGATAAAAAGACAATTTGTATTATTTTGGTTATTGAGCCATGAAGGGGATATGGGATATGCCTGTGCCTGTTGCTTGGCAGGAAGGAAGAAGTGCTGGTTCTTTAGTTAAAAGGGATTTTTACATTTTTTTATGTTAGTGCATTGCTCTTCAAGTGAAATCCAATGAAGTAATTTTGATCCTTTTTCCATGCATAAGGAAAAAAAACCCCTGTGTGTTTACAGATTTTCTTCTATAGCATGATTTTTTACCACCACCTTCTTACTGTTAAAGTTTATTAGTAGATTGAAGACTTGGTGGGCTCATCTGTACAGCTTATACCGACAGATCTGGACTTGTATTTGTGCTAATTGCAAGAGCAGGAACGTGGGGACAGTTATGCAGACAGCATCTACCGTGCTTTATTATGAATTCCCATGGCTGTGTTAATGGATCAATGAGTCCTGCAGAGACACAGAGCAACTGGGATGATCTGGGCCAGGCTATCAAACTAAATTTCATCCAGAGGTGAGCTTAAAGGTGGTGTGACACTATGTGGATGTGCATTTGTAAAAGCCTATAATCTGAAAAATGGAAATGGATATGGTGGGATGGGACAGCCTATTTTCTTTCAGTTAGATTGTTTGAACCCTTTGTATGTATATTCACTTTACTGTCAATTTCATTGAAATATAAAACAGGCATTCAGAAGGAAATACATGATTCATATGCTGCCGTTCTGGTTTTTTTTACATTCTTTCCAAAGAGAAGATAACACCTCAGTATCTCAATAGCTGTCTAAAGTCAAAAGAAGACTGAAAATCCTTATTAGGATAGAAAAGAAGGCAGAAATATAACTTCTTTTTTCACTTCTAATAAATTGCTTCCATTTGTTAGACACAGCCAGACAAAGTACACTTCCTGGCATAGGATATGATAGGAACTTTGCAAACAGCTATGGTAAACCGGGAGCCAGTAGATTACAAATAAAATTGTACCAAGGTAGGGTGGATTTGCTTTTCAGATCACACAGGTTCTGTTCCTTGCCACATTCCATATCCAAATAAATTCAAAGAATCAAAATGAAGCTGCAAATTTTTGCCTGGTTTCCAATCAAAACAGAAAATTTCTGCATTTTGCTTAAAATCTTAGCTCATGTTGGCACAGAAGACTTACGAACTAGATCTGTATCTCAAGCTTGCAAAGCAGCCACAGAGGACAAATTTATAGTATCTGATAAGCATTTTCATTAAAACTGTTTAACATACTTCTAGTTACATCATGAGCTAGAAAACTGGTGAGAAAGGCTGAACACATAGCAATAGTGAACAAGTATCCGTATTTCTATATGTGCAATACTTGCCAAGAAACTCAAAAGTCTCCTAAATAAAGTATATGTGTATGTACTCATACACCTGTCCTATGTTGTTCTTAATAGGTAGAAACATTCTGATGAATAAATAAGATCCTTGCTTGAATGTTAATAATTCAGTATCAGAAGACTATGGTTGTGATGTCTGGGGCTGAAAAAGCCTTTTTTTTTTAAACAGGCAAGTGGGCCACTGCAGGGAAGTGCTGCTTTTTCCCAAGAACAGCCTCTGGGCAAAGCCCTAAATGAACCAATAACATATATTTATTTATAGATATTATTTATATAAATATAAATACATATTAATCATAAAAGATATAGATACATGTAAATATAAATATGTAGTAATTATATAGCTTCTTCATACTGTTATGTGAACAGCTGATAGGTCTTTACATCTCTCTCTAAGCTGGGAAAAAAGTATTTGTTCAGATATATACATGGAGGTGAGACACAGATGCACTAGCCATCCAAAAAAAGAGTGTCACTGTCACAGTCCCAAGTACTACCCTGTCTGTATTAGCACCTGGGAGCACCGAATGCCTGGCTTTGCACCAGGAGGCCTGGGGAGAACTGTGGACATCAGACAGGATAACCAAAACATTCATCATGCATCCACCAGATGTGAGACATACAGACACCAAAGCTGGCCCCTGGGAAAATGCTGAGGAGAAGGGTGTGCTATGAACCCTGTTAACTACCTAGGATTTTAAAATTTTAGTTACACCTGTGGGGACGTCACTTGTATTTCTTTTTCAGTTGGTGTATTCCTCCTTTAATTCAAAATATCCAGATGCTGGAATCTGAGTTTGGTTCACCTCCCTCTGAATGTCCTGCTTACCTGGCTTCACACTGTGCAGAAAAGAACTTAAGATATAAAAGGGTAGTGACAGTAACAATTAGAGAGAAAGACACAACTAAGAGTTTGGAGAAATCAGCTTGCCATGGTGATGTTCCAAGCCTTTTTCAAAAAGTACTTATTTTATCCAAAGATCACTTCATTAGAGTAGGGAGCAAAACCCAATTATGTGCACGTTTGCCTGAAAATTTAGGCATTTCTGCACATAGGATGAAAGAGAAATACTGGTCTTGTAGAAGTTTGCAGAACAGCAGTGCTGAATAAAAATATGGGAATCTTCATACTAATGATGCTGTTAAGGTCACGGAAATCTAGCTCAAAATAGGAACTTAAGCCATGCCTCCAAAAATCAGGGCTAGCACCACAAGGACAACCACAAACTACGGTTTTTCAGCTTAATCCTGCATGTGCCTACACATGTTTGGGCTACACCTCATCTTAGTTACATGTCATCTTACTTACACATCATTTCAGTCCCATCAAGTTCATGATCTTGGAATACTTTTAGGAAAAAGACTATTAATATGTGTAAGTATTAACAGGATTGGGCTGAGAACTGTCCAAGTAAAAGCCCAACTAATATTCTAAAATGGACAGATGGATATGATATGCTTTTGGCAGGCTTTTGCATTTCCCCCTCAAACAGGTCACAACTGCTTATAAAACAGGGTTTTATTGCAGCGTTCACTTGTATGATTTATTTTTCCTATGCTTAGAGTTTATAACTCATTTGCTTCATTTCCTGTTGGTATTTTCTTCCCTCTATTTATACCCAATTTGTTTATATATATACATACATTCCTTTACATAAATAAATATACATGTTCTCTCCCAAATACTTGTGCTTTCCTGCAAACAGTTTATGCTCTTTTTCTTGTAGCAAACTACTTAGATAAAAATTGGGAAGATACTAAATTTTAGCTGATCTGATTGCATTCTGTCATGGAGATTGCACACTATGTTGAATATTGTGACCAAAGAATCATGACAGCAGGTAAAGTCAGAATGTGTAATATTTACTACATACTTCCATTAGAAATCTGGGAAGGAATATTAGACAGAGCAGATAAAAACAGGTCAGAGACAGATTTGACCTTGTTCCAAATTATTATTTTTTTTCCTATTTCATATAAAGGAGGATCATGCCATGGGGCCTTTTCTTGATTATGATTGCCTGATTCTGATTATGGATCTGAGGTGATCCCACATAACTCAGGGAACCCTCTTTGCTACTTCATGCTATACCAGTGTGAGAACTGGCCAAGTAATGAAGCTTTGTGCCAATGCTAAATTAGGAATTATTTGGAACTCATCTCCTCTCCTTCAGCTTACCTGAATGAATGCTATAGAATATGCAGGAACTTAAAATGATTTTGTTGAACCATCCGGCTGTAAGTTACTATTCTTTTTGCAGACAATTCCACAGGTTTTCTGCATGAAATGATGGTTTCACCATTCTGACTTTGGCAGTACTCTTCTACGAATGGATGGAGATACCAGCCACAATTTTGGCTCAGGTGATCAGCAGTAAGCAGAACAACTCAATCCCTTTTAGGAAAGATTTTAAAAACATGTTTTACTAGAGTAGGTTTGAGTACAGAATTATGAGCCCCAGGTATCTTTATTGCTACACTCAGTCTCAGCTAAAGTCTATGAAATGCCTCCCATTAATCTCACTGGGAAATGCACAAGGCCCTACATGCCTTCCTGTGATCTTGGAAAAGCTCTTTTCTGTACAATGATTCCTGCCTTTAAGATGAGACAAAACAGAGGGAAGGGATGGCCAAGTATTTTCCCCCACTCCGGAATTTACAGTAAGCTGCAAGTTCTGCTTCCATGAAAATGCTTTTCTGTAGACCTAATGTATTGATGAAAACACCCATGTAAGAAACCTTACTTCATGCCACTAATATTGAATGTTAGCTTTTAAAAAATTACCTGGAAATGTTCCTACCATCTGCATCTGGTTCTGCATTAAAGTAAAGAAAATAAGACTGACCCATGGAAGCATTTGTTGGTTTTGACAGTATTGTTTTCCATAAAAAACAGTTCCACATCCCTTCCTTGTGTTAAGGCACCAGATAGCTTGGTTTCTTGCCTCTGTTCTTAAAGACACATCTATATATTCAAAATACCTGTGTATACTCAAAGAGGTCCATTTTGTCCAATACATGAGAATTCATTTAAATTGTTGCAGAAATCTACTTCTCTTTGTCCACATAGCAGAATAACACCTCTGTGAAAGATGTCAAGGAAAGTTTTGATTACTCCAAGTGGCTGTTTAATAGATTAAAAATAAACTTCCCTTGCAGCTTGCATCAAATTGGAGACTATTAGTAGCTTTTCAGCGACTAATGAATTCAATAGACGCAGTACAGTGAAGTATAAATGGCACAGAAAATAGCAGTAGCAGCATAAGTGGAATTAGCTAACACGCTTGTTTCTCTTCAGAAAACTCTGTGGGTATAGACATGTGCTGGTGACCCTGTTTCCTCTGTACTGGTGAACCCAGGAAAACAACAAGATGCTGTGGGAAAACTTGCATTGCCGTATTCTACCTCTTTTGAGGAAAACCAGCATCAGTTTTCAAGATTGTCTTTAGTACACAGCAAAAGCAGAACAATAGATGAAGTGCTAACCCTGCAGTACTGCTATTTGAATAACTAATTTTTCAATTTTCTGGCAGTTCTGAATTTGTTTTAGGTTGACCTATAGAGTAATTTGTCATACAGAGCATTCAGCCAGCTAAAAGCAAAGAGAAAAACAATGCCAGCACTGAACGATATATTTCTTCAAAATGGTTGGTATTTCTTTGCGTAGCTTAAATAAATTTTCAAATGAAATTTGAATCTTTAAAAAACTTTTATTTTGGAAAATTCTAAAGCAGAATGTTTTGCAGTTTTTCAGACTTTTTAGAATTTGTAAACAATTGGTTTGTACCATGTTCGTCCTTCATAATGAGATTTTGCTGGAAAAAAAATCCCAAAATTCTTATTACACCATCCATAGAGACATCAAGCAGTTTTAGTTATAAGACCATATCTTTATCAGAACTGATCACACAAGTGGCCCCCTCAAATCAGCTGTGACTGCATGGTTTGCAACATATCCAGTGTCCTTTTCAGTATCCCATTTGCTCAGCATCGCTGTAGTAACTACAGGAATCACTAACCTCAGAATAGACTGGGTCCCCAGTGCAAGCTGCCTTTATACATCTGGGATCTTCTTATCTGTCTGAATAAATGAATGGAAAGAAGAAGGAATTGGCATCGAGTGATCTTCCAGCTTTGCATGATTCACTAAGAGAACTAGATATTCCCACTGCAAATGGCTCAAAGGCTGTATATGGGGAATTGTGCTATTTCCAGCTTTGTAGTGTTAAAGACAGAAACGTAGCTTTATGGTTCAGCTTATTTGGTAATCCTTTCTTAATTATGGGAATATATATGAATCTGAAATGAAAGCCTATGGGTTTTTAACTTTCCATTTTTTTTGTGTGTGTACACACTCCTCTTTAGCCAAAGAAACGTCAATAGTGGGATATATCTCACCTGATCTTACAGGGGTAAAAAACAGCAAGCTAATTCAAAGCTAGTCTCTGTAGGCTTCCTTTATAATTAATAGAAAGACATAGGTACCTTCACAGAAGGATTCATTTCAGATGAATTGTTCTGATGCGTACATTAGGACGAGATGAATAGCCTTCTGAAGGTGCCTATCTTTTTCCACTGATTTAAAAGGGACCCTAGTGTGACTTAGATGCCTGAGGTAAGTGAGATTAATCCTACCTTGAACCTGAAGGGACAATATGGTTTGGTTTATATAAATGTACATAGACTTCAACAAGACTAAGGAAATTTTCATTACAGATCAATAATTTCCTATACTATGTATTTTCTGAAGAACACATTTATAAACATTTGCTTAAAGTATTTCTTAGTAGCTATTATATATGAGAAAATAATAGAGAACAGGACCTTCCTCTCCCCTACGCTGGCCTCAACAGGATGCTTTTGAGTATCTGCATTTACATTTTGCTTGACTGACTGAGCCAATTACTGGTATGCAGAAAAGCAGCGCTGAACTTCATGGGGGGTAGGATCATCCAAAAAGAATGCCCCTAACTTCTATAAAAGGGAGAATGATGGCTTTATTAATACACTTCTGCAGTCAGACTAGGATGCCAGGGTGAATTGATGAATGCCACTTTTGAAAGGCGGTGCATGTATCCTGACCTGGGAAGTGCCTAACAATGCATACAATTATCTTTCCCGTGATGGCGTATCATTTAATTGTCACACCAGTCACTTGACAAAGATTTATTTGATGCCCAATACTACAAGCCAAGATCTCGAAATACTTGTGAATTAGAAAGAGTTGTACCTTTCCAGGGATGAGAACTGCTGGATCTTTATGCCAAGGTTTAATTACACATAGATTCACAGTGTACTGCTACTTCTAAGAGATGTTAAAGTAGCTAAACATGTATTTCTGGGTGGGAATAGCAAACAAAGAATGAATCCCTGAACTGCCTTTTTTAAGGGGGGGGGGTGGGGGGGTTGGAACAACAATATATACACACTGCCAGAAAATCTAAAATAAATGCACACTGATAATTATACTGTACAAAAATTGACACTTCTTTATGGTCACGATGTTTGTACTAGCAAAATTTAAATGCAGTGGTGCTCATGCAGTCAAGCTCTTCCTCATTGTTCCAGCCTCCCCCAGCAGCTGGAGTCAGCATTAAGGACCTGGAGCACATGAAGTATGGTTGGCCACAACAGGGCCCAGATGCTAAGCTAGGGATGATGTCTTTTCAGTAGCCGCATCTGGCTGTTGGCAGGTTCTACAGGCTGATCTGCTGGCAGGCCCGGATTTGCCTCTGGGTCTGTCATCTGTCATGTTGTTATGCTGTTGATGGGCTGTCTCTGCTGCCTTGCCCTCCCAGATTGCATTTGCCTTTCAACCACTTTTGCTGCTGAGGATTATGCTGCTGTTCCAACATTTAAGGACAAGGGGATGGCAGTACATTGCTAAGACATGTAGTTCAGAGTGCAAGATCAGGACAGCGTTCTCAGTGTCAGAAATATGCTTGGCACATGCTCATTAATGCATGTTTTAAAAAACAGCCCTGCAGATTTGGAATTCACTTGCAGCCTATTTGTTATGCTTTGCCGCTAGTTAGTAATTCAGGGCTCCGATGACTCATGCACCTTTGTTTTTAATTATGGCACTTTCATTTCAGCATATACCTGATGATGACATATACAATTGTTGATTAGCAAAGCAGAAGCCTTAATGAGCATGGGGTAGCTTAGTGAGCTGGCTGTAAAATAAATAAGAAATGTATCACAGATTTCTCCATTCTCTGCTGCATCGCACATAATAACTTGAAGAAAACAGTTAAAATAAAATATTAACGGGCTAGCAGAACTGGGAAAACAGCTCACTGTTAACATGCCCAGTAGTGAGAGAAAATTACAGGTTTCATTGTGTATGCTGCACCATCTGCCTACACAGAGAGCCTAAGCCGTAGGCTCTCCCGAGGGAAATAGCTGTGGATAAGTTATTCAATTAGAACAGCATTATTGGCCAGCTACCTTGGAGAATTGGGTTGATGATGTTGTGATTATTCTGCTCTACATTCCTTCATGTCCCAGACAGGCTGCATTGCTTTGCAACTTCCTTAAGTGTTCACTCAACTGTACAGTAGGTGAGCAATTGAAACGCGGAATATCAGGGATGCCTGAAAGAAAATCAATTTTGAATGAACTTTCTCTGCTTAGCCACAGCCTATATATTCTGAGTCATATTGTATTTTTGTGGACTTTGGTGTAGTAAGTGACAGAACTGGCAGTGGGAGGAAAGAGAATTTCATTGTATGCATTTAACCTGTGGCTGGGCACCAGAATTCGTATGGTAGGTTACAAAGCAGTACAACGCTCCTGCAAGCGCGACGTTCTTATTAGAGACACAGAAGCTTTCAAAAACTACAGCAAGATGTGTTTCGAGAAACTGCATTGGCTCTTTGTCACCAAAGTTCAAAAATGTTTTTTCTCTTTTTTTGGGACCTTTTTTTTTTTCCTCAAAACAGAATAATTCAGAGTCTGATCCCAATCTTGCAAACCAATTTTTTGCTGACCTCCTGCTGAAGTTAATAACATCTAAGGAGCACCATTTTATTCTCAAAATAGAACTCAGTTTCACTATGTTACCTGCATAGGAACACAGAGAACCCTGCTTTTTTGCTTTTTTTTTTTTAATAAGCAACGCTGCACTTTAATTTTTTGATTTAATTTTAAAAAAATATTATAAAGCCCTACTCCTTTTCATTGCCTAGTCTTGCTTTAGTTGTCCCTGATCTACTTCTCTTTCACCAACAATGGGATTTTAAGACAGCAGGGACTTGCTGTATCATTTATTTTGATGTCTTGTATCACAAAGGCTGTAGAATTTTTAATATGATTAAATGAACTGGTGTTTCTTTTAACTAAGCAAAGGTTTATGGTTTTTCCATCAGCACTCAAAAAATCTTTCATTTTTTAAATTGTTCCTACAATCAAAATTGTAGTCATATTTCCTTCCTGGTATGTCGTGTACCAATCCAGTCTGGAAAATTTAACGGGTAATGTTACAAGGGGAATTCTTGGGAGAAGCACATTTTTTAACTGTGCTTTAATCAGGGCTGAGCTCTCCTGGAAAGGTGACTTATGTCTGCTCTGAGTTCACATCACTATCAGTAATCTTTTCCTCCTTCTTCAAAGCTGGATGTCTTGTTAAACAAAGATGTACATCATCCACAAGGTCCACAGGAGGGAGGCATTTGCAAGGTGACAAATGAGGTCATTGGCTTTACAGCTGAAGAGTCCTCAGATGAGTTCAGAGGGGTCCAATCTCTGAAAACAGCAGTGATGCCACATGACTGATAACACCAGGTCGGTTCATTTTCTCACAATTTATTTTTCATTGTATATTATGGGTGCGGGTGGGCAGCAGGGAGACAGCCTGCCTGTTCACCTTGCCCTTGGTGCAGTGCCTTGCTCAGGGAGAAAAGAAACATAGTCAGCCATTCCAAATGCCTGGAGCAAGGCAGGCTCCGAAGGAAGGAGAGAGAGGATTCTGAGGCTGCAGGAACTTTTCAGGAAAGTTTGGCTCAGCATAGTGACTGCTTGTGTAAAGTGCCATGATGGGACAGGATAAAAATGTCTAGGAATTAATTAATACTATTTATTAATATCTGCTTACAACAACCGTTTGGAATACTTACTGCAAATCCTCTTCATGAGCAGCTTGTGTGACTTACACCACTACACCTGCATGACTTTTAGACAGTGGGGCAGTGGCTTTAAACCTCATGATTGCAGGGCACCAACACATAAAGCATGAATATTGATGAAGTGCTGCTGCACCATGTGTGCTCATGCTGCTAATAATAAATACGATAATAATGGGAGTCCTTACATACAGCAAGAAAATCCAGTTTCCCCTATGTGCAGCCTTGCTGGGTACCTCTGGAAAGGACAGAATTCATGTGTTAGTTCCATTTAGGGCCACAAAATATATCAACTTTTTGACTTCTGCCACTCCATGGAACCATGGATTTTGCATCCAGACTATGACACAGAGATTAATATGAGACTCCTGGGATATGCAAACCACCGACTGAAGGGAGTGCCATTTTCCTTTTATACTACCAGTGGAGAAAATGGTGCCAGCTGAACCCATCTGCTCACCTACTGATGAATGTGAAGCTACTAGCTGCGTCATCATTCAGAGCTTTTATGTCCATTTTGGGGGGACTGGGACTTGCCACTTTAAATTGAAACTGTGAGAGATATTGTATTAGATAGCCTACTTGCAAGACTGTGTTATGATATTTAAATTAATAATATTTTGCATCAATTTTGAGTTTTTTCTTGGAAGAAAGGTTTCAAAAAATGTGTATTTCCTTAAAAGGTTTTTATTAGGTGAGTACATTTCCTCATTCTTGTGCCACATTGTTGATGCCTAACAGAACAAGAATCATACCTGTTGTATAACTTGAGCAAAGCTCTGGCTGGATGTTGGGAGTTTTGCCTGGGGGGGTTGTCATGGGAGTTTTGTCCCTGAGATCAGCAAGACTGGGCTTTGTCTGTAGCATCTTCATTCCTGGTAAGTTTTATTCTTTTTCTCCTGTTTCCTTAAATATGCACTTATGATTCAATAACCTCATTAAATGACATTTTTTAAATATGTATTGAAATAAATATACGATATTGTTACATAAATAGATAAAGCCGCTATTCTTTTAAATAACAACGGTGAGAGAACCAAGTACTGTGCCTTTATATCTACATCAGCAAGAAGTTCAGATGAGACAGTGAGAAGAGAAACAGTTACGGCAGTGGCATTTGACTTGACTTTGCACACACTTTGCACACACACAATTAAACACACTTGATAAGCCATCAGCTTTCACTTGTGGTTAATTGCTGCAGGTACAGGTGATATATTTTAAAAAGAGAGACTGTGTTGCTCTACTTTTTTAAACTTTGTTCTTCCTTATAGAAGAGACAAAACCATGGTCCTACTTCTACGCCAGTTCTGCTGAGCAGCCCACGCTCTGTTTAGGTGGAGCATATGTGAGCTGCCCTTAAGCCATGGCTCACTGCCTGAGCAGAGAAACCTGGAAGTGCAGCTCTGGCCCTGGCCAGAGGCTGTGGCTGGAGCACCAGGGACTCTGCACACAATTCCTGTTCACATAATGTGGGTTAGTGCAATACTGCATCATTCAGGCACAGCTAGACCTTCCTGGACAATCCATATGTGAAGTGGTCATAGGTGTTTCCACAGGCTGCCTGTGAAACCTGTGAGATGAGTGAGCACACAAGCACCATGCTCTACCACTTGGTCCCAAGGCCATCATCCTTCCCTCCCAGCTGGGGAGATGCTGTCCAGTCACAGCCAGCCACCTAAGTGACAAAAAAAGACAACCTGGCCCTGAGAGGTGGAGCTTGTGTCTTTAAAGCCAATGGAAATTTTTCAGCTGACTTGAGTGGGGACAGGATCAAACTTCTGGGAGTGTCACCTGACTGTGCTGTCTCCTGTGGATGGCCTCCGAGAATTTTGGAACCTTTCTCAGCTGAGAAATGGGAAAGATAATTTGGGTCAGCAAGTCACTCCATTGAAAGATTTTAATTTCTATTTGCACAATATTTGTTTGAATTTCAAGTCCTGAGTGCAAGAATTGATTACCTTTACTGTCTAAAGAAGAACTTAGGGTCTCAACAAGAGATCATGATGAGGGCACAAAGAAATAAATGAAGCTTGAACTGTGAATCTTGGGTCCAGTGAAGTAAAGAAAGGGAAAAATGGTTGGTTATAGACATGTCTAATTGTTCTGTTTTACTCGGGCTTTCCTCATCCAGGCATGAAAAACTCTGAACTTCTCCATTAGCTTGGCTACATGGACTTCCTGAAGAGATCTCACCCTAGGAGGATTTATGGAAGGAAAACCATATTCCTAGTAAAGACACCCTGCGTAGCAGTGACAGAAAAGCTGGTTGTATGGACAGCAGAATTTTTCCATGCAGAGTCAGGCAGACCAAGCTAATCTGCTTGCATGGTCCTGATCTTGCTAGGGCTGGAGTGAGCTGTGTCAAAAAGGTGGGGCAGGCTGCCTGCATCTGAGGGAAGGGCAAGACTGGAAAGTCCTGAACAGATCCATGGCCGAGATCCTCTACTCAAGAAACTCCAGTTATAAACGAGGGTGCAGGTAGGTAAGGCTCAGGCTGCCGCTTGTTGCACCTCTACATTTTTCAAACTGACAAGAAGGATGACCAGGCTCCCAATACATAAATTATTAAGTCTTTATTTGAACACAGTCCGATGTTTTTTTAACAGATTCTTTGCTGTGGTCATTTCCAGAATAGGTTATTTCTTTGTTTTAATTCCAAACTAACCTTGAGATATTTTGGTTTTTGGTTTGGTTTTGGTTTGGGTTTTTTTTTTTGTAGATTCACTTCCTGAAGGATTGCTTTGTACCTGAGGTTCTGATAAAAAAAAACAAATGTGAATCAGCTAATTTAAAAGGACCACTGCTCAACGAGGGACATGTTATTATTTAGGCCACTGCAACTACTTATTAATGTTACAGTCAAAAAGACATGTCCAAAGCTACTAAAACAAACCTTTACAGACTATGGGAGGAAGCTAGATGTCCCTGCTGGACAGTATCTTTGTCAGTCTGTCATCTGGGATGTGTATTTATTATTCTAACAGGAGCAGGCAAGAGGGTATGTAGTGCAAAGCAAATGGTACCTCTCCAAAGCATCTCTTCTTGTTTAATTGTTTTAAAATCCTATTTTAAAATGTTCTCTTCATCTAAGTGTTGTGCTTGGAGAGATTCCAGGGCTGCCTAAAGTTAGTAGAGAACAAGGAGATTTTTTGTACACATCTGCCTTTGAGAATTTTACAATAACGGATATTTGTGTTGTTTCATTTTTGTACATGCTTTCCCCTCAGGGAGAGTTCTGTATCTGGAAGCACATGTTAATTTAACCCTTGAGTAGAGCTGCAGCAACAATGGTTTGCCCTTTGTGGGAAACTGGTGGTGATGGTGAAGAAGCAAGCTGTCAGAGATTGAGCATACTGTTGTTTCTGTCACCTACTTATTTGTGTTGTGAGCATCCCTGCATATACATATTTACAAGCAAGTGCAGGTCTTAACATATAAGTAAAAAAAAAAAACACCCTTGCTATTGTGTGAGTGAGATAAGCAGGATATTGGACAGACTGGTGTCAACATTGCAACAGAAATGTGAATTCAGCTTGTCACAAATGTCAGAAGCGTTTTTTGTTTGTTGTTTTTTTTTTTTAAAGATCCTCCATTTTTAAAGAGACTATGAGGCTGCCACAAAAGGAAGAAAAAGAGAGAATGCTGGAATACTGCTGAGAAGTTAAGTTGGTTTTCCGGGAAGAAGTACTGGAGGTACTTTTGGGGTTAGTTTAAAGGGAGAAAAAGAAAAAAAGAAGTATCAGAACACATAAACTTTCTTAATTTTTAATGCAGGCTTATTCAGCATGAAAGAGAAAGGATGAGATTCAGCTGATGAAAAAACTATTCTTTCAACAGTTCCTATTAGCTAAATGTCTTCTTATCAGTTATTATGAACACAGCTAATTGTGCCAGCAATGGAAACCTACATTTAAAGAATAAGCCTTTGATCTTTAAATGCTGGCAAGATGAGTAGGGAGAGAGAACTAATGGTAGATAATCTTTTCATCTTCATTTTTGCTGGTGCGAGTGACAGTTTACAAAGCCGTAGGAAGGAAGGTATCTGCAAGTCTTGAGCCCCATTCATCATTTGTGCAGGTGTCCAGCTGACTCCACAGAAGCCAAGAAAGAACTGCCCCAGGTGATGCTCCCTCAGGATTAAGGATAGACTAAACCCTGAAGAAGAAATGCCTGTTCTTGGACAAAATACCAGAAAAAAAAAGACTAATTAGAAACCTGTAAGACATTCCTATAACTCAGGCATCATTTGTGGCATTGAAGACCATGTCATTTGTGCTACAGAGGGAGCTAGATGATGGTGGGGAACTGTTAATGTACACAGGACAAGTACTTTCATTTGAAAGCCTGGGTTCACTGAGCCTTTATTTTGGGAAAATCCCTCCCTATCCCAGTCTACCACATTCCTTACAGTCAGAAAGGGACAATTTGAAGATCCAGCAAATACAGGATGTTCAGTGTCCAGCTTTGCTCTTGCTCTGACTTCTACCTCAGACAGACACCACTCAGGTGGGTGTGCTGTGCAATAGCACCATTCAATCAAAACGTTGGCAATGTGGTGTCACCAGATCTAGTATGCACAACTTTCTCAAAATGTCAAGATAGTGTCTCCAAAAACAATCCGCACACAGCAGGAGATAATTTCTTTGCACACATTTTGAAGCCCGTTTCAGCTGACAATTCCAAAACCATTCTCTCCCCCTTTCTTAACGAGGTCAAGTTAAGGGTACTTATATGTCTCTATATCCTTGCTATCATATCAGCATCTTTCCGTGCAAAAGTTTCCTACTAAAGGATTCACATTGCCAAGCAGCTCTCCATGTTCCTTTCTTAGGTGACAATACAAGCCAATGTTTAGAGAATCACCACCTCCCTGCAAAACTTTGAATACTGACGAAATAACCTTTCTAGAGGGAAAAGATGGGTTACCAACTCCAGCTCTGGGTTTTGAGCTTTTTCTTAATCAGCCATTCTATGAGCTACCAATGTAAAGAAAATGATTTGCAATGAAAATCAGACACTTAAAGCAGAAAAGAGGACTGTATCTGCATATGACAAAAATGCTTCACACCTGAGCAGAACGAGTGAATGACAGTGAATGAGCTGCAGTTGTTTTTCACACCAGAGGTCGTTTGTTTTGCGTGTAAATGAGAAATAGCTATTGTCTATATCTGACAAATGAGACTGTTCCTGTTCTGAGTCACCTCAAAAGTTTATATCTGTTTTTCCAAGAATTTAGTGTCAGTATGAAGATAGAGCGTATCTATCTCAAATATTCAAGTAATGTTTTCTTTTAGTATGCCAAGACAAACAAGGAAAAAGGGTGATACTCACCATCTGAGTCTGTGTGTGTAGCAGTGACAAGAAATATATTTTCATTTCCACACTAGTCAATTTATCTAAGATAATTTAGAAGGAAATTATAGGACCTGCAACTGCTAGAATCATATTTTCTTAAGCCACTCTGCAGTTTTCTGTCATAAGCTTTGTGCTTTTCTTCATAAAATCTACTGTAGTGGTTTTTGTAGTGGTCACTTATAATAAAAACTGCAAGGGGGGATTAGGGAGCATGAGAATATATGTGATTACCATTTCTTAAAGCTGGCAAGCAGAAATCAAGTTTGCACTTAGTTTGTGATTTATTATTTTGAGAGCAAAATCTCACCCCTGAAGCACAAACTGTGATTAATTACATACAAATAAAACATTCTCCAGAATATTTAGATTTTATTTTGGTGCTATTTGAAACCACATCTTTTTTTTCAATTTTAGTGCCTACTGACTCATCTTAATGCCTAAGGCAGAGCTGTTCAAATCATCTTCCAAAGGACAGACCAGAAGGCTAGAGTTATTAACATCAACGGAAAAAGTCCTGCAGATTTGAATAGGACCAGCATGTCATCTCTATAAAGTCCCTCACTGATCTTGGCCTCAGCTGATTTCTGGTCCTTTCTAACCAAAGGTACGCTCCCCCTGCTACAGGTAGGGCTTCTGCATGTGATAAGAGCCACACGTACATTCAGAGAAAGAGAAAAAATGAAACTGATTTGGGGAAATTAGTTCAAATGGTGCCTACACATTTGGGATCTCTAAGGCCAAGAGTACCAAGTGTGCAGGCTAAAGTCCAAATTCCCAATGAAACCTACACATACAGTTCATGATATTTGTAGATTTAGTCTTATATTTGACAGAAAATAAAATATATGAACACTGAGTGTACAAGCACACACATTTTATTACAAGATTCCTTAAAAATAGTTGCTGGTAAAATAGGATTTCTACTACAAACAAAGAATCATATCTATAGTCGGTCTTTTGTTCATTTAGTAACTCTCAGTTCCACCAAGTATGAGCTATATCCCCAGGAGTTACTGTGGCAAAAAGGTCTCCCAGAATCTGGAAGATGATCCAATTACAGTTTAAAGAAACTTACAGCAAGGATGACTGGCTGAAGATAGAAATCTCTGAGAGCATTGGGGTAGGGGGTACTTTCTCATATCAGTAAAGTGACAACATTATACCTGTTCTTAAGTTTTGTGGTGAGTGGAATCAAGGTCCCTGGTGTCAGGTTCGGACCTGTTTTCTTTCCTTTATTCTTTTCTTCTGTTTCTCTCTCTCTTTTTTGCTATGTGCAGGCCCCGTGTCTGTAAAACTTACACTGGTTCTTTTTAGATTTACACATGCTAGCTTAAAAGCTCTGTTTAAGGCAGTACAGGTAGGCAATGAAAGATTGCTGTCAGAAGAAGTGGTAGATGCTTCTTCTGCTGCAAAAAAAAGGGAGATTACAGGGAGCCTTTACCTTGGAAGTCACACCCAGAGCAAGATCGTCAAGAGCTCACAGCTCTTCCTAGCTCTCTCCATGTACTGGGAATTGTTGACATAACCAGGGGACTGTATTATTATGCTGTGACCATGCCTGAAAGGAGAATTGCTTGATGACAGCATTCGCATCCCTTGTCTGTCACAGCTGTTGTGATCCCTGAGCTGTCAGGGGAGAGTCCAATAGATGAGGAAGCACTCAAGACCATCTGATTGCTGACCAAACCTTTGTACTCTTGATACATTGCCAACAGGTCCTGCCCAACTCCCTTTAGGCATGACTGGGCAAATCTTAACCCTTGCAGCTTCAGATCTTCAGACTTTCTGTTTCAGCTAGCATGGCTGTGAGTCATTGGACTGCCAGGACACAGGCTGGGAGTTCTGCATTACAACCCTCGCCGTATAAGAACTTTTGATCTGAGCAACTGGACCAAACTTGAGGTCTTGGAACTTCTTTCCATAAAAGAGGCTGATGATGAAGTTAAGATTTCCTTGATGAAAATGTAAGTCTATAAAGGATATAGAGTCTTGTTTCCTTGACTACAAGAGGAATCAAACAAATTATTTCTTTACCCCCAATTCCAAACCTATTTCAGCCAAACACAGCTGAAAACTAATCTCTCTTGCTCTTCTCTCTGCATTTTCTCTGTCAAGCTACTGTTATATTTGACAATTTATTTTTGTCTTCTTGGTGTTTTTCTGTAGTATTTCCTGTGTAAAGATCTTCTATCAATGTCTTTCACACTCATGAACAATTTTAGTGTCATATGTACCAATGCTGCCAGCAGAAGACCCTGTTGTTTAAGTTGCATGGGTCCGTATGGAATTTCTTACAACTACCCTTAAATATTGATAACAGTTATATGCTTCTGTTTTAATAAGACTTAATCCATCCCATAGCAGTATATTTGCATAGGGCTAATGATTTGCAAACACTTACTGTGGCAGGTGTCTCATCAATGGGGAAAAAACCAATAGAGCAGATGTCTGGTTTTACTTGTTTCCTCTCCTCTTTTTTTTTTTTTTTTTGTTGGTTTTTTGGTTTTTTTTTGTAATAATGACATTTAAAATAACAATTAAGCAGCACAGGCCTTAGCCAGCTCTTCCACTCCATACTACACCGTTCTAAAGACTTTAATCCAGGACTTCCCTATGATCCTGTTTTCCATGCAGAGAGAACGATCACTGCTATGAACAGTGGGACTGATCAGCTTTGCTATTCAGCAGTAACACACATCAAACTACTAAAGGACCATTTCTTAACATTAATGTTTCTTAATATTATCATTCTTAACCAGATTAATATCTTACAGCCCCCACCCACCCATAACAATATTCTATCACCCATCGTGCCCATCATGGCATTGTGCATTTCCACTGTTCTACTTCAGTGGAAGCTAGCTTGGCCAAAATTTCACCTCAGTTTACTTTCGTACCATAGAGCTGGCAAGGTAAATGGTTTTGCTGGTAAAGTTGGCTTGTACCTAATTGCTGTACTTACTATTGGACACAGTTATAATCACCAGGAAGGCTGGAAAGGACCTGGAGAGCTCACCTTGAGACCCTCAGAGCTGTTTTATTGCCCCCAAACAGGGTCAGTCTACTTATTTGAAATAAGTAGTATATTCTTAAAATCTGCTGGTGCTGGAGGCTTCAGCAAATCATTTGCTTTCTTTTAATTTGCCTACTTCAATTAGGAGAAGTTAATCTTGCTATTGAGAGTCATGATTACTGCAGCTACACATTCCATCTCTGCAGGAATCCAAACAAACAGAAATATCCCATATTAGAAAAATACACATCTGGAAACTTACATTGTCTCTTTGCACTACTACTGTTCCTTAGATGGGGTGAGAAAAATTCAGGAGCTCATAATATTATAGTCAGGCAAGAACTGAAGGATTTCCTAAAACCAGATGCTCTTTTAATTCCACTGGTGGCAATGTAGTCAACCAGCTCACAGATATGTTGTTAATAGGTCAGTCTGTTATTCACTTGAAATTTAAACAAAATATGTAAATATATATAAAGAAAAACAAGAAAGAATTTGGAAAACAGAGGATGGTACAAATAGTTAACAAGACATGGCCTTGGGAGAAGAAATAGACACTATAAATATGTCAAGCTGGGGCATAACAAGATAAGCTCAAGGAAAATCAAATGGTTAACGAGACCAAAGAGAAAATTACTTGAACTATATGTGAACTATCCTAGCCATCATGCTAAAAGATCCACCCTCGAACAAAGAAAGCCCCCTACTAACAAAGCCCCCTCTCCATAGAACATATGGAGAAAAAAAAAGAACACTGCACCTTTAAATGGAGGTGAGGCCCATAAGAACTGATGAGAATTAAGTGTGATTAAATATAGTTGTAAAGAATTGTTCAAAGCATGTAAAATATTTTAGTATGTGTTAAGAGGTGTGCTAGCTTTGTGGATTTACCGCCTAGCACCCATCTCTGTGCAGGCACGCAATACATGGTACCTCAGTGCTGAGTGTGAGGCTGGCTCTTTGCACACCGGGTAATGAACCCCGTTTGTGAGACGACAGCAATTTGGCATACTAAAGAAGGCTAGAGGGATAAAAAAGCGAGTTCTTCATATTGAAGTCATACTGATACAGGTGCCATCTCACAGTCAGAGATCCCTACAGTGTGCAGCATGTAGGGCTGCCAGGTTAATGAATGACAGTTAAGTATTCCCACCATCCCACTATGAGCAGGGTAGGGTTCATTTGACCAGAGATATCTGCAATATAGGTACCTAAATCTGAACTCCCATTACAAACTCAGTGAAGAGATGGTACTTCAAGGGCACAATTCATCTCAGTCTGAAACAGAGATGAAATAGATGAGATTAACTGAGTTCTGAAGGTGTTTATTTACTTCCGTTGAAGTGGGCTACTAGGATAACGACCTCAGAAGTAGGCACTCAGAATCAGAGGAGAGGTTTCCCATCCCTGGTACTGAGTCTTTGACATCCCTAATGTCCGTCTAATGGGACATGGAAAAGTAATAAGTAAGTTACAGCAAGGTGGATTTAGATGAGACATTATAATACCTGTCAGTAGGCATTTCAGTAATTTGTTTGGAGAGGACATGGAACCTCTAGCAGTGGAAGTTTCTAATACAGACTTCTTCCTGCAAATACAACTGATCCTGTTTTGGGACAATAAAATAGCTCTCAGGGTCTGAAGGTGAGGTCTCAAGGTCATTTCCAGCCTTCTTGGTGATTGTAACTGGAAGAAGCAGGAAAAATACAATGAAATTCTCTAAGTAACACTGCAAAACAGCAAGGTTCAAGGTGGTTTTGAGTAGATTGCTACCTGTTGGTAAGTAACACGGAAGCCTTGGTTGTATGCATGTTGTCTCACTATGCTTGCCCCATTGCGGTCTACACATCCCATTGTTCAATGCATCTCAGCACTAGACTCCTTTGCCATCGCCAGAAAACTCTTCCTTATCTGACTTTCATTTTCATAATGGCATTGTATCTAATACCAACTGTTAGCATTTTGGTAAGTTTATGTTCAATGCCCTTCTGTAATCTCTAATAGGCCTAAAAAAGTACCAGGAGAAAAAAAAACATTTTTAAATGCATGTAAGAGGTGTTCTTCTTTTCCTGAAGTTTATTCATGATGTTTATGCAAGTTTTACTAAGTGTGCAGAATAGTTCACAATCCAACACATGTTTAAGCTGGTAAATCAGTAACAAATTGGGGAAGGGGGGGAAGGGAGCTGCATTTTTTTCCACTGATAATGTGACAAAGCAAATGTGTACGTGTTGGTGAGACAGGAAAACAACCTTAAGAATTACAAATGCTTCATCTCCTCGCTGATTTCTCACTTTTTTGATCTTTTCCAAGTCCTTGTCAGAGAATCAGGGAAGGCAGGGCAGCCTCTTGCTAAGCTCATGCAGCTACGGCATGTTGGAAGTGCTGACCCAACAACCCTCAGGTGCAGAGCTATGGCTGGGGAAATTGTGATTATTTTTCCGAGGACTTGCCATGGGGAAGCTAACCGTGGATTCTTAATGTGTACCATATGGGACCACAGCTCTTATTTTTTACAGAGAAGTATTTAGAAGCACTCTGAGAATAAGTATGATAGCCTGCAGAATAGTGCTTACACAAATTTTATAAGAATGAAACCAGAGAGAACATGAATGGAAATGCAATGAGATTTTAGAACCATGCCCAACAATTTTTAAAAATGTTCTATAAAATGTGAATTTAACCTTCTGAGGTTTTCTTCTTTAATATATTGCTTTTGTAAAGATCTGGAATAGTGGTTCACACCCTGAGCGGAGGGGTGAAGGATTCATCTCCGCTGCCCTTAAATTCTGTCTGCAACCGAGATGCTCACTTTCAATCCTCTCATCTCGCTCTACAGACAACAGAAGGAAGCAGGCATTTATACGAACCATGATAATTCATCTGATGGTCCTTTAAATTACTCTGAGGTGAATTGTTCTGTATATGTACCTGTTTCTCTCCGTTGTCCATGAGGAGAGCCCAGGCAGCTAGGCAGACGTAAATGCCTAAATCTGGAGAAAAGCCTCACCTCATAGTCCTCTCTTTGCTGTTGCAGATGGAGCTGAAAGAACGAATTTAATTGCCAGTTCCTCCTCCAGCTTCTCTGCTCAGTTTGTTGATGGGTTTTTACGATCGGCAAATAGGCTCTAGAAATAGTATGAAGGTTATGAATTTTCTTAAATCAAGGCACTACCAACTAGCAGCAATCATTCCCAACCAAAAGTTATGGAGGTAGGCACCAAACCAACACAGCACTTAAGTACATGCCTAACTTTAATATGCAATTAGCAGTACTGACACGTTAAGCACTTGCTTAAGTGCTTTGCTGGATCTAAGCCCTCTTTTTTTAACTAACATCCACCTTCCTCTTGCCAATAGAGCTCTGATGGGAACGAATTACTCAGTTGGGATGTTCTACAAAGGAAAAGCACATCTTCTGTGACTGAAACAAAGCGACCCTTTGGGCTTTAATGAGAAACATTATTTTTCAAATAATAGGAGGAAAAAGTGATCAAGGAAAATTTTCCTTTCAGCTCTGTTCTGTAAGGCCATGAGTCAATATTTTTATTAAAACAAGCCATGTTTCTTTTGTTCCTTCCCCCTTAACTTGTAAAATCTGAAGTAGTTTTACAAGAAAAATGTACAGTTCTATTTGGCATGCAGAATGCTAGAGAAAAGTGCTAAATTGGCAATGAAGGGAAATATTTGTACTTGTCAGCTTTACTGATTGAATAATAGAAATCAGAGTAAGAAGTCATAAAAAATGTTCTGATAAAGAAATCACCTGACAAAAAAGTTTTGCCTAAAGGAAAACCTGATTTCTGATGGACACAACCCACCCAAACCTTTTTTAATGCATATTTCATTTTTCCTGCTAGATATTTAGTAAAGTTTCCTTCTCTTCTATTGTTGAGAGTAATACACATTGCATTTGATCTAAGGTTGCACCACACAGTGTTCAAATTGATGTTTTACATGCACAAATTCAGGAAATCCATATATAATGTTCTTACATTAACTGAAACTCATTGGAGATATGTCTTCAAACTCTGAAGACAGTTTTTAAATTATTTACCTCAATGTGTTGAAAGTTAAAAGATCAGTCAGATGCTGAAAACATTCTTGCCTTTAATCTAAAAATTGATATCAAAGCTCTCCTTTGCAAATCTAGTATTTCTGCAAGGCCCAGATATGAAAGAACCCAGGCAATAACTGGAACACTCTTGCCTCACCCAAAAATCTACCTGCACTAGCAATTGCTCCTATCTTTCCTAAAACAACAAAAATAGGTGGAAATTAAAATTTTGCAACATGCCCAATGGTTAACTCAGGCAATTCCAAACAGGGAAGGACATCAAGGAGGCTGCATGTATTTTCCAAAATTAAAGGGATGTTACAGAAAATGCTCCACAAGTAGCCATTTTTCTTTCTGCAATGCAGAGTTAAGTTTCAGCACAATTGCCGACTGCAGCTGTGTCACAGCATAACATGCTCATGCATGTATAAAACCAAGTTACCTCTTGTTTGAGAACTTTAAGAGAATTTCCTGACTTGTATAAAAAAACCCCCACTCATCCACCACAGTACAAAGTCAGTGTTTAATAGGCATGAAAAGTATGTAACATTGAAATTATTAGCAAAATGCACATTAAGCAGTTCGCTGCCTGCCCCGATAACTATAGGCAGCTGCAGCTTTAGCAGAAACAGCTTTCTGCATAGGCCTGGAGTCCCCTGGTGTGATGTGTGGGGTTTGATTCCCATGGCTGTATGGAGCTCTGGCAACTTTGCAGGGAGTACAGACTTCCACTTGGATTCAGGATACCAAAGGACTCAGTTCTTAGAAGTAAATGCATTGCATTAATTTTTACAGAGGGCACTGCCCAACTCTTCCTCCTCCTCAAATTTATATCTCTCTATAGCATTCATCCATTTCATCCAGATTTTATAAACATACATTGAAACTAGCCCATACAGTCTCCTGTCGACCCACTGTCCTGGTTTTGTCTGGGATAGAGTTATTTTTCTTCCTAGTAGCTGGTACAGTGCTGTGTTTTGGACTTAGGATGAGAACAATGTTGATAACACACTGATGTTTTAGTTGCTGCTAAGTGATATTTACACGAAGTCAAGGACTTTGCAGCTTCTCGCACTGCGCCACCAGCAAGTAGGCTGGGGGGCACAAGAATCTGGGAGGAGAAACAGCCAGGACATCTGCCGCCAACCGACCAAAGAGGTGTTCCATACCATGTGATGTCATGCTCAATATATAATCTAGGGGTAAAGCTGGCTGGGGGCTGCTGCTTGGGAACTGGCTAGGCATCGGTCGGGGTGGTGGTGAGCCACTGCATTGCGCATCACTTGTTTTGCAAATTCTAATTCTTTATTGATGTTATTGTTTTCACTTCCTTTTCTGTCCTATTAAACTGTCTTTGTCTCAACCCACAAACTGTGCTTCTTTTTTCCCCAGTTCTCTCACCAATCTCAGTGTGGGCGGGGGAAGTGAGCGAGTGGCTGTATGATGTTCAGCTGCCTGCCGGGTTAAACCGGGATGCTCAGTATGCTCAGTTCTGCTAGGGCAACTACTATTGCTTTTGTTGACTCTTTCCTCCTAAGAAATTTGTGACATAAGATCCAGATGTTAAGTTCAAGTACTTTTCTTTTTTCTTTTTATAGAATAAGGCTGTGGTTCTAAGGGGTCTTCATCTGTGGTCACCTCCACAATAATGCTTCACTTGTAATTTCTTCTCATTCAAATTCATGTTGTACTCAGGATGTGCCCAAGTCATGTTAAAATGACATCTTTATTTCATTGACTCAAAATGTATCAATGTGATTCAGAGCACACCTAATCCTACTCAAAGTAATTCAGAAGAACCAGGGACTATTAGTTTTCTCTGCTCCTTATCACTCCCAAACACCATTTAAATGTCAACTTGCATATGTAATAAAATAGTAAGTAAATTTCTCTTAAATAAAAACTGTTCATCTTAATACTTTGTCACTGAATGATGCATTATATTCCAGTTCAAAAAGAGGTAATTGTCAGAATACCCTGTTAAATAAATTGCCCGTTTAAAATAAACATTCAAAAGGTGTTAATTATGGGCCACATTTTTAAAAACTGCTACTTCCTTTTTGGGAAACTACTGTTTCAACCTTGACAAGTATTATACTGTCTACTCCTTTAACGAGAATTTGGTTGACCAGACCCAACACCTAATCTGACTGGTGGGGAGGGTACTCAAAGAAGGCGGCTTCAAAGTGTCTCGGAAGTAGAACTTTTGGTCTGCTAAGAGAAGGCCCTAAAAGGTAGAGACTTTCCCACAGCACTGGCACAACAAAGATACTTATTCCCTAAGAGGCACTGGATTTTGGAACAGGATGGAGTGGGAATAAATTGAGTACTTAAAGCATTTTGCAGATACTTTTGGAAACAAATATAGTACAATCATTGATATTTGAATCTATTACATTTTTGCCAAAAGTTATATTCATTCTGACTTGAAATTTATGGATTATTTCACCTTTTTGCTGATGAAAATTTGGAAAAAAGCTATAATTATCTGATGCTGAAGGAAAAAAGTTACCATCCACGACTTTAAACGATGTGGTTTATTTGGTGAAATTTATTCTTCATATTTCCAAGGTACTTCAATAAATCAGTGCTGTGTAAATTAGTATCACGCACCTGCCTCAGAATGACCTTCCATGTATTTATGACTATGTCCAAAGTCTTTTGATCTGTGTTCCTAACCTAGCCACATTTCCTTGTATTTAAAGAGATACAATTCGTGGGCCTCTCTTGGAACTTGACTGAATATTAACTTCCAATTTAGGAATTATTCATCAAAATTCAGAAACTCCACTGCCAGAGTTATTATTTCTACTATTTAAAGGGACTATAGGTATATTATATACATTAGGAAAAACAAGCAGCATAGATGGTGTTGATAATTGCTGTAATGTGATTTTCCTTAACCTGAGTTATTGTTGTCCTACTTTCTACCTTGACCCCAATCTGACGGAAAAGAGACTTTTCTCACCACATGCAAGACCTAGCAAGAATGATGGGCCTCACTCTTAGCTTTCCCGTTGCAAAGATTCTATAAGTTTCAATTCCACAGCCCTGTACCAAGGTCTCAGGAAGGGCACCTGGCTCCTCAGGATCCCCATGGTTCCTGAACGATGGGAGAGTACTGTATCCCAGAAAACCTCTATGAAGAACAGCTGAGACAGTTATCAGGCCGATATATTTATCTCATGACAACTTTTTGCAGCTGTCTCAAAGGGTAGTGCCGCAGAATCCCTCAACAGAAGACCAAGATAAGGGCTACAGATTGCAACAAATATTTATTATAATATCTTTTACTGTTCAAATTGTTATTAATAGAATCAGGAAAAAGCTATATGGCTTGTTGTTGATTCCAGTGGGTGCTGCTGGCCCCAGGCAAATGTGGCAGTCTCTTGGTATCTTGAGTTCATCGGTTCTTGTGGGGTCAACAGGACCATCAGTCTCTGGAGCTTCAGTTTTTGGGAGACTTTCATATTCTACCTCTCAGCACATGTTTTTTCCTATCCTTCAGCCTGCTGTTTTCTGGGAACTCTTTCTCCATCCACACCAGTAGTTACCTACAGAGTCCGTTCACACCAACTCACATCAAAGGGGCTTTTACCACTAGTTCACCTGGTAAGGGAAGGTAGCAATGTGAGTTGAATCCTACAGTACCAGAAATGAGAAATGAATAAGAAACAAACATTTTTTTTCCTGTTTGCTCTTTGTTAAGAAAAATCTCGTGGCAAATCCCTTTTTCTTCATCATCAGGCCTATAGTGTTTCCTATCTCCATTTTTCTTGTGAAATATATACTTAAAATCTGTGTATCATTTGTGGTTTGATTCTGCAAAGCTCACTTGGAGATGTAAGAGTGGATATTTGCCTATATGATAACTGTTCCTCTGAGCAGAATTTACAGGATTAGGCGTTATGTTTTGAAATGCATAATATGAAGTATACGGATACACAAAATAGGCACATTAATATACAATTACGTTGTAATTGTGCAACCTTAACACCATGTTAATATAGGTTTCTTACATTTAGTGTGTGATATGTTTGAGAAAACATATGGCACATAATCCTCTCCAAATGGTTTTAGAAATGAAAAGGTGTCCTCTATGAGCCTCTGCCATTGAGGAAGGGAATGTTTTCTCATTTCTCTGGGTGTTGGAACCCCATGATGAGCTGATTTGCATAACAATTAACCTCTAAAAATAATTTATAACCTCCCAGATAGGAAATCAGCTTCAGGGTAGTTAAAAGGGGTGACATTCCTTATTAATGCGACTGTTTGTATAAAGGAGGCATCCAAGCAGCATAGGCAGTCCCTCAGAATAGGACATAATACTTCCTGTGCACTATGGAGAGTGCAAGGTGGTGTTTTGCTTCCATTTTCTCGGTGGAAGCATTTGTATCTCTACAAAAGGAAAAAAAAAGAAAAAAAAAGAGAAAAAAGAAAAAGAGAGAGAGAAAAAGAAGCTTCCTTTATTAGCAGAAACTCAACTAGCCTAAAAGATTAAACACCCCATTGTTTTTGTGCTCATGCAAACGTGCAAGAATCCCCTTATTACTTACAGCCCTTCTACCATGCTGACAGCAGCAGTGGTCTGTTTTCACTTACTGTCTCCCTGGCTCTGGGGTGTGGACAAGGGAAAGGCAAGGGCACGGGGAAGCCATGAATAGCAGAACTGTTAATTTAGATGTGCTTGTGGTTTCACACAACCGGGGCTAGTCCTAGGATAACGCACTGCACCTGAATTTAAAAACCTCTCTCCCTCAGAAGCAAATTAGCTTATTCAGTGAAATCTGTTGTGCTTTGTGCTCTACTGTAGGGCTTTCCCTCGCACCTTTCTCTTTGTTACTCAGAAGGCAAGATTCAATGTACATCAAACCCAGCTGCTTTTTTGCTTTATTGGAGTATGTGCTCTCTTACTTGTTTTGATAGATCTTGATAGAGTTCAAACTGCTTTGCAAAGCATGCCCCAAACTTGTCACACACTAATGGAACTATTCTATACAAAAATACTCACACTGCTGTTTCCCTCTGGTGTGACCATCTATCTCTGTTATCCAGCTTGGTGAGAGAAGACATAACTCTGTTTTCAGTTTCTTGATGCTTGTCTTCTATCAAACAACATCCCAGAGAATTCTTCAAGCAGAAAGAGCAAATGGAACTTCTGAAGTACAAATGCACATTGCAAACCAATGGGTGTTGGCTTTTTTTTTCTGTTTTCTGCAAAATGTTTGGCATTGGCAGCAGAGACATTAAGTAATAATAGTAAACAACAATAATAAAAAACACGGGCAAATCAGTTGCCTGTTATTTTGGGCCTCAATATTAGGAAATACTGGAAATGTCACAAGAAAACCTGCCATGAGATTTCATTCCCCAGTTTTGTAATCGCAAGTGGTTCAGATAAGCTTTGGCCCACCAGCCACCACATGGCTTACTTAGGTAGGTTAAACCATTCATGATATTGAGGTTTATCCATTGAGCAGGATGTGAGTAATGGGAAGGGATTCATCAAGCATTCTGACTGCTCAGCTGGTTTGTGTGCTGCTCTCAGGAAAGGGCTTACTGGAGCCCCAAGTGCTTACTGTTTCTTAGAAGTGTTCTGTAATATTTTGAGAACATTTTCAGTTTGGTATTTATGCCCTTACCAAGTTGCACTCGGTTTTATATATTGTGCATATATATTATGTATACATAAATACGCATAAATCAGGCCTTCATTTTGGAAGCATGATCATTCTTAGTGCCAGTTAATGGTTTTGGTGGTAGCTCAAAACATAGAGTCATACAATCATATCGAACACCCACAGGGTGGGAAGGGATCTTTAAAGATCACCTGGTTCCAACCCCCCTGCCATGGGCAGGGACACCTTCCACCAGACCAGGTTGCTCAAAGCCCCATCCAGCCTGGCCTTGAGCACTGCCAGGGATGGGGCATCTTAGCTTCTCTGGGCAGCCTGTGCCAGTGTCTCACCACCCTTACCATAAACAAAATTATTCCTTATGTCCAGTCTAAATCTGCCCTCTTTCAGTTTAAAACTGTTGCACCTTGTACTGTCACTACAGATTTCAGTAAAAAGTCTCCCTCCATCCTTCTTACAAGCCTGTTTTATGTATTGAAAGGCCACAATATGGTCCCCTCAGAGTCTTCTCTTCTCCAGGTTGAACAACCCCAACCCTCTAGGGCCATTCACTGGATTTCAACATCTGACACCCAGTGCCATAGTCTATAAGGGTATCTTCATTACTCTGCTTAATGGGGAGATATTTGACAAAATCAAATAACTTTTTAGCTAAAGAAAATTAGTTCTGAGTCAAATGAAAACCAAATCAGTTATTCATAATATGCTGGTCCTGGTGTTATAATACAGGTATGTTCAGCCATCTCAGTATTTCAACCGCTGGAGAACAAGAAAGCACACAGGTACTCTCCAGTCCATGTGTCATTTTTGTCTTGTGAGTCAAACTTGTAATTGAGACTGTTGTATTTTATTTAGGTGACTAACATCACAGTCCCAAGACTGCTCCTTCCTGTCACAGGACAAGAAAAGCCCTGCCCATAATATCATAATTCACCACTCTATGTCCTGCTGATTTGACTGCTTTCTTGAAATCCTTACTGTACTTACTGTTGTTTTAGGTAAGGAAGCAATACATCCCTGCCTGTTTTCTCACTGTTCTAAACATCACTGTAATTCTGTCTGCAGTGTTATGAAGTTTTGTCACCAAAAGATAGTGCACTAACCTGAGTCGTGTGTCCCAACACCTTTCTTCTATCAAGGAGACTAAAAAAAAAAACTTTTTGGCCATCAGTTGCATCTTTACTTTCTCATGACCTACTGTAATACTTAAACTGAACTTCATGAAGTTTGTCAGTTTTGCTCTTTGGAAGAGATTTTTCTGGGTGGCTGTAATGGAACGAAGCTGGGTTAATTGATAATATACAACTGTGGGTTGGCATCGGGGGGGGGTGGGGGGTGGGGGGTTGGCCGATGTAGATGAGGTGCAGCTGTGGCTGGTTAAGTGAAGTGTTTGGGCAGCCAATGAAGAGAGAGCAGCTGAGGAAGAAGCAAGAGGAGAGAGAACCCACACTCTGGATGAGGTGAGCAGAAGGTGGTAGAGGGACTGTATGAAGAGTGTGCTGGTATGAGATGGTAAAAGACTTTGTTGCAGCCGGCTGGTTTGGAGAGTGCTGTGATAATTGGTGCTCCATGTGACTGAGTTGGACTCTGACTACAACAGGTGGCAAAGGCCTGGAGAAGGGCTTTCCATTTCTGCACTATGACAGAACTACAGGGAGAAAGTAAATCACCCCAGAATCACGTGGGTGGATTTTGTGTCTCCCTCTGCTTACACATACTGCGTGGTGCTGGGTTTTGGAGCTAGTTCCCCCAAATCCTATGCAAGAGTAATCTAATTGCTCAGGTTTTATGAGGGGAAATGGGAGTTGTTATTTTTAGTGAATATATGGAGATAGATATATATATATGCACACACATATATATATACACACAAATCTATATATGATCTTGAAGCATTTTGAAATATCCTTAGAGACACTGACACATAATTTCCCACCTCTGAGAGAACTATCTAAAGGTGGCAATCTAAGAACAAGACAGTGGAAAGCCAGGCTTCTACCTGACTATGTAGCTAGACCTCCTGCCAAATGATCTCCTACCTAGCACTTCTAAGTATAAACCTCCTATTCAGAGTCACAGAATGCAGTGCTGGCTTTGAACCATCCAGAGTTCCTAAGTGTTTGGATCGAGTCATTATTGTCAGAATTGCCACTTTGGGTTATGCTATTTTAAACCTGGAAAAGTCAGAGAGAACTATATACTTGATATTATTCAGGTTAGTGTCAAACAGTTACTTCTGTCTTCCTATTAGGCATTTATATGATGTTCTCTAGCTCAGTGACTCAATCTTTTCTGCTACTGGTTGAATCCTGATTGATAATGGCCATGAAGTCTTGGCTCCACTGCAGTGATCAAGAGTTGTGCCATTGCTCCTGCTGTTGCCAAAGTATTATCCATTGAGTGTCAGGGCAAGGATGTTGTTGTTCTTATGTATCTTTACAGTGACTCAGCTGAATGTCTTCTTATTTGATCAGAGTTCCTCAGCACTCATGTAGCACCTAGAATATTAGGTCTCTGGTTTCCTTCTACAAAATATTAAATGCTATTTCTCATTGCACAAAGAAGTTTTTCAATTTGAAAAACTGAAAATTGTATTGAAATGATTGAAGTTTTGAATGGACAATAATACAGTTGAGACAAAGGGAAGTTTGACTGGGACACCAGAACAGGAGATTGCAGAGTACTCCATTCGCTCCCTCTTTTTCAGGTTTCAAACATGTCCTTAGTACTGAAGACAATGAAAATAACTAGATCTCATACTTCAAGGCTTAAAGATTTGTCATCAGAGATCAAAAAGGATCTCCCACCACTACCATTACACAATCTGGGGTGTTTGCTCTTCTCTGTAGCACTGGGACTTGGACCTCGATGAAGGCAAGAACATTGGACCAGAGCTCTGCTAAAACACTCCCAGGCACCTGGCAAGTGTCTTGGTCAGTGTTCAATAAGACTCATCATTGGTTCTGGCTAAGGAAGGGCTCTTGTACCAGCTTGGGACCTTGATGGTGCTTGTAGCAGAAACATGGTTATTCATAAGGTTTATCCAGGTATACTTCAGCTCAACAGTGCTTTACATTTCAAAGAACTAGGGTGTCAGTGGTGACCTGGTCTCAATACATGGTACATAGCTGAAGTTCCTCAGAAGACTGAAGTATGACCTAAAACTCTAATGGGTTTGTTTCATGAAATCTGGGTGAGCCTTGAAACATTTCAGTATGAAAGAGATCATTATCATCAAGCTAGTGATGTCCATTAACCTTCCTTTCTAAGGCACGTATGACACAAATGTTACACTTTCCTCTCATTCGTTTCACCAGTTTTTCTAAAGCAATGACCACTGTATTTTAAAAACATAGCCTCTGCCCCATATTCTGAAAGTCTGTTTAAAACATGAAACTGCGTTTCATTTTGAAGGGACTGCATAATGACAGGTATAATTTGAAAGACTCATAACTTCAAGCTGATCACAAAAGGGCACTCACCAGTCCTTTTAATCTTTTTCTCCTAATGTGTCTAATTAATTTAAAAGATTAATTCCTTCCTTTACATAGCCTAAGTTATTTAAGAAAACTGTTGATGCTACAACCCCGTATTCCATTTATTCTCCCCACTTCTCTAGTGCCCATTAGGTCTTACTGGACTCTCAGTGCAAGAAGGGAAGGAGTGAAAAGATGATTAATTAAAAGCAAGAAAGATAATGAAAATTAATTCCAGGCTGGTAATATAATAACCCCTGTCATCACAATACCTATTGAAATACAGTTTAGAAGATCAGTACTACAATTTTTAATCAGGGCATGGGTTGCAGATGACTTCAAATTTGGCATGCAGACTGCTGCCTTGTGTAATCCAGGAAGAAGTGTGGAACACATAAAAAGCAACAAAACCGGAGAGTTTTCTTGTGGAAAAACACTTCTTTAGAGAATATTTTATGAAATGTAACAAAAAGTGACTTGTGCCATCCTGATGGCTTCTTATCATTGAAAAATTGACTGTACTGTCTACTTGAAACGTTGTATGGATTTGTGCTTGATGTACATGACCAACACTTTATAACCATTTATCAGACAATCCTGGCCACAGCATTAGACTTGTCTTCCAAAGCAACTAACATGAGCAAATAGGGACCAAGAAGTTTTGTTTATACTCTTACCATCTGCAATGTAATTTTAGATTCTTGGGACCCATGATTTTAGCATCTCTCTTACCAGCAATGGCATCTGTCCAGTGCAGAACAGCCGTGAGCTCAATCATTTGTTCTACAAACAGGGTAACAGTGCTCTACCTTGTGACAGTAAAACCCACACCTGATCTGAATTTGAGCTCTACTGTTTAGCTCAGCAGAGGCTGTGAGCAGTGCAAACAAGACTAACACCTCTCTGTATACTATGTGCCATTGTAACAGCACTGTCAAAGGAAATGTCAATTCTAAGCCAGCTATACAGTATTGCATTAAACACACAGAGGCCTAGAGAGTGTTACAATGAGGTTTGTATCTTGGTTTCTATTGCTTGCTACACTGATTGTGATTGTTAATAACTACCTGAAATTGATTTGAAGAAGAACATTTCTATGCTCCTTCTCAAGACCTCTAACAGAGAAGTTTCAGGTCAGCCACCCTGGAAGGGAAACCATAAACTTTGTTCAAGCACTCAAAATGAAATGTTTGTGCTACCTCAGCTAATAAACAGCTGAAGTGAGAGTCTTTAAACCAGTATTCCTTCTGAGCATGTACAGAAGGAAAAGTAATGGCACACACTTGAATAAATGTAACTCAGGAGACTAGAAATCACGTACGTTTAGTGCTGATAATCTTGTTTGGATCACTGGGCAGCCGTTACACTAGCTGGATACCGTCAGTTCAGGGCTTCTTGAAGTGACAGGCAGATTGTCACTAAAAACAGACTCAAGAGCCTGAGCACTTTGTAGGAAATCCTCCCCAGGCAGAGGTGACTGGAAGAGCATTTTGGAAAGCACCGAGCGGCCCCCGTGTATGAGCGCAACTTTCCTCGCAGCAGGAAAGGTGAGGATGCTCAGGTGAGAGCAGACAACCTAGCATGAGGCAGACTTGTCACCTCAGTCCCTGCTCAGGGATCTTTGTCAGAGCTGGTGAATCCACAGCTGGAGAAAGCAGGGTGCTCCCTTATTTGCCTTGCTATGAGACTGGTGCCAGGGCTGACATATCTCTGCTGGTGTGCACAGAAACAGGGAGGGCGGCTTTCTAACCGCACTGCTGTGAAATCATCGTCAGACCTCCTCTGCCCTCCCACAGCGCTGGATGTGTGCAGCTGCATTAGAAAGCCTTTGACAGCTGTTAGGGAGAGCCAGTGCCTTCCTCTCCATGCTTTCCTGGAGCCCCTAGAAAAACAGCAAGACTGGCCCTAGATAGCACCAGCTGCCTTGTCTGCTGGATCAAACTGGAGAGTAGGAAATGCGAGTTTGGGTATACTGTGCGCTTGTAAGTAGCAATACTCCTTTCTCCATCACACGTTTCCATGGGGGTTTCAAAGGTACGCATGTACAATACCTGCTTTTGCAGCAGCACTGTTATACACAGCTGAAGTACTGAGCCAAAGGAAAAATTACATGCTGTTACTCAATCTTTATAGGAAGGTTTGTACATGCAAAAGAAGCTAGGTGGCAGATGTTGAGATGGATTTGGTAAAACATGCCCTAGCCTGAATTTGGATCTTTGACTTAATACTCTGCAGCTATGTAGTAGACCTCTCAGCCTCCTCTTTTCCCAAATCATGGTCTAAATGCCTATCCAATCTCCACATTATCTATTGTTAGTAGAAAGGATCAGCTATCTGCTATTGAAAAGAAATCCCAGTTTGTCAGTGGTTTTTGCAGGGAACTTGAAATCTCTGAGATGTTTTCAGGGCCTTACTCCTCATACACTTTCACACAGGGAGGAGCAAGTGCAAGTTAATTCTTCGGTGCTCAGCCAGTCCGACATTGGAAAGAAAGTTAGTGAGCACCTGGCTGCAGCTGGACCAGAGTTCTCTGATGGCAAAACTCAGCCAACCCTATTCAAAATCAGAGACTACTCCAGCAAAATGTATCCTGCCAGTGCTGCTGGCATGAAATAAACAGTGCTGTGTTTAATGTAAGGGATATGTTGAAGAATGTCACACGTTTTACTGCTGAAAACATTGCATTTTTGGAAGCTCCATAAAATCATGAAGTTTAAGGAGCGCTTTAACATTTCACACAGCTCTGCTCTGTTGGAACATGTAGACTGCTAAGTGGGATTTGTCTTACGAACCTCCTTTTTATATGGGAGAGTATACAAATCATAGTGTGCATTTCACCTGATGCAGAGGTTTTTTGATGTATTGTTCCACAGAACAGTATGGAAATGAAAATCCTTTAGCATAAAAGGTTTTCAGGGTTTTCATACTCCTCTACTGCTCAAAGATAAAATGCTACTGGGGTTAAAGAGGAAGCTGGATATTCATGAGAGTGCAGAAGAAATTTTTTGGCCACCTCATTTACCTGAAAGACCATGTTTCCCACTATTGGTGATGTAAGGCAACTCTCCCTTAAGTCCTGAGGTTGTAGTTACCTGACAGCAAAGATAGGATAAGGTCTCAAACTGCTAAGGAGTCCATCTGCATGAAAACCAACAGTCTCCGCTTAATTCTTATGAGGCAAAAAACCCTCTGACTTCAAAATCAGTAAGTACATTCACACTATGAATAATTTTGATCTCTTACAGTGTAATGAGTAGCAAGCCCTGCTTCACTGTAGGAAAACTACCACAGTTTTGTTTCAGGTGCAAGTTCCTACTGTGGCCACAATAAAATCAGATTTTAAGTACTACAGCTTCAGAGGCAACGGAGTCTGTACTGAGTGCGGGAAGGAAACAAGTCTGAACTACTAGCTTGATGGTGGAAGGCTCTCAGAAATGTGGGACCACAGCAGCTCTGTATAAGTAAAGCAGCTGTGAAGAGACTACAAGGGGATTTTAAGCTGACTAACTAATTTTCTTTTGAAACTTGCATTTGAAAAGGATGTTTTGTTAATGTTTCATTGATTATACCACATAAAAAAAAATAAATATCTGATATAAGTCAATCCTAAATAGTTGCAGCAGCCCTGTAATAAGGGTATAGGCTTAAAACAGAGACATAGCAATAGCTGGATTCTGTATGTACCATTTAATTGCATGAAGCACCCTTATTTCTCAGCTTCTTTTGAAAGATTTTGACACCTCTGTTTCCTGCCTGCATTATGCTTAAAAATTTCATGTATTAATGAATTCCATCAAGAAAAATATCAAGATAATTCACATTAGGTGCCATGATTATAAAATCAATCATCATAATGATCTTCCCTAAAATTATGCATTTTTCCTTTTCAATCCATCGTTAATTTGAGTCCTAATCCTGTGTACTTTGGCCTTCCAACGCTCCTGCTGATGTCAAGCAGAGCCTCATTAAATTCAGATGTTCTGCCCTGCTGGTGCAAATTCCAGCTGCAGAGCCCAGTTTTGCAGTTCCTCAGACTTCCTTTCTGTTTCTTAAGAAAGTCTGAGGAAACCTAGTTTACATCATCTAACACACACACAAAAAAATAATCTTGCAGTCTTTTTATCTCCAGTAAACTCGCTTTTGCTGATTCTGGAAAATGCCTCTTCAGGAGCAGCTCTGGGATGACAGGGAGCAGATGTGTCTCTTTTTTTCACCAGCATTGCTTTCTGCTGTTAGTAGAGGTTCATAGTGAAATGATGGCCTTACATGCAGAAGCAAATTTTTTGAAATAAGTGGTTATTTTTCAGACCTTTTCCCACTGTGTTGCTGCAGACACATGACTCTTTGTTCAAGGATCTTCACATTCAGCAAGGATCGACACAGCACGTGTCACATGGAAATTTTAAATTCCAAGTAACCTCCTCATTTAAAATTACTAGCTTTTGGTCTTTTCCTCAGGGGGGAGGGAGGGGAACAGATGAAGAAACTCTTTTATTTTATGCAGTGTACTTTTCCTCCCTGACAGAGTGGAAAGTTGGTATCATCCCAGGTTTCTCCTGGCAGTTTCAGCAAATTAACCTGTGGGTCCCATTGACCTCTAGATTAAAGGATCTTCTATAGTTCCTGCTTACTGATTAACTACTTTCCCTGCCCCTAAGTTGCTTTCGTTGTAACATCAAACCATTCATTGCTTTAAAGCTGAAAGAAGAGGTACTGGCAAGTGAAACAAAGACATGCCATATAACTTCATTATTTAGGTAGATGGGTGTTTTATTTATTTTTGTCGACAATAACTTCCTAATAGCTCTTCTGAATTATGGTATAGGTGGATCAAAGGGATCTAATCCTCCATCATAATTTAGTGCCTATGCTGCTCTCCCCCATCCTGCCTCTCAAGCACTATTGGCAGTGTTACCCTTCCCTACAAATAACTCAGACAATGTTTTGTTCACCACTCCACAGGGAAACACCAGCAGCTTTTTGGACTTGCTTTATATTCTAGATTACTTCATCTAACTCGAGAGCTGCACTGAATTCTTCACACATGAGCATCCATGCCAGAAAACCAGAAGAGTATCTCGAAATGCAGAAAAAAAGCATGCAACTCCCTGCACTGTTATACTCAAACCTGTGTGACTTTGTGTGACATTTGCATTATCACAGAAATCCTCATTCCTATTGATAAAAGTTATTCTGTCCAACAATGCTAAATTAAAATGTAAGTCTATACAAGAAAAATTGTGTTGCTTTTCGTACAGAAAGAATCCAACAAAAAACTCCATTCCTCATTTGCTTATGGGTGGGACTTATAAATAATGTGAATTTAGTCACCGATTTAAGAGAGAAGCATTTCTCCCTATTATTATAAAAATGTCATTTTCCAGGGTTTGATATATGATGGTTGGTATATTTCAGCAGGGAAGATTAAGGCCGTATTTCTTTACTGGTTTTCTAGCTATGATTTCAATGATTGAACTGAGTTTGACTCCCCATTTCTGGCACATATGCAAGTTTTTTGGATTTCTCAGGGTGGTTCTGCACCTGTGTGTCTCAAGAATAAGACTGTTTGTAATAACATTCATATCTTCCAGAATGCAAGAAATACGAAAAAAATTTATTATGTTCATATCATCATAAAAATAGTTTCTAGTCACTCTTCCCTGCATTACAGAAGTATTATTCTTCAATACTGAGGCTGATTTTACAAGCTTACTACACCACATTTTAAGTGCTTTGCTCTTGCTTGCTCAGACTGACTTGTAGCTGGCCAGATTCACTGCCTTTACCTGCCCTTCCATCTGCTTGGACATTTATAAATGTTAATCATGACAGTCCTGTGCTCTGTATCCTCCATGACTAAATGGAGAAATGTACCTGGCAGAGCTGTCAGACTGCCACACTCACACATATATTCTGTGAAAAATTACACCATAAAACACACTTCCTTGGTGTTTTTTTTAATCCTTCTAGGACACCACACAGGTAGTCAGACATCTTCATGATTGTGGTCATTGTAAGATGTTTTATTTATATTCCCTATTTTAGTTATCTTCTCTAATTTCTGCGGGTGCTTCTCTTGTAATTACAATAAAATAAATACCTGTATTTTTTCCTTCTTTATTACTTTTTAGTAATACCTGAATTTATGTTATTACATAGTTCTCTTAATACCTCAAAAATATATTCTGCAAAATCCAAGGTCCCCCTCCTCACATACATATCAACACAATATATTGTTCAGAAGTTGTTTTATGCTTGATCTTTTTACAACTGAAGCATGTTTTCTTCCACAGAGCGTAAAAACTCTTTGTTGTAACTTACCTTTTTAAAAAAGAAACAGTAATTTAGCATCATTCTACACTGAAGATGATCCCTTTTCCAGTGTTTCCTATCCATATTATTATCTGCGTTCCCCTGCTAATGCTCAGTCATAAAAGAATTAGTTTCAAGGAGGCACCAGGCAACATCCCCGGTAGAAATTCCTCTGTCAAAACAATGTCAGGCTGATGTTTTTATCACTACAACTCAATTCCCTCAATTTGAGGCAAACTAAGAAGACTGAAAAACCCCTAAACTGCTGTATGGCAGGTAGGAATTTCCACACTACGGAATATTTCTGTTCCTCCCCACTTGCAAATAACAAAAATGAGAGTCTCCTCTTGGTTCCTGTACCTAATGTTTTTGATAGATGAAGAACTGTCATCTTTCCATTTTGGCCCATTTCTCACTCGAAGAATAGGCCAGGAAATGAAGAACATTATGCAAGGCTTATGATTCCCAGCTTTCTCTATTGGCAGTGTTTTCTTGTTAGTTGCTCTTCATATCAGAGTCTGATCCCACAGGACTGTCCCAGTGGAGGACAGGCTGGTACCAGCTGGAAGCAGTCCTGGTTGTAGGTCTGGGAAACATCAGATCCAGGCTGCCTTTGAAGGACAGAAGGCGCCAGTTCCCTGAATCAGGTTGAGAATAAGGTTACACCTTCACTGATCTAAAGGTGCATATTGACCAAAAGGTAATGAATGTATGCCAGCTGCCCCACTGCAAAATCCCAAGGGAAACAGAGGCTTCTAGCTTCCGTTACAGCATAACGAGCTATGGGAAGGCTCGTAGCGTTGACCTTGGCTAGACCTGCCGTGTGAAAGGTTTCTGGGCCTTGCCTGTGCTAGTGCTTTGCATGACGGTAACCAGATTGTTAGCTGCTGCATTAAAAACCTCTGCAAGTAGGAAAAGTAGTCTAAAAATCTGCCAGAAGGTACTCTCTGTCCTTGCAAAAGCCAGGTTTCTGCAGAATGTTGTACCACTGAGTGTGCCTGCGTTTCTTTTGGGAAGACTGGCCTTTCCTCCCTCTGGACTTCGGTTGGGCATCCGCACAACTAACATACATAATATTAGTCTTTATCCTGTGCCTGGTATCTCTAGCACATCTACTTCCCCCAATACGAAGGGACTTTTCTGGGAGGAAATATTGCATGGTAGGGAAATAATATGAATATGCTACTCATGCAAAGATAGCTGCATGTATTGTTCTTCCAGACTTCATAAAAACAGAGGAAAGGTCAATCTAAGCAATTAATTGTTCTGGTAAGATTATTTATCTCCATCTTCTGCTGTTGTTGTGGATACCTTTTTTTTTGTGCATGTGTGTGTGTATGTAAGTACATGTATCCATATACATACAAATATGTGCCAAGCTGCTATTGTAGACTAATTTTGAGGGGACCAGGTTGTGTTTCTAAAGGAGTCCACACAACTGCTCTCCTTAGGAAGCTGGAATGGTTTCCTTCTTCCCGTGAGCTATAAGGTGCACTGCTACATAACCATGCCTGGAATTCACTACTGTCCATTCTTGAAGGTATTTCTATCATGTAGAGATACCTTCAGTTAAAAAATTGTTCAGGGATAGTTCTTGAACCTCAAATTCATACGAGACAAGCTCTTAGCAGACTCTCCTCTCACGTAATTCATATAATTCATATAGCAGGGGGGATATAATAGCCAGCTGTGCACTTCTGCATTTTCAAGTAGATGCTTAACCCTATGAAAAATCACATCCTGCTCTTTCTCCTACTTTGCCAATTTTTTTCTGACGTTCCTTAAGGACTATTTTTCCAAAACAAAGAAAGAAAAAAATGGGTAAACAATAAGCTCTCCCTGGGTTATAACCCACCACACCCAGCTCCTCTTTTTTGCAAAACAAGAACTTGAAGAGACAGTTCCATTCTTTATTAACTGAAAGAAACCCACCAAATAAATATTTTAAGGCATTTCAGCTAATTTCATTGGAAAACTCCAAATTCTGAACATATTTTTACCAAGCTTTCCTCCTGAGATGACAGCCTGAACTCGTTTTCTCTTCCTCCTTCCCTCACTCCCCACATTACCTCCCCTGGAGAGGCTGAATACCACTGATTGTGCAAATTCAAGCCCATCAGCACTTGTCATCTCTCATGGAATTTACCCTTTGACATTCAGCTTCCACTTCCCACTTGGAGGCAGAAGGTTTAACTTTGCAAAGCACAGAAGTTGCTTCCTTGGAAAAAAGCAAGAAACATGTTCTCCTGCAGGGAAAAAAAAACCAACTCACTTCACCATGGAGACCTTAGGGAGAAAATCCCTATATTATATTTAATTCATGTATTTTTTTGATGGAGAATCTTTTATTCTTTTTTTCTCTTTTAATTTTCCGATAAACTGAATAGCCAATATCAGTATTTTGTCCAGTTTTCACTGCTCCAGAATCCAAACTTGCAAACCTTAAACAGTGACCTTGCCTTTTAACCCCAAATTACAGCCAGTCACCTTTACAAAAAAAATCATTCCTTGCTTAGTAAGTATTGTGACGATATTATCTCACAATAGTAGCCTCTCTCCTGCCTTTAATAACAGCCAGTCTTGTAAACATACACTTAAAAAAAATTACTAAGAGAAAAAATAGAAATTCAAAAGGAGTTTTCATTCTTGTTTTATCTGACACGAGGAAGTCTCAGGTAAAGGCAAGTCTGTCCTCATTTACACCTGTTAAGCCTGACTGAAATCAGTAGGGTTGAGCTAATGTAGCTGATTACAGAGTTTGGCTCATAACCTGTCTCCTGTTAACTCACAACACTATCTCCCGCAGGTGGAACAAGATGAAATCTGCTGTCTGCAGTGCTCCATTTATAGGAATAGTAGCATACCCATTACTTCTCTGCAGATCATAACGTTGGCTGCTTTGCCTGACAAGGAACATACATCTCAAGATACCAAAATAAGTAGAAATTTTCATCCTCCTTGTAAATGTGATTGGTTAGTGATATTGCCTATTAATGGATATGGGTAAATGAATTTTGGACCTAATTTGCAATTTTTATTTTACTCAGCAAACAGCAGGATACAATTATACTATAAATCTGAGTTAACAGGTTAGCTTTGTTACATTTCATTTTCTGTATTGGATGAAATTATTTTGCCTTCTCATTTACGGTTTCTTTATAGGGCTTATTATTTGCTGAGGTTAATGCTTCAAGGGTATATTTGGATCATATTGTTAATATTATACATTTATAAACGAACATGTAACCAGGCTTCTTCTAGTGTGCACTCATAGCCAGGCTCTTCCTGAATTGTCACACAATCTGGATAAAATTTTATTTCAGTCAATATAAAAAGTCAATTATCTCCTCCACGTCCAGACAAAAGCGCTAAATTCTCAGCATCTCTCGTTCTCATTGCTATGTTGGAGAGCAGAAGTGCGAAGGGGAAAGCAGACTGTTAATGTGAGATCGTTTCTTGTTCTGATGCCAGTCTGGATAAAGGATTACAGCATCAGGTTCATCTTGTGCCACTGCAGTCTTAAAACCATAACTGCTGCTGTCTCTAGAGGCTAGCGCAAAGGCTTAGAGTATGCCGGGCTTTGGGGCTGCTTCATTTTCCTTCTTGTATAGCATTGCTAAGGATTGCTTAGCACATTGAATTCAAATAATGGGGTATATCTGGTGCTTAAACCTTTGTATTCTGGTTTTCTAATAAAACGAGGCTTATGCATTCTATGCAGAGAGAGATCATACGTTCCTGACTCTGGAACCTGTGAGGTACCTCTGTATTCTGTGGTTATGGGGTGTGAGCTCAGTCCTTGCTCCCTCACCTCGACTGGGTCTTGTGTGCACTGGAGGAGGCACCTGTGGGGCACAAAGCCACAGCAAAGCAGACCTCAGTAACTGCACTGTCGCTAAACTGCCCGTGATTTGGTGCATACCCCATGGACTGGAGAAACAAAACTTCCTGGAGGTTCTCCCTTCAGCCTTTGCCATGTTACCTGTAGTTGTCTGGCACAATTACACAGTGCAGCAGGGGAGTTCTGTGGATGCAACTGTAGGAATGCCATGGTCTCCTCTCGGGATTTCCCCCCCCCGCCCCCCATGTGTTTCTTTGCAGAGTTTAATCCAGTCATACTGCTTATCCAAACTACCTTGCAGTTTTTCTTGGAAAATCACAGCCGTAATTGCCATGCTGTGCACACCTTTTTGATCACTGTGTTCTTGAGCACAACTTGAAAAATAGATTATGGAGAGACTAAGGATTTTTTATGCTTATAACTCAAAGTGGCACTAATAAATAACCATAAAATAGTAAAGTCACATCTATAATTTTTCATGGCAGATCCTTATGAAATCATTATGCAATTAATTTCGTTATCAGCCGTGTGAAAGTCCAGGTAGGGGAAATGGATGATGAAATATAAAACCAGCTAAAATTATTACCAACCAAAATTTTTATAGGTACATGTATAATTTTTTTTAGTCCTATTGTTTCCATGCTGTTCTGCCATTATGGATGAGTGCTCCAAATATGAAAGTAGGTCCAAAAATTATGTTGTTGAACTTCAAGCACTTCAGAAGCTCTGTGGTGGAGTACATTAGCAAGCAGGCTGATATATAATGAAGAATTTCTCATTTAAAAGCTGTCAATATTCATTAAAGAACTATGTTTTTCTTCATTTGCCGTGTTTCTAGCCATCTTGTGCAAAACTTTTTATCAATACTATCAGGCATCAAAATCAGGATTTACTGAACCTAATTTTAGCCATATAAATCCCAGCTACCCAGCCAAAGCATGCTGTCCAGGTTTCACCCTATAATAAATGGAAAATGAAGGTAAATCAGTAGCATTCTGGTGCCATCTCTCTCTTCCCCCCGACTGTTGAAGGAACGTGAGCATTTGTATTACAGCACCCAGAATGCATATGCAGTGGGCATAATAACTGGGCATAAAGGAGATAGGACACTTAATGATATGTTTGGTGGTTTTAAAATATGCATTTAAGTATAGCTAGCAAGTTATATATCAAATATCTTAAGTTCAGCCCAAATATTACCTGGATCAGCATTTGCAATTTTTTCTTCCTTTTTTTTTGGTGTCTCTCTAAAATTAGAAGCACTATCTGTCTCCAAATAGGATTGGTTTCGTATGTCTCTGCAGAACATACATGTTTATTTAGAGGTATAAATTTCACTGGGGAAGAAAATACAAGGCAATAAAATATCATGTATGATTAAAAGCTCATGCCATCTTTTAATAGCATTTCCTTCTTTTTTTCTTTGCCTTAGGCAGCTTTGAAAGTTCTGCATTTTCCAGTAGAATTACTTTGATAAAAATAATTTGAGCAAATATTTTGCTTCTTAATCTGACTCTGGCCTATCTAAATAGGTAAATAAAATACGCCTAGCTATGGAGAGGCTTGGACTTAACTTGACCTTTGTTTTGGAGTAAGCAGATCAGCAAGGCAAAAAGTATGTAGAAATAGGAACAACTTTCATTGGCAAGAGAACAGTCCTCATGCTTTTCCATATGATAAGCTCACACTGTAATACCAGTGTTTGTTGATGGACTACTCTCTTTACGTAGTTGTGCAGGCCACTTCCCCTGCTCATTTGCAACTATATAATAATGCAGTGCCACATCAATAGGCAAGTAAAATTACTTAATATAGATCTGGGTTTAGCATAATCTGGCAAGAGGTCGAGCCTCTTCAACCCAGTCCTCTGTAGGCAGACAGAAAGTTCTGCATGATCAGCTGAGGGACCATAAATCAGTTTGGAAACCTCAAGAGCTAGACCAAATGGAATTTTTCATCTTCTGTTTCTGTCATTTCTAAAACTAATTTGTAACAGACTAAAAAAAAAAGGTATTTTAATGGCAAATTATGGCCATTTGCCATTATGTTCACTCATGAAACTTACCAAAATCAATAAGAGCAGAACTAACTTAGATACATCCTTTAGATATGCCCTGGCTTGAAATCTGTGTTGGTTGGAAATGGCATCTTCACAGCTCCTTTGTGGACCCATCAGCCCTTGCTGTTGTCTGGTTTTCCCAGGTGCTTTACCTTGCTCTTCCATCTCTTTTCCCAGATGTTACAGCCATCGTTGCCATTCGTGTCACTTTCCCCCCAGCATTGCACTAGCCTGTTTTTATGTCAGTGGTAGTATTTTTCCATTATTCATAACACTGAGGTTAGAGTTCTTCTCCTTTTTCTCTTTCACTCTTTTGTAACATGCAGTTCACCTTCTAGTGCCACCTTTGCTTATACCTTGCTATTGATGCATGACCTAGCTGGCTACAAGAGTCATTTTTCTGCTGATACTTTAATTCAAATCTACCCATGGGTGGTGGATAATTTTAATTGCTACCAGCAGGAAGCTGGGCGTATTCCGACCCAGACACCTCTGTCAAGAAATGAGTGGTCATTTGTGACATACTGGAAAATAAAAGTAGCCGAGGGCATTATCTGACTTGAACAGGGCTGACAGATTTTTACAGTGTTATGTCTGGAATCCAACAACCTATGTTTAGAAAAATACATAGAATATTATGGGTGAGAAGGGAAAAAGCAAGAAAAGTCACTATATGGAACAAAATGTAGCATGTGGCCTCCAAGTCTCAGGTGCACATGGGACATAAAACCTACACTGTACCTATGTTTCAGAGACATATGGTATTTTTAACCCTGAATAACACCTTTCTTGCATTTACACATTACTGCAAAAACTGCATAGACATTTACTCATTCCTGCATAAACATGACTGCATTTGCAGGCTTGTAATAAGTGACATGGGATATGAGCTTCATTGTCTTTCATCATAACACTTAGATTTCTTAAAATGCCTATTTCCAACATAAATGAGCATGTTCTATCAGTCTTTTGGAGTACTATAATCAATGGACCATTCAAATTTAGAGGCTAATTAGGATGAATAAAGATTATGGAATCTAGCCATAACTAAGTCTTTATACACATTTCTCATCGGTGTATACATGCCAGTTAATAATAGTAAGTGCTTTCACTTCTAAAGAGCTCTTCACTGAATCTCAGGAGTCTAAAAGCAGTGGGGAAACTCATCAACAGAGGATCTGGTGATTTGCCTAAGGTCAGGCAGTAAAGTGGTGTCAAAGGAAGGATATTAGCTAAACCTCATGGTTTGACATGGTTTGACAAATGAGCAAGTCTCATGTGCAGTAAGCTTGTTTGAAATACTGTCTGTAAAACCTACACACCTCTATGTTACTTCTGTTACAGGGAAGTGTTAAAGAAGGGAAGGGAGGCCTACAGAGGACCTATCCCAGACAGACCAACGGTGAGGCATATGCAGGAATAAGCACCAGGCTAAGCCTTGAGGTGTTATTAGAAAAGCCACTCCGGCAGGTGTGTACTACATGAATGAACCCAGGATAGCACTCTGCGGTTGCGGGTAAATTAATGTCACAACAGTCTCTGATGTAGTGATACTAGCTTAGCAAAACAGTGTAACCGCATACAGTACAACAGTGCTGTATCCAAGGAAATTAGGTCCGCTTCTCATCAGGGCTTTTTAGCTTGGGTCCACCTCTAGTCTGAACGAGTGCTACATGGGCACCAGTGCTAAGCATTTGCCGCTTTCACATTTCCCCAACAGACATGGGTTTTCCTGAGTTTTGGCAATACGTTGCGCAAGCCAGCTACCCTGCCTCTGAAGCATCCTGCTGGAATATGTGGGTGTTATCATATCCTGAACCCAGCTCCCCTGACAATTTTGGATGCTGACAGTTTCATAAAATCTTCCCTCCAACCAGGGGTGGTGTAAACAATAATAGAAACAAATCCAAACCCTCATTGTACTGCAGCCTAGAGTAATATTGCAGCAGGACCATGTTTTCTACATTTAATAAAAACGTCCTTTCAATGAGCATTTGTACATCTTAAATGGATAATGTCCAGAAGTCTACAGTGTGCTATGTGTCAGATCCCCACCGGAAGATATTTCCTCTTGTCAGAATGGCAAGAACACCAATGAAGAGAAATCTTTGGAGCCAAGTGGGGCACTGTTTACTCAGCTAAAACCCCAGTTTCATCTCTCATAAGCACTCTATTAAAAATATTCTATTGACATACTGAAGTTTATATGGGTTGCCAAAGGAAAATAAGGGAAGGAAGCTAGGGTGTTTGTCTGAAATAGGTAGGACGAGATCAAGATACTCTGCCCGCAGCTGACAAGGCAAAGGAGTGTAGGTCAGCACTAATAATATATGGTTTAGCTCTAAGAAGACACTTGTCGTATAGCTGCAGCCTGAACATTGTCTCTTAACTGCTCGTTCTTTGCAACAGGCCTGCTTTAGCCATGGTGATTTGAGCGGATGCTCATGCATCAGGTCTGCTAACTGAACTACTGACAAAGCCTCTAACCTCTAACCAGTAAATCACCCAGTTAGCTGAAACAGAATCAGGTTGCTGTTAACCGAGTTTCATTTTCAAATTTGTTATTTGCTAGTACAGCTGGAGGGGCTTTTTCATGCTGTTAAGTTGCAACCTTTGCTAAAGTTAGCCGAGTTGTTTTGGCAAAGGAGATGGTTGCCATTGCTTGCCCTGCTAGACCCTTACATGGACATACAACCGCTTCCCTGCTTAGCTGACCTAATATAACAATGCTGTGTCTCATCCCCCAGGGAACTATTTGTCAGCAGCTATTCCCACATACTCGTACTGTGAACTCCTAAATGCAAGTGAGGAGGTGTTTTTTGTTTTTTTTTTTTATGCTGCCTGCTCGATTACTAATTCCTTTTTTGTTCTCAGCATGTCCCATCGTTCATGAAGTAGGCATGTATTCGTAGAAACTTTCTAAAAAGATATTAATGGATTACTTAATTTTTTTCCTGGCATCTTTCCAGTGCTCTGCCTTGTTTTAATCAAAATGGGTGGAACACATATTGCACTTGCTCGCACTGCACTAAATCACTTTAATAAAACTACAGAATTCAGTCAAATGTTGCAAAACTTAGTACTGACAATCTGTCAACACTCCAAGGCATTTTGCTCAACAGGGTGTGTTAATAAGTACTCTGCCCATTCAGTTTCATTTCTGAATTCCTGAAGAAAAAAATTCCCCTTGTTGTTCTCCTGAGAATCTTCACATATGTCAGTCTAATTAAAAAAACGTGTAGCATTATCAAGTGTATGTTGTCCATGTTTTCTCAAGGATCAGTACAGTCGCAAACCCATTCTGCTCATTTACAGTATCACTTTTTTCTTAGAGCAGAAGTCTACCATTCAGCCAAGAAAGAAGAATTTGTCTTCTGAAATAAAAATGTGTTAAATGGGAAAGTTATTTTAGGGAAGGGCAGCTCTTCCCCTCAAAAGCTAAATATAAAACCTTGATGTCAGATAAAGGGTTCTTGGCTGAAGTTGCATGGATGCAATAGGACAAATTAATGTGAACACACATGCAGGGACTGTGGTGGGTTCCCTCTGTCATGCTGACATCACCTCTGCATTCATTTTCAATGCCAGTTTATTCTAACAAGTTCATTGCCATCCATATTTTTAAAACACTCAAAGGTTTTCCCAAGAGTGCTCCCTGCAACATTGGAGTCCCCTTTTGTTTTAACTGCAGCTCAGGAAACTGGGAAGAGAACTGCTGGGGTCTGGATGCAAGCCTCGGGGAGCAACGGTTCCATAGCGGCAGCCTCTCACCTTGCTGTACACCACTGAGCACAGCTCCAATCATGTCTGCTGAGCTGCATGCGGGAAGTGTGCACGATCATCCGAGTAAAACATAATCTGAGAAATTACAATCTTCCCACAAACATGCCATGAGCAGAAAAAGTTGTCAAATTTACCAGATAAAATGCAAGGCGTGAAATATTCGATCAGCTTTACTTAATATGTACACACCATACATAAAGTGTTGCTGTCATTCAAGCTGCAAATGGATCCTGCACCCAGGTAGACTCCCACAGAAGTGAATGAGACTATTCATGGGGATATAACTTGTAGGGTAAGATTTTTTTGTTGGATATTTTCTAGCATCCTCAATATCAGCATGGTGAATAGCAAGACATTAGAAGAATAAATCACTTCAAGAAAACCTTGTTGTAAATTACTGTATCAGTCTTAAAATGTCAGTCTGTTCACATCCCTGCTCTTCTTTCAGAAGTCTTCTGAAATCGACGTTATTGTTTATTTCTCCCAACCAAAAATATTCACTTCCTCGTCACCTCCTCTAAGAACAATAGCCTACCCTGCAAATTAATTCAAATATTTTTTTCCTAGGAGGAAAAGTGCAAACACCCCAGAACCTGGTGTTTCTTGTTGATGTAGACTTGCACAGTTCAGCAGCTCTTATAAATTATGGGATCTAATTATGCTCATTAAGACTACTTGAGGACCTAATAAAGGGGCACTGACTAGACCTCTATGGTTACACCTGTTGTTGCAAAAGGCCGGGGTCCACTTTACATCCATTCACACCTCACAGCTTTGTTTGTGGAAAATCACCTACCCATGCAAGACAGATATGCCTGAAGGAGGCCGCTGGCCTGTCTAGTGAAACGGCTGTGGAAAATGCAGTGTTTGCAGAAAACAAAACAAGGTCCATTTATTATTTCTCCTTTAGAGTCAGTGGGAGTCTTGAATCCAAAATCTCCAGCAGTGTGGGAAATGTGACTTGCATAGAGACAGTTGCCATATGGTTACTTCTACATTTACCTGCTTTTGCAGTACGCTGTGGCTGCCCTCTCAGCTGTGCATTTGAGCATCTTTCCCATGGATATAAGGGCAAGCAAGGGACGAGGTCATCCTAAGTACCACATCCACTTGTGGCTACAGTACACAGATGGTACTGCTCAGACCACAGCTGTATATCAACATTCATTGTTGTGTTTGTGCGTCTTTCTCTTTCAGCTTTCCTCTGCATCAGGTCCCCAGACTTCCTGCTCACCAGGCAGTGGCGGCAGGATGGATGCCATCCTCCAACCCAGACTGTGGTACTGCTGACTGGCTCCCCCTCAGTTCAACCCCTCTGCCTGCGCCTGAGCCTCAAGCTGCAGGATGCTCAAGGGACCACAGTCTCCCTCCAACTCCCCCCTCTCCCCATCTGGCACCAGCAGTCCCACTTAGCAGCTTCAGAGACCAGAACAAAACTGACAGATTCTCCTTTCAACATCCCCTGCATGCCAAAGGAATTAGCCGTGATACCACACTTGGGCATTCAGACCCTCCAATACAATTTTTTTCAGTAGCACACGAGTGAAAGCAAATGTGCAAATTTCTTGCAGGTTGAGCTGGATCTTTCTGCTTCTTAAACACACAGGCACCACACATGCCCCTATACAGAATTTCCTTGAGGCCCTCCTCCCATTGCACTCAAGCGTTTTTGGTGTCTAGCTCCTGGGGTCTTCCTCCTGAGGCTCAGGACTTCTCTTTAAAATTGTAAAACTTCTCAGGTCAGCTATTTAGTCTAACTTTACTTCACCCTAAATGTAAATCCAAGCTTCAGATTTCTCTATGAAAGCATACCCACCTAATTCTTTCTCCACCTCAGAGCTGACTCTGTGTCTTTCCAGGTTTATATTTCACCTAACTCACATATGGCTTCATTTTGCTATGTCTGGGAATTTGCCGCTCCCAAGCCACCACACCCTACAGAAAGACTTTTCAAGAAAACTTGTTGTAGGCTTCGGCTTGCCTGGTATGTTTTATTTCAGTCATTAAGTTTAACCCAAAAGTTGTCAAAGAATGCTGAATTTGTATCCATTTGTTACAATTTTCTTTTTATTTGTATATATGTATACAAATTCATTATATATATGAATTTGTATACATTTTGTTACAATTTGTTACAATTTATTGTGACATATTTGTTACAATAGTTCATTATCATTTTTTTTGCATTGATTTGTAGTATCAGCTCTATCTCTAGATTATGCATAGACAGATTTGCCAAATCATCACACAGGTAGAACGGTGGGAAGCATGTCAGGCGCTCGGGATTTTCTTAAGAACCATATTCTAATTTTTTGTGGTATTAAGAAGACCTGAGAAAGCTCAGAGCAAGGAAAGTGCCCTCCTTAATTCTGATGAGGCATGTGAGGCATTTGGCCACACACTACCCACTACTTTCATAAGCAAGTTTAAAAGACAGCTTAAGCCATGAATCAATGTTTTGAGCACTCGCGTAATTTTCTGCCTCATTATCAGTGTCTATTCTTTGCTAAAGACAACGCTGTTGAGGTTTTCACTTATGTGTAACAAATTATATTAAACAAATTATTATTTATGCAATGACAAAGACTTTAAAAAATAATCACAAGACAGCTGTTCATTTAGGTAAAATCTGCTCATGTTTTGGTTTTGTTTTGTTTTGTTTTCCAACAGTAGATAACACGCTCAGATACAAGACCCTGAACTCCATTTTGGATCTGCCTTTCAGGATCTGTTAGACATAAGGGGAACTAATTACAGCAGAGGACATTGCAGAGACTAGAAAAGGGATCAATACATACATTCCCCTAAGAGTGTTCAGCCATTAAACCAAAGCAGGAATTTCCCAAGAGCTAATAAAGGCTTTCTCTTTTTACCCAAGAATTCTTCTAATTTTCCCATGTTTCCTCCCCGCTCACTAGCACAAACCTTTTTCATCATCATGTTCAGAACTCTCAGTACTCAAGGCACAATTTGGCTTCTCTTTTGTTATATTCAAGGTATTGCTTCTATGCCTGGCAGACCTTGGCTTTTTCCAAACAGAGAAAGTCTTGGGTTTTTTAGTGGTCTGAAGTGCAAACACAACTTATCAATCACAGTAAGAAGCACAGACCAATCAGTAGCTAAAACTACTCTTAAATCCAAACACCTAAATATAGAGCTTGAGTCCTGAGTAGCCTCACTATTGCTAGCAAATACTACCAACTAATTTGTCCAATTAAATTTGGAGCTCCTGTGACTTACCGTGCTTTGGAAATATGCAGACCTCAGGGAGAGTTAGTTACAAAATCAGCAAGTCTAGAGCAACAAATTTCCTTGGGTTTATATATAAAAAAGGCCATATCTGAGTCAGGGGTTCAAACATAACTGTGGTTCCTCCCCAACTATTTGGATGCTTAATCTGGGTGTCTCTACCATGGTATACATGCCAAACAAAGCCCGCTAAAATATTTAATTCAAATCCAGACATTTCTGTTGTGGTTGCCAGCCCATTCATGCTAATGTTAGGTTTAACCATGATTAGACACTGATTTACGCGTTCGAATGCCTTCTTTTTACAATAGCATGATGAACCAAGTGACTTGGGAGGAGTTTTCAGAGGGGAAATTGCACTGGGAATATCAGTTATTACTGAAAATGTAATGAGGAAGCCTAGCAAGAATGCACTCTCTCAGCTCTGAGGCTACAACAGGCTCATTAAAAGTAAAAAATAGCTTAGCATTTAATGACGTTTTGAAACTGTTACATTTAATCTTTAGTAGAAACATGGTCATGGAAATAGTAATTATTTCTGTCAGGCAGTCTGCTGAACACTGCCTGCATACCGCTGTTACCCTAGTTTGGGTAGGAAACCTTTTACAATATTGCTCTATTTTTGATGTGATGAGTTGTGTTCATGGAAAATTTACATCTCCAGCATTTCGTATCCCTGGCACACTCATTCTTCAGCTTTTTTGTTTACCCCAATGTTCAAATTCAATGATGATTAAGTCAATCCCTTTTGAAAGAAATACTACCCTTTGTATACTACAGTTTTATTTCTACATAACTCTGTAGGGAGCTAGTGGCATTGGTAGGTCAAGCTACTTCTCCATACCCAGAAAGTATAAGTCTGAGGTTTGGGCTGAACGCTGACAGTTGCTTGCAGTCAACCCAGGTGAAGAGAAGTTATCAGGGTATTTGGACTGGAAAGCTATAGGTGGCCAAACATAGTGTCACGCATACCATTTAGTGGTGCCTAAGATGATCTAGACTTTTGGATTTGAAAAGGCCTCATTAAATGAGTGAAGGTCCTGTGAAGAAGGCTGAATCTGTTGGGCTTACACTGTCAAAGGTGCTTAGTAGCCCTGGAGTCCTGCCAGCCACTGCAGGAGGCTGCTCCCGCTGGACCACGCATTCCCACTTTTATGGAGACTACGACCTGAGACCGGTGATCCCAGTCCCAAGGGTAGAGATCCAGCTGAGACGCACATGTGCCTGCAGACATCCTCTCAGAGAGTTTTCTTGGAGAGAAGATGCTGAGAAAGAGCAAATGGCTTTAAAACCTCCATCATGACTCTGTAAAAAAAAAATGACAGAACAGGGACCAGCCATGGGCCTTGCAGTATTTTTGGGTAGGTTTCCATTTCTCAGCTAGTCCTCATCTTTACCTGCAGCTGAAGAGATAGAAGTGACAAAGAGAAAGCACGATGAGATTCAGTTTCAAATTCAAAGACCTAAATAGGAATCTAAAACTTAGAAGTGTCCACATTATCCTAGTATCTGAGCTTTTATAATCAATGGAGATCTCGTCTAAAGAGCCAGCTGAGGTCTGTTCAGCCGGCCAGACACAAGTGTCTGCTGCCACGTGGCAAATAGCCCTGCACAGTCCCCTGGCTGCACTAACTAGGTCTTCATTGCCTTAACCAGCATCGGACCTTGAGTCACAGTTGGGTCCCTGAGTCTGGAACTGACACCCTCAAGGCTCAGACTAACAGAGGCATCTTGGAAAATCTTGACCAAAGGAGAGTCAATATGCTTGAGGGGAGTAAAATATTTCATGCAGAACCTGTTCAAAAGTTACATGTTTAAGAAGCGTTGCTGCTGGGCTGGGCAGACCAGGCTATCAACTTGCTAGAAATGTTCTAAAGGATGAGTTGAGAGAAGATGGGTTAGGGTTGCAGCCTGCTGGAAGTAGTCACTCTGTAAAATTGAGCATTGCAGCTGTTTGTTTTTTTTTTAAGTGGAGCACACCATCACATGTACTAAGACAAAACTAATGAAATCTCATGCTTCATAAAATCAACTTTTTGCTGCTGGGATCAAGAACTAATTTTAAATCATAAAATATGTCTGTATATTTGGTCAAATGAATAGTAGATGTTTTTATCTTTCTTCAGACTGTAGTCGCAAAGAAGGAGGCAGGATATAAGGTTTGACAGCCCCTAGTAGTAAAGAAACTTGGATGTTGATATCTGTATTCTGGCACATGAATAAAGTAACAAGGCAGTTAAATCAAAACCATAATTTTTCCACAACATCCCCCCAAACTAAGTATCTTATGTATGTGTTTGCTTACCAATATCAAATTAATCTCTACCAGAGTCAAAGATTCATTGGCATCAATAAGAGAAATAAGATCTTTTAGCACTGAGGGTGTGCAGCAGAGCACATGAATGTCTCATTGTCTTGAGATACTCATCACTGGAATGATGAATGTCTCAAGACAATATTTCAGTACTAACTGCATACTGGTATCCCCTGTTATTTAATTCCCATTAAAGTGAGATGGAAGTGAGCTGACAATACCTAAATTTCAAACAGACCTAGGTTTTTTCTTCAAGACTAACTTCTGTTTTAAAAAAACCATGAACCTGATGTGAAATTTTAGTTTCTTTTATACCAAGAATACAAAGCCATCATAAAGGTGAAATGTAAAAACTTATCATGGACTAGAAATTTAAAAAAAAAATAAAAAACAAAGAGTAGAAAAAAAATAACCGAGGTTATTGAAAAACTCCAGTAAAACAGGATTGTGTATGAGAAAAAGACAGAGAAATTTAAAAATAAATAATTCTAAACACTTTAAAACTGTATAGTTATAAAATATGCATTCAACTAAGGTGTCAAGCATTAGTTTAGCATCTAAACGATAATGTTAGCTTTCAAACTAGGGCAATTTATTTTAACAAGAAAGATCTCCCAAAAGGTGCTGAAAGTAACAAAGTAAAGTGTTGGTTTCCCTGGTGAAAACATGAAACATTTTAGAATAAAATAAATGTACAACTTTGGGGGGGGGGCGGGGGGGGGAGCGGACTTGAGAGGGTAGCTCCCCTAAAAATTTAGTAATTTAGTAGACTTTGAATTAGGCTTAAGGGGCAGCAAATTTTTTTTCATTTTATTTTTTTTTTAACAGAAAGTAGAGTAAGAGCCAGAAATGGGAAGGAGTAAAGTCATGGATCGGTAACATGTTCTCATCTTGCACAATGCATTTGGTTCTGGTCAACCTATACCTAGAAGTATACAGCAGAAACTCAGAAGCTCAGAGATGGGTGATGAGTGTGACCACAGAAGTATGCTATGGGGAAAGATACAACTTTCAAGAAAAACCCCAGTGACTGGGACCATTACTTCAGAGGAAAGACAAATAATCAGGGAAAAGACAACCTTAGGGAACGTGACACATGTAAGTGACACAGAGACAATGTTAGGGTATTCAGCAGAACACCATACAACACTCCTACAAGACTATACAAGGATAAAGGGAACACCAATAAAATCAAAAGATAGCAACATTTAGTGGTCATACTTTAAGCTGAATATTGTTTTCGCAGCTGTGAGGAGCCAATTAGCACGACGTGTGTTGGAGCCCGAAGCACAGGGTGTGCTCTTACAGATAATTAAAACATGCTGAGCAATAAGTTCAAAATTTTAGGTATGATACCAGTCCCTCACACATCGATGTACATGCAGATACTGAAGTGGCAAAAGAAAGCAATTTAGCCCCCGGGCAGATAGTTAAATAGCTGCTTATTGACTGTTTGAAAATACACTTGTAAAATCCAGTACTGGTAGGTGGGAGAGTGCAGCCTGAGCTTGCTGGGTTACTGGCCCAATCTGGTACAGCTGTTCCTACAGCCCCCTGCCCCACAAGGGCACCACTGCTGGAGCAGCTGTACTGCAGCCAAGGGCTTGGGTAGCCTCCACCATTTGAAAACTGCTGAAAATGTGATCAAGTGCTAAATTCAAAGTACAGGGAATTATGTCCCCTTAATCTACTTGTTTTATAGGCCATAATGAATCATTTAAAACATGAAAGAAAATTTTGGAATGAACATAATTGCCAACATATCCGTGCATGAAATGTGAACAACAACTTGTTAATCCTAAAATCCTACGCAAAAGTGAAACCCTTGTGCACTGACTTGTTCAATTAAAAATAAATACTGCAGTACCACTGGCAAGTCCTTCCTTCATTCTTTGTATGTAATGGCTTAAATGTTCTTCGTCTACAACGTAGTCAATAAAGTGTATTCTGCCTATGGAGCAACTTCTTCCCACAATACAGTCAGCAAATTATCAACAAATGATGTGACTACTCATGCATAGATGAACAGTTTCAAGTATTTGACATTGTCCACTGCCCTAGTGAATCATTTCAATGGATCTAATTCTCATCTATTGTAACTTGGTATAGTCTCACAAAAAATCATGGTGTAAGCATATAAGAAAATGTGAATAAAACAATTTTGTATGCAAGGATAGGGAAATGCTTTTTGTATTACAGAAATACATGTGCCCAGGAAAACATAAACAGTATTATACAGAAAAGCATAGTTGTTTAATTCATAAACTGTTGAGATATTAATAACAAACAGTATATTTTTTTTATAATTCAAGTTTTATTGCAACTTTTTTGAACTCCAGACAGCTGTAATTTCCTTTTGTCTATCAGCCAAAAGGAGTTTTACCTCAGTTTTGTATTTTGCAGGGACTAAAAGAAAGAATGACTCAGGTTATTGTGTTTGAAGCTGCTGGGTAAGGCTATTTTCACTCCCTAGAGGTAATGCTTTTTATGCTAAGCTTGAAGTTTTGAACTACAAAATAAAAAGTGTGCTAAATACTGATTTTATTAGCCCTTGAAGTATTTCACTTTAAAATAATGGGAGGAAAGATCATAATACCTTTATATGTGTAATAAATCAGTTCTAGAAAGGGAGATGCAACACAGTGCAATTATTTAATATTAGTAGTTCTCTTGGCCTTCTTGGAACTTGTCTCTATGGGAACAGTTAGTGTTGCTGCCAACCTATGTACTGTCAGATTGCAAAAGTTCATATCACTCCCATCAACACAGTTTTAGAAAAGTCAGCAGACTGCAGAGGCAGAGCCAAGGAACTGACAGTCTCTTTTGGTGATCCTTATATCAGAAACATATTCCCACTTTATGATAAGTGTTCTATATTCCATGAACAAGAACAACATATTCATCTTCACACCCCAAGGGGAGCGGCACAAAGAAGGGGTAACATAAAAGATGGTGAGAGCTCCCTAAATCTTTTTTTTAATCCAAAAGATTTTGCCCTGGAATCTAAAGATGAACTTTACTTAATTCCTACTTAATTGCCAGTTCCTACTTAACTGAGCTACTTAGTTCATGCCTATAACATACGAAGATTAGGAAGATCCCTTTCAGTTCAGAGTGATTAGAGAATAAAATAGGCTGCCAAGGAAAGTAGTTGCAGCAACAAGCATCACAGCCTAGAACTGGTGAGCATCTAGGGACTCTTACAATGGTGGGTATATGTCCTGAAAGGGAAGAGATGAATCAGATGGATGGCTTTTACCATGCAAAAATCCCATGCTCCACACCTCTCAACCAGTATAGCATCCTTCCTGAACAACTCCCCTCCTTAATCGCTTCCATAAGCTCTTTTAAAGCCTGATACTCTCACCAATAAGGCTACTTATCCCAGTGAAGCAAAATGCCTGCATCTTGTGTCAATTCAGTGTGTCTTTACAGTGCAGAAAACTAAACTCTTCAGCCAGAGGTGGTTACACAGAAAATACATACACTGTGCAATAGGTACTTTTATACCTATGTGTTCACATATGTGCATCCACGGACACCCACACACAATTTATTTCTACCAAAGGTCAAGTCTAACTCTTCTGTTGACTGTACTTGTATTGACTGTGTCTTTGTTAATGTGATTCTTGCAAAGCACCCATCACTGCAGTTTTTGGGGGGCAGATTATGTGACAGGGTGCCTTCAAATTGAAATTCTAGCAGTGCTGCGAATACTCGGTCACTCACATTTTCTGCTGGTGCAGAGGTAACTGTGACTCCTTTGGCCCACCTCAAGCAGCCTTTTTTTTTATTTCTTTCTTATTAAGGACTGTCACGTATCATTTCAAAAGGTCTACTTAGCACTTATCTTCCCCACAGTGTTGGCTCAAGTTATCTACATGCAGGTTAATTCCTTGAATCAAATCAGCCAAATTGTATAACACCACTTGAAGAACCCGGAACAGCACGGGGCTACTGGAACCTGACCGCATGCTCGCACAACCTCACATTGAACTCACAGCCCCTGACCAACCGGCCAAGCTCAGACCAGAACAAGGTTTCTTGGAGGAGAGTGGGAAAGATCTCGGCGAAATGTAAGAAATGTGAGAGGTTCCCCACTGCAAGAATGTGGCTGCATTTAGTATTTGATTAAATACAGCAACAAGTTTAAAGAATGCAACTAATTAAATGAGGGGGTTCCCCTACTGTTGAGGTAAGAGTTTTCCAGGGAGTTCAGACATACAATAAAATAGTCATATTCTTTTGTGCACCTCTAACCTTCCCAGTCCTTGGCTGCCCCTCGGGAGAATAGCAGTTTTTTGCGTTCTGTCTTTATGTCCCAAACCTGAAAGATTTTAGCACAATTTGCCTCCTACCATTAGTTTGTTTTTCTTGTGCTGTAGGAGTAGTTGACAGGGAATTTCCTATAAGCCCTTGCTGCTAAAACTGCTGTAGTAATAACATTAATAAGATGTAAGACAGCCAAATAGTGCATCAGAGACTCATCAAGCTTTTCTCTAAAAATATTGGAATACAATATGTGAAAAGTATTATACATCAAATTGATTTTTCATAGAAAAGCTTAGTGAATCAATCCCCTACTAATAAATAAGATGGGATAAAAGAGCTGGAACTGCTCCTAGAAAGTCCAGAATTATTGAGCAGGTAATTGGTGCTGCTTCCTATAATATCTGTTGTGTAGATTCAGCTGTAGCTGTTTAAAAATGCACTGTAAGACCATGCAGGAGCCATTCAGTTGTGATGGTCTGGTTATGTCTATCCTTGGGCATGTTCAATAGTTCCCAAGGGTCCTTCAGCCTCCCAGATTGATCAGAAGGTCACAACTCCAGAAAAGTTTAATGTATCATATACTTTCTTGGTGATATCAGATAGCTGAGAGGAAACATCAAGAAGAGGATGCCATGGAGAGGAAAGAGACTAATAAATTCCACAGCTTAGAACCTGGGACAGAAAGGGCTTAACTAACCACCTAAATAACTTGAATAAATGCACTGATTATTTTAACATTAATTTTCACTTGTTACTCAGTATAGGTATTGCTAATTTTAAACAATAATTTGTTTTAAGAGTTTACGTGAAGTTGTATTTACTACTGGTTACAGATGTAGAAGAACCCACCTAGACACACACAATTATAATTTCTGCACAGTGGACAGGAAGCTCAATGCCCAGGATAAAGTAGAAAAATCAGCTATTTAATCCCAGTGCATTAAAGACTTTAGCCATATGAGATCCCATAACAATTAAAGACTAAAAAGTCTAACTAATTGTGCAACAGTGACAGTGGTTTTAGGTGAATCTTCTCAGCATCAGAAACAATTTTAAATGGCCTCTGAATCAAGTCATCAATCTGATTTTAAGGGAACAATTCAAGCTGGTGTATCCTTCTATAAAGAAACAAAATGGACTCACGTGAAGGTGGATAAAGGGGGTAAAGCTAAATTACATTATTCCTTAGTTCAGGTGGGATTAAGATTTTATCTTGTAATTTACTGGCTGTTAAGACTCACCATTCTATAATTCACAGCTTTATAATTTTTTCGTGCATATGTGCAATGTAGGAGACGACACGTTTCAATCAGTTACAATTGTTCCCACTTTTTGGGAGATGCCATGAACTCATCTGAAACACTGACTTCTTTGACCTTAAGTACTTCCCATGAGTTTCAGGCTTCTACGTAACTAATCCTTGAAGTTCATATTTGACGCTTGCTCATTCTTATAAGCTTACAAAGTCTATAATGTGGAAAACACTCCTGAGAAAACATGTGGCAACAGCTACAGTAAGGAGGAAAAGAAATCCAGACTGATAGAACTAAAGCCTTTTACTATTTAGAAACCCTAGTGCAGAAAAGCTTCTAGTATGCCTTCTAATAGTTATAAGGGAAAAGTTATGTGATGGTGCTGAGAGCAGGTAAACATCCAATAAAGGGGTTTAATATTTAAACATTGTTAGGAATTATTGTGAAAATTACAAAGATTTCTGTAGTGTCAAAAAACTCGGTTTGTACACTAAACATGATAATCACTACAGGTACAAGAGAGAGCACTTCCCCCATGAAAACTTGCTCCGTGCTTAGCAGTCACACTGCTACACTGCTTTTGCAGGAGAGTGCTGCCCACCATGCTCCATCTCCCTCTCCCTCCCTTGCATCCAGCCTACGCTGCACGTGGCTCAGAGGTCAGTGCAGACAGGCCCTAGGTTTGCAAAGGTGTTTTTTTTCAAACATAACAACTAAGGGAATGACTGGCAAAGCAGTCAATATCAGTACCTTCTGAAAGAGAAGATTTCATGCAACTAGAAGAACTCACAGCTCCTTAGATGTATTTGCTCAATTCCTTCTGACTTCTTTAATTTGCTTTCCTAAACCAGCTTTACTAGTATCGATTGCACTACAGCATGATAGTATGGAAGATTATCTGCCAGTAGACTCACAATTTAAGAGGCTTAATGAAAAGTGTACTTAATTTAGCATTTTACATTCTTAGGTCTCCATTTTTCTCCACTTTTATTGGGAAGTATTAAAGTAGTAGCTCCATAAGCCCCTCTTTGAGAAATACTCTAAAAATTTAAACTGATAACTAGAGCTAGCAGGCAGCTAAAACTGGGGCAGTAAAATTGTTCTGTTAACTAGTGCAAATGACCCAGACAGGAGAACTTCTGTGCCACCCTAGCCTGGCCTGGCTGGCCAAAGCTTTAAAGCTCGGAATCTTCAAATTGCTTGACAGCATAGCATGACACCCTCCCTTTGGGAGCGTGCTGTAGTCAGGAATCTTACTGATTCCAGTATCAGCTGTAGACACTAGAAGAGACTTCCACCTCTCTGTACTGTTGTGGGGCAAGACCTACACGTTCCCATACAGCTCAGGGAGCTCTGAGGTATAGCAGAAGATGTTATGGGAGGCAGAGCTCTTATTAAAGTGTCCCAAGACTTTGGTGTATAGCTATGTTGCATCCAAGCGAAGGAATGCTTTGATGTCATGGCCTTCAGTGTTTATGCCTTAAATCAGCTTTAAGCCAGACTAAGGTAAAATGAAAATACAGGCCTTTGTTTCATTCAAAAAAGCACAGTTACAAGTGTCTATAAAACATGCAGATGAATAAATGAAAGAAAAACTGTGCTTTACTCACTTATGCTAAGGTTGTTTGTAAAAAATCTCTGTTGGTTTTTCCTTATTCAGTGGATCTGTTCTCTCTTTTCTGAAATGCTAATTGTCTGGATTTTAACCTTTGCCCATCCTTTTTGTCTTTTGTTGAGTGAAGCAGCCTGTTTCTGCCAGGAAATGGCACTCCCCAAAAAAGCAGTCAGATAGACTCAGATTTTAGATGACCCCTCTCTCTGGGCTCCCCCTAGATGGACTGTATACCACAGCACATATGCCAAAGTCCTGTTGACGTCTTCTAGAAGAACAGGTTTAATGTTTCCCCTGGAAAGTCTTATTTCCTCCTCAACTGGCCACTTTCTCAACTCAGATAAATGGTGTTTCCCTTAATTATGCATGAAAATGTCTCTTTGTTAGATTAAAAGGCATCTCTTGCACTTAATTACAACTCTTTCTACAGGACAGAAAACTACTCCACCACCACTACCCCCCCACTCCGTTCTTGGTTTTTTATTTGGCACATTCCAGCGAGGCATCTGCCTTTCACTGTACCCACGAGCTAGATCAATCTGTACATTAAGAATATACGTAAAACAAACATGCAAAGTAGAAGCATGTGAAAGGGATCACTAGAGGTCTAGTCCAATACTCCCTTCAATGTTGCGTCAGGTCAGCCATAGACAATTGTGCTTTGCACACTGAGGGCTCTTGTCTTTTATCAGACAACTTTAAGCAAATACTTTAACAACAATTTGAGGGAAAATGACCCACAACACTTTCCTCAGGCTTATCATATTTGGAAGTTTTTGACTCAGTTTCACAAGGATTGAGCACCAAAAGCTTTGATGGAAATAAATGGGCTGTATGTGATGACAGAGGATTTGAAAGTTGGTTTTTTCCAGTGAGACTTTTTTACCTAGAAGTATCTGGTGCATTACAGTGTTATTGATAAAATGGCATTCTAGCCTTGTTGTATGCATTGGTAGGCATAAATTGAAAAGAGATGGAGAAGACCTCCATGTTTCCTATTGTCCAACTTTCAATAGCCAGTGGGAGTGACCTCCAGGAAAGCAAATAACCATTAAATCAGTCTTTGAAATGGGTGTAAACAAAAGGATTTTCTTCGAAAAACATGGACATGTTTGTTGCTCAGCAGTAGCAGATTAAGTACTAGATGCTTGAAGTCTAGTACAACTTCTTCTGTTTATACCTGGGAAGAATCTGAAGGGTATAACCAGATTACTTTATATTCCTGAGTTTGATGTGATTCACAGGAAGATTTTAGGTATATCAAGACTTACAGCCATGGAATTTAAAGCCATTGGTTTCATTAGGATTATTTATCAGACTGTGTTTGCATCTCCCTTGGAGGCTGTAAAGTATTAGAAAAAGTAATGTATATCAAAACCACTTCATTTTTTCCTAGGGGTTGGGAGGGCATGGAGAAGCTGCTGTAACTACAGGGTGAATTAGGATAGCTGCTAACTGCCTGCAATGGCTGGTGGATGTTACCTTCACAGCAGGAACAAATGTTGGCACCTCCAACAACATCTTGGTCTCCATTCTTAAGGGAGAGTTGAGCAGCTGCAGTCTCCAAGGATTGCAAAGTTGAGTTAGGATACAGATATTTTCAAGAGGTCAGGGAATATGTACACAGCCTTAAAAACACTAGCAGGATACAATGATTTCTGAATTTAGCCTGTAATTTTATTTACAATTCCCTTGTCTTTTTGGAATAAATCCCTTCTATTACAACTGTGAAGTGATGAAAAATTTACCATGTTCCATATCTGAAAGCTCCTACGTTAATCAATGGCTTCTGGTAGGACAACCATTGTCATATGACGGGTAAAATAAGCTTTTGGAATGCATCTTCAGTGCACCAATAACTTAATGTGCTCCATAACAAATTGTTTATATATGGGTAATGAAAATGGTATTCTTTGCTATCTCATCACTACTATACCTCTTAAACTACACTGATACTTTATATTTACTGTGAATAAACTTATAAACTCACGGCAAATGAAAGTGAAGTCTATGTATCACTATTATTTATTCATTAGTCTTCTATGGACTTAATACCCAGACATGGTAGACACTTTACACAGTAAGAGAAATGCCTGTCAGAAGACTTTAGCATCTAAATAAGTTGCAAACAGAGAGAAAGGCAGTAATATTATGTTCCTGGTTTCTACTTCATACTATGCATAATAGGTTTGTATATTTTATTGCAAACCTAAAGCATAATAGGTTGGTACATGACACCAGGGTGCTAAAATGAAAATACAGCATAATTATATATAAGGTTTCAAATAATTTGTTAAGGTGGAGTAGCACAGTCTGACACAGCAGTCACAGTAGCTCCACAGTAGTGCTATACTGTCAACAAGGGCTACCCATTTATTCCAGCATCTTTTCTGTGCTTTCCTGTGCATTTCTGAAGGTTTTCCCATCAGACTCATAACTCCTATGTTTCTGTCATAAACTGTCTACAGGTAAACATGTGGGATCTTCAGAAAATATCTTTTGCAGTCTCTCGTGAAAATTTAAATCCAGGTAACCCTTTTCCCACATAATGCAAAGTCTTTTTAGACAAAGTTTTAATGACACAATTAATAAAACATGTGACAAAGCTGGGGCATTTTCTGCTTAGGACGGAGTTTGGGTCTTAACTTAGTTTTAAAATATTGGTTTTGCTTTTGCTTCAGTGGCTGTTTTCTTCCCACAGTGGGGCTACAATGATAGAGATACCAGCTTCAAGGAGTTGGTATGGATGTAAGGAGCGGATTGAGTTAGTACTGCCAGCAGACAAGGAAGTCACAGGAACCTGTGCCCTGTGCTGTGCCTTTTAAAGCAAATTGATTTGTTCCTTGTAGCTCCATAATGAATGTAATCTCATTTGCTTTTTCAGGAGACAGATGTTTGGCTATGAAACTTGCATACCTATGTCCAGCAGCCAAAGTTGCATATAGCATAATTACACCTTTGAACCTGATAAATGTGTGCATTTTATAAAGAACTGCCTGGTGGGAAAATGAGCCAGTCCTTAGTTAAATGCTCTGGAGGGGCAGGGGGGGAGGAATGACTTTTTTCCTCTGCTTCAAGTTGATGCTGGAAGAATCCACTTCCTTTGAGAAAAGTGGCAACTTTTTCTGCATAGGAGAGATTTCTGAAGTGAGTATTTAGCACTTAATGCAGAATTATTTCCAGTTATTCAAGTGCTCTGTTAAAAGGTCTTTAGATAAACTTCCTGGAGAATTTTAAGAGTTCAACGATTCGCTTCCATAACAATTATTTAAAAAAGCTGCAGAGTATAAAACGTGATTTCCTTTCTGTGGGAAGAAAATTCAATGGTATAAAATACCTTGCAGAGCATGCACTAATATAATCTTACAAAATGTTATACAAAAAATACAGCAAAATTATAATTTCCTATTATATCTTAGAGGCCTCCTGTTTCCAGAATAGCTGTACTTCACAATGTTACCTTCAAACACAGTGGAAAGCCTGCAGAATGGGAAAGTGATTTGCTTAGGCTGAAGGAATGAAAGTATTTCTAGAATGGTTGGTAGCATCTGCCACTAATAGAGAATTAGGGAGCTAATTTCCTCAAGGACAGATTACTTACTAATTGTCCATTTTAAAGGTTCTTCTTTATGCTTGGCATTTATGCTGTGGTGGTTCCTACAGATCGAACTAGTACTGCATGCTGAGCAGACACACAAGAAATAACTAGTGACAAAAATAACAAATAATCAAAATAACAGGGTACTGGATGACAAAGAAAAATGTTCAGATCTATGGTATAATTTCAATCACAATTATATTTGCTGTAAAGTATGAATGGAGTCAGCTAAATGAATGTTAGTAAACACTGTCATTCTCTATAGCTTTTCATTAACTGCTGTACTAAAGCCTCAGTCGTATGAGTTTTTAAGAGCTTCCAGCTTTCCTCAGTGCCTCAAATAATGTGTGAATTATTTTGGAATAAAACATCACTTTCTCCTTCTTAAGTAAAAATCTCCAAGAAGGAGGGGAAATATCCACTTTCCATCAGACGAAGAATATTTCATGTTTAAATCTCACATCAGAATTTCTTTTCTCCTACTACACCTTCTTCACAAAAATCTATCTGAGGGAGAATTTTGAGTCACTATATGGAAATAAATCCTTATTTTCTTTTACTGTTTTTTATGATCTTGTTCTGATCCAGGAGCAAATGATGGAACAGACATAATAAAACAGGTCATCTAATTATATAATCACAAAAACAACTATAAAAAGTAACAAACAAGAAGCATAAGGGTAAAGGGTTATGCACACATCGGTGCATTAGGGCCATAAAAGGTATTTTCCTCTGTGCCAGCCAGCAGTCTTGCGAGTGTCTCTTCAGGCTGATGATATTAAACTGAAGCTAATACGTAAAATGAGAGAGGAACAGAAGCGTTTCTTTACATAGCCTACAACTAGAGAGTGTAAGAACTACAAATGCAAAGTTTAACCCCCCAAAAATGTTCTGAAAGTGTGTTCAGAATGAACAGTCTACATAGAAAGGAACAATCAAAAAAGAAAGGTTGCTTGTTTTTTCTGCACAGGGGTACATAAGAACAAAGAGTGAATACTACAGAACAAGAGAACAGTTCATTGTTGCTGGTACTAAAATTCCTGGGTAATTTTTACTTTGCCTCATGAAAGATCAGTGTTGCTCTGGGCTTTTTCTTTGTAGTGGCTGTGCTATTTTGAATGCCTGATCTTGTTCTTTTTCTTGGGCACTTCTTTGCTTGCAGGAGTTTTATTTTAAAGGGAGATGTAGAAGGAAGATTCAAAGAGGGAAATGCTGACACTCCCAGAAAGAGTGGTGAGTACATGCCACAGAAACTTCATTTTCTCAGTGGATCATGCTTTATATCCTTGCTCGTTTATGGTGATGTGCTATGATGCCCAGTGTGTCAGGCTGACTTGCAATGCGTTTCTCACTCCAACACAGCTCTGTTTGAGGATTCAGGTTTCCATTTAGCATATTTTTTATTATTATTAGCCATTTCCCCTTGTCCTATCTCTACATGCCTTGCAAAAAGTCCCTCTCCAGCTTTCTTGCAAGACCCCTTGAGGTACTGGAAAGCTTCTATAAGGTCTCCCTGGAGCCTGCTCTTCTCCAGGATGAACAACCCCAACCCTCTCAGCCTGTCCTCACAGGAGAGGTGCTCCAGCCCTCTGATCATCTTTATGACCCTCCTCTGGAATTACTCCAACAGGTCAGTGTCCTTCTTATGTCACAGCCCCCAGAGCTGGATGCAGTACTCCAGGTGGGGTCTCACGAGAGCCAAGCAGAGGAGAGAATCACCTCCCTCAACCTGCTGGTCACAGTTCTTCTGATGCAGCCCAGGATACAGCTGGCTTTCTGGGCTGCAAGCACACATTTCTGGGTCACGTTGTGCTTGTCAACCAACACCCCCAACCCCTTCTCCTCAGGGCTTCTTGCCGTTCTCTGCCCAGCCTGTATTTGTGCCTGGGATTGCTTGGGATTTAATGTACTTATTCTGTATGCAAAACTGCATGTGGTGAACAAATTGCAGTCATTGTATCACAAGCTTCAGGAAGGACTATGCAAAATTGCTTTTTTCCCCTGATATCTGAAAGGATTTGATTTCCACTCAGAATATTTAACCTTCCTAAGCCATGTCTGCATGTTTTACATAATGATTATAATTCTGTAATGTTATTTTTGTGTAGACTTTATACACATCACATGTTCCAATAAAAAACACTGGTTGTAGCTGAATATCTGCACCACTTAATTCTTCTGCTCTTGTAGGAACAATGCTTGTACTGTTTTACTACATTTTGTGTGTGTGTTATGGTTTAATGTCTTTGACATGAAACAGGTATTGCTGCTATTTTCTATTAGAAGCTTTTTGTCCACCTTTTCTTTTTCCATTGACTATTTCTTCGGTGCTCTTATCCATCACTATTTGGGGATAAATACAGGTTAAAAAAAAATAATTGGTAAGTTGAAACTGGAAGAGTGTAGACTATCTTTTGAGGGGGGCAAATGCTTTTCCCCGTGCCTACCACATGCCTATTGATTCACAGGTACTAAAAACTAGATAGCTACAAAAGCTCTGTTGCCAGGTGAGAACTTTCCTCCCTGTGGCACTGGGAACATCCTTTGATGACTCAGGTCAACCTAGAGAGATGTTGTGCCCTCCCTGACCCAGAGAAGTGACCCAGGGAAATGGAAGGGTGCAGATTTCCTCGTCGACAGCCAACCACTTTCTCACTGCAGGTGATCTCACACCACCAAGTCCCCCTCTGTAGCAGCCACCTTCTGCCACAGTTGTGTCTGGGTGCTGATGGCACTTTGAGGCTCCACACACTTTCAGTAGATCGACACTGCAAAATAAGGAGGCGATGAGACCAGTTTATAGCCCTTAGGAGTGGCACAACAAGCTCTCTCCACAACATCTAGTACAGAAGGTTTGTCTTGGGGTGAGCTGGTCTGCAGGACGACACGGGAGTGGGCCCACCTTGAGGATCAGGGTTCAGTGCCTGAGCTCCAGCTCCTCTGTTCAGCAGTGCAAATACTTCCATCTGGAACAGAGACAAAATGGGGGCTGTCTGGAGACCCCTGGAGAGAGAGAGGCTGGGAGGTGTCATCTCTTTTTTCTCATATGTATAGCCAATGTTTTAATGGCATTTGTCCAGCTCATCAGGACATGACAAAGAGATAATTTTTATTTTTCAGTGAAAATCTGGAGGTTCAACATTTTCAGTCACACCCCAGAAATGTAGAGATTTTACCCAGAACTTGTCATGGTTTGATGGAAAGATAGCATTTCCTGGCAACAGCTCTGCTTGGTAAGAAATTTAACTATCCACATTTCCACTGAGACTTCACTAAGATTTTTCATGTAGCGTTTGTTTTTAGAACTACAACTCTAGTCAAGGTGAATTAAGAAAATACTGCCTGAGTTGCTGTATTTTAAATATTACTTGGGTTTACCTAAAAGGAGCTCACACCTTTATAAAGTAATTCTCTGTGACTTGATGCTGTTTAAAACATTTGAATTTAAATTTGGGACCTTACTGTGTTTCGGTTGCTCAGACCTTGGCCAGTCAGTGGAGGTCAGCCCAGCTTAACTTCTTACTCATTTAGAGGTGAAAAGAGACTGGACGCTCTCAGTCTAGCATCTACCAACACCAGGTAATGAAAGTTTGGGGCTGGGAAATGAAACTCTTTGCATCCATTAAAAAAGCCTAAAGAATAAGTGTGCCTATCGTCTAATAGGAAGGGTGCTGCACCCCAAACACTTTCACAGTATTTTTTTAAAAAACAAACACTGGTTTGGAAAAGGCAGAGATTAGGTAACTGTCAGCTTCTGGAATAGGTAGACAAACATGCTGCAGCTCTTACAGAGACGTGAATAGAATTGTACCTGCTTGACAGGTCTAAACTCTTAATTTGATTTTTGCAAGCTAAAATTTTATCAAATATAACCCTATGGTTCATTTTGTGTGAAAGGTAAGATGAAGTTTCCAGAAGAGGAATAATATTGGCGGAAAAAAGGAAGAAAGGAAAGTGTATTTGTTGGCACAGATCCCTTTGGGCATCAGTAGAGGTAGCAACAGGAAAAAGACAGGAGCACTGATCACACAAGTCTTCAACTACAAAGCTGGAGAACAAACCAAAGACCCTGACAAGCACTAGAAACCAGCTAATGAAGCCATGCCATTAAATCCAATGTGTTCCAGATCTTCACAGTACTGCCCTGCCATACATCTGTCGAAGGATATTTAACTCCAAAGTATCTAGGGTAACATGTAATTCTATATTGTCCTCTGTTTCCATGAAGCTAAAGACCACCAACCTTTTGTTTGTGCAAATTATTTCTGAAATCCAGAATCACACAGCAAGAGTTACAAAAACATCCTGTGATTTACTTAATAGAATAACAACTGAATCTGAATAATTACTTTGGCCTACAGTTCAGAAAATGAGTGTATCCTGTGTAGACCCAGGACTCACCATAACAACTTTGTCCACCTTTGGAACTACAAAAACAAATGGCAATATAAAAATACAGTTGCTCACTTTTAATCAGAAAATATTTGTTTGGAGGTTGTTTTCTTGAATTTGGGGGTTTTGTGGTTTTGGTTTGGTTTTGGTTTGGTTTTGTTTTTTTTGCTTTAGGTCTTTATTTTTCCTTTAACTCTTGCAAATCATACTGCATTCTTTTTTATTTCAAGCTTCATTTCACATCTTTATGCATAAGGTCAAAGAGTCTAAGTCTAATAAGTACAGTAGTGGTTTGCCCTGTGGATATGCAATATGTGCACTTGTGTTCTTGTCTTCCACCCCTCTGCTTGCTTTCCAAATGGCACCCAAGAGATTAATATCCATTGGAGTTAATGCTTAAGTTAAAACTCCAGTTCTGGCTTCTGTACAATAGAACTGTGGGTGATACCATGAAAGCTGATAGTCCAAGCATTAAAGCTTTTTATTAGCTTTCACAAATGGATTGTTTGCTATATGGAGTTCTTAAAAGATTGGTTTTATTTTCTTACTTGATTTTGATAAAATAGCATGAAACATTTCATAGTTCAGAACAAATCAGCAAATGGCTTACACTGATTATATTCTGCACAGTACATGCAGAGCACAGTACACTTAAAACCTAAAGAACTTCACGATAAATAAAAAAATGCCAAAGGTAAGATGAGAAAAAATCCTTTCTTTGCTCACTTCAAATATTGCATGATTATACACTACTGTGCTCATTATCTATCTGGTACTCCACACATATGCTTTGCAGGACTCTGGGTAATGGGTTAAATGCCTGTGGGGGCACTGTCTTTACTTAATTTCATGCAGAGGATGATAGGACAAGAAGAGGAAAGACCGTAATGATGTTAAGCTATCTCATTCCTTTATGATCCTGGGCTGCCTATGGAACCAAACATGTTTTTGCAGCCCTTGGCTGAAGCCTCCGTTGCTGGGGGATCTCTGGGAAGCCTTAAGGCTACAGAGAATTTCACCAGTAGCATATGCTACATCCCCAGTCTCATGTAGCTTTCAAATGCCCACTCCTACATCCAATCAACACAGTAATTCTTTATAAAAAAACCTAAAATTATTTACTGTAACTAGGTTTGGTGGTCACAAAACAGCAATGCTTATTATCCCACTTCCAGAATACAAATAGAAGACCTTTGCAAAAAAAAGGAAAGATGTTTGATTTATTTTTTTTTTTTTTTTATGAAACAGTGTAAGAAATATGATTGAAAAGAGATCCAAATTCTAATAAAATAAAGGTAAATTTGGGGTTGGATCAGCTCCTCCAATACCATAAATGGAAGGGTTTCCCTCAGGTGGAGGAGGTACCTAGAGACATTGACCCCTCTAAATAGGCCAGAAGAAAGAACAGGCATATGAAGCTGAGCTTAGTTTAGGGAGAGGGAGAGAAGTTCTGAAGGGAAATGAAGGCTGAAGTAGACAAGCAAAAAGAGAAACTTCATTTCTAGAGACTTGGCACTAAACGCAAAAGACTTTTTTTGCATACACATATTTAACTACTAGACACACAAATCCTAGAAAAAGTAACTATGCAAAGTATCTCAGCGGAGTCCTTACATTTATCCATATTAAAAGCATAGCATAGATGTGAATGATTTTTGTGCACTTTGAGGGGGGAGGGGTTGCTTTTGTTTGCAACATTCAGTGATGACCATTAGAGGGCTAAATGGTTGCTTCCCCAGTTGTCCACCCTTCCCATTAAACTTATGCTAATACTCCTTTATCTTCATTAGGAACTCTGGTAGAAGTTGGCTAGTAAAACCAGTCCGTAGGCTAGCACCATACAGTGGGCCAGGTATTAGCTTAAGGCAAGAAACGAATGTTTTCCTTTCCCTTCCTGAGGTCCAAAGAATGTCCCTGTGCCCTTCCTGTGTGCTTTGGGGTACTAAGGGTAGTAAGACATTTTTCAAAGAAACATTGTTTCACCTTTAGGTGCTGATTCATGGAAACCTCTATATCCACAGTAAAGAATTGTTTTCAAGAAATTTCCCACTTTATAAAAATGCTGGAAAAAAGATCAAAATTCTCAAAAACCTAGGTATTCACAACTGCAAAACAAACAGTTGTTTTAAATTAAAGCCAAATTTTTGCTTTCAAGTGTAAATTAATTTAAAGAAATAAACACATTGAAGCTCAGACTGGAAAAAAAATGTCAGATTATTGAACCAGAATTTTTCAGACGACTGGATTTTTATTTTGAAAATTGAAATTTTCATTATTTTAATTTCACAATGATTCAAGACTGGATCTGCCTTCCTATCTAACAGAATAAAAAAAAAAAAAATCTCGTTTCTTCTTTAGCTATATCATCCAAATCACCTTTTTTTAATGGCTTTTTGTAATTATGCATCAGAGAAATCAATGTTTTTCTGGCATTGCTTCTTTTTTCAAAGTAGCTTCTAGTTTTGATATTCAGTATGAACTCTATTTCCACCCAGTCATGGACTATTTTAGCTTTTACCTAGAAGCACATACTGTATGTCCTTGCTTTTACTAACAAAGTTTCACTATACTTTGTAAATGAACATTATAATCAGTGAAGACGATACAACTCAACAACCTACAGCTAATATAACTTTATAAACACTACACAGGCCATGCTGCACACTATATTTGTATGGTAACATTCAAATGAAACGCCTCACCTTTTCCTCCTATGCGAGTATTATATTGTGCAGTGGAGCCATAACTCCACTTACTGTAAGAGGAAACTAAGGTATTCACCTCTCAAAAAAGATTAATTTGTTAATAACTTTTATTGTCTTACTTTTACTCTATTTTTATCTCGTTTTTCAGTAGAGCCAGATATGTGAATCAAAAGGCTTACAGCTCCCTGCTTTGCTTAATGCCCTGCAACGAATGCCCGGCTTGCCTTTATCAATTTTCTGCACATTGTAGAATACTTCTCTTTTTCAAAATAATTAAGAAAAAAAAAGAAAAGAAAAACAGCTCCAACTGAACATGCTGACATGCCTTCTATTGAGTCTATCTTCAAGCAGCTTGCATAATTACTTTCATTCAAGTTCTTAGAGTATTTTAGAATGGAATAGTTCATTTGAAATATGTGTCTGTCGATGGCTCTTGAACCTCCAAGATGCACCAAGTGATAGAAGAGAGTGCTTAGCACCTCACTGAATAAGGCTGCACTAATGAAGTTGAGTTTTCAAACCATTCATTTTCACTCAGCCATGTATTCTTGATAGTGGTTGGACTCGATGATCTTAAAGGTCTTTTCCAACCTAAATGATTCTATGATTCTCTTACTAACACTGTTAAGTATTTGTTATTTCATTATCTGTTACTGAGAGAACAGAATGGACTGTATTTCTATTTCCCTGCCCCTAGGAATAAGTGTGCTTCTAATCCCACAGCTACCTGAAGCAGCCACTATTTTCTCTGTACAGACTGCCCTGATTCTTTCTTTGAGGGTAGTGTTGAGTTACCACTGGTTTACAGCCAGTGTATGGGGGAGTCTGTGACATTCAACTGACATGAAATGTGAAGACAGTGGTGCTGTACCCCATATCAATGTGTAGTAGAAACTCCACCTTCATCTAATGTTGAAACCTTCTGAGGATAAAGTCAATTAAAGCAGATGTCTGGATTTCACTAGCTTGCTATTAGCAGTATTTTGGTTATTTTCATTGCAAGTTACAGGAGGTACCCTTGTTGAAAGCCCAGTGATACTAGCTGCTCAAATCTTAGAGTGAGGGACTGAGCAGTTTTAAATACACTATAATCTCTGAAGATAAACAAATGTGGGTTTAGCCCTATAGATTGGAGATTTGGGCATCCTGTTGAGAAATTCCATTATCTGCACTGGTACTCCCCATGCAACTATTTTTGTCCTCTAGGGAACCATCTTAATGGCTAAATATTACATTAGACTTATAGATAATGCCCATCTATATCTCTTTTTTTGTGGACCATGCTGTAAGTAGCTTACAAAAAGTCAGAGAAGACTCTGTAGAAAAGCCAGGATTTAACCTCAGTCTCCTAAATGCCAATTCACTGTCTTACCAAATAAAGGCTTCCATGTCTACAAGAAAACCAGGTAATACATTACGTTTTCATTCTACCATATGTTTATGTAAACTGCAGAGATAGCTGTGCCATGTGACAGAAGTCTCCATGTGTAGGCACAAAAAGCATTAAAAATATCTCGGTGAATTTTTATGTACAGAATTTGCCATGGCCCCATGAAAGGCTGACCTGGGAGCAGCTGCAAGTTAAGTGTGCAATTAATGAGGACAAACGTAAAAATTTATATACGCTACTAAGTGAACCAATTATAAGCACACCATACATGCAGCAACAATGACTGACTCCTCCTTTTCAGACTTTAGTTTAACTAAAGAGGTCTCTCTCTGTTATACACCACTGTAGTTTGGTACTTCAACAGCATGAATCCATTTTTGAAGGTAAGAATAACACAATACAGTTCAAATGTATCCCATTTTTGCTGACATAACAATACCTCTGTCCTTCACCAGATAAGAAAGTGAGTAGAAATGTGTGGTGAAAGGTGAGATGGGCAGTTTTTCAGTAACGTGTTCACAGAAAATGTGAAGGGTCCCTGCAGACAGACAGCCAGAAAACAATGACCATAGGGCAGCGGTGCTTGAACTCAAGACATCTGAACCTTGGTCTGAGCTTCCTTAACACTAACAATGAGCAACAACATGAAGAGAAGATGCAATTCTGAAAATTAAAAATTGTTCTCTTTTTGTGGCTTTACCAAGAGAAATTTCCTTAAGCAGCCTTTTCAATGGAGGTAGATGTATTTGGTTTGTGTGGCGAGGTTTTGGTAGCAGGGGGCTACAGGGGGAGCTTCTGTAAGAAGACACCAGAAGCTTCCCCTGTGTCCAACAGAGCCAATGCCAGCTGGCTCCAAGACAGACCCAGAGCTGGCCAAGGCCGAGCCCATCAGTGACAGCAGTAGCACCTCTGGGATAACGTATTTAAGAAAAGGGGAAAAACCTGTGCAACTGCAGCCAGAGAGAGGAGTGAGGCTGTGTGAGAGGCACAGCCCTGCAGACACCAGGGTCAGTGAAGGAGGGGCAGAAGACGCTCCAGGTTCTGGAGCAGAGATTCCCCTGCAGCCTGTGGTGAAGCCCGCGGTGAGCCAGGCTGTGCCCTGCAGCCCATGGAGGTCAGTGGTGGAGCAGACCCCCACCTGCAGCCCACGGAGGTCAGTGGCGGAGCAGATCCCCACCTGCAGCCCACGGAGGTCAGTGGCGGAGCAGACCCCCACCTGCAGCCCACGGAGGTCAGTGGTGGAGCAGACCCCCACCTGCAGCCCACGGAGGTCAGTGGCGGAGCAGATCCCCACCTGCAGCCCACGGAGGTCAGTGGTGGAGCAGACCCCCACCTGCAGCCCACGGAGGTCAGTGGCGGAGCAGATCCCCACCTGCAGCCCGTGGAGGTCAGTGGCGGAGCAGACCCCCACCTGCAGCCCATGGAGGTCAGTGGCAGAGCAGATCCCCACCTGCAGCCCATGGAGGACCCCACACCGCAGCAGGTGGATGCGCCCAAAGGGGGCTGTGACCAGTGGGCAGCCCGCGCTGGAGCAGGCTCCTGGCAGGACCCGTGGCTCCCTGGAGAGAGGAGCCCAGGCTGGAGCAGGTTTGCTGGCCGGGCTTGTGACCCCGCGGGGGACCCACGCTGGAGCAGCCTGTGCCTGAAGGGCTGCACCCCGGGGAAGGGACCCACGCTGGGGCAGGGTGGGAAGGACTGCAGCCCGTGGGAAGGGATCGTGTGGGAGAAGTTCATGGAGGGCTGTCTGCCGGGGGGGGACCCCAGGCTGGAGCCGGAGCAGAGTGTGAGGAGCCTCCTGCTGAGGGGGGGGAGCGGCAGAGACAGCGTGTGAGGGACTGACCGCAGCCCCTGGTCCCTGTCCCCCTGTGCCACTCGGGTAGAGAAGGTAGAGAATTTGGGAGTGAAGCTGAGCCTGGGAAGAAGGGAGAAGGGAGGGGTGAGATGAAGGTGTTTTAAGGTTTAGTTTTTATTTTCTCATTACCCTACTCTGATTGGCAATAAATTAAATTAATTTTTCCCAAGTCGAGTCTGTTTTGCCCATGATAGTAATTGGTGATCTCCCTGTTCTCTCCCCTGTCCAGCTGAGAGGGTGAATGATAGAGTAGCTTTGGTGGGCACCTGGTGTCCAGCCAGGGTCAACCCACCACAGCAGACTATGTGCCCCGTTCAAAAGACACCTCCACACGCTCTGGATGACAACCTGTTATGAGTTTCTAGGTCACCTTCCTTCACGTGCCATTCCCAGGAATGGGACACCTTGGACTTCTTGTGTGTATGAGGTAACTCGGAATGAGATTTCATGTAACTTTGGATATCTACAGCATAGAAAGCTGGATATGAACTAGTTACCTGATTCTCGTAGAATCAACAGAGAAATAAACAATACAGCATGATTCCTCTCACGAAAATGTCTGGTTTCGGATGAAATCAATAGCATGCCCTAAAGGGCTTGTACCTCTTCAACAACTGTGGCGGGTCACCAATGACGAGCTCAGATGCAGACACCTACTTCTGCACAATTGAATAGCACTTCCACATAGGTTCAAGGAGAAATTCTAACCTTACTCTATCCAGTTAAAAAAGAAAGGTGCTCTTGCAGTAACGGGAAGTAGTATTAATAAATGAAATGTTTATCAGGGTCTCCCTTTATTTCACCAGGTAGGTTGCAAGGTTGTCTAATATTCAAGCTACCTCAGAGCTGACATATTTGAAAAGCTCTTGAGAAACAAGTTTCTTCATCTTCATCAGCAACTCCATGGTCTGGAGCTGAGGTTCTGAGTACTTTTTGCTTTTCTAGTTAAACTGCAGCCCCCTCAACTCACAGATTAAGACTGTCTCTCCTGTTAATCACTTAAAATGCCTGGCTTCTCCCCACTTTAACGTTACTCATCATCTATAGAATGTGTATAGCAATATTCCCCCTAGTCTTACTGTGATACTGAGCAGAAAATCTTAATATATAGACATGCTAATTCTTAGCACATCTACATTCTCGAAAAAAGTCCTTGAATATGTGCAAATGAAACAGTCAGAGAGGAGAGTTAGTGATTCAGTGGTAAGAGCCACTATGTATTATACTATTTCAGAGACAGGATTTCATAATCTGAAGCAGGCTGTCTTTAAGGCATAGGTATCTTATTTTGAACCTATCTAACTAAATGCATCGTTCTATTTTCCCTCACCTAAAACCATTATAATTTGTCTGTCAGTTTCTAATATGCTGTGTAACTGTCAGATTTCTTCTACCTTCACATTATACCAACTAACCACTCTCAGTCTCTCTCCTCTTTGCTGCCAGCTCTTCCAGCTGGAATTCCTTGTTGTATACTCACTCCTCTTTTGATCTTGTCTGCAAAGGTCAAAATCATTGTATGACTTCACAAAGTCAACACAGGTTAGTATAAAAAAAACTCAGATACCTTTCACAATCAGTTACTTTCCACACCATTACACATTTTTATTTCTTTACAAAGAAAGCATCCCTAGCATGTCACAATGCCTCTCCAGAAGAGTACTGTCTACAGTGTGCAACCTGCTGTCTCCCGGACTGATGAGGGGCAGCACATTCCCCGTCAGCCAGCAGCCTCCCCTGCTTGGTGTGTAAACTCTGCCTGTGAAATGTGTGACCGTGCGCTGCCTGCAGCATGCCAGAGAGAGCAGGAGACCATGCTTAGGCACCATGCACACAGTACTATGAAATCCTTCAGTAGATCTTCTCCATCAGCTTCCATTTCTGCAGCATTAAATGGGTTAGTATCACCAGTAAGCTTTGTCATATCATAAGTATGTTTTGTCGTTTCTGCCTTTTTCTCAGTTATTTATGGACATATATTTACGCAGAGCATGAAAGGCATCCTTCCTTGTGACCTCCCACATGAAGAAATTGGAAGAACTGAAAAGTGGCAATTTATTTCAACTTTCAACTTCTGATCTTTTAACCATTATTTATCTATCAGATGATCACCAGCATCCTGTATCCCCTTTAAATGCCTTTGGTGAGGACATTGAACAAAAGCCTTTTTTGGAAATCATACTATACCTACTCAAGCTCCCATATGACTGTGGTTCTTTTAGAAAACTGATAGATTTCCCGACCACCTCCTCCACCTCTGCTCTTTATGAGAGCCTCCACCAGCCTGACCAGCACAGACACCAGATGTTGTTCTCTGCAGTTCCACAGATCTTGACCAGACTTCTTCTCTCACATTTGCACATCTCTCTGGCATTTTTAAACAAATGATGGTTAAATATTTCAACTCTGAATTATTTTGGGGATCTAAGGTGAATACAGTAATGCCTTAGTTATCTGTTGACAGCAGTTCATGTGTTGTTCTGTTTGAAATTTCTTCTACAGAGGTTTCAAAATGACAGAGATTTTTGAACCATCTCCCATAAGGATGATTTCCTTTGTGCAAAACAAACTTTTTCAGCTCCTCTACGGCAAACACAAATGTGAAGAGCTCATTCATTTGTTTGATCTTCTCCAGCATAAGTTGTCTATAACTGTTTACACTTTGGCCATCTATTAGTCTTGCAGCCAACAGCTTCTTGGAAGCTTCCTATACGTGACCTGTTTCAAAAGGATTGATTTATTAAATTGCATTTATTTATTAATTTTCTAGAAGTGATTGCTCAAAATCTCTTTTTTTAATCTGACTGCATTTTTATATTTAATTTGCCATACTTTATGTGCTTCTGTAGTTCCTTATTTGGACAGGACATCATTCAGTCTTTGAATGATGAGTGATTCATTCATTGCATGAGAATGTATAAATCCTGGAATGATATATAGTTATTTTGAATAGTCTTTTTATCTTTTAAGTCACTCCTTACTCACAACAGCTTGGATTTTATTGTATTTTATTTTTCCTGCATTGTTTTACCAGGATATTTTTAAGATATTATGTGCACTTCCTCTGAGACTCCAAGATGAGATTTTTAAACAAAGCTTGCCTGTACGTATATAACCTTCTGCTGCCCTTTTAAATTTCTTTTAAGCAAGATTCCTTTTTTATTTTTTTATTTGCTGGGTTCGGAAATTAAAACACTATGATGGTGTCTGAGGGGTTTTGTTTTATTTTATTTTGGTTCTGTTTTGTTTACTTTTGTTGTTCCTGCAGTGATGTGCCTTATAGTCATAGGTACAAAGTAGCTCTTGGACAATGCTGCTTTGAACCAGGACCTGCATGCAGATCAGGATGACCAGTTGTGCATTTCCTCACTAGCTGCCATTTGCTGCAGTCATTAACATTATGGCTAAAAATTTAGTCTCAGCATCACACTCCAAAGAAAGATTTATCCAGATCATACAGAGGTAATTAGCATCTTTCATTATTACTGTGTTCCTGTCCTGAGAGACCCTCTGATCTCCTAAAACACGTCACAGTCAGGGTTGAGAGGTACAAAGATCAGCAAAACAGTTCAAATGTAAGACATTTCCCAGTTTCACCTTGGAGCTTCAGTCTGTGCAGATTCAGTGCTATTTACTGAAACTTAGAAGTTAGCATAAATTATGCAGTCCTTCAAATAGTTGGCTATGATGAGCTGCCTCTATTAATTCTTCATTCATCTTGCCATATGTATGATTTCTTGCTAACTCAACCTTCTCATATTTATAGTAGTGAAATTAAGCCCGTTCAAAAATTATAAGCAACATGGCATAAAATCTTTAACAAATTCTTCCTTTTCAAAGGTATCTGAAACACTTGGGTCATTAATGGATCCAGTTTCCCACATTGCATGATAATTAAATCAATATAAGGCTGTCACCATTTTTGCAAAAAGAAATTTCCCACCTTCTCTATGCCATCTTGAGATCAGCTACTGTGTTAACAACTAACATCAACATGACTTTGCTTATGACAAAAATGTGGCAGACAGAGAATTTGCTTAGCACAGGGAAACAGGAGAGAGCTGTCTCTATTTTCAGGGACAGCTATTTGATTCATCCAAGGACAGGCCACACAAACCATCTGGCTTTTCAAAAATATTGCCGTGTAGATATCCATGTAGATTTAATCAAACCTTGATGCTCTGTGTCAAAGTAGTAGAGAATGGGCAACTCAATAGGAATCGTGGAACAGTCTTCCCATTTTACATATTAATCTAAGTTTAGTAGAAAACAATTTCTAGGAGATACTTTGGCCGCAAAAAGTTTAATTATAATGGCAGGAAAAATTTCACCACTCCTAAATCTATTCTAGTTACCAGAATAACAGGCTGCTAGAAATCACTAAATATAAATAATAATAACAATAATAAAAAACAAACAACAAATCAAACCAAAACAGTACCAATGCAAAACATTGACTAAAAATATCAGCCCAGTGCCAAATAATGCTGGGGAACTATTAGCTGTACCTGGAATGTGTATACCTCTGTCTCTTGAAAGTACATGAAACTCTAAATCCCTTCCTCAGTAAGGATACAGCAGAATGTGAAAAGTATAGATAAAGCTAACACAAATGATTGGGGGCAGGAGAAAGCTTACTACATATGGAGCAGGGCTGATAAAGATTAGGACTCTTCAGCGTCAAAAAGAGCCATCTGAAGGTGATACACAGTAAAGGGCCTTATTTACAGTGCTGGAAAATGTTTTGCTGGCTGTGGTGTGTGGCGACACATCAAGACTGAATTCCCGTATTCCCCAGTGCTCCAAAACACTCCTGCAGTCACCTCCAATAACAGGATGCTCAATGCAAATACCAACCAGCCTTATGTTCTATGCAATGAGGCAACAAGCTTAAAGCAAAGACAAGGGTGCCCTTTCTCATATAACATGTACTTACATTGTGGAGTTTGCCCCTTCAGGAAGGCTGGGTGCTAAAGCTATGACAGATTCCAAAAAAGCATCAGACATATTCATGCTTTCACCAGTGACGATTAGATGCAATGGGCTTGACACATAGCCTGCCTCAGGATATCCCTAAAACGCTGGTGAGACAGCACACTCAAGATGGTTCACTCTCATTCATTTTTTAAAATTATTTCCCTAAATCTCTGTAAGAAGCAGTATACTTATTCAGTGACATGTACCTAAGGTCTGACTTTTTTGGTATTTTTGCCTAAACTCCTGAATTACCAAACTCTTACTTAGTTTTAGTTTTAGTTTTAAACTAAACCACTAGTGATTTAGTATATAACTGTATGTTAAACAAATATGTGGACAAAGTTTAGGTCAAGCTGACCCATCCTCTCAAGTCATCAAAACCGATGAATGAAAGGACTTCTAATCAAGGGAGTCAACCTTGGGAAACATATCATGATAAGCACACCGTTATCTAAATTATGCAGAAAGAAGCCTCCAAGTGAGAAAGTTCCAGCTGCAAGAGGAGACAAGCTGATAAGGTGTTGCAACCCACAGAAAATTAGTTGGAAGTAGGACAAAGGTAATTGTGCTAACAGGAGATCACAACCTCCAACACAAATAGCTCCCCTGAAAGAGGGCAAACCCTCAATTGGGGAGCATGCCTAGATGGTAAAAAACTTCAGTGGTGCTAAGGATGTGCACTAATTTGCATTAGAAGCAAGAAACTTGTAACCAGTCCTGTGCATGAATGAAAATGAATATGTAATGTACTGTGAATATGCAAGTGCTCTACTGTATATAACGTGTACCCTCGAGTAACTCAGTGTACACATCAGACGGAAAGATCCCCCATGCACCCAGGGTTGCAATAAACCAGAAGGAAAGATCCCCCATGCACCCAGTGTTGCAATAAACCAATGTTGGCTTTCTAAACTATCATTTGGTTTGGAGAGTTTTCCTGGTTATGATTTTTGGTAACAGTATGACCATTGTTATTTTCCTACAGTTGTGTTGAGGAGGGGGAAACAGAGAGGATTGTCTCTGTTGCACTCTGCTGAATGGTGTGGCATGAAGGAGACAGGTATAAATGGTCTACATTATTGTTCCCTAGTTCTGGCTAAGTAAGAGAAATGCACTGTCATTTTGCCCCTAGGAAAAAGCAAGAACCCCACTGTGGCTTTCAGAATTACTCAATTACCGGATTCCAGACTCCAGTTCCTTTATCTCTCTGCTTCCATAAGGAACATAATACACCCAAAGGGCTTTGACGGCCTGTGCTAGACATCCTTTCTGCTGTCTCAGGTAGGATCGCCATTTTCACAGAGTCTGGACAAGACCTAAGCCTTCCCCTTTTTCCCCATGGCCCTTGTAGCACTGAGACTCAGCTGCACTGAACAAGGTGCTGGCAAGAGGAGACTTCCCTTTTGCATACATGTCAGGTATCAGGTAGGTAGATGATTCAGATTTTAATCACATACATAAATATGTACATATATATGTATGTATAAATATATACATACACACTTGATGCAGAAGATCTATATTAAATTAGTGTTAAGGTTATGAAGAAAAGCTCTTAAACCCTAGAAAATTCCATCATTAATACTGCACAATATTTACATTGTTCAGTCCTTCACAGGAATTATAGATGAGTTCATGGGTTTTTTTCCAACAGGATCTTGCCCTATTAAAGCAGATGGTTGCTTTAAAATTAATAAGCAGTTATTTGTTAAATACTTATAGTTCAGTCTCTTGCCCTGAGCTTTATTTATGGCACACTACACAAGCACTGCCCTGAAAATTTATTAACTTCCTTCTGGGTAGAAGGAGTTGAAAATCTTCCAATAAAAAAATACCTTTTTGTCAAAACAAAAACTTTCTATGGCAGACTTTCAGCATTAAGAAATTTCATTCTGAAAAAAGAAAGACGAAAGGAAAGAAATAATGAAGGAAAGAAAGGAAAAGAGGGAAGGAAGGAAGGGAGGAAGGAAGGAAGGGAGGGAGGGAGGAAGGAAGCCCTTTTTTCAAAGCATTTTGATTATGATGTGATTTTTTAATATAATTTGAAAATAGAATATATTGTCTTTTGTCATTAAAGAAAAAATCTGCTCTTGTATATATATACTTATAAATTAAATCCATCTCCAGAGATTTAAGTTTTATCAGAGAAAGAACACTTAAGCTTAAGATTTTTTTTCCAAGGATTTCTTTCACCAAAAGATCAAATTTATTTTTTTTTCCTAAATTGCAGTAGGGTGAAGCTAACCTCCAATTTTTATTTTTCCCATGAAGCAGTAATTCCCATAGAACTTTATTTCTTGGTTTTATGATGCTCATTGCTGTAGATCCTGTGTGTTTCACACGCTTAATTAAAGTTTCTGCAGTGCTTCTATAGGAAACAGGGATTTTTTTAAGCCTATTTTATAAAGGGTCAAGTAAATGAAGGTGAGAAGGGATTCAGATACAACCTGAGCGTGCAGGATGAAAGAGAAGCTTGTAAATGTGAAGACTAAAATTACCTCATAATAATCAACATGAACATTTTCCTAACTGCAACCACTTTTCAAATATTGGCTTCAATGAAAGCCAATGAAGCCAGCACCAGCTGGGAAAAGAACTTATTATTCCCCCCCAACTTCCACCATGGACTACACCATCATTAAGAGAAGAAATAGTGCAGGGAAATGTGAGGCAGTTTTTCTGCATTAGGTCACAGCAGAACAAGGATGGTGGTCTTGCAAAATCAAAATGATAACACTTTGGTATCTGTATTCAATATATCCAGTTTGAAGAACAAACAGAAATATAAACTGGCACAAGCTCTGTGATTGCCCATATTTTGCTATGAAAGAAATTCTCAACTTCTCATGCAGTTTGGTGCAGCTTTTGGCAGTGGGTTGTGAAGCGCATTTGAGGAGAAGTGACTTTACTGCTACCTCTGCTAAAAAGCTTCATCAAACCTAGAGCTTTCCCCTTCTACACTCTGTCTGCAATGCTATTCACCTTTAAGCTCCACAGCTAGTTTAAGTAGCTTTTCAACAGCACTTTTGCAACAGAAATATGTAAATGTTCACATAACACTGGGTTTTATTTGAATGCTGTAGTTAAAGGGGCCTGCAAAACGAACATTTGGTCCCATCGATTTGACATAAACAATGTCCCCCACAAGGACAAACAAGCTAACATGGAAGTCGTGGCACTAGTGAACTTGGAGCAAACTGCTTGCAAATGGATTTATTATGAAACAGTATCACTGATTGCTTCATAGATTACTCTGTGTAGCTGAGTTTTACTTTGGATAAGCACTGCTGTCTGGAAAAGCAATTAGGGATTGCTGGATTTGAAACTGTTAATCTATCAACAGGAGACATGTCCGCTTACAGTACCATGCATTTAAAACATCTACCGAAGTCTATGGGATCAGGCATAGAAGCTGAGGGCAAAATATTGTCCTGCTTACAACAGGTGGAGAAAGAGAAGCCTTGCTAGCTGTTGCATCAGGTTAGAAAACAGCTCCCTGGCCTGGGAAACCTGCTTTGCAGTGGTGACCTGTTACAGCGAACACTGCAGTAAATGAGGCAGCAAAACTGCAGATGTATAAAAAGTCCTTTTCCAGCTAAAAAAGAAAGTTCCACTGTGAATGTGGTAAGTTTTCACAGGACAGTGGCAGATGTTTAATAGCTGAGAGCCGCGCAGGCACTGGGAAGCCATCTCATTGCTGTGATTAGTCACTCTGAATCAATTGCAACTGAGGCACAAGGAGGATGGAAACCAATGAAGCAAGTTTACTTGGTTTGCTGAAGAAGTCCGGGGGAGGGGGGGGAAATAGTTTCCTCTCATTTCACATAGGTTACCTTTCAGCCACTGGGAGATCATCCAAATCTTTCCAGTCAAAAGGTCTTTATGTAACCTGGATCATCACCAAACCAAAAGCAGAAAGCAATTACTGACTGAGAGATGTGAAGGCCAAATCAAAGGAAATGTAACATACAATGCTTGGACTATACAGTGTCGCTGCTTCCTTGCTCTCACTGAACTTGTCAATAAACATTCCCTCTGTGGCATATGTGGCCAAAGATGCATTTTACCAGATGATGTTGTCTGACTAGAGGCCTGTTATCAAGTTACGTATGATTCCTGGTATAGCACAGATGACTTGTTTTGATGCACTGCTATCATGGAGAAAAACGTAAGATATGCCAGGAACAATTTCCCGCTGATTCCTCACATGCCCACTGCTATTTTTTATGAGTCCCTGAAGTGTTAGAAATGCCAACCTCCATCCTCCCACCAGGAATAAAATCAAGAACGTATGAGTGTGGGTTTCTCAAGGCCAGTTTATTTAACTAAAGAACACAAAACACCCCGTTTCTGTGGTGACTGTAATCCTTTGCAGTGTTGTTCTTTCCCTGGTTCCTGGAATCTGCAATCTCAGAACAGGAGAATAGCATAATGGTAAAAAGGTGAGCATTGTACAATACACATATTGTAACAGTAAGGTGACATAAAGAAGGAGATAGTCATTCAAATGAGTTAGAAAGATTTCTGGGTAATACCACAGAAAAAGATAAATAATAGGGTCAATAAAAATAATAGTTGTTTATCATTGTGGATAAATGCCCTTACTAGCCCAAAGCTAGCCTCCATTTTTCATTGAATTCTTTAAAACATTAAAAAAATCCAAGATTTTTGAGCAGATACAGAACTAATTTCAAGATGATGGAAATTACTGATTCCATTGGTTTTCCCATTCTAATTGAGGAGCTTGCTTTACAACTTCCTGAAACTCAATGAACTTTGTAAGAGCCTGAAAGACTTCTATTAATAGCTAAAATGTCTTCAGGTACATGGTTATGATACTCACACCTGCACATAAAGCTTGTGGGGAAAATTCACCTGGGGTATGTGCCTGGACATATATAAATGGTGGGCACGCTGTTTGATCAGCCAAGCGAGTCGTGAGATACAGCAGAACTCAATTACAGGCAATTGATTCCCATCCTCACAATTCCCCTGGCCTCCTGAACATACCTCCCAATCTAGTATGAAAATGGCCTGGAGTTCAGCAGGACCTGGGAGCAGTGCCAGGAACCGCAGGATACCCATCCATATGGAAATGTGCAGCCACCAATGCAGCACAGAGCAGTATAGATGCCTGGCATAAATCATAGGGAACATCTAACAGTGCAGGCACAACAGTGGGAGCAGGCAAAGCGGAGATACATCACTATAGGTACACTGATGTAATTATTATTCCAGAGGGGATCCTGAGTGTAAGCAAGCCATTAGATGTGATGACAGTTTCTTTGTTTTTTCTTACAAAATTTCACCATAATATACAGGCTAAATTTGATTGGAAATGGCAGGACATTTTTTCTGACGATCCCAGGCGTTAAATCATCATCCTCTGTGTGTGTGTGTGTTTTTTCCTAGATCATTTTTGTGGGTACTAAGGAAAGATATGGATAAATTTTGAGTTAAAATGTAGGAATATACTTCTTTTTTCTTCATCAGATTCTTTTTACAGCAGAACAAACTGTAAGTTACGTTTGATTTTGGTGGAAATTCCTATGCATGTTTATCATAGTATGACTTAGTAAAGGTCTTTCCTTTCTTCTTTAAAATGCTAACTTTCAGTTTTGTATTAAAATTTTAGGGTCTTTTCAACAGTTTTCCACAGCTTTCATGAATATGGGTTCCAAGATTATCTACGGAGATCCTGTGATATTAAACAAACATTGTGAAAGTAATGTAGATAACTATGTATACACCTAAAATTTAAGTTCTTCCAGTTAATAAATTAACTCTTAAGTAAAACTTTCCTAATTGTGTTCACTTATTGTCTAATGTGCTAACACAGTATCAACATTTAATAGGTGAAGCAAGTTCATTTTAATAATGTTTCTGAATGGAAAACTGTAGTAAGTAGAAAATGGAAAAAACTGCACTAAATGAATTATTATGAAACTGCTGTGATTCACCTGTTCATTGCCCAAATCCTCTCTAAAAATCCTGCTTTAAAAATTAAAGACTCTGGTGGTTAATTTGCCCATAAAGTGTGGGGGGGGGGGCGGGGGGGGGGGTAAGGGGTGGGGAGGGGAGGAGTTTTCAGTCAGAAATTCTGTAAAGTTATTTAAATAGGTTCATCCTGCCTTCCTCTTCTGTGTTCAGACCAATCTTCTTCTGTTCCTTTTTCTTCATGACAACACGGTAAACTTCACCACTGAACTTAGGTGCAACAACCCCAGGCAACACTACAGGCTGCGGCAGAGCGGCTGGGAAGCTGCCCAGCAGAAAAGGACCTGGGGGTGTTGGTCAACAGCCGGCTGAACATGAGCCAGCAGTGTGCCCAGGTGGCCAAGAAGGCCAGCAGCATCCTGGCTTGTGTCAGAAACAGTGTGGCCAGCAGGGATGGGGCAGTGCTTGTCTCCCTGGACTCGGCACTGGTGAGGCCCCACCTCAAATGCTGTGTTCAGTTCTGGACTCCACACTTCAGGAGTGATGTTGAGGTGCTGGAGCGTGTCCAGAGAAGGACAGCAAGGCTGGTGAAGGGTCTGGAGCACAAGTCTTATGAGGAACTGGGGTTGTTTAGCCTGGAGAAGAGGAGACTTGGCGGGGGGGGTGGGGGGGTGGATCTTATCGCTCTCTACAACTACCTGAAAGGAGGCTGCAGGCAGGCGGGCGTTGGTCTCTTCTCCCACATAACAATTGACAGGACAAGAAGAAATAGCAACAAGTTATACCAGGGGAGGTTGAAGTTGGATATTAGGAAAAATGTCTTCACTGAAAGAGTGGCCAAACATTGGAACAGGCTGCCCAGGGATTCGGTGGAATCACCGTCCTTGGAGGTGTTTAAAAAACACACAGATGCTGTGCTTAGGCACACAGTAGTGGTAGACTTGGCAGTCCTGGGTTAATGGTTGGATATGATGATCTGAAAAGCCTTTTCCCGTAGAGGAATGAAGGCAGTGGGTTGATTAGCATTGATAACATGCAGCTGTGGCCTTGCCTTGAAGGCAGTGGGTTGGTTGACATGGATGATGTGCAGCTGTAGCTCGTTCAGGCTAAGTGATTAAGTAGCCCTAAGGGTGGTAGGAGAGGTGGCTGGATAGAGGAGAAGCAGTGTGGTCTGGTCTCTGGGGGGAGGAGAAACAGCATGGACAGTAGAATCTGACCGATGGTAAAGCCTTGTTGCAGCCTGATGGCTTGCTTGTGCTGTGACATTTTCCAACTTAAATGATTCTATGATTCTTTCTTCCAAGACTGCCTAGGTGGATGAATCATAATATAGGATATCTTCTTCCTTATGAACTTTTTCCAATTTCATAACATTGTTCCCCTCTTTTTTTTTAACTGTACTTTTCCTGTATGAATTCCTCCACAATTTGTATTTTAATATCTGTTTTTCCTCCTGTAATCAGTTACTTCTGAGCTTTAAACTTGGTTGCAACAATATTTGATCTTTATTTTCAGCTTCTTCAAAACATCTTAATCACTCCTTTGCTTTTTTTTCCCAAATAAAAGTGCAACTTTATTATGATTATTTACATTGTAGTCCCAGTAAAAATGCAACCTTGTGTTGTACAAATATAGAATACTGAACAGTATTTCCTAATCTCAGTATCCTCCACTGAACATATCCAAGACTACTTACATTCTTCTTTTAATGGAAAAAAACTTCAAATGTTTGATTTCTTAAAGCAGCCTTCAGTCTTAATCCCCTACTTCTGTAAGTCTAGCCTTGTTTCTCTCACTTAAAAAGTCTGTTCTGTTCCCCACATTGACATTTTAGCATCACCACACTCCGGCTGCTGGACCAGAAGGGGTAGAGGTCTCCTCCAGGTCCTATCTATCTCATATATGCCACTCCCACACAGATGGCTCAGATAACCTAAACAACCTCAATTAGCTGTAGTCACCTATGTTTAGGCAACCGGGCACAAGCCCCTACAGCCAATGAAACTTGGGGAGCAGTTCAGATGCGATGGCACTGGAGGCTCAGTCTCCTGACCTGGTGTCTATTGTCATTTGTTATGTCTTAAGTTACTCTGCCTGGCTTCCAAATGCCATTTAAAAGTATGGCCATCTCTAGTAGGTCCTGTGTCACACCTGTTGGCTCCATGAGAATGTCTCTAGCACCCTAGTGCATCTCAACACTCGCCAGTGTTTGGGCCAGCTGAATCAAGCTCTACACATCACCTTTAGGCTTCACTCAATGCCCTGAATAGACTTCACCTTCCTCAGTTAGAGCTTACATACCCTGGGATTAATTCAGTCTCTTAAGTAAAGGCATCTAGTGCCTTTTGAGATGTCCTGGAGTACATGAAGCATTCTCCCAAGGCTGCAAGTATGGCACAGGACCTATGGGAGAAGACCCACATGCTTCTGGAAAAGATATTGGAGACCAGACAGGTCACGTCAAATGGCTGTAGACGCCTATGTTTATGTGACTGAACCAAAGAATTGTTCACGTGAAGACATACCATTCTAGGATCTTATGATCTGAATCTTAGGTCTAGAATGGGATCAATTAATTTCTTAACTTCACATAGAGCATCATATCTGAGCTAATTGCCCACATTTCTTCCTGCTACAAAGAAACCAATGCTTTTTGGATAGCTATTTTCTCATTCTTAGATGAGAAAATAAATTAGATTAATCATGTCTGCATTAATCCTGAATTGTTTTCATCTTGCTATTGGCTCTGATGAGAGCCCAGATGACAAACTCAGAAGCTCAGTTAAAAAGTAGTTCATGGAAGAAAAATCCATTGAGGCCCATTAAATATTCAAACACTACTTCTGTTTCAGGAATTCCCTGCTCTGAAATGCACTGGACATTAAGACAATATTATTTAAAGATTTCTACCATGCACTGCCATCTTTTTAACTTTCCCTGAGACAGCTGGTACTGACCACTGCTAGAGACAAGATACTGTACAATTCAGGTTTCTGGTCTAAGCCGGCACATTTGTATGCTTTTACATTAATTCTTATCTCTGTAAATCTGCTCATTTCTACCCCTGAAACAGTTATCTTTAATCCTTCTGGAAGTCTGCTCCAGTTCCTATGACTTGTCATGAGTATTGCATCCCTTTCCTGATGCAAGCAATATCTTTCTGCAGAACAAGAAAAGAAACAGTCCCTTCCTTAAAGAGGTAATATTATATAGGTTGTAAAGATTAAGTATATTGGGTAGGCATAGCACTTGAGAATACTTTTTAAGACAAACACACGCTTTCATGGTTTGTTTTACAATACTGCAAAAAGTGGTTATGAACTGGAAAAGGCTAGTAACATCAATTCCAGCAACAATTGTATACATATGTATTTTATTTGGTTAAAGAGGTGGTTTTATGAAAATAATACAGAGCACACTAAGCAAGAAGCATCTACACTTGGGTTAAGAACTTTAGCAACCTGATCTCTGCACTGAGGGAACCAGTTAATTTCAGCAAACCTCTGAAGTAATCCAAGGTATTTTAGTAACCATGTAATTACTTAAGCCCTTAGAATACCGCAATAATGAGTGTTGGGTTGGGTTAGATGGCTGAGGTGACCTTTGTTGTGGATCATTCACACACTGATATCTAGAAAAAATATTGCCCTGATTTTCAGGCACACTGAGATACCATGCCATGAAATGAAAACCATGAGAACTGGCAGTTCCCAGCAGCTCTAAAAAAGCACCCCCAGGTGAGACAACTTGTGAATCTCTTTATAGTATTGAGTGCTATGTCAGAGTACAAATATTTGAATGTGGATTGTGTTTAGAATCCCTGCTGTCTTTTGCCCTGCTACTGATTTAAAACCCAGAGAGCCGGACAAGAGACATTCTAGCACAAGGCTAACAACCAAGAGCTGCTAAACTGTAATTATTCTATCAGCCCAGAAAAAGTTCACTATCATTCAGGCAAACACCAGTTTTTCCAGTCTGACCCCAAACAGACTGGAAATTTTCAAACAGGTGATAGACTTCAATCACCTCTTTTGACAAAGAGAATTAGTGCCTATAAGAAAAAGGGTAGCTGGTAATCTTAATGAGGTAATGAATGAACATACTGCAGGGACAGTAAAGGATCCAGATTACCAGCAGATGTATGGTGTAACTCCATGATGTATGTAGGTAGGCATCTCATGAAAGGAAATTTAGCATACACTGGAGGATGTTGATCAAATCCTCCGAAAAATGCCCAAGAGTGGTAGCAAAATTAAGTCAAAATGGCATACGTGAATCTTACTGTTTTGTCTGATTCCATATAGCCCCTGTGCTTTATAATTAAGGACAAATACATTCTCAATGTTTTTAAAAATTGGTTTATGTACTTAACTTTTCCCTGGAGAAGTAAAATATGCCCATCAGATTAAAGTTCAGAAAAAGGATGTAATTAAATGCTTGAGGCACTATAAAATGTCAGTACTAGTGCTAAGGCCAAGGAAAGATAGATCATAAGTGTCCGCTTTAATGAAGGGATAACATAGAGCTTGAATCCAGCAAATGCACAAGAAGGGACAAAAGAAGTAGCCAGTGCTGGAATCTATTCAGACACACAAAGCTGAAAAGGACACAGAAGTTGAGATTAAAGTAACCCTTTTTAAAAATCCACAGTAATTGCATAAACAAAAAATAAACACTTTGGGGTCACATCAAACTTTTTGATTGACCCTGAGCTACCACTTTAATTACAGGCATTTCTAACAAAAGGAAGTGCAATATCCTCAAGAGCTTGCATTTATATGACACAGCTTTAGGTATCTGCACACGCGCACTAGAAACCTATTTCATCTGCACTTCTATAGTTGGTGGAGCAGCTCAGCAAGAATCTGACCAATCAACAAAAGCCAAGTACAACGATCCTGACTGAGACTGGACACATCATTTACAAAATTCGTAAAAGTAATGGCACCCTTATACTGTATACTCTGTCTAAGAGCTATAGAGATACAGATGTTAACACCTTTCATGCCTGATTCAGAGCAGCCATCTGAACCTTCTGGGAAATACACTGAATGGTCTACTCGATGGTGTTCTGGCTTAGACTTTCTAGTTCTCTCTGTTGAACCTTTTGTTTTCCATAAATTAAGCACTTATGGGCATGTTAGTGCTCAAAAGGGCTATAAATGTCCTTAGATCAAGGAGACCTTTGGTTTGTTTTACAAACCTTACAGCACATTTTAACTCCATGGTTATAACAACTTAAATGGTTACATTTTTTAAGTATCTAAGCAATGAGGTGCAACTCCTTCCTGACTCTGTGAATGGTAAGTATTTAACTTTTTGATCCAGCTTGAAAAGATAAAATGCAGATGTACTCTTTTCATATGTCTGCCATTTTTAACATGAATTCACAAATACTTGAGGACATCCCATTGTTGTCTTTCCTTTGAAGGATATACAAGCAAGCCTTCAGCAGGGCTATTTTTTAAGGGTTGTAACAAGTCTGATAACAAAGAAGACCTTCACACTAAAGTGGTATAGTCTGAAGGACACACAGGCTGTATACACAAATCTAAGTAAGACAGGGACTCTCAGAAACTTCCAACATCGTTCAGTCCAGCTACTCCAGAACAGATATTCAGACCATGAAATTGACAATTTGAAAAAACAGCGAATGAACCCACTATGTTATTTGCAGCATCAGGTTTAAAAGCTGCTTGCCTCTAGGTCTCTAAGCTCTGGATCTGTTGTGTCAGATGGAAATACAATAGACTATGCAGTGAAGGAAGTGTTGATACAGACCCAGTATGTGCTTCACAGTTACCAGGCCTGCTCACTACACTCTTCCTGTCTGAACAAAATAGTACAGAAAACATTTGTGGGGCGGTAAGTAACTTTTGTGGATTTTTCCCATTCCACATAGCCCAGAACACTCTGAACCAGCTCCAGGAAAACAGGAGCTTGCCAAAACATTAGTTCAAGCAGGTGGTTCCAATTCATAGGACCTCTACCTTCTCTATGCTTCAGAGGTTCTTGGAACAAGAAAAAACCTCACATGCCTATGCTGGCAAGCGTAAGATTTGAAAGGCAGATGTTATTCTCACATCCACCTATTAGAATCCTTTTGCCAGATTAGCTAGTATCAGAACTATTGCTTAGCTTTTGAACTGGCCACACGGGAGGGCTGCTATAATAAAGCAGCTACAAGCCATGTGCTGACACTTATCTTTGCGCCTCTTACTGGGAAAGAAAGGGGGAAAAAAAAAGGGGGGGGGGGGGGGGAAGAACGGAGTCTGAAGAATGGTAATTTCTTACCTGCTAATTTGTTTCTCCACATGCCCCAAACACTAGCTAAAACTGCTCCTGTCAGCAGATGGACACAGGGAAAACATAAAGCCCCTGGGGTGCTGGATTTGAAATGCAGAAGGATGATCTGTCTGGCTAAGTTCAGATTCAAATTTCTAGAACAATAAAGCGGAAAATGCCATTTCAGAATGTGCAGCAGAAAATTTTCAGAAAGACAAAGTCTTTAGGGAGAGAAAACAACAGTTAACTGGTTGAAAAGATATTATGATTTTACAGGTAATTACTAATTCCAAAATCAGTATCAGCTAAAGTGATTACTTACTGTCATGGTTTAACCCCAGCTGGTGACTAAGCCCCACGCAGATGCTCACTCACTCCCCACACAGTTGGGATGAGAGAGAGATTCAGAACAGTAAAAGTGAGGAAACTCACAGGCTGAGATAAAGACAGTTCAATAGGTAAAGCAAAAGCCACACACACAAGCAAAGCAAAATGAAGAATTCAGTCACCATTTCCCACGGGCAGGCAGGTGTTCAGCTATCCGCAGGAGCAGAGTGTCCCTCTCCTTCCTTCTTCCCCCAGGTTATACACTCAGCATGACACCCCATGGTATGGAATGTCCCTTTGGCTAGCTGGGGTCAGCTGTCCTGGCTGTGTCCCCTCCCAATGTCCTGTGCCCCTCCAGCCCTCTCGCTGGTGTGGCTCGAGAAACTGGAAAGTCCTTGACTGAGTATAAATACGACCCAGCAACAACTAAAACCATGGGCTATCAACATTATTCTCACACCAAATTCAGACCACAGCCCTGCACCAGCTACTGAGAAGAAAATCAACTCTATCCCAGCTGAAACCAGGACACTTAGGTAAACAGTAGGCAATTGATAAATATTTCTCTCCTGGCTTCTCTCTCTCTGCAAACATTTTGGTTACAAGGTTGGTCTATGCTTCTCCTGAAGTTTTAACTTCATCTTGGACTGATATAGGGCTACCAGTGGAGGATTGGTATTCCTTGATAATTTCTTATTCAGATGGATGCATGTGACATGCCCAGCCCACCCAAGTAGGACTGGCAGCCAAACAGCTGACCACTTCATAGTATGATTAAAGCTTATCACAGTCACATGGCAATGAAATATGACTGGACATCTATGAAACTATCAAGCCTGATCGAAGCAATATCTCCTCTCATTGATTTGAAGAAGTATGTGCTGGAAGAGGAAAAACTAGGGCAACATTTCTAGCAAAAAATAGTTTAAGAAGGAGTAGATACAATGTGGTTTGGCCACTCCATACTTACATGCAGCATGCCCGTACTTTTGCCCTCAAAACCCCTGTTAAGCAGCTACTCCCCAGGCAGGATTCCTCAAGAACCTCTCAACAATGATCTCAAACAGCCGGCACAACAAGTGAGGAGCTACTGAGAGTCCGGAGTAAGAAGTACTGACAACATGAGCCTACCTTACACCCATCCGTATCTAGAACTTAAATTAGTCAGTACTATAGAAAAGCTCCTCTTTCAAGGACATGGTATCCTGATTCTTTCTTGAAGAAACATAACAGAATTCATGCTTTTTGTCGTTGTTAAAATGCAACCAGAAGTGGTGCCAACACCCACTTTTAACATAAGGTGTGGTGTCCACATCTCAGTTGGAAGGTTCAGGTTCCATGTCCTCCCAGCAAATGATTCAGCTCACATCTCCCACCTGACAAATAAGGATCCTAATAATCAGCCACATAACTAACTAGGATGGGTGGATTTTCTGTCCCTCTGTACAGCAAAGGTGGGGAGAACATTGATAGATCAGGACATTGTAACCCAGCAGCTACAGTGATCAGCAAGAAAGTGGCATTTGCAGGCTTGGTCCTTGCTTCTAGCAGAACACTAATATTAATGTAAGTCAACGACCATTGAATTTTTCAAGCTGAGAAGAGTGTTATATACCCTGTTTCTGGGGGTGACAGTGCCCTGAACATTTGGTGCTGTATCTGGTGTGCATGCATGCGTGTATGCGTATTTGGCATGGAAGCACTACTGCCTCGTCTTCAGCTGTATTTCAGGGGAAAGCATCCACTGCATTTTTTTGAGGCCCAATCCACTAGACATGCTCTGAAAATATCTAACAGATTGTGTCCCTCAAGCATTTATAGATGGAGCATAGCCTGCTTTCCTAACCTCCCCCTTACTTCAGACAGAAGAAAGGTATTGAGTTCTTTAATTTGACTCTAAGTGTCTCAAGAGCTTCACAGTCCTACAGGAAGGCACCTAATCAAGCCAGGCAGCAGATAACACCTGGCTTTTGGATCACCAGTCCTGGTTCAGGCAATGCAATTCCACTTAAGTCCTGCTGTAGATGTTTTAATTCTTTTATTGGCTTCATCCCCGTGATGATATGTATGGCAGCTATGACTTCAAGCTGATATTGATGTGAAAAGGTGAAAAGGCTGGAGGATGTTCAAGTGGCTGGCTTAAACATTTCACCAGGAAAAGTGCATTCTTTTTCGGCACAAATGGTTGAGTTGCTTCTCTCTCAGTCCTAAAACTTAAAGCCTGCCAAGCATCTCATAAAATATTGAAAAGTATAAAAAGATGACCTGACTTTCTGTCACATAAAAAAGTCCTCTGAAGGCAGAGGAATTCTTTTCATTTTCAGAAGAGATAAAGATGGAAGAGTAAGAGAAATTTTGGAGCTAACTGTGAGAATGTTTCTCTGAGGGAATAGAAATAAAGAAATGTCATAAAGAAAAGTGGTAGGGGATCTCTGCAACCACGGATGGGTCTTCTCCTACTCTTCTATTCAAATAAATGTTAAGCTCCATTTCTGAGAGATGTGTCCAATGTAGTATCAGATTTTCTTTTCTCTGTGTTGCCTTCTTAGAAAAGTGTGTTTGCTTGTTATTTTTCCTGGCCTTTTTCCCAATGTTTGTACACTTGTTTGGTTTTGCTGTTACTCTCCAATTTAGTACACTGGTTTTCCTTTACCCTTCTTCACTTCCAGTCCTTTCCTGAATGAAACCACTCAAGTAGAATGCTTTCAGCCCTCTTGTCTTGTAAAGGTTTTGATCAACCTTTAACTTCACAGAAAATCAAGTTTTCAGGCACTGACACTTTCCAGTTTCTTAAATGGCACCCAGATTCCCTTACCCACCCTTTCTTCCCATTTAACAAGGGTCTGCTTTCTATAGCAATAAAGATTCTAGAAAAGAAACGTCATGTTTTATTTCATTCATACTTAGGCTTAGCTCTGAATTCCTAGTAAAGACTGCAGCAGTATATGAAACTTCTTTGAGGGTGGAAAAAAAGGAAGCTAAAAAAGAGGTATTTTCTCAGAAATGTTTCAGGAATTGGGTTTTCAGAGGTGAATTTTTGCAGAAAAACAACTTCAAACAAGCTGAATGGATGGACTGGCTGTCACTCCAAAAGATGTTGGTCTTCCTTAGTTCTTATGTGACCACTGACAGTCCTTGTACGGGTGTCCCAAAGAACTCTGGTCACAAGCATTTAGTTAAGTAAATTAAGCCTGCCAGGGATAGGATTCAACACCTGAATTTAAGACCCTAAGCACAGACACCTTGGTGTGAGCCAGGTATCCAAGTCACATATCATCGCAGCCAATGGAGCGTGCAGACTTATTCAGCTGACCAAATGGAAGTACCTACTTTAGGGTGCAAACTCCTTTGCATGTATCGGGTTAACTTCAGTTGCCTGAACGGGCATCTTGTGCCATTTGATTTGACCTGACTAATCCTGCCTGGCCTCCTCTTGCCTGTCCAGAAGTCACATTGTGCTGTATCCGAAGGCCTCCTTTCAATGTATGAAAGCACACGGTTCAAATAGCTCCTGTGGAGGAGCCTGAATCCCCTTGCCACTGTCTGCAATGGAAAGTTAAGATACCTTTCTTATTCTCATAGCTAAATGTATGTGCTTGAAGACAAAGCTGAACTTCACTCTAGGGGACTGACTTTGAAATGCAGTGTACAGAGAAAAGAACTAACCCCCTTTTAGAGTGGAAACATTAAAGACACTCTCAAATACCTTGGGAACCACAGAGTATAGACAATTCATTTTTTTACTTATTTCTCAGACTTAAACCCCCATTTGGAAATGTTGGGGATAAGCAGCAGGTCTCTGGTAAGGCTTCCAGATTCTTTCTCACTTCTCTTTCTCTTACGACCCCATCACCATTCTGGCCAGACCTTTACCTGAGTTTCTCTCAAACTTCTTCTCCAGAGAGTGCTCCCCACCACACCCACACATATTCCTATTGCTTCCCAGAGTAATAGCCCCTTTTAACAAAGTGTCACTGAAAAAAATTACAGGCATGGAATGTCATGGTTCTCTTGACAAATAGAGGTGCTTTTAACAAGTACCTGTTCTTACAAAGGAAGACTATGCCAGCTTCATGAATAGGGACTGAATACTTACTTTGTGGGTGGTTTTTTCAAATATGCTTAGCTTTTAGGTAGATACTCCAAGCTACATTTTAGATAATGTTGTGGACCAAGAAAGTAGTAAGAACTGCATTTATTCAAACATCAAAGATAATTTTGTTTTACAGGTGACTTACTAGACCAGCTCCGCCTGCACAACTTGGTTTACTTAACAGCAGTTGTTTAATCTGTTGGAAAGAACAGAGTGAAAGAGAGAGCATCACAGAACTGAAAGTCTTTTAAAATTCTCAGTGCTGCTCTTCAGTCTTTGGCTTTTGTCATCTTTCATTCATTTTGTACGATAGCAACCTTGCTACGTACAATAGGGATACATCGCTAAGTACAACCAGAAAGCCAGTTAAGAGCAGTTTTTTTGAATACAAATGATCCCTAAAATAATTTACTTAGGAAATCAGACAGTGAGGATTAGCCGGTATCACCCTCTGTAAATGCCTGTGATCACGAATTTAAACAAACAGCAATCTCGTAAGAGAATTAGTATTTTGGGGTCTTTTCTGTATTACGTAATGTAAATGACATGATACACTAAGTCACAAGCACACAGGACAGCAGTGCCACTCTTCCGAGTGCCAGGAATTCACTTTAATTTATGACTGTATGTAGATAACACAATTCTTTCAAAGGTTTCACAGCACTCTTAGACTAAACTGCTTATTGCTTTTACAGCAGCACAATCACTAAAGAAATTAATCTATGCTGTTTAGCTTAAGTCTTATTTTTGCTGACTTTCAGGTTCTAAAAAATGTACTGTTTAATCTCCTATCATCTTTTATTTTTCTGTCCAGTTTCATCTCAAATAGCTTACCAAATCAAAACCTATCCCACAAATGACCTCATAGTGCAGTTCAGCTCGGATATTTTTCTGCTCCATTCTGCTTTATTTTTTGGTCTGTCATGACAAATCTTAAAGGGAGGAAAAAAAAAAAGACCAAAGAGCCAAACCAAAACCAGAGCACACAAAACCCAGCAAATATTATATAACTGTATAAAGCCGGCGATTTAACTCTTCCCGGGAGAAAACGGTTTCTAAATACACCGATTATGGAGCTGGAAAACCTCGGCAGGGAAGTCCGGGCCCAGGGCTGTGCCCCGGGGCGCACACCGATGCCCAGGCACAGCGCCCGCCGCGCCCCGCTGCAGGGGTGACCGGGCCGCCCGCCCCTCCCGCGGCGTGCGGGGCACCCGGGGGAGAGCATCGAGATGGTGCCAAAACCTCTGGAGAAGCGAGTTTTGTGCCAGTTCTCCAGCTGCGATAGCGAAGCGGCGTTTAGCAGCGTTCAGCGGGGGAAAGGGGCAGTGATGTTTTCATGGCGTTAGCCCGGACGGGGTACAGAAACGGCAACCCGCAGAGCGCGGCCTGCTGCATTGCTCGGCGCTGTGCCAAAGCCTCGGGGCAGGGGGGGACGCCTCAGCCTTCCCCGGTGTCACAGCGCCCGGCGAACAGCCCGCAGATGCCGGGGCTGCAGGTTTCAGCGGGCAGCGCGGCGACCGGCACCGAGCACACAGGGTTTCACGGCGAGGAGGGGGCTGCCCCGCCGCTCCCCTTCCCCGCGGGGCCGGGCGGGCCGGGCCGGCCGGGCCGGGCCGGGCCGGGCCGGGCAGGGCGGCAGCCGCCCCGCAGGCCCCGCGTTGCCACAGCAACCCGCGGGCGGGCCGCCTCCGCCCCACGGCTGCACGGGGTCCCCGGGCGGGCCTGAGGGAGGGGGCGGGCTGGGGAGGGGGGGCGGCGGGTCGTTGATATGCGCGGCGCCTCGCCGCTGTGCCGGGGGTGCGAGGGCGGACAAAGGCGGGCTTCATCCGGCGGCGGGGCCGCGCACACAAGTCGCTCTTGTGCCGGGGTGCAGATGTTCGAGAGGGGCGAGGCGAGGGGTCGCGCCATCGGCGAGCGGCCGGGAGGGGAAGGCGAGGAAGCAGCCGCCCTCCCGCCTGCCGTGAGGGGGGGCGGAAGCCAGCGCGGTCCCAGCGCCGGTCGCTGAAGCTTCCCCCCGCCCCGCCAGAGCCGCCGGCTCTCACACCGCGTCGGCCCTTCCGCCGAACGAGGGGCCGGCACGCCGAGCCCCGCAGGCAGCGGCTCGGCGCCCCGGGGCTTGCGAGGCCCGGCCGGCCCACCGCGGCGGGAAGGCCGCTGGCCCCGGGAGGAGGCGGGCACGGCTCGGCGCTGCGAGGGGGCCGGGGGCCGCGCCCGCGCTGCGGGTGTCGCAGGGGTCAGGGGAGTGTGCGCTTCCCGCTGCTGGGGAGCCACTGGGAAACGGAAAGAGCTGAGAGTATTGCCTGTACTTAATTCAGAAGCAAGATGAGGTGTTTGGCGATTTTTTTTTTATTATTTTTTTTTCTGGTGGCCAGAAGCCAAAGTTCTCCTAGTGAACGCCTTTTGCTGAACGGGGAGAAGCTGCCTTGTTTAATTAACGTTAGTCCTTTTCCCCAAGAAGAAAAGAGGAACAATATTTCCATTATTTTAGCTCTGGAGAAGCCTCGGATCTTTCAAGAGTCATGGAAGATACACTGAGCCCTGCCCGCTTTTCTTCATCCCCTCCTCCCTTTATTACCAACCACAAACCACACATAGGGGAGCCACACAAAAGGAAAAGGGAGAGCAGAAAAAACTGAGCAATTACCTGAGAAACTGGATACAGTGCTGTAGGGCACCATGGGTACACCTATACTGTGAGGAATTCAAATTGCAGAAGTAACCTCTGCAGTAACCTCTGAACCACGCCTCGCTTGGTGCACTAATCCACCCAGCACTGGGACATGCCTGTCCAGAGTTACACCGTGGAATCCCATATTCAGAAAACCACGTGACTGAGCATAAAGGCATTGAAAACTCACTCTAATATAGATTATATATAATTGTCTCCAAATGCATAAAAATAGCAGTTGTTATAAATGAGATAGTAGGTCAGCCCTTTTTCCAGATGCCTGCTTTCCTGTTCCCTGTTCCTACACTGTTTTAAAAATAATAGTTTGCTGAAAGGAAAATACACAAATCTCTGTTACACTGATGTAAACATATCAACATTCCCACCGATGTTTGGAAACACAGCAAATGTGTTTGTACTAACTGTGATCATGAAAGCATTATGATGAATAATACATAGTCATTTAGACGGTTTAGGGTTTTTTGCTTGCTACTAAGGTATGAGTTCTGTCTTGTCTTTAAAAATATTCGGTTTTGCTGGTAGCCTTACTTTCTTGCAGGTTTGCTGTGTGACTGAGAGCCTGTTTTTAAGCAGGGGTTTTTTCATGTTTGGGAAAAAGTCTGCTGCAAGTTTTAAAAAGACGTTACTTTTTTTAAAAAAAACCAAAACCTTCATTCCATTTACACCTTTCTGTGCACAGATCCTGTGATTGTAATCTGTTGTTCTGATCGTTTGTCTTAGTTTTTACGATGAAGCTAGACACGCACTTGGAAAACATCCTAGCAATCTATTAACATAGAGATGTGATTCCAAGTAGTCGAAGCAGCACAGTGATCACAAGCAATACTTGGTGAAGGAAATCAATGTCTTCAACAGTATTGAGACCCAGACCATGTCTTAATTTCACAGTCCTTGCTTAGTGCTAGGAATTTTCAGACTGAATTATTTAATAGACTACTAGGTCTGAAGATGAAGTCAGAATTTGTAAAGGAGGATGCACTGTGCATAGCACAGCACTTTTATTTAATACTTAATTATGAAGCTGTGCACAGAGAAGCTTTTGAGATTGTTGCTATTAGAAACTGAGCCCTAGTCGCTGGGGTTATGGTCAGGCTGCCATCTCCACCCCCGCCTTCCTCCCCTGCCCTCCTCCTGCTCCGCTGACTGACCTTGCCACGCTTGGCTGAGCTGAACCTTGAGGTGCTTCGGTGTTTTACATTGCTGGGCTGTAATGTTTAAGGTGCCAGCGTGTAAGGGGTGGTGCCATCCGCAGGGACAAGAGTATTTTCCTTTGCTGAAAACCTGCCAGATGTCATTTAATATCATTGAGTATCGTGTAACAAATACAAAAGCTACATGACAGTGGGAACGTCTCTTTTCCTACTGATCTAGGCTGGAACACAGCAAAGTTTCCATTTACTTCTAGCTAGTGTGAAAAGAAGGCTCTATTGACCTATTTTGACACTCGGCCAGGGAGGTGACTACATCAGTCAGAAGCTGACGATTTTTGTTTCCAAACTCACCCACCAGAATTTTAATACTATGCTTTGTTTGAACTGAGAGTCTGTCATTTCAGTGCTTTTACTCACCATTGATCTCAGCACTATGTATTTTATATGGTATTTTGGAGATACACTGTTAGCCATCATTATAATATTCTCTGTAAAATTAGTGTGTGTGTGTGTGTAAGCCTGAAGAAAATTTTTGGGGATTTTTTCACATTACGCAGTGGTACTGAATGAACGTTTGTGCAAAGATACAACAGGTTTGCTCATTTGTATCCTCTTCTTCCCAGGGAGACTGATCCTTCACTGCACAAGGATCTGAGTCCTGCAGTTGATTTTTGTGAGACCAGGAGCAGACCTTGAGGTCTCCTAATTCTACCTGTCACTAAGCATCTCCCAAGTTGGGAGCCAAGGGCACGCAGGACACAGCAGGATCAGATCCTGAATTAGTTCCCCTGGGCGTAATTGATCCTCAGAATGATTTCCACAGGCACACCTTCCAAAGGTGCCGAGGGCTCATACATGGCAGCACAATACCAGCTTTGCAGACCAGCCAAGGAGTGGTCACTCTAAGCAACAAAGTATAGGAAAACGTTTTGTAGAGAACAATGCATTAGCAGGACACTGGAGCCTTTAATGTGGGTTGCCAATAGGTCGAACTGGATCATTGCTGGCACGCTTAGGGACTGCATGAGTTTTCTATGCATCATTTCTGCCAAACAGGATTCTTTCAGGTGGACCTAGCAGCATTTTTGCTATTGTTGTGAAAAAAGAAATTTGAGCCAGGTTGTTGACTATACTGACAGCAGGGGATTTTTTTTCCCAAAAGGTATAAACATCAGTTAGGCACTGAAGCTCCACGTGCTATCAATCATTCAAAAATCTCCCTCTGTGTGATGCTGTCTGGCCTCAGGGCTAGAGCAGCATCTGGGCACCGCCTTGCACTTTGGTGGCACTGTGGTCCCTTAGCCCGGAAACCTCCACTGAGATTCTCTTGTCGAGGGAGGGAGCTCTTTAAACCTTCTATTCATTACCTTTTTTGAGAACCATACCACATTCGCTTTGAATATGTAACCGAGTATTGGATTAGAGGATGGGCATAAACTTTGTGCATGGAGTGTTTTTCAAACATAAGTGAGTATCTCAACTGAAATGGGCAGCAGATCCTATAGTCTTTACTTTTACTACCTAGAGGAACACTGTTTGTGGCTGATGCAAACACGTATTAAGCGAAGTATGAAAAATTTAATTTATTTTTAAGTTGGATCAGTTTCTGAGCAGTATGAGATGACAGTAATTATTTTTAACATTACATAAACCCCTGTATTTTAAATGTAGGAGTTCAAATATGTTTGACATTTGTGCAAGTCAGAGGAAATACTGCTGCTTGATTGACAAAACTACCATTTTACAAAATAATCTTCAAGCACAGTGTCTAAAAAATGCTACGATTATCTGAAATAAATCTAAGCAGAGGGATATAAAGTTAAAGACTGAAAAGAACTTTCATGGAGATGTGGTGAACAGATCCACTGATGTCACTTCTGTTGAGATAAAAGATGGTAAAAAGAATAAGAAAATGCTTACAATTTCAGATATCCCTTTTTCAGTGGCAAACGCACAATCTGTATATGGCTTTTTGCTTTCATGGTCTGAACTGGTATTTTTTCAAAAGAACATCTTTCCACTACAGACACTATGTTTACAATAAATGTCTTCCACACATTAACTATAGCTGTTTTCAGTGTGATTTTAAACAAGTAAAACTTTTCCAGTGCTTTAATGTTTCGACAGACTGTGAAGGCTCATGGTTATATCCCTCCCTTTATCTGAAGAAACCAGTAGCAGAGAAGCTGAAGTGCAAGCAAGACACTCTAAATTTATGCCTGTCTTCTATATAAGCTTTGTCCTTGGCTATTTAGCATACAGTGACCAGTATGTTGGAGAGATCTCAGATATGGTATGGAAATCAACAGTATTATAAGAGTTGTAGTTCATGACTTTAGAAACACTTGGAATCCAATCTGTTAATTTTTTCAAAGAGGTGGCAAGTGTGTTCTTATAACTTTGGATTACCCTGCAGTACTTATTAAGTGTAACCCTTTAACATGACAGTTGAGCTTTCTAAGCTCCTAGGATGTCATTGCTTGTTTAATTCGTATAATAATCATTAACATACCTCATTTCAAGAGTAAAAACCTGTCCAGTGGAGAGAAATTAAAATGTGTGTTTTTCTGGAAGCCCTATCTTTAGGGCACTCGGAATCCTGGCAGTTGGCACCTTCTTCCCTTTGTCATGACACCAGGCCTTCTCATAAAATCAAACTCCCAGTTCATCTTAAGAGCTTTGTCTGGCTGTTCACAGAGGCAAATGAACATTGTGCTGTGTCTTCAGGCTCAAATTCAATCTACATTTGAAGAAGCAGAGGGCAAAAGAAAGATTTGCTTCCTCTCTCCAAAGAACATGCAAAATTGCTTGTTCAGTGCTAGCTTGTTGGGGTACCTATTTAGATGTTTAATGCAGAATTTCTCTTCCCTAGCTTACATATTCTCCAAACAGGATTTCTTGCTTTAAACCCTCTTAAAAGCCTTTCCAGAGCAGTTTACTTCTGTATCATGACACAAGTGGAGGTAAGGAAAGACAGTGACCATACTTCTCCCTATGAGCCAGCTACAAAAGGAGAGCTCCATCATCACTATTTTGTAGCATGTATCGGCATGTTCTCACTCAATATTCATGATAATATTCTTTTCCAGAGCTCTAGCTGGAGTGATTAAAATCCCATCATAGTTTTGTGTCTCTCAGATACAACTAAACCTTCAGAAATCTGATTATAACAGTAACCGGGAAGTAACGTAGGTTGCAAAGGTTAATTTGGATGAAAAAAAACTTGCCTTGAATCCATGGTGCAGAGCAATATTTTCTAATCTGTGAGACTCGCATACAGTGGGCATGTGGTGGGAGGAAGGAAACTAAGAAAGGATGTCTTTCAAGCTGACAGTTGTGATCATGAGAAACCTTCACCTCCAAGTTTGGGGTTTGTTTAAAGTAAGTATCTGCCTGGCAAGGCAGGCTTCACAAATGAAGAAGTCATTTTCAGACACTATACTAATGTCCTTTTCTGCCACTAATGAATCTGTATCTCTAATACACACACACACTGCTCAGATTCTCCTTTACAATATTCAAGACTAGAGGAAGCCTGCTGAAATGAGTGAAATTATTAGGATTTCTCTGGAATACATAAGAACATAATTTGACCAGCTTAATTACCTGCACCTCCATCAGTTCATGTATGCACTATGTATTTCTGTCTTTGGAGTAAAGAACCGCTGTAATAGCCTCACATCTTTTGTTACCGATGTTGTGAAAGTGCTTGTGAGACATGCTGGTAATTTCTCCATACAGTTCACATTATAGGAGCTTGTCTTTGATTCTGTGAGAAGGATGCACTGAAAGCCTGCAATAAATTATTAACCATGTCAGTGAGCCAAGTTTTGGATAGCTTAATTTATGTCGAGTACATCTCTATCCAGAGGTGGCATCATTGAAATAAATGGGGCTTGCTCTTCTGTAAGGAGACACAGAGCTTTGAGTAAAACTATCAGAAGCAGTTCCAGACTGTGTGATTTTTGGAGAGAGGTACTATAGAAAGCACGTGATATATTAATGACACAAGATGAGCCAGTTGGGAGTCAGGCTGATTGTTTTTGTTGTAGTTAATTTTAGTAGGAAGCAGTATTGAATATTAGCTTACATGTTTACATAATCAGCTATATAAACAAACATACATAAAACAAACCTTACAAAATAATTAAAAAAATATCTCAAAACTGAGATTAAGCTAAGTGAAAGCTGCAGCTTTTGTAAAGTATTGCAAGGTAACATTTGGGCCAGCGACCCACAACTGTGAGAGCTAGCCAGGCTCTTCCTAGACATTAGTCATGTATCTTCCAGACAAGAATGCAAAGGTATTGCTGCTCCTCTTTACAGAATTGAAGATCTCAGAATTGTCTTTCCCAACACCTTTTACTTTTGGGAGGGAGGGGAGCGATTTGGCTGAATTAAAATGGACATGCCCCTCTGACACCCTTCTTGCCAAGACAATTTCTGAAACGCCAAGACGAGAAATTAAAGTGGGGTTCAGCAGATTAACGGGTGTACTATTTTATGAACACCCACAACAGACGAGAAAAACATGATTCAGTTATTTTTTGTGATTTAAGTTAGCTGCCAGATTGTACTTGCCAGTCTACACTCATTCCTAATGTCAGCCTGATCTTCATGTTGTGTTTTTGTCATGAGTTCTTGTTGGCAACATAAACCACCTGCACAGTAAAACCCTGTTGTTACCCACAATCACAAAGGGTGATTTTACAGTACATACAGTAGATTGAATGTCATTTGGTACCAGAATGGGTGTTTGTGAAAGACCTTTGTATTTTACAGTTGCTTGTAGTAACTGTCGTGTACTGGATCATGAAATTTTGCAAAAGTTTATTTCAGAAATAATATTACTGTGGATTCCAGTGGAGAAGGCACTTGCTAGCTATTGTGATAATCAACCATGAGAATAAGTTCTGTTATTGTAACGGATAACAATGGACCTAAAATTGTACTTCCCTTTACATACAAACCTTTCTTTGTTTTAAAGGGCTTGCGCCCATGCACATATAGGTGTGCCCTGTGTTGGCTTGGAGGAGTTATAAATTGTAGGGTCAGTATCCTGACTTCCAAAATACCGGAACCACCCGAACTTTAAATGGAAATAGTGAGGACTGTGGGCAGCCGGCACCATCAAAAATCAAGTCCTGAATGCTCAAGGAAAGGGATGGGGAAAGCCATGAATTCAGCCAGGCTGCCAGAAGGTGAGAACAAGACCAGCAGGTTTACAGGAATGCCTAGGAGCAGCTGTTCTCAACAGCAACCTACAGAGAGTTAGAAGCATTTGCCACCCTTGATAAGCTGAGGGTATATTTCATGGGGTTAGTGAAATAATCTTAGGAGAAAGCAGCTGGCTTGCCTGTTGAAGCAGACAGCAAACAGAAGTAAAGGCCAAGGAGCTGGGCAGGTAATTGGAGACTGAGCAGGTGTTGTAAGAGTTAAAGAAAACAGCCCACATAAGCAACTACAAACAGTGAAGGAGTAGAGACTAAAACAGACAGATAACAAGAAACACCAGCTTTGCCAAATTTTTACTGCCTTATCTACCAAGGAGATCTCTGAGACAGAAGAAAAAAACAAATACACATAGATTCGGAGCAGAAAGGAAAAAACAGAAATTAATATTTCACCCATAAAATCTTGACTGACCCCTGAGAGAGAAAAAGTTGTGTTGTGCTGAGGTCTGTGGCACTTACCTGAAAGAAAAATACTGTCTGAAATGGTAATATTATTGTTTAACATTCTGGAGAATATATAAAAAAATGAAAATAAATTTTAAAACATCGTATTTTTTTTTCTCCTGCAATAAAAGATAGCACAACATAGCAATACATATATTGTCTTATGATGTTGTACCTGTACATATAAATACTACTGAGCTTCAGAAGAGAAACTTAGATCCATATTCGTTATTGCTAGTAAAAGCTTTTTTTGCCTTTAGATTTTAAATCTCTCTGCCATGATCTATCTGCAGACTTAAATTCCTGCATCATCTTCAATGGCTCCAGTTACGCTGCTATAGCGGTGTGTGTGATATCAAACTAACTCTCTCCTTCGGGGCTTTGGATGGCCCCCAGCTCAGTACAAACCTCCTCTTCATAGAGGTGTTCCCCCTCTCATGGGATGTTTTCCAGCAAGCCTCTCTGTAGATGCTTCTTAGGGAGTCTCAAACACTTACCGCTCTACAGTGAGCATTTTATTAGTTATTGTCTTCCAGCTGTAGGGATCTTTTCCTTCCTCACAGGCCCATCTCCACAGCTGTTATTTCAGCTGCCTTATCTAGAAGTGAGGAGCACCAAACTGCAGATAAGACCTATGTTCATACCTTGAGATTAGAAACTGGTCCCACATATATAACATAACCACACACTTAAATTTAGATGTCATAATCTGGAGGTCAGTCCCACCAGTGCTAATCTCACAGTTACTCCGTAGCCTCTGTTTTCCATCTCATTTGGTGCCTGCCAGCATCAATCAATGGTGAAGCGCTGATAATGCTGACAGCTTCTCACTGAAGTGCTCTGGCATGTGATTCCATGCTAATGGTCTACCATTTCCCCCCAGTACCACAAAAGCTCAGACATCTGGTCCTACGCCTGCTGAACTCTACTGGACCTGCACAGGCCATGTTGTAGTAGATATCCCTCCAGGTAACTTGATCAAGAAGAGAAGGTAGATGAATCCTTCTTTAGGCAGCCCAAGAAACCTCAAAATCACAGACCCTGCTGATCATAGATAGCTGACCACCCCAGTATCCGCTGCAAGGGCAATATGGCACAAACAATCCATGAGGTTTCTGGACTGTATTGAAAACTATTTCTTGATGCAGGTGTTCAGTGAACCAATGAGGAGATGTTGGACCTGCTACTCAAAAACCAAGGAAGAACTGATTGAAGATCCGAAGGTCGAGGGCAGCCTTGGCTGCAGCAACTGTGAGACTGTGGGGTTTAAGATCCTGAGAGAAGTGAGCCAGATAAGCAACAGAATTACAGCCCTGGACTTCAGAAGAGCAGATCTAGGTCTGTTCAGGGAGGCTTTCATGGGAAACTATGCTGCAGGGCAAAAGGCCCCAGGAGACCTGGCTGATCTTCAAGGACAGACTCCTCAGAACACAAGAACAGCGCACAATGTTCAGAAAGTTGAGCAAGCATGGCAGAAGGCCAGTATGGACGGACATGGAGCTCCTGCCTGAGCTCAGACACAAGAAGTACACAGAAGGTGGAAGCAGGGACAGACTACTTGGGAGGAATGAACAGATGCTGTTCAAGCATGGAGAAATACAGACAGGAAAGCCAAAGTGCAACTCGAGTTGAAACTAGCAAGGGAGGCAAAGGGCAACAAGAAAAAGGTTTCTGTAAGTACACCAGTAGCAGAAAGAAGACTAATGAGAATGCAGGCTCATTGCTCAGTGGGGCAGGGACTCTTGTGACAGGGGACATGGAAAAGGCTTAGGCATTCAATGCATTTTCTTCCTCAGTTTTCTTTGGTAAGGTCTGCCCTTTGGCCTCCCAGGTCCCTGAGCCTCCTAGCAGTCTGCAGGTGTGAAGCAGTACCCACAGCAGGAGAAAACAGAATTGGGGAGCACTTTACTCACTTAGACATTTATGTGGGACCAGATGGGATGCACCCACGGGTGCTGGAGGAGCTATCTAATGTCACTGAAATGCTGCTAACACTTGTGAAAGGTCATGGCAGTTTCAAAGCAGGGAGGTTTCTGGCAATTACAAAAAGGCAAACATAGCACCCACCTTCAGGAAGGGCAAGAAGGAGCATCTATGTAACTTACAGACTGGTTAGCTTCATCTCAGGCCCTGAGACAGTTATGGAGCAAATCTTCCTGGAAGCCATTTCTAATCACATGAAGGACAAGAAGGTGATTGCGTGCAGCCAGCATGGGTTTATCAAGGGCAAACCATGCCTGACCAACCTCATTTCTTTTTTGTGATGATGTTGTGCACTAGAGGAGGGCAGCGTGTGTTGTATACCTTGACTTTAGCAAGCCTTTGGCACAATCTCCTACAGTCTTCTTATCACCAGACTGGTGAGATATGGACTAGATAAAGGGATGATAAGGTGAGTGGAAAATTGGCTGTACTGCTGGGCTCAACAGGCTGTGATCAGTGACACAAAGTAACTTGCATGGTGGCCAGTAACTAGTGGTGTCCCTCAGGGATCAGTACCAGGACCAGCAGTGTTTTAATTTCTTCATTGATGATGTGGCTGGTGGGATGGACTGCATTCCCAGAAAGTGTGCATATGACACCAAACTGGGGGGAGCAGTCAATACACTGCAGGGCAGGGCTGCTATTCAGAGGGACTTTGACAAGCTGGAGAAATGGGCCGACAGAAATGTCACAAAATTTAACAAAGGCAAATACAAAGTCTTGCATGTGGGATGGGATAAACTCATGCAACGATACAGGCATCCTCCTGTGATCCTGGTGGTTCTGGAGGGCAAGAAATGGAACATCAGCCAGTAATGCGACCTTGTGGCTGGGAAAGCCAACAGTGTCCTGGGCTGTATTAGCAAGACTGTAGCCAGCAGGTCCAGGGAAGTGATATTCCTTCTCTATGTGGCACTTGTGAGACTGCATCTGGAATAGTTTGGGGTCTACAATACGTGATAGACATGGACATACTGAACTAAGTCCTGAGGAGACCAGTAAGCTGCTCTGGAGCTGAAGCACGTGATCTGTGAGGAAAGGCTGCAAGTGCTAAACCTGTTTAGCCTGCAAAAGAAGTCTAAGGGAAGATCTGCAACTGCCTGATCAGAGGACATAAAGATGACAGAGCCAGGCTCTTCCTGGAGGTGCACAGTGACTGGATGAGAGGCAGTGGCTGCAAGAGGGAACACAGGAGATTTCAATTAAAGGCATTTTTGTTGTTTTTGTTTTTTTTTTTTTACTGTGAGATTGGTCCACTACTGCAAGAGACCCAGAGACACACTGTGGGACATACACTCCATCTCTGGAGATGTTCAGGAGTCAACTGGGCACAGATCTGAGCAACCTGATCTGATTAGCCTTGCCCTGAGCAGGGGAGGTGGATGGGACATCTCCCAGAGGTGCCTTCCATCCTACCTGATTCTGCAAATCCATGACTCTGCATCACTTGGTATAGTATTCCTTCTGTAGCAAGCATAATGTGAGGAAGGAATAGGTTGTAAAAACTTTATTTCAAAATTCTCAAGTGTACATAAAGGTACATTTACAACAGCAAAACCTAGAAGTCAGGAGAGTTAGCTACACAAGGTCACAAACCATAGTACTCTAGAAACAGATCACAGGTAGCAGTAGAGGGGATTCCCACCATGTCATGTAAATCTAGCATTGTCCTGCAGTTTTTAGCATTGTGTCCATTGCTGGAATTGTTCCAGCAAACACCTGTGACAAATTACAGTTCCTATTTTTATCTGGTTAGCTGGAGGCTCAGAATCCAGTTTCAGCCTCTGAAAATGATTGATACTGAGCCAAAGAACAGAGATAGCCAACCTGTATATGGCAAATACACTTATTAATAAATGGAACATGCAACTGAACTAAAATAATAACCATAAAAATATGCCTGGTCAGTCAAGTAATGCAGTTTTTTGTGCCATCAGCAACATTTTAGCCAAAGTATTTAGAGGCAAAACAAAAAAGTGAAACATCACAAAACTGGGACATTCCTCACATGAGTATAACCCATTTGAAAAAGAAATATCAACAGTAAAATACTGGGAAAGGCTCAAAAATCATAACTGTACACAGTGTAGATGATGCATGCTAATTCAATCCTCTGTGAACTGGCATTTCTAGTGAGGCTGTTCCAAAATGTTATTAAGGGCACTGCAGCATATTGCAGGATGTGTTGGCAATGCCAAAAACAGAGGGAAATCAGGAATACAGAAAAAACACAAGACAGCTGCCAAACATTGATTTTCTTTAAAGGTGGGAAGCAGAGATACTGAGGCTTTTTAAGAGTGAGGAAGAAGTGTCGGAGTGTGTTTTTGCATCTCCGTTCTCAAGAGCTGAGGAGGCTAAATGTAGTGGTTGAAATGGGTTTAATGTATCCACGCTCTGTGCATAATTACACTTGGGGAAACACATTTGACAAGAAACCAATAGTAATTTATCAGTGCCTGTCTAGGAGCAGCTCATTTGTTACTGTGCAGCAACTCGTGAGCCCTTGGATCTCCACAGTGACTGTCAACAGAGCTTATACTTCTGTCCTCCAAAAGCATAAGTACCTGCCACCTGAAATTTAAAAAAAAGTCCCATGAGCTGCAACATGTCAAAAGTAACTTAGAGAAGTGGTAAGTCAAATCCTAGTTTCACTTTTACTGTTGCAACATAATAGTTTTCAGAAAGTTTGTCAATGAATGCAAGGACTATAAAGTGAAAAATGTGGGAACTGTATTTTGCCAGGTCCTTACGCATGATCCAGTTGGTTCACTGGTCACAGAAACCATACAGAGGATTGTGGCAAGTGCTGAAGGGTTAAAATTCAAATGCTGAATGAAGCAAAACTGTCAGGTTATTTGGTGCTGAGTAACCACTGAATCACACATGGTATCAGCCATAAAATTAACTAAAAAATTCCTGTAGGGAGAAATGGACCAGCCAGCAGAAAGTCCCACTAGAGTTAAAGCTCTGTGAATGTGGAAGAAAACTAGGAAAGATTTAAGTAGCTCTTCTCCATTGATAAGTAGTGCCTGGAAGAAAGAAAGAGTCAGAAATTAACTTTACTTCTGACAGGAGCTGGCTCAGAATCATTTAAGTTTTTAATTCTTTTCAGTTAATGTTAGTAGAGGAGGCTGACCATGAAAGTACTGCAGAAATTTGAGGAAAATATTACTCCATATAAAAATGAAAAATATGAGTTATACGTTTTTAAACCGAGACTAAAATCGAAAAATGAAAGTATAAGCACTTGTAACAGATTTAAGGGCTTTCATTCAGCTTCGCTTAGCAAACAGTTCAGGTGCTTTAAGACGTTATTGCTTCCCAGCTGTTTGTTACGGTCTCTTTGTAACAGGTTATCACCCTTCAGCAGAATTGACAGGAAGAAATGTATGCCCGTGCACAATCTACTTCAGTACAAGAATTGTATCTTATTCAAGCCCACCTTTGTTGGTGATTTAAGACTGGCTGTCAGCCTTTGTGTTAGCACAGCAGAGGCACAAAAGCACGTTGCCTTGTGCCAGCCCCACACTGGTGATGGTAACAGAGGCACGAAGACTTTTCAGCCACTGCAGCAAGATTTGCTGGATTTCATCTGTCAAAGTCTTAAGCCCACCAAGACACTCTTGCACTTTTAGAGGCTGGCATTTTTTTTTTTTTTTTTTCATTTGGGCAGAGAAGTCAAGGGGCTGAGTTACAGGGCCAAGTGGCCAAGTGAAAGGATAACTGTTACACGAGCAACATGTAATTAAGATCTAGGACATAACACTCTTACAGAGACTACGTTGGAAAGAAAGGGACAAAACCATTAGAGTAGGTCTTCCAAGGACTTTGGAAGATCTCAGTGGGTTTCAGAACATAGATGAGAAAACCATGTTGCCTTTCTTTTGCCACTCTCCTGCGCCCTTCTGGTCAAACTCCTAGGAGAACAACCTTCACCCTAAAATAGAAACTGCTTTGGAACAGGACAGTTACTGCTTTGCTGGAGGAAAGTAAGTGAAACAGTGGGTAGCATGGGTGCAACTTCCTCATCAGAGCAGGAAGCACAGTGGAACACTGGGTGGCATCTTCCCCTTCAGTATAGGTCCAAAACCTGTAAAATGGGAATGTTTTCCACCACATTTCTGCAGACAAGAGTTGGAAATATTTTTCTGCACTTGATGCAAAAGGAAAATAAAGTAGCTTTTTGACCATTCTCTTCCCTATTGGGAAACATTGTTTTTAAAGATCACCAAGTTGTTTTTAACAGATGTTTCACATGAAAATACACCTTTCTGACAGTCTAGAGGTTGTTCAGTTATACATAGATTAAATTTTGATGTGAAAAAACCCAGTAGGTTGACAAGTGACTCCTGGCAGCTTTGAAAAGAGTTAGAGCTTCTGAAATACAGCAAAAAGAAACAAAGATGTAATTTCATATGGTGGAAACAGCATGCATCATTCAGAAGCTAACCCAACAGTACATACAGGGAAATGAAAGTATAGCTGAAGGCCATCACCTACTTGCCTTAATGAGATGGAAGATACTTTCTTTTTTATTTTCATGTCTCTTACAACTGTTTTGTCAAAACTAGAGATCACTGCCTTGGAGAGCTAACTAATCAGAATAGTGACGAGAGCAAATGGAGAGGGACTCTTTGGCTTTAGCAGTTAGGTGTAGAAAGTTTTTGTCTTAGTGAGAATGTTATTTATGATGTGTGGATGGAAGCTAACCATAAACCAGTTCTTGCCGTTGTCAAAAGCACTTCACAAACACCCTTTCTACACCTGGGAAAACAGATACTTCCTTTTTCCAGCTATACATATATGTTTTCAGATTGAGTTCACATCTGGAGAAAAATGCATTGGTTGGTACATTTGCAATAGCAGTGTTCTGCAATTGACAGCTTAATCTGCCCCCAAAAATACTTTCAACATTTCTGAAATGCATTTACGCATTGCCAGATATTTAGTTCTGTGAGCTGCTGCTGCATCTATAAGACACAGGAGAGTAGTGTGAGAGAACAAACTGCAGAGGTTTTCAGAACAGGTATCCAAGCCCTGATTCAAAAGGTCAGACATCCCTGGCATGGAGGTTTCACAGAAGTGCAACAGAGCAAAGTCTTAAGGCAGACTATCTGTTGACCTGACAAAGAAAAAATATCAAACTCTCTGATCTCAGATGCAATTTGGATTACTGCTGGGGATGAGATACTAACACAACTGTTATATTATGATATCTAAAATAAAAATATAAAATAATAATGATATAAAAATAGTGTATTCCCAGCTGTTGCTATTGATTTATAGATGAACCTCACAATACCAGATGAGATTTTTTCTAAATATGTTAAAATAATGTTTCCAAGATGTTGCACAAAAACTATTTCAAAAGCTACAAAAAGGGAACTTAGATATTGGAAATATAAGAAATGAAAAGGAAGTATTTTTAAGTTTGTTGTGTATGCCAAAAATACAGGCCAAGTCAAATGAAAGAGCTTGTATTGGCACCACAGAAATTGTTGGACCACTGGAGCAGGGTAGGCATAGGCTTGTTTATACTGCCTGAAGAAGACTAATATTTATCTTAGCTTGCTATTTTCACTTCCTTATGATATCTTTAGGAGAAAATATTGCAACGAAGTGGGCAATTAGCCATAAAGAATTATTTTCTGGTGTGGAAAGAATGAAACACAAGCCACAAAAATTGGTAGAGAACTTAGAGAATTTTGTGGGGAGTGGAGTCATGTAACTGCTAATCCTTGTTATCTCAAATCTGAAGTGTTGTTAGAAAACAATATCAAAATAATAAAGCACTGTAAAATAACCTGCAGAACCAGCCTGATCTCTATTTAGATTAAATTACAGAAGGGCAATGATTAAATTTAGGTTGTCATCCATTGGCATTTTACTTGACAGGATGCTGAAAACTACTAAACCCCAACGTCTGCTGTACAAAGAAAGGAGTACAGCAGGATAAAAAGCCTGATATGATCTCATGACCCAAGAGCTGCCATCACTTCATAAACTGATGCTATGCATCAGGGAATAATGGTCTCAAAAGACAATGTCATTCTTGTATGAGAAAATCATTCTTCATATATACTGTGAAAGGATGGGTGACCCTTTTTCACAAATGGTTGTAAGAGGTACAGATTAGCAATCTTGCCAGAAAAAGACATCATGCCGAGGACATCTTTCCTGAGAAGGTCTCTGGCATAAACCAAAACAAATGTTAATTGCTGAGCCTTATGAGGCTGCCATCCAGACCCCAAAGGGCCTTACTGGCCTTGACCAGCCTTGCCTGGGACCTCCCCTCACACCCTGCCCATGGCCCAGGGGCCCCAACTCAGCTCAGCCCCAGGCACCCTGCCCTGCCCTGAGAAACGGTGGAGGTGTCCGTCTGCACAAATTATTGCTTGGGCATCGTGGATTGACCTCACACCTGGCTGGTGGCCTCATATATGCCTGATGGTCATTGGACTGTCATCTCAACCTGACACTGCCAACTAACACTAAGAAAGTCCTCAGCTGTCTGGTTCTTTTCTCCACTGGAGACTTGGTGTACGTGACAAATATATTTGAGTATTTTATGTTTCAAGGCCTCACTCTCATTTCAGTTTCTTTGAGTGGTCTGACTTCAAAAGTTCCTATGAATTAATCCATTTCAGCATCCAGCTGAGATGCTCTAACTGTGCTTCTGTAAGAAGTGTCTGAGTTCCAATATGATACCCTGCTCCTAAAGCTTTTCTTTTGCAGTTGAAAGAACCATGTCCTTCTCACTATAGTCAGCTACCTCATGCATGAAAATCATCAGTCGTCATAACAGAAGGGAGCCTTTTGTGAAGACCCCAAAAGTGATGAAATTTCAATCCTACCACTTTCAATTCTGACCATCTCTGACACTCCAGTGGAACAGAAAACCCTGCCCTTTTGAAACCAGTGAAAAGAGACCTTTTGAGCCTCCACAATGTCACACCTTTATTTGTGAGATCAAAGAGCCCATTATTACTGAATTCCTGTTCTCTGGGTAGGTACTTAAGTAATTTTTCACCTCTCTTCAATGTCTTAAATACTTTATTCCATGAATTCCATGAGGAAGAGTTTCCATTTTAATCATCCTTGAGAACCTTATTTGAAATGTCTTTGATTTTTCAAGATCCTTATTAAATTGTAGACACCAGAGCTGGTCTTATTATTCCAGTGGGATGACACACAGCAGTTTGTAACCTTCCTACACTTTCTGAGTATAAATTCCTGGGTTACATGTAAGCATTGCGTTACCATGGAAGAGCCTTTTTGCTGGTTTTATTTCTCACAAGCTTCTTCAGATTAATTTCTTTCCCCGTTATTTCTTGATGAATGAGTTCTCCTGGCACCATGTTGAAATACATGTAGTTTTATTAAACTGCTTACCAAGCTGTACAAAGTTCTCCATGATACTGGGTGGTCACTCCCCTAATATTTTAGTCTCACACAGATTTTAGGGGCATTATTTTTGCCTTTTCTTTAGGGTCTGTGGTAACAGTTTCAATGACATAGGGGCAAAAACAGTCTAGGAATCTACCTATTCAGTGGAGAATACTCTCTTACAGTTACTGGTTTGGTCCCATGAAGTAACCATGTTTCATATTGATTTTGAGTTGATTTTGGTTATTAGTCTTCCAGTTAATTATGATCTTGAAATGTCTTCAACTGTATTAATATACCAAAAAAAACCCCAAACAACCCAAACCAAAAAAACCCCAAATAACAAAACTCAAAATGCAATAATTAAAGCATTAGTCTGCAAAGGTGAATTTATATGACTACAAATAATCCCAGCTTTACCAGTGACAATTAAGTTTCATGGCAATGTTTTGTAGGGTCATGCAAGATTCCTACATGTGATTTTCAGTTCTTGTCTCTTGCCCATTTGTGGGGGTTGGGGGGTTGACGGGGAAGCGTATCACACTTTGCTCCCAAGGTAGAAATATTTCCCATCATTCAGGGAATGTTTATTACAAACAGCTAAATGTAGCACTATTGGTCTTCTGCCACTGCACTGATGCAATGCAGTCCATCTCACATGGTGGAAGAAGGGAAGAAAAGGGAAGAACTGAAAAGCACAAAAGAACATAAAACAGTTTCCAGGCCCTATCTCACTTCAGCTCTGTAAAACCTTTTCATTAAGATGTATTGGGCAGCATCAGGAAAACAAAATCAAATCTTCATGAAAGAAAATGAGGGGTTTTTTGTGCCTGTTTAGTGTCAGCCATGAACATTGGCCATTGCAGAACAGTCAGCCACTGATCCAGAAGAAAAATCTTCAAATAAGAGAGGGGTTAATCTCAACATGAGGCATCCCACAATGATAGTACTTTGATTTGAGACCTTGTATTATAAGGCACATCTGGGAAATATTTAGTGGCTTGACTGACCCTGAGGAAGCTGAGAAATGAGTCAGTGAAACTAAAACACCTGTTATTTATGGACTTAGTTTGTAGCCCAGCTGCAGGTAGAATAAGAAGACTCAATTTCAGTTGCAAATGCAAAGTATTTAAACATTTACTTACACATGCATTAAGTAGATAATAAGCAGTAATCAAATCTATTTATTTCTTTTTCAAAATATCTGGATGCATTTACAATTATAATTCGTTATTCTACAGCACTCTCACACTGTACTACTTACAATACAAAAGGTATTAACACTATAATGTCAATATTAATAAGCAGATCCCTGAGAAAAAAATATGATAGATTTAAAGAAGTAATTAACATGAGACAATCTATGGATACCATTTTAAAAGCCATGTCCCTAGAGTTTGAAACTAGTTTGTAGAATATAATAGAAAATTTTCTTTTTGGAGTAGAGACCATATACCTCTCTTCGTGTTGGCATTGCATCTATCATGCTGTGGAATGTTAAAAGAAAATTCAAAAAATTGTGCAACTGCAGTCTCACGTAGTCAAAAGGGCTGTTTTCACTGATTTGTAAAGGATAAAGTTTTCTGTTCTGTTTTTCTAACTCTGTAGAAGTGTTATACTGAAATGCTAAATGAGTTTTCCAGAAGGCCTAATTCAATATCATAAAAGCATATCCAAAATTATACCGGCACATTTATTATGGAAATAAGCACGGGTAGGAAGCAGTTAAGAAAAATGGGCAAGCCAACTCAGCAAAGCTTAAGCCACTGAGTCCTTCATGAATAATCTAAGTTTCAGATACCTTTTACGTGTATACCCTTTTTGCTTTAACAAAAAAGATAAATTTAAACTACAGAGCTGGGCTGTATTCCATTTCCCCTCTACTGTTCTAAATAAGATATCCAAATTCTTTCCATTTGTCATGGAGAATTAAGGGCATATTTTCATCGTGGATTATATAGTCTCAATTGGTAATATGCCATGTTGTGATGGACCACAAAACATCACATAACCTGGAGCAAATTTCAGATGCATGGAAGAAATTCTAGTTGAACAGCAAACCATGAAAATCTAGGGGAAGCTAGGCCTCTCTGACTACAATTAAAGCATGCAGCAAATTTGTTCCACCAACAGGTTTTCCTGTGTTCAGTGATTGACAAGGTTTGTTCAACTTCTGCAGCACTGTGCGTACTAAAGTTTGCGCATGAAATTATTACCACATATGGATTATACAGACACTTGGCAAACTGAGAATACAAAAGCAATTAAGCAAGTGAGGCGAAACCCAATATATGCCTCTCCTTAGCAGCAGACAATACAAAACTCCAAATCAGTATTTAATTGAATGAATGCAGTATTAGTCCTTTGATAAGCCTCAGAGAAAACATCTTCCATCAATAGGAGTTGCGCCTCCTAACAGTGCTCTGCCACCAGCAGCACCACACCGTGTCCCTAGCTTTTTCCCAGCTCTATGCCAGTGACCAGTTTCTTCTGGGTATTCAGTTCCTTCACCTTTTCTGAGGATCCAGAAAAGTCCTAGGGATGGCTGTGGTTTTGTAATGTAGACTTTCATCCGTAGGATTTTCACTAGAACTACTATAGCAATTAAATCAAAATAATTTTCTTGGTCAGATCGACTCAGGCCAGACTTTGAATCAGTAGTCTCTGCAAGAAAGGTGAAATGTTATTACCAGCTCAGTGGTAGTAAGTTTTCAAAACATCCTAGGTATTTCTAACTCGCTTACTCATGGTACTGTCTGTAATGACACAGGAGGTGTAAAAAGATGCACTTTAAGTAGTTGGTTTCTGAATATTTTGTAGCAACCATCTGTTTCTCCCTGCAAGCTTTATGTACATATAATACCCTCACAACGTCACATCTGATGACTTGTACACATCAATGTTGCGGTAGTTGGGGACAGGGGCAGTCATAATTATAGGCCAGTTTCATGGCCAGATTAATTTTTACTGCAGCCTTGAAGTTTTACTGTGCTTTGATGATGGAGGACCATAATAATCTGCCACAAGTGTTGTCAGATGTCAGTATTGCTGTATTTAGAGCACTGGATTGAATTTGGTACAGTGGCTATTATTGTTACCATGAAACAAGCTTACTGCTTTGTTATTAAGAAGCAAGGAAAAAGCAGAATGTGCCTGACTTCTGAATAACATAGGTACTTTCAAAAGATGCATTCATTTGCAGATTTTCTTAAAGATGATCCTTCATGCAGAGTTCCTATTGCTAGTAATGGCTATTTTTATGCATTTTTTTTTTCCCAAAAGGATAAATACAGCATAGGGTACATATGTAAACTGAAGATCAACAGAAGTAAAAAAAAAAAAAAAAAAAAAAATCACTTTGCTCTGTTACACTTATTATACCTTCACTGAATCTGGGCATAAAGGCTGATGTCTACCCAGAAATACAGTGACTTGAGAACAATTGATCTAGAGAAATGTCGCAGCACTCTCCAAACTACCAAGCTGCAACAAGGTCTTTTACCATCTCATACCAACATACTCTTCATGCCAGTCCCTCTGCTGCCTTCTCCTGGTCTCTCTTCATCCAGGGCGCTCCTTCTCTCTCTCCTCTCTGTTTCTCCTCTCTTCCTCGGCTGCTCTCTCTCCATTGCCTCTCAACCCCTTAACAGAACCAGCCACAGCTGCACCTTATCTACACTGGCCAACCCGCCGCCCCTGAAGCCAGCCCACAGCTGTATGTTATCAATGCTAATTAACCCAGCTTCATTCCTCTACAGAGAAATGCTAAAGAATGACACAATTAAACTCAATGTGTAGCAGTCCTGAAAATTTGGCCCAATATTTCTGTAGTTGACACATTCAGCATGTAATTAATCCCAAGTGTTTCACCTTTCTCTTCCTGCTTTTTATTATGTACATAGGCTACACCTTGATCTTAGGTGTAGGACAACTGATAACTGGTTCTGAGAGGAATTGTAATCATTATAATAATCATGTCTGTCAGCTTATTTTTTTCCTGATTCTTGCTGCCATTTTAGCCACTGGAAGTAGTCCCAGGTCCTATATTCCCCTAACTCAGAAAAACAATAACAGAAACCAACTCAGTCCATTTCTATACCTTGAGAGTTTTATTGATACCACGCAGACACCATCATTGATGTGAACAGTGTGCACACTGCCTGTGCTCATGACGTGCATCTTCACAAAAAGTCCAAGACATTATGGACGAGTATCACCATTCACTTCCTTACAGTGCCCTGTCTGAGGCATTTTTGTAACAAGCTGTGAAATACCAGTAGTGCGCTAAGAGAATTATAAGAACTCACGACTTTGCACAGGTACTTTTATTTCACTTGATAAAATTCAATTTTTCTTGGTTTTTTCTAGAGATTTTAGCTATTTACCTGCACCTGCTTACTCCTTCTAGCATCTCACATACAGCTTCTCAGCAGACCAGCAGAATTCTTCTCAGACACAGCAGCTGAGTGGGATGTACCAGGAGAAGTTCAGTAACTGCAGCAGCTGTTTGAATAGTGATCAGCATAGGGCAATCTAAGAAAAGCAGGTGATACAGATAATGCATGAAAATCACCAGGTCTTGTAGGCATTTATCGACCAGAAAGACTACCATGCTAGGTGTGATTGAGCAGTGAATAACTAAATTTATGGAATGAACATCGCAAAAAAGGGTGGTTTTTATGATAGAGATATACCCTGGCTTCTATTTTTGAGTCTATAAATACTTTTCGAGTACTGTTGTGGAGTTTTATAAGCACTAATGGATTAATAAGGTTGTGTCACTAACGTGAACACTGACTGCTCAGAGGAAATAAGTAAAGCCTGTATCTTTAGAGAGACAGGACTTAAGAAAGAGATATTGCATTTGGGTTTTTTTTTCCCTTGATATTTTGGGGTGTGTGTGTTTTGGTTGGGTTTTTTTTGTTGTTGTTTGGTTTGGTTTTTGGCAGATTAACACACTAGCAGTTGTTCCTGAGGGGCAAGGCTATAGCCTCATAAATCCCTATTTGGATATCAGGACTACTGCTAGGAAAGATCTGTTTGCTATACAAGCAAGTACAGGATGCTTTTCTTATGATAAAAGACAAGAAGAGTCATGGAGTGCATCCCAACAAAGTTGGCTCTCAGTGAAGAAACTATTACTTTTTTTTTTCCTTTTGACTGTTAAATATGGCATAATATATGTGTGAAGCAAAGAGGGAAACCTTATTATCAAGGTAAAGAGTGAGGTTAAACGCTTGATTTTGAACAGCCTGTCAAGATGCTATATAGCTGAAAGCTTCTTTGTAGTTTGTCACAATATATTAATATGTCTTGTACATCCTTCTGCCCCTATTTGACTTGCATAGGGATTTAAAATTACTTCTCAAATGAACATTCTGAATTCTGTAGGAGTTTGCTGGCTTGCTGTCTGATATTTCTGATTTTTGAACATAGATGCATAAATCATTACCCTTTAAAGCTTCTTCTAAAATTTATTGCATTATAATTAACAAGGATCAATTTAATAAAAGCAGGAACACTTTTAGAAACACATTAAATCTAACCAAAATTATTATGACATTTAAGAGCAAAGTGCAAGGTGCTTACTCTTCCAACATCAATCATGTGCCGGTATGGACGGGATTCATTTCACCCCACTATAGCCATCTAAATATAAGTCATCACACCTCATCTACTCACCTATTTTAATATTCCTATTAAATCAGTGGATAGAGACAGGAATCCCCAGGGGGCACACCAGCCCATTCTCAGAGAGGTGAAATAAAGACACCTATTTCTTACTGGTAAATATAGACGGAGCTAGATGATGTGAGGTAGGAGCTTCATTTGTTTGTCCACAGGTAAGGATCTTGTGCCACTTGAGGCCACTTATGGTATCCAGGATATCCTTGTAGATGTGACTCAGGATTGACCCACAGAAGACCCTTCCGCAGTACTAGCTGGAGGCTAGACAGGTAGACAGAACTGCATCTACCTGTTGCAGTGCCTAAAAATGCACTAAATATGTGACTGTTGCCTCTGAATTGCATCCAATGACTATAAAGGGAGCTCAGGCACATTTAAGTACCAACACTTACCTGAAAGTATGTATCACTGTCACGCTATCTAAAACTGGCAGGTTTACAGGAGGAAGGAAAACTCAAAACAGACTGAAAGTTTCCCTGTAAGGATACTCAGAAAAATAAGCAGGACAGCATCAAGAGAGGATGTTGCAGGGCCTGGGCCTCTCTTTGTCCCATCTGCCAGCTCTGAGACACATAACATTGAGCTGAAAGTCTAAAACCACCAGCTCTGAAATTATTTCTAGGGAATATGTGCAAGGATGGTTCAGGGAAGACTGAAAAAATGTATTATAAGCAGTGGTTATCACTACTGGTAGAGGTCGATGAAGGCAGACTAGCGAAGTAGCTTGAGATCACTGGCTTGCAAGATACCAGCAATTGCATCAAAAGAGAGCACCACAAAGTAGTTTTGGAAGAACAGCATCCTACAGCTTCAGTTGGCTTTCATTCCTAGCCCAGGAAAGGGTCAAAGACTGTCTTCCTAAACACAAAAATGGGATTGTTAAGAGGACAAAAGGGACACTCATAACTAGAGCAACAGACAGTCTACAAGCAGAGAACTGTTGTGGCTTCCTAGCTTCTCAGGCCAAAGCAAAGTGAACACTATGACTGACCCACACGGTCTTTACTGCATCCCTGTGCCCTGGTCCAAGTACTGCAGGAGAGTAAATTGTTCTTGACTTGAGCAATAGGACTTGAAAACCAAACTTCTGCTTTCTGCAGTCTTTAATTTAAGTGCTTATCTAACAAGTTTGCCCTTAATGTAGGCTGACTTGGCACTGGATTGTTTGCAATGATAACTTAAAAAAAAAATTATATTCTTTTGTATTTATTCTCAGGTATGAGTTGCATCAAAGATTCTCTTTATACTTATGCCCCCTGCCGCCCACCACCCTTGCCCTGCTCCTTGAGCACATTTTTCCTAGCCATGGCTGAGATTCCTTCCTCCTGGCTGTTGACAGCTCACCATGATGTTTGGGAACACTCCATTGGTGCAGAAAATGGCATTCAGTCACAAGCCGTGGGCCTGGACTTTCTCCTGTCTTCGCATGCATTCTGGTAGAATAGGTCATATGTCTGTCAAATGGTGTTGCTAGCAATCTCTGTGGTAACCCAGCTGTACAAGTCCTCTCATTATCCAAATGAACATTTCTATTTACTTGCTTATCCTGAAGTTTAGCTTGCGTGGCCCCTGTAAGGATGCCGAGGACTGCTACCAGAGACTGTCCTCAAGTTAAGCCTGAATGTTGTGCCTCCCAGCTGTGCATGTTTGTTTGCAGAGGTGGCAACTGTGCTCACAAGAGTGGGCTAGCAGGAAGGAAAGCCCATTTCTAGCTCATGCCAGCCATTTCAAAGCTGTTCCAGGAGTTCCAGGGACAATGACGCCATAGGCAGCAGGACTTGTGACATGGGTAATTACTGTCATATATACCCGGGTGACTGTGTATTGTTGCTGAAGGCCCTTTTGGGCAATAAATCTAAGGCAACATTTAGTGAAGGGTTGACCATGCCTACATGTTGACCTACACATTGACAACTGGACTTCCTTGTCTCTTTGAGAACCCAAAAAGATAACCTCTCTAGCACCCCTACAACATGAGCAGGAAGAATAGGAAGCTCCCACAACCTCCATGATTTCACATGATTTCATGCTACACATCAGGAATAAATTACTCTTGAAGAATTAATGTTTTCCCATAAGCCATAGTATTGAGGATTCTGCAGTGTTCCCTTTGCGGTACTCACAAAGATTGTATTCCAATGCAGCGCCCACCCCAGCAATGGGCACAAGTAACACTGGAGGTTCTGGTTTTCGGATAAGGGTAAAGCCAGGCTTTCTAAATAACCAGATTGTAACCTCAAAAACATTTTTTTTTTTAAGGAAAAAATAATATTCATTTAGTTGCCCTGTCATCTTCCAGCTCAAATTTCATTTTTATCTTCTGTAATATATTCTTCATATTTAAATTCTTTCTCCAAGTCCTTTTAGTTTCAGTATCTTAACAGGCACATAGGCATTAAATGTGCTTTTATTTTTTGCTTTATTCTTACCAGAGATGTAAGCGGGAAAAATTATTCCTGTCCATGTCTAAACCTCAAATATTGTTTATTAAACACATGTTGTGTCCCAGTATGGAGATAGATGCACTTCCCTGAGAGGACAAGTGACAACTGTATGTCTGATTTAAGTACATTTGGGATGAGAAGTGCTGTATATCTGTTGCAGCATTATAAAACGTTCATTTAGACTTGGCTTTTTTTAATTTATCGTAGACTCATGTATCAGTATTAGAAGTTGTAAAGCAGTTCAGCATCCATAAGAAGAAAAATACATTGCCAGTTATTACCTCCCTCTCTGGTATTAGATTGTTGAAACAAAGAGGTCTAGTGGAATGTCTGGCTCTTAAAATTATGCAGGTATGTCCCACAGAAGCTTAGCAGTTATGGCAGGGCAGTAATTGTATTTTGCCTGAGAGTTTTTTAAATTATCTGGGCACCAAAAAAATAATGACATTTTTTTAAGTGGTGGATTCAGTTGGGGCTACACAGGTATGAGCAGTCTCTCTTCGTTAGTGTTTATACCATGGCAGTGCCGAGGGACATCAGTGGCAAGCAGGGCCTGATGGTACTTGGCACCGAACAAACAAGGTAGAGTTTGCCCCAAAGAGGTTATAACCTAAATACACAAGTACTGAAAGGCAAGGAGAGCAGCCCCACATCACACAGGAGACTGGGAGCTGGGGTGACAGCCCACTTCTCTGTAAGCTGGAACACCTCTAAATCAGATTGCTTCTCTCCTGAAGTGCTTGTCTTCAAGTCACGGGTGCCTTTCCAGCAGCTAGAGTGTTTTTTTGCTGCAAAACCTTTAATGTTCTGTCTGTGAGGTAGACCATATTGATTTAAAAAACAAAACCAGAAAAAGAGCAAGAAGGGTCTGCGTAGAGCTGTCAAGGTTAAACTTTGAAATGATTAGTCACTTTCTATTGCAGTCCGTGCAAACTACCAGCATTTCTTAAACATTTCTTTTAGCAGTCACTTACTTGAATAATTAACTCCCGTGACCCTGCCTTGTCATTTACTGGTTAACATGGTCAAATGCTATCATTAACTTTCAGCCTTAGCTGTGCTTTCTCATACTTTCCACCCGCTGAATCAAATGCTCAGGCTCAGAGCTCACGTTTCTAAATGCAGAAGCGTGTGGACTCTTCAGAGGCCACCTCTTGCGCAGGCAAGTTGGCTCTGGTGCCACGTTCTCCATGTTTTCCTTGTCTTTTTGGGTCCCTTGTTTCTGGGCAGCCATGTCAGGGAGAGAGCAGAGGTTTACCTCACAGTGGCCTTTCTTTATCAGGAAAGCCAGGAAGCTGCACAAATCCCTGGCATGCATCCACCTTCAGCTTTCTGAGAAGCAGATAGCGTGTCCCAGCCTGTGCTTCATTTAAAGAGGCAGACCATTTGGGGTGAATTGTTAAAGAGCATGGAGCACTGAGGCATCATTTTGCCTGGATTTTTTTCTCCCATCCAAGGAAAAATGCAACCAAAGCAATGGCAGGGACTTTGAAGCTGATTCTGGCTAACAAAGCGATAAGGTCTCCTCAGGGTGTTACTGAGAACTCCTGAGTTCTTCCCTATGGGACCAAATTTTGCAGGTCTTGATTCAATGGGAAATTTTGTCTTGGAGACAAATACAGGGTTTGATCTGAGTGTAAAGTTTGCATTTTGCTTTCCTACTAGGAGTAGGGTGGGAAACAGCAACACAGCAAGCTCCCTCCATCCTCTTGATGCACAGGCAATGGCAAAATGTCATCCACCTCAGAGAAAGATTTATGTTCTTGTCCTTTTAAATCCCTGCCTTACACTACACCATTATCACAATACATAAGGTAATGGCAGGAGTTGAATGAGTCATGGGAGACTTTCACTTAGATTTAATCCAAACTTTAAAAGCTGCCTACTCTGCATTGCCACAGCGTGGCATGTTTTTAAGCTACAGGAAATACGCTGCATTCAGCAACATCACATAATGTTAATGGCTGAATAATCCACCCCGTGGTCCTCAGTGTCAGTGCTATGGGTGACAGGCAGGGTTAAAAACCAAAACTCTGATTATTAATTTTGTCTGTCACTAGCAAAGATAATTATTTGAAAATGGAGGCTATTACAGAGCTTGATTCAGGGAGAAAACCGCCCAACTTTTAAACTTATTGTACTGGAAAACCTTTAAACTGCTCTTCGGTACATTTAAGAATTCCCGTGCTCTCTCTGGGAACAAAATCTAAAACAAAATCTAACATGAAGGAAACAGGTTTGCTCTGATGCCAGAAGTGCTCTAATTAATGTATCTGGCTTTCATGGTGATAAATGGGGTCTGTCAGAGGGTAATAATTAATTCTTAATAATGTGAACTTCTCAAGGTCATTTTGCCCTTAGGTTTTTAGAGTTCTCCATAACCAAAACTGATACTGTAAATAAACAAATCTTGATTTGCTACACATGTGGTACAGGTATGTGTTTGTATTAGTGAGCTCAGCTGCCCTCAGAAGCAGACATGTCGTTTCTGATGCTGTGGCTACTGGCCTCCCACCCTTTGTTTGCACTTACTGTCATGTTGGCTCATACTGTCACTGCAAAGCTACCCACCCTCTTCATAGCCAGGATTGATCCACAGTCTGGGTTTGATGCTGGCAGCCATTGTGTGGGTAAAAGGCATCAGTTCCTCTGCTTTAATATTCTCACCTCTAAAATTAGGGTCTATTTTGTTGCTGGAGGAGCCTACAAAAAGGACATGAAATGTTAAAATGGTGTGTGTGTGTGTTTAAAAGTGATTATAACACCAGGGAGAGAAAAAAAATATTCCACCCCCACCCCCACCCCCCCCACCCCCAAAACGCTAATCTCTGTTCTGCATCTGTCTACTCATTTACCCTCTGGTAACACTGTTGGCTCCCCCTTTCTCTACAGTTCCCTCTCTCTCTCATGGAAAAACTGGGCAGGAAGAGGTCATTGAAAACATTCTTGGGGATTGAGGCTACCAGGGCTTGCTGCTGCACAATTACGCAAGCAGATCCTTTTGAAAAAAAACTTTTAAGAAGGAAATAGGCAGCTTACAGTGAACAAGTGAGAACAGTTCTTATTGTAACTGCGTGCCTAGTACTGACTTTCCAGCCTTATACTGTAAATCGGGCTGCGCTAAGGCATAGCTGAGGACATGAAACTGAAGAGAGAAAAAAATATGAGATAGCTATCTTCATGTTCATCATTTTAGCCTTTATTCTGTAATTTAAACTCTTAGTAGAGAAAGCTTGGAATTCTATAAAACATGCATTTAATAGTAAAGAAAACATAGATGTCTAAGCATAGGTGGCAAACACCAAACTTCCACTCGTTGTTACACAAGGGGAACACTTTGGGCTTTTTTGGTTTAGTTTTTGTTTTTAACATGGGATTTTTTTAGGTTTTGGAATGGTGAACTTAAAGCTGAGATAGGTAAACACAGTTATGGTTCCTGAGTAATCTTTCATTGCCAATCAAAGTAATGACTTTCTTTCTCTTGCCCTTTTTCTTTCTCTCTCTCACTTTGATTTATACCCTGGAGTTTTGCTCAGTGATTTTTCAGAAGCTTCAGAGAAGTTAAAATAAACATGTTTAGTGCTGAACAGATTCATCTTCTCTTCATATTTTTCCTCCAGTTCTTTGCCATGTTCACAAAGCTGCCGTGCAGAATCTCTGCCTCTGGATGACAGCCCCTGACATCCTCTGAAACCATAGCTGTCCCACACAGACATGTCCTTTTGGGGCCAGTTTCTTCTGTGGAGGGGAGGCAGTAATGTGCCCTTTAAACTGTCTCCCCTCTGGGTTAGGAAACATGTCTTATCTAGGTCACTGGTCAAGTTATCACATCTGTATGCACAACCATCTAGGCTTGGCTGGAAGTCTGCTGGGGACAGTGGGAGGCTGTGCAGGGACAGGGTCCAGCTGCAAGGTCAGGGGCTGGGTTTGGGAAATACCTCCGCTATTGACTCTGCACGTCACACGTGCACTTCAGGGGAAAATTATATGAAATCTGTAGCTCCTGGCTCTAGCACTTATATATTAATTTCTCCTCTGTTTTTTCAAACTCTACTTTCTGGCTTCATGTTTTACCTATTCAACACAAGTTCACCAAGCTGGCTGAAAATAATATTACATGTGCTGGGTCTTGCATATTGTTGTGATACGTATAGTAACTTTGAAATTTTTATTTTAATAAGAACTATGTCATGTTTGCCACCGATGGCTACAGTTGCAACCCACCTTACCGTAAGAAACAGATTTAAGTCAGAGGGGCTACTTTGCATAAATGAAGGCAGAATTTTAAGATAAAAGCTTCAAATGATTAGATTTCTTTTTAAATGTTCTTATATTTGTCAAGTTTTGCTATGAAAATTCAGGGCTAACATTTAATAGACGGAGGTGCAAGGTGCAGGAGTGGAGCCATTACTATACTGTGATTATCCAGTTCCCTATAAACTGACTATTTTTACACCACTGCCGCTGTGAAAAGCAGAACTTGGGGGAAAAAAAAACAAATCAAAACCCCTCAGCTGCTCACAGCCATGCATATGTCCCTAACCAATGCTGTTTTTACGCTAATGACTTTAGATATTAGTACCAGGGAAATCTCCGATAATTGGGTAGATGCCACACACCCACTTCTGTGGATGCCTCTCCTCCTTTTGCTTCGTCTGGTTTATGGCTCCTTTGCATTGTTGTTCTTTATTATTAACAGACCAGCGGCATATTGTGCTCCCAGCTGGTACTGTGCTTTCCTGTCTATATGCCTTCATGTAAAAAACCCCACTGAATCAATGTCTTGCCAATGTGTCTAAAGGTTGAAAAAAATAACTTTAAAATGCTGACATGTGTTTGTTTTCTCAAAACAAACCTTGTGCCTGTAATGTTAGAAGCTCTAATTGCCTAGGGAGTTTCTTCCTCTGACTGTGTGAAAGTTGACAATAAAAAGAAATATTCTTACAGGGAAGTCTTTTTTTTAATTATTTTTTTTTCCTCTTCACCAAATTGTTTCACTATGAATCAAGGTTGTAACTAGAATTATAAAGCAGTAGAAGGAGCCAGGGCTTTCATTCAGGCCCTGTTTCACCCTGAGTCCTCAGGGCCTGGATCACCCCACTGTTTTCTGGGACGTTCCAGCAGTTGCAGAGGTGGTGACAGCTCAGCCTCCAGCTGGGAGGAATCCCCAGAGCCCAGAGATGACAAGGGTAGGACCCTGGGACAGCAAGAAGCTGCTGCCGTAGGACAAGGCTGCTGGGGTTAGAGGTGCTCGGAAGGCTTTGGGGAAGATGCCTTCTTCCTTTTCCATGGGTCCAAAGCAGATGCTGGGGCTTGATGCCAAGCAGGGATCACTGGAATGGGGAGGGGGGAGAAGGGTGTGTAAAAAAGCCTTCATCTAATCCTCCTGTATCCATTAACCCTGCACTGGAATTGAATATTTTAATAGAATTATAGAATCATTTCGGTTGGAAAACACCTTTAAGATCATCACATCCAACCATTAACCAAGGACTGCCAAGTCCATCACTAAACCGTGTTCCTATGTGTGACATCTACATGTCTTCTAAACATTTCCAGTGATGGGGACTCAGACACTTCCCTGGGCAGCCTGTACCAAAGCCTGACCACCCTTTCAGTGAAGATTTTTTTTCTAATATCCAACCTAAACCTCCCCCGGCACAACTTAAGGCCATCTCCCCGTGTCCCATCACTTGTTACTTGGGAGAAGAGACCAACACCCACCTCGCTAAAACCTCCGTTCAGGTAGTTCAGGGAGTGATAAGGTCTCCCCTGAGCCTCCTTTTCTCCAGGCTAAACGTGTCAACTTGTCTTAATCTAAAACAAAGAAAACCCCAGTGGGTCTTAGAACAAGTTAACTTTCTGGATTGCGGCAGGGGAAAGACTGAGACTAAGTGTGTATTGGCATTACACATGCCAATATGTATATACTGAAATATACCATGAAACTTGAAAACTGGGCAGCAAGTTCTTCTTCCAGCAGCACGGCTGCACAGAGGGGGCTGTGGTGCCGTACCACCCTGACCATAGCCCAGTTCTGGGAGCCACTGGGAGCCAATGGGCTTGGCAGCAGCAACACAGGCAGTGCTGTACTCAAGGATCTGAAATGAAGCCAGCATGGAAGATGTCCTACAGGCTTTGGGGAGCTGCTCCTCTGGCATGTATACAGGCACCCCTCCCTTCTGCAGGGCATTGCCTCTGTACCAGCACTGGCTGGGCAGCTTGAGGTGCCACAGAGTACTGCTGGGTAGAGCAGGGACTCAGTCTCAGCTGCTGGGTAACAGTGTCTCAGGACAAAAAGATACTGATATTTTATGTAAAGTGCATGTGACTTCATCTGAACCCTTGCTCTGCAAGGGCTGAGGTGGAAGCTTCAGTTATTGCTGGTATTTTTCCCATAGGATCTGACATAAATCAAGAACTGAAAATGAGGTGGGATACCCAAGGCTTCTAACTCACTTTGCAAAAACAGAGTGTAATGTACTGAAGAGGGAGTGTCAGGCTTTGGCTTTTTTTAATTTCCTGGCTATTGTTGATTTATATCAGAACCTTAAAGCTATTTAGACACAGTGTTTTGTTGGTATTTCCTTAGTATGAATGAGTGAAAGGGGTGACATATTTCATGGAAGTTTATGTAGGTATTCTTCTCAGAATAGACCCAAAGGGTTCTTTTGGCATCAGCACATCCATTAGGCAATTGTTGTTAAGATGCATAATAGGTACCAGGTAGACTTTGTGGCTCCTAGAGGTTTGTCATGCCCTCTTCCTTTAAACAGATTTTGTGTATGGCATATATATATAGAATTTTGTGTATTTATACTACATACCAAACCACAGTCCATAAAATTCTCTGGTCTCTCTTATAAAACACTTACTTAGGATATATGCCATGTGTGGAAAAATATGTGCCAAATTAGATTTTACAAGTTTTCATGCATGCTCATTTAGATGATTTATCAACCTCACTATCAGGATCTTTCAAGAAAGAAAGTTTTTTCAAAGCTACAAAAAGGAAGCATATACCATGTGATTAATGCCAGTGCTTACTTTTAATTAAAACAGCTGTGAAATAAAACAACAATTAAAAATATATGAAAATAAGTACCTTCAGAGACATTACACTAATTCTTGTATTTCTTTGTTCTTACTAGAGGCCAGTGATAATCCTGGGAGCAGTTCACAACTACATCCCTTTTTATCAGTTCACGTTTGGCCTAAACTAATGGTCCTTCCACTTTTCTTTTTTTTTCTTTTTTTTTTTTTTTTTCCAAATTGGTGATAAAAGCCCAGAGATCTGCAAGTGAGAGCTGAGTTCAAAGCTCTGCCTTGGCAACTGGAGACAGCATAAGCCAGGCAGCAGCCCAGGGCCACGGGGAGTGCCCCCTGCCACCCCTAGTGACAGTGGTGTTCCTCACCACTCGGAAGTCCAACAGCAGGGCCTCAAAAGCAGGGAGGGAAAACCACAGCAAATGGCTTGGGCAGATGGAAAATAGACCAAAGCAAGGATTCTTCTGACCTCTGTCTCGCTCACGTACAAAACTGTCTTTTTCAGAAAATTCCCCAGGAAAGCACCACATTGGCATCATCCTTTGAAGTCCTCATGAGCAGATTCTCCCTTTGAAGAGCATCAGCTTTCAGCTCAGCTCCTTGCATGTGTAGCTTAAAAATGTCCCTATCACATTCCAAGTGGCATTTACAAGGATGGCAATGCGCTGGTGCTGTGCAGTGTCCTCCCCAGCTGCCTCCAAGGGTTGCAATGAAGACTATAAATTCTAAGAGTATTTCTGATCTAAAGAGCACAGCAACCAGATTTCTAAACCCAGATCATGCCTTTACCACTCACAGGTACCATTATCAAGTCACTAAGCTGGCATTACACTGAATTTCTTAAAACGAAGCCATGTGCAATGGCAAGTCAAAAAACCCCCAAAAACCTCCAGAAACAGTAACACTGAAAATGTGGGAGAAAGCTCTGTACTTCAGGAATCTTTGTTCTTACACTGTTTCATTTTCACTTCTTCATAATACTAAAAATGAGATTTTTCTCACCAATTAATTCTATTTTTGTTCAGGATGTGCAGCCAAATTACTGGAAATATTATAAAAGTAATTTCTCACAGTTTAAAAGAAGTAAAAGCCAAGCCATTATGGAATACATCCAGCAGCAACAAAGGAGATGCTGGTTTGACTTGGTGCAAAAAAATTATGTTTTTCCCACTGAAAGTTAATGGCAAAGGCTAACCAACACCAGCTGGGGGAAAAAAATTAATTAAAAATTACTTGGCTTATAGGGAAATATTGCTCTCTCATTTTAAAACACAAAACACACACAAAAGTGTGGGGGTAGAGTGTACACTTTTTCTAAATGAGGAAGATATACCTCTTCCTAAATTGCACAGTATGAATCCCCAATCATATGTCATGGTCTAAATCTCAAATAAAAGTTGCATGGGTTAAATTGACAAGTTAAATAATCAGAGGAGAATATTAGTCAAAAGCTTGTTCCCACCAAAGATTTGATAAATAGTTTCTGAGAAAAGAAGAGACTGCTCAGTTCTGAAACAGGCCCTGGAGACATTTGGATATTATTTAATAGGAAGAGAGTTTATCCTGGAACAGACCATGGTGCATGAGAGTGGCTGAGCAGGATGAAAGACCAACAGCAGAAGTACAGGGTGGTATCTATCACTCCAACCTTTTCCTTTCCCAGTCAGACATACCGCTGAATCTTGTAATTTAAATGCAGATTATGTGTCCCAGCAGGAGTGCCTGAACACCCTGGAACCAGTGTCACATTTCAGTAGGGATGTCAGCAACTGTTTTGTGTTGCATCATTTAAAAATATTTTGTTCTCTGCCAAATGTAAATATTTTTCATGCTTTTAAATGATGGTCTTCCTTCTACAGATGCTTTTTACTCTTTTAAGGGGAAAAGCATTCATTTCTCTTTTTCTGTACTACCTGAAAGCTAGTTTGTCTCCTGTTTACACAGGAGGAATGAATCTCCCCATTTACAGTCCCAAGATGGCTGAACTTCAGAATGTTTGGCACCTTGACATGCTTGAGACATGGGCCCATGTGAACCTAATGAAGTCCAACAAGGCCAAGTACAAGGTGCTGCACCTGAGTTGGGGCAATCCCAAGCACAAATATAGGCTGGACAGAGAATGGAGTGGGAGCAGCCCTGGGGAGAAGGACCTGGGGGTGTTGGTTGATGAGAAGCTCAGTGTGACCCAGTAACGTGCATTAGCAGCCCAGAAAGCCAATCATATGCTGGGCTGCATCAGAAGTGTGGCCAGCAGGTCAAAGGAGGTGATTCTCTCCATCTGCTCCACCCTCGTGAGAGCCCACCTGGGGCACAGTGTTCAGCTCTGGGGCCCCCAACATAAGGACATAGACCTGTTGGAGTGAGTCCAGGGGAGGGCCATGAAGATGATCAGAGGGCTGGAGCAGCTCTCCTGAGAAGGCAGGCTGAGAGAGTTGGGGTTGTTCAGCCTGGAGAAGGCTCTGGGGAGACCTTACAGCAGCATTCCAGGGCCTCAAAGGGGCCTACAAGAAGGCTAGAGAGGGACTTTTTACATGGACATCTAGTGACAGGACAAGGGCGAATGGTTTTAAACTGAAAGAGGGTAGGTTTAGATTAGATATTAGGAAGAAATTATTCACTTTGAGGGTGGCACTGGCACAGGCTGCCCAGAGAAGCTGTGGATGCCCCATCCCTGGCAATGCTCAAGGCCAGGCTGGATGGGGCTCTGAGCAACCTGGTCTGGTGGAAGGTGTCCTGTCCATGGCAGCGGGGTTGAACTAGATGATGCTGAAAGGTCTCTTCCAATCCAAACCATTCTATGAGATGGACAATGCAGACATGGTACAATGATTGCTCTCAGTGGAGGTATAGGAGGTATAGGTGCCAGGTGGCACAAAATGCTGTGAAGCTCATATAGAGAGACAAGCGACCCCAAAGTCACAGTAATGGTATGGCCCAACAGGTATTTGTTCTCAAGTCCATAGGTTCAAATGCTAGCGTGCGATTAGCTACGTAGCTAAATTATTAGTGTGGTCTTCTGGTGCTATATTGGCAATTGTCACCAGGGGTAAGGCCTTATCAAGTCTAGGACTAAGGTGAAAAATTCAGCTGTGGCCTAGGAAGTCCCATCTATTGCGACTCATCTCGCAAATGAAGAACAAATGCCTTTAAAAAGGTTAATTCTTAGACTGGAAGTGGGCAGCAAATTAAGATGTGGGACCCAGGAAAAGTGACTGGATGATGTAGCAGAGTGACAGAACAGGATTCAACCTGAGCGCTTTAGAGGAAGCCACACTACACAGCTGATCCCAGTAACCTGTATTATGATATGGTGGGCAGAGGAGATAGATAGAAACACACTCCGAGCACACCTTGATGGAATACTACTAACTTGTATGTCCAAACAATGCAACTTTTGTTTTAGCTCATGGGCACTTAAATAATTAGTTTAGGTAGAACTGAATCAAATGGGACGTATCCCAGCCTAAGAAACGTTGTTCAAACAACAGCAAATTTATGTGCAGGGTAAAAGATACATCCCGCAGGTAGGTTTTTACTACATTTATAGTCTAGACTAGTATGTGTGGTGCTGTGGAGGGCAACTACATGTGTAAAAAAATTATATCCCTAAGAAGTACACAGAAAAGAAATGACACACTGAGAAGCCCATCAAAACTTACTTCAAAATGTTGTTGTGATGTCTGTGTAAAGGTTTTTTGATTCTTCTTCTGTTGCATGATAGAAAAGTTAAATCCTTCCTAAAAACTTGCATGCAGGCTGATTAGTGAGCAAAACCAGACACAAAAGTGAGAAAGGACAAGGTAGGCTTTGGCAGGGGTACGGGGACATTACTGTTCTTCCCACTGAATCGTATCTCTCTAGCAAAATGTATTCCATAGGTGAGGAATCAAGAATTGTTTCCACATTTTTTGATGCTCATTAGGAACTGGTAGGAGAGAGAGCAGATCAATATTTGACAGCCTTCTTTCACAGGCATAATCTTAAAATCTCTGTGTTTTAGAGAGAGATTTTGATGTTCTCATTCTTCAAGCCCCTGGCTTTTAGGTTTGTCTTTACATGTTTCAGTTTACAATCTGAACCAAGAAAACCATCGTTTTCTATGTTTTGTAGACTTTGATCCTCTGAAAATCTGATTTAATGAATTCTGCCTTTTGCCTCTTACCTAGATAAACAGTCTTTAAAAAAACCCAAAGAACTCATGCCATCAACAACACTAACAAATGTCTTGTCTGTGAGCACAAGTAGCAAGAAAATAGCCTTAGTGGTGTTTAGCCTGCAGATACCTGGTGGAACTCCACAACCATAGATTCTAATTAAGGGAATGACTTTTCAAGAAAGATTAAAATAAAGAAATGCATTTAGCTTGGCTAAACGAAGACGGAGAGGGAATAGGACCTTCAGCAACAATAAGAAGATTGTAAACAACAATGGACAAGAGCTGTTTAAAGGAAGAGAAAGAACACTTTCTTAGGCACCAAGAACAATAAGAAACAATGGATGCATAAATAGAATAAATAAGTTCAATGTTGATTATTAGTATTCTTACTATATTACATCTTTTGAATGAACACAGGGATGTTACTCGTCAAGGATAGATTTATTCATGACCAAGGAAAATGGAAGGGCTATGATTACCCTACTACCACTGCTGAATGTTACATCTACTTTCATGTGAGCAGGGAGAGGCTGTACCAATGTATATCCCCTCAGCATGGAAACGTTAGTATCAGGTCTGCTTTCCAGGCAGCCTTTGTAGACATGTTCACCACAAACAACATTTAGGCTGAAAAGCCATTTCATCCTTCAACAGAGCAGTGGTGGAGCCACCCCCTTGCTACTGCAGAGAGAGGAGTGATCAGGAAGGCAATGGAGGCCGTAGAGCATGGTGTGCCCGTGGTTTTGGCACTGCATCCAGGGGCATGAGGTGTTCTGTTTCTAGCACGCAATCGGGTAGATCCTTGGCTCCACCATCGGGATTGCTTTGTCAGGTGTCTAACCAGCTTGGTGGAGATGACAGAAATAAAGCTGAAGCCTTCATAGTTTGCTAATGCTGTTCAACCATGCTGCAGGGTTTTCTCCTACTTGCTTGGGAGAAAGACACATTTTTGGGTTAGATTAGCTTTGAAGCCTCTAAGAAAACATAGCTTTTAACTCATATTTGAAAAGCCAAACTCAACATTGGAGAGTATTTCTAGGTTATCAAGATTCAGGCTCAGGCGGAAGTCTAGTTGGAGCAAGTGCTAACGCTAAAAACTCTCATAAAAAACCACTAGTGTTTGGTAATAGAAGCATACGCTATTATTGCTAAGAAAAGTAGGGTCTTTGAATTAATCTGGACTGCATCCATTAAAGCTCTTCTAGAAAAGCATAACCACTTCCACTGAAGCCTCAGGATCCAGAGATGGATATGGAGCCAATACACGGTTCCGGGTGTCCAGAGTCAGAGGTGAATCCAGCAAGGCTCCGAAACTGCCATCTTCCATGGTCACCTGGGGACAGTTTCTGATGGTCCCTCAGAGCATTCCTTTTAAAATAGAAAAAATAATCACTTTTGCCCCTCCCTACTAACATTAAATGCCCTGCTTTTCCTCTGTCACATGGGCTTCCCAGGTGAGCACCTTCCCTCTGTTCCACAATGTGGACAGAGCTGGGGATGTGTAATATTTTATGTCATTCTAATGTGATGTGTTTCTCAACGTTTACCAGCAGTTATTTAAATAGAAAAATAACTGGGATTTTTTTGTTGTTGTTGTTCCACTGTAGAGGATGCATGCTAGTGTAGCGTTACAGTACTTGCCATGCAGTTGTGATGGCATGTGATGGCAATGTTTCCAAATAGTCTATCCCACAACAAAAGGTCAGCAAGTAAGCACTCAGACAGACACAGTGACAGACTTCCTTTCTACCTGACATGCAATCTTCCCAGGAAACGAAGACAGAAATTACTGAGTACGTTTGTAAAACATAGAATGAGAGGTGTGTGTACAAAACCAATTAGAGGAAAGAATTGCTTTTTGCTGCTTTTTTCCTGGTGCACTCTTTTGGAAATTTACCTCCATATACTAATTAACCTCTGGGTGACTTTATGTAAATTAGATGGCATTCTTAGCAGTATAGCTGTGGTAGTGTAAGTGATTTTAAGTAATATAAAGTACTTTAAAGGTAGCCAACAAAGTTTCTTTTTAATGTATTACACTATAAAGATGTTGGAATGATCAGGCTCTCTTGGAATGAGAGCTAGATGAGGAGGAGAAAATATGAAAAGTGATGTGAAAGATACTTGGAAGATACACAGAGTTCATCAGCTACATCACCAGCTTGATAAACACATCCAGGACACTAACTCAATGTAGAAGTTCAAACTGACAGCATCTCAAGACCTGGTCTCACACACTGAAAATAGATATTAAGGATGTTAACTGGAGTTCTAGAGCCCTTGGTGATCTCAGAGAAGTAATTTCACTAAATCAGAGAGTATCACTTAGGAAGCCAGGTGATTGGCTTCGCTTATGATGGCTTGCTGTGCAATTAGTTTTCCTCTGTGTCTGAGACGTCAGCGACAAAGAGCCTTGTGAGGAAATTTAACTAAGGAAACAGTGGCCACATTTATAAAGATTTGTTGTTATACCTAAAAGATTTCAGACCAGAATTAGCCTAGGTGACCTGGTGTTGCCCACAAACACCCAAAGCACTTGGGACAGCAAAGACATGAGGAATGACCAAATCAGTGTCAGAAGAGCTGGAGTCCATGCTGAAGCCAAGTGTGCTCCTGATGCCCACTGAAGCATTTGGCATGACAAAGATGTCTGGCAATGGCAGGAAAATGTAGAAACCTATTTTAGGATGAGATGAGTCAGACCCTAAAGATGAACATCTTTCTCCATGAGAGAAGGTGCAAGGGTGGTTGATCCTGATGTAAATGCCTACAGTCCATATTTAGTCAGAAATATCCCAGTACCTCAGGCAAGCACAGCTAATATAAGGAGTGGTGCTGGGAGATGAGAGAGGTAGGAGATATATCACATAGGTGCCTGCTGTGTATTATTATTATTATTTATAACATGTATATTAAAGCATTATACATTAAAATGTGCTTATTACATATTGCATTACATGTCATATATATTATTGTCAGGGTGCTGACACATCATTTAAATTAAAAAGAAAGTGAGCTGATTCAGCCCCTGGAAAAGGTGCTCAGCTCAAAAGAGTTGTGACTCTCAACCCCAGAACGCTACTGCCTTGCAACCCACACTTAGGCTCCTTAGGTGCTGAGACGGGGGCAATTCTGCTATATAACAGGTTCCGGCCATTCTTCTTGGTTAGTTTAAGAAGCTCCCTGCTCAGTGCTGTGACTATGGTGAATCCCAGGCACCCGATTCTCCCCATGACATATACAGAATAGGTATTCCACACTGTACGGTATTAATTCAATACTGGGAGTGTACAAGCGATCTTCAGCGAAACTCAGTCTTGTCATCTATGGATGCAAAGCCAGGTGTCTGGAAGTTAAGCACAGTAGCAGCTAGCCTGTAGGCTCGCAAATTTTGCTGGATTTTGCCTGTCATCTGAAACACTCAAACACTTGGAACAACACCAAGCAACTACCTGGTTCACTTTCTGCATTGAACAGATAATCAGGCTGAGGGATTTACTACAAGGCAGTCTGAAAAAAAAAAAGAGAGGAAACTTTCAGAGAAATACTAAGGGAAAATTATATCGTAATGGCATTAGGCAATTTTGCATGCTGCTGTTAGACGGGCGAGTGAGTTTTCCGTATGATGGAGGGGCAGGCATGGTGATAGCCGTGATGATGAGGATTTCCTGCTCAGGGCATCCTGACCATCAAAGTCTCCCCAGTTACTCTACTGGGAAAGTAACCTGCTTAACATCTGCCCTTCACCCACCCTTTTCCCAATAAACCTGTTCCTGCATGAAGTGGGGATACGTAAAATTCTGAAAGACGTCAAGGAAATTTCTAAGATCTCATTTCCCTTTGCTTCCTCCTTTTTGCTGAAAAGAGACATCCAGCCTGCAGGACCTTCATCACAGCAGCGCTGAGGCTGCCAGCAGGACACTCTCTGCAAGAAACCCTCGCTCTGCAGTGCATTTTCAAACCTCCACGCAACGCATCCGGCATTTATTTGTGTCTTGGTTGCAGCGGCAGGTTCCCCTCCTGGCTCCAGCAAATAAAACAGAGGAGTGGAGGTCCCCAGTGCTGGGGCTGTGAAACGGTGCCGCCTTGCAATCAGCCCCAGGTTTTCCAGGTTCAGCGTAACTTTGCATTGCTGCAAGAGACATACCAAAGTCACAGTGGCATAGGAGGGGTGCTCCTAATAATGCTTTAAAAATGAAAAGAAAGATTGTTCAGGGAAAAAAAAGTAGCAGACTAAGGAAAAGGATGGAGCTGCCTTTTCGCTCTACCCCACGACTGGCCTCATGATCCGGTGTGTTTCCATGGAGGCTGTTGCTGTCACTGCATGGCTCACACTGGAGTGTCACATTGGATGTGAGCCAGCTCAAGGAGAAAAATAAAGTGAGTTTTTAAGAGGTAATGTGGTAAATGTTCTTCTCAGTCTGGCTACCAATATGTGCTGTCTAGCCTGAGGCGCACAGCACATATGGGTTGAAGCTACTGAAGTTTGGTACTTTCAACTTCTTGAGTCACTTTTTACAAAACTAAAGGAGACACATTAAACTAATTGAGGGGAAAAAAAAAGATAGGTAAGGGAAGGGAAGGCAAGGCTGAGTGATATGATCTCAACAGGCTGTCACCACCCATTTCTCAATTCTTATTCTGGGGTTTACAGGCTTTTCCACACACTGGGGGATTTTCCCTGCTGCTTAGGCACTGTCAAGGCAGGCAGCTGTTTGCAGCAACAGACAGCCGGGGTAGCAAAGCACCCTGGCCATGCTGATGGTACCCAGGCAGGTGACGGTGTCCAGGGCAGTGACAGATGCTGGCATTTGGGCCACCTGCTTGGGGCAGCTGTAATGGTAGCTCTGCCCTCCCGCTCTCCCAGCAGCTGCTGGAGTAGGCAGCCTGGCTCCAGCTCCTCCCTCCTTCATGGAAATTCAATTTTACTTCCACTGCTGAGGCTCGAATGAACTCTGGCACTAGCTGCTCCGCAGAGGATTTGATCAGCCCGTTTTGGGTGCAGCTGTGCTAGAAAGGGCAACTTTTGAAGCAACATATAGGTGATGCTTGCTCTTCAGAAATCTGCTCCTCTCCCACTTATGGTCTTTCAAGACACTTCAGTAGTCATTTTGCAGTGTGCCACTGGGCTTCTGGGACAGCATCACAGCCTCCTCCTTTCTCCCACCTGTCAGCTCAGGACTGACAATCGGGCAGACTGGAGTTTCTTTCAGCTCATTTGATTTCTATGGTTAACATTTGCCAAGTGCTCAACCATTTGTAAAAATCATGTCATCAGTTGTCATTAGAAAGAGAATTGATAACTGGTATTTACCAAGCTTTGCAGTCACTCAAATTAATTCATTCTCTTAGTTTAAAAAACAAAAACCACACAAACAAGCCCAGACATTAAGTAAGCAATCACTACAATACAGTGCTTAGGTTTTTCAGCTGTTAGATTGATACCCAGTGGCACAACTATGGTTAATAATCTGTTAAATTCCCCATTTTCAAAAAAACTATTACTCATTAAAAACCCAATAATTTACTCATCTGAAATATGATATGTAGAACTGAGTCCATATGAAGCCTCTTAATGCTTGTGAGCCATCAACCTTTGATCCAGAAAACATACGATCCAGAAATCACCATGACCATGGATACGTCCACGATGCCCAGGGGCAAACCCAGGCATTTCAAACCAAACTAACAAAATAACAGAGGTGTTGAAAAGAACCATTTTCAATGTTTCCCAATTCCAATCTGATTCTAAATCTTTTCCATTCTTCAGGCTGGTTAAATATATCCTGGATCCAAGTGATACTGGTAATGGAAAAGCCAAGTCGCATGGCCTTGAAATTAAACCAAAACTTATCAACATGAATGCCTTTGCAATGCAGGAAAGCATGAATTGAAAGTGCTGAAGATGGGAAAGGAGGAATGCTGTCTGAATAAAGAAAAAGCATCTGAATGCTTATTTGTTTGGAGAGTTACTCTGTTATAATTTATTTAACAACTCCATGGGGAACGAATAACTTTGCTGAATTAAAAACAACCGGGAAAAAACAGAATTTCTTGAAATGTTTTGTTATACCTAAAACCTGTCAAAAAAAGTGTGAAAGGTTGCTATGATAATATCTGTAAAGAAGACATCCCAGATGTTTTTGGCTGCCTAGTAGGTATGACATCAGATCCATGCCCAGCTGAACATGTTCCGTTGCTAACCTGCCTGCAGAATGCTTCTCAGTCCCATGCACTAATCCCAATCATTTCTGAAACATTTCTTCTGGCTTTGAAACTTTGAAACACATAAAGATCTTTCATGTGCAGAACTTCTTTTGTAGCATATGAAACCCAGGCACAGGAAACAAATTAGGTATCACCGATTTTACAGATACATGGTGGAGCACGAAATAACCAGAAACCACAGAGAATACACCACAGTGGAAGCTACAGGGAAAATTTGGAAAGATTGTCCCATACCATGTCTCTATCTTACCAGAAGAGATGTAGCAGCTTTAATGTTCATATGACAATACAGTACACCTCTCTTTATAAAGCACTGTTTAAGAGAATTCTTTTTTTTTTTCTTTTGTCTCCTAACCAACCAAACAACACAGTATTCAATATGAGAAGTTGAGATAATGGAATTAAACATGGAGCTTAAAATTATGTAAGAAATTTTATCAGGGTGACGTTTAGGTCCATAAATTCAGCTACAGAGTTTAAAAATGAAAAGCCAGAGCAACTCGTTCTGTTTCTGGACATTGAATTGACATGGTGTCCAGAGCCAGGAAGTGCTTGTCGTATTTTTTTTTTTTCTTACAAAACCATTAACCAAACATTGGAGAGATGCAAAACCCAAAACCTCCTTCTTTCCCAGAACATGTTCCTTCATGACATGCTACTCCCTATTAACTTTTGTCAGTGTCAGATTATACTAAATAGGGAAATGTCCCTCCTGTTCTGCCTCTTAAATAAGATCATAACCCTTCAAGGATTCTTGCTAAAAGAAGGCAAGTTTAAAATAAAAAATAAAAAAAAAGTGCATGATCTCAATCCAAGGTTATAGAAAGAGCACAGAGCTTTCGGATTGAGGGAGTGAAGCATTAATACTGCAAGGCCCCACTTTCCTAGAATATGTGTCTTGGCAACGTTGTTAGTCTAAATCTGGCAAATTGAATATTTTTTTCTCTGCCCCTGGAGAAAATCATGCACCTATTACATTACAATTCTCCTCTTTTGGGCAGTGTAACTGAACTATTCTCCATTATATACTTTATTGTGTCAAAGAGTCTGTGTTGTGTACACTAACACTGCCATTTATGCACCAAGCTTGGTTGGTTTTGTTGAGTATTTTTTTAAGGAGAGTGGGATGTAGGGAAATGATTTCCTGATAATCTGTCTAAGAATGAACAATTGGCTCACACAACGCACAGAAAACACACAAATGTGGTGTACAAAAGCTCTGATGTTCATACCCAAGGCATATTACTGCTGATGTTTGAACGAGTCACGTGAAATACGACAGCGCTACTTGTTAGTTGTACTTCCACATTTTAGATTGACCATTTTGGTTAATGGCCACCTAGAAGTCGACTATGAACCCTAGCATTGGTTGGCGGGGTGCCATGCATGTTAAAATACTTTGTAAATAAATTCAAAGAAACAGAAGCTGACATCATTGCTCCAAAAAGTCTGCAACCACATGCTTGATGGTGGCTGTATCATGAAGGGGCAAGGCCCACACATTCATGTTAAGCTTAACACCAGTTTGAGTGGAGGAGTGGAGGAAGCACTTGGCGGATGATCACAGGCTGGATTGCAAGACAGCAGCCATGCCCAAAAGGCTGTATTTGCTGACGTGGTCAACTCCTTGGCAAAGAGAACCCTTTTATTTGCCTGTATCCAGAAGGCAAGGCTTGTGAAAGGAATTAGTAACACAATCCCTCAATTCCAGGTATTTGAATTGATTATCTGTCAACCCAAAGGTTTCCCTAAGTTCAGCAAATGAACACAATCTGTCTTCTAAAATATATCATGTAATTTGTTAAAGCTTTTGTCTAACTGTGCATCCCAACTAAAAATGCATGTAGTTCCTCTTTTGGATAGTAAGGTTGATTTTTTTTTTTTTTTTAATAGTTTATTTGGGTTAGAAAATTGAAAAAACAAGCTGAAATGGAATAAACAATAGACAACGGAAGAGTGAATTTTTAATAACTGGAGTTAATTTAAATGACAAAATCTCTCAATATTCAGCACATTACTGATTTATTTCAGATGTATTTTTATGTGTTTCAGGCTTGCATTGTTAAAATATGCTATTGATTTTCTGTTTTCTTTTGTTCTGATGTTCCAGCATGCTCTCTGCTGGTGATGCCATTCCCCATTTTGAAAAATTATTGATTATTGTAATTTAAAAAAACCCAAACAAACAAACCAAGCCTTAAAACATGATTAAGTTAAAGGCAGAAGTTGCTAAATTGCTTTCAAAAGTATTATTTTGTTGCACATTTGCCGGATTAGGATCTAAGAAAAAATGCAAATAAGACAACGGATATTGGGGAAGAATGGTGAAGAAAATTCTGTATCAGTGGACAACAACATAGGAGAGGTGAAAGGCTGAGGAACATTATGGGGAGATTTTATAGGATGTTCTTTTTTGGTAAGTTTTTGGAAAAGAACAGCTACAGCAAGACTGGATTGACAAGTGATTGTAAGTGATTGGGACTCAGTAACAGTGAATCAGTAGTTCTGCTTTGTAGGCAATGTGGCAGAGGTGGAGGATTACAGAAAAAGTCTAAAGTACACACATCAACACACATGTTGAGATTCTGAAAAAGTAACCAACCATGGTTGTTTTGGGTTTTGTTCTCCCGATTTGTTCTCCTGGCTTCCAAAGCTATGTTCTTCTGTTTTCAGAAATTGTATATGGCTATATACCATTAACGTTCCCATTTCAAAATTTAAGACTTTTGTTTCTGGAAAAATGGCATGTTGAAAAGTCTCATTGATTAATAGGAAATGTGATTAAAGTTACTTCTTTTAAGAAAAAAATGAAGAAAAAAAAAAGAACTTTCCGTATGTTTAGAAATACTAAATGTTTTCAAAGTATTTCTGCGTTAAAACGTAAGCCAGCACATTCTCAAATAGATGATGTATGCTCAGCTTTTTTAAGCTAGATGGGAGTGGAAAGAGAGGGGTCAGGTATATGGAGTGAGCCAAGACAGTGATTTAGTAGGACAGGTTTTCCATAAAAGCATGTGATTGAGAACTACATTTCCCTATAAATCTGTGATATACATCAAATACTAATGTGTAATATCCCTACTTCTGTATCAATCTATTGATATATAATCATGTAATACATTTCTCCTGCGAATGTAGCTACGCATTTTTTGCTTTAGATACTGCCCTACAAATTCATGCATGTGGGTAATAGTTCTTAGTAGCAGGCAATAGACCATGTAAACAGCCAACATAGCACATAATGAAGCTCATGGAGAACAATTTTTATCACCAAATGTCAGTCAGCCAACCCCTCTTCTAGATTATTCCTTAGATATAGTAGATAAATGAATAAAATATTTCGAAGTATGACAAAATAAATATTGATGGTTTTAAACATTTTATCTGAAATTCAATGGAAATGAGCTTCGTCTGCTTCTCGGGGCACGGCAACCTGTGTAACATGATGTTTCTCTGTTACGCACCTTATCACACTCTCTACATGCAATCTTCTTCCTGCTATCACTATTAATTTTTCATGTGCCAAGTATTCATTAATCCTTTAACCTCTGTAGGTAGAAACCAGTTTTTCTCTGCAGAACACTCGGTGCTAGGAAATCGTTGCTCCCTGTTCCAAGTGGTTAAGAGGGATGAATATTAATACTCTTATTTGTTATTGATAAATCTGAATATATGCTACACATCTATTCAGGGAATGTTTCCAGTGGTGGTCTACAGCAGCCTGCTTCCAATGGGATTGCATATTTTATCATTTAAAAGAAGTGTTACAACGTTAACTTTTGACTTGGGTAAAATCTTCTGAAAATTCCATGAATCACGTATGAAACCTACAGTTGTTGGAACTGGTTCTGTATCTAAAGTAATAACATGAGGAAATGCGTTGCTTGGTTCATTAGACTGTATTTTAACTCTGTGCTCACTTTTGTTGAAAGGAAATTATTACACTAGAGGCAAAATTATAATAGCAAATTGTGCCTAATCCCCTTTATAGCTTGTGCAGGCATATATTTACATAGACTGTGAGGTAGACTTTTGTTTATATCCATTTTAACGTTTATTTGCTATTCTGCCTTTTTTTTTTTTCTTTCTTTTTTTTTAACCTTGTGGAAATAGAGGTAAGATGCAGGGACAAATAGTGAGGGGGTTATATTACCTAAACTGTTTATGCCAAAAGGTGGCAGAGGACCATTTACAGCGAGAACATACGAAGCAATGCATCGATGTATTTCAGGCAGTTGCATTGAAATCCTCTAAGGAAACAAGCATCAGTTCTGGTTCTTTTGGCTTCCTCGGTAAATAGTACGTGGAGCAGCAAACATTAGTTTGTATTTACCGAAAGTAATAGCATTTTAGCAGTAATTATTTACCTGAGCTCAGCCTGGCTTTCTGTGCAAATACGCTAGCTATACAGGCTTTTACAAACACACTCACACCCTGGCCCAACATACTAGGCAAGGCATCCCTCTTTTTGCACTTTATTTACCAAATAATATTGTTATGAATGGGATCCTCTGGAGCAGCTGAGCTGAGCTTGAATTTGAGGAGGACGAGGGGTGGGGACACATGAAGAACTTCACATTTCCTACCTGCTCTGACCACAGCTTTTGCCAGGGTCCAGCATGGCACCCTGACTATTCACAAGTCTACTAAGCTTGCTTAAATTGAATCCCCTTTGAACATTGCCCAGAAACTGTCTTAGCAGCCAGGACTGGTCAAAGCTTACCTGCACTCCGGCATGGAACATGAACCATAGCGGAGGAGGCAGAAAGGAGCCACATCAGCTTTAGGTTAACAAGTGGCTCTCCAAGGCAGGGGAATCCCGAGGTAATCTGTAATAGCTTTGACACAGGACCTTCCCACCAAAATATTTTACAGTGTGAACACATACGTATAAGAATGCTTTTGAAAGAAAACAGATTTCCTTCTTGAATGCCAACTCTCAGGATTTATCTTTTTGTTCCGAAAGTTTTAAAAGTTCTTCTCTAAAAACAACTGTGTAGAACAGTTGATGTTTTTAACAAACTTTAAGAATTTGTAACATGTTTTTCTGTACGTTGTTATTAAAGCCTTTACAACCTCGTATCTCGCAGCCCCTACGCGTGAAGTATCTCCCCATAAAGGGAGTTCTCCGTTTGCAGAGGCGCAACTCAGCCACACGCGCTGACCTCCACCCCAAAATACCACCTCACCGACTCCCCGCAAGCTGCAGTGTCTGTGTGCAGAACTAACAGCCCGGCCCGGCCCGGCCCGGCCCAGCCCAGCCCAGCCGCGCAGGGTTGGCGGCGCTCAGCCCCGCCAGGTAGCTGCCAGGCCCGGCGCGGCCAGCCCGGATCCGCAGCTGCGCGCAGGCCGCCCCCGCCGCTCGGCCTCCCGCGCCCCGCCGCCCTGGGACGGCGCCGCCCGCCCCTCGCTCCCCCCTCCCCGGGGCGCCCCGCGCCTCCCCTCAGCGCCCCGGGCGCGGTTCTCCCCCCCCCCCCCGGGACGCCCGTCAGTGTCGTCGACGCCACGTCCCCCCCCGGCGGCCCCTCAGTGGCACCACCGCGCCCCGTGTGTCCGCGCCCCCCGGGGCTCCCCGCAGCGCCCCCAGCGCCCCGCCCCCCGGGCCGCCCCTCAGCGCCCGCTCTGCCCCGTGCCCCCTCCGGGCCTCCCCCATCGGCCCGCCCCTCGCCGAGCCTCCCTCGGCGCCCCGTTAACCTGTCCCGCCCCGGGCCGCCCCCCGGCGCCCCCGCTGCCGGCCCGCCCTGCCCCTCCCCGCAGCGCCCCCGGAGGCCCCACCGCCCCGCGCCTCCCCTCTGCGCCCCGCCGCCCTGCCTCCCCGGGGCCGGGGCCGGGCGTTCCCGTCCCCACCCCTCCGGGGCGGGGCGGGGCGGGGCGGGGCGGGCGGCGCACCGGGCGCCGGGGCGGCCGGGGGGGCGGGGGCGCGGCCCCTCCCCTCCCCCCCGCCCGGCTGCCGGTGGGGGCGGGGACGCGCCGCATGCCAGCGACGCCACCGGCGCCCGCCGCGGCCGGAGCAGGGGCCGGGAGCTGGGGAGGGGGACACCGGTCCGGACCGGGCCCTTTGTCTGAGCGGCCGGCGGGGCTGTCGCGGCGGCGACCCCACCGTGAGGCGAGGCGGCGCCGGGAGCCTCCACCCCCGGCCCACCCTGCCCCCGGCTCATCATGTGACGCGGGTAAGTCGGCGGCGAGCGCCGCGGTTCCCCGGGCTGCCCCCATTCATTTCCCGGGGACGGCGGCGAGCCCGGCCGCCGGTGCCCTGTGCGAGCGAGCGTGCGGCGGTGCCCGGGCAGCGCGGGGCGGGCGGACGGGCAGCAGGGAGCGGGGACCCTGTGTCAGGGGAAGGAAACAGTTCCTCCTGCTCTCCGCTGCTGCTCAGGTCTGTGCCGATTCCCTTTCTTACCAGGATAAACGGCTAACGTCTGTGGGTTTGGCGGCTGCTGTCCCAGTCAGCTATTAAAAAAAAAATAAATCGCTCCTTATGCTGAAGTTAAATAATCCTAAAGCAAAGCGGGGGCAGGGCGCCCTCCCCTTCCCCCAGCGACGCCGGAGCGGGCTCCGCCGCCGGGGCGAGCCGGGGGTTAACGGCGGTGCCCTCCCTCCCTCCCGCCCTCCCGGTGCCCCGGCGGCAGCGATGCCGGGGGGGGGCTCTGTGTCTGCTGGGTGCTGGGGGCCGCCCCCGCCGCCGGCTCGAACTTTTCCCTCAACTTTCCCGCTGAAGCTGTGGGGTGGTGAAAAAAGCGGGGGAAAAAATAAAAAGCGCTAAGGGAGGAGTGATGGGCTGGAGCGCCCGGCCCTTTGTGCTGCCGTCCCCGGGCGGGGGTGCGGGCGGCCGCCGTGCCCCGGCGCCGGTGGGGGGTGGGGAAAAAATAATATATAAAATAAATACTAAAAAAATATTTTTTGAAAGTATTAAAAAAAGAAAAAAGGGCGTGTAACGCTGTACGGGGGAAAAAAACCCGGAGTGTAACGCTGTAGGGGGGGGGAGAATAAAAATCGGAGTGTAACGCTATATTACCTTCTACAAAGATAATTCTATAAAATAAATCCTTGCTCTTTCAGAAGTCGGCTGGCGTTGCCTGGGGAGCAAACCGCTGGTATTTGCGTTAAAAGCGTGTGCCCGGAGGCCGCGGGAGATGCGTGCCCCATGGCATCCCCCCGCGAAGCCCACCGGAGCCTTCTGCTGCTGGTGCGCCAGGGAGGCGCACGGGGAGGAAATCTGGGCTCCTGCCCGCCTCCCCCAAAATCCCTCACCACAGGGTTTTGGGGGAGGCGGATGGGAGCAACCAGATGGGTTATTTAGGAGCAACCAGATGGGTTATTTTGTATTCTGCCCCCCCCCGGTTTGCAGCGATGTGATGCTCCGCTCCAGACAGTGGGGTTTTTTTCTGGATCTTGGCGTGGTGTTCCCTCCTGCAAACGGGCTTCTGTGGAGAATAGGATGGTTTACGCGCTTAAGGAGCAGGTACGAGCAGTTTGATAGGAGGCACCAAAGAGAAGTTCACTTGCATCGGGTTTTATATCAAGCTTGTGAAATCCTGCTAGCTTTTGGCACTCTCCCTCCCCTTGAATAAGTAAGTAAACCAATTTATTTTTTTTCAATTTATCTGTCAGGAAATAAATGGTATCCTTCTCCCCTCATTTGTTTGGGTTTTTTTTTGCTTTCCCCTTTTTGTCTTGCACGGCAGGTACATATTCGCTGCAACTTTGTGAGGCTGCTTTATATAGCGCTGGCATATGGGCTCCATTTTCTGCTTTCTGGTTGGTCTACAACTCTGAAATGTACAGGAACAGCAAAGTGGTCTTAGCGTGGGATTAGTAACTGTGCCGAATAGGTCACAGATGGGGCGATAGGAGCATTTTATTAATGACGTAATGCTGCATAAACCGAGTCTGCTTTTTTTTTAAAATGTATTTGTGCTGGGGGAGGGGGAATATCTTTCAAGCGGGACGTAATCAACTTGAAACCGTTGCCTGCAAGCTTGCATGTCACCTATCGACACAAACCGACCACAGATAGTGAAGGAAACGTTGCATGTGGATTTTTTTTTTTTTTTTAATGCTTTTTATTTTTTTCCCCTCCCTGTGCCGCTTGAGGCTTTGGCAGCCGGTCGGAGCTGCCACCGCTATGCTGCCGGCAGGTGCCCAGGCTGGAGCCTGGTGGGATGACATCACCCCCTTGGTGGCTGGGGAGCAGCACCCATGCGCACCCCTCCCCGGGCCAGCACACCTACCCGCTTGCCCCTGCTGCATCTGGAACAACAGTGGTGGTATTTTCCTTCTTTTTTTTTTTTTTTTTCTCTCTCTCTTTTTTTTTTTTTTTTTTTTTTTTCCCCCCTTTTATTATTTTTCTCCCTCCTTTCTTTTCTTGTGTCTGGTACCTGGAACTCGGGGGGGGGGTGGGGGGTGTGTGGTGGTGTCGGGGAGGGCAGTGTGGGAGCACCTTTCTTTAGGCAAATCTTGTCATTAGGATACCGGCAGCTTTACAAGGTGGCTTGCGCTCCCCCCTCCCCTCCCCCCCCCCCCCCCCCCCCCCCCCCAAGTTCATGGAGGAGTCAGTAGCGTTTAAAGAAGGAGGGCTGTGAAAAAACATATTTTTTTTTCTTTTATCCCCCAGCTGTGGGAATAAAGAGGCTTTTTGAGGAGGAGGTATGCCATGGGGCGTTTGATGAGTGATTGCATGTATGCCGGAGGGGCTGGCTGGGAAGGAGTTTAGGATGTGGGAGATAGTTTGGTCTCTGCATCTGATAGTGAGGTAATACCAGACATGTAAGGAAGGGGGATGGGAAATGAGGTATTTCTAATTATTTTTTTTCCCCAGCAATACTTAATATTTCCAGGCCTTCCTGCGTTCTCTTGTAGAAAAATCTTTGCTGGAAGGGCCCCTGAGAACCCAAGAAGATTGTGTGTAACAACTTTTAAAAATAAACTTGAAGATTCCAGGACAGGCTAATAGCAGAGTTCTTTGCCAGCTGTTTCTGTTGGGATGGGCCAGACCTGAACATGCGTGAGCAGAGTTTTACTTCGGCCAAGGGGAGGCTGAAATGCAGTGGGGTAAACCAGCTGCTCTTCCCCCAGGAGGTGGTGGACTGGGGTCAGTGAAGGGCTTGGGCTGCAGAGCCCCATGATAGCAACTGTCTTTCTCTTCACCCAAACCAAGGTGGTGTGTGACAGTACCCACCATATCCAAATAGAAATACAGGCCATGTTTTTGAGGGAAACGGCCAGTGCCTCTCCCAGGTGCTTGGGGAGCTCTCTGCTGCGCTGTGGGATTGCCAAAGCTCTGTGATTCGGTGCAGGTTTCAGCTCTAGAAAAGTGTTCTATTGTTTAATTTTTGGGTGGTTCAAAGGGAAGGCGTGTGCCTTTTCTTATTGCTGGGTGGATGATATCCGCTTATGCTAGCCTTCTCAAAACTGTAGCCTCTGTGCTTCAGGCTGCTGGATCACCTTTGTGAGCCTTGTGCACCCATTGGCGCCACGTTTCAGGTTGGTCAGCCTCCTTGCTCGTTCCTTCAGTCAGTGTCATTTGCATTGTGTAACAGGTGGGTTTTGACCAAGTCTTTAAATCAAGTAAACTATCAGACACTGAATGAGGTGTTTGTATATTAATAAAGCTAGTGAAATATTTTTATTGAAGTGTTTTGCTTGTGGCTTTTAAGTATTGTGGCTTCATTTATTTTGTTGGAGCATGACTGTGGTGTGCCTTTCCTTGACGTAACTACAAAATGAAACAAAAAAATTAATTCATTGAAATGGAAATTTCATTTTTAGAAAAGCTGAAATGGATGCAGCACTGAGACTTTGACCTTCTCAGCTCTTGACTAGTGGTTGTTTACTACAGCTGCAGCTGTGCGTCTTTGAAAGAGGAGGAGCTGCAAACACAAGCATGCTCACTTTCCCAGGCTAAGAGGGAAACATACAATGAGTATGCTGTTTCAAAGTGAGATGTAAAGAAAAGTATTGAGCAGTCAGGCTGTGGCTGTTCTTTTCTTTCTGTGCAAGGTGTGCTGTGCTGTATCTGTAAGACAGATTTTGAGTTTTGGAAGTGCAAACATGAAAGCATGAAATGACTACGCTCCCTGTGCAGTGAAAAAGACATTAATTTTTTAAAAATTAAATACATGCTTATGCTAGAAAAGAGAAATACTTTTGCACTGTAGTACTAAGGACACTTTGAACATTGTTCATCAGTGGAAAAAGCTCCATGTAACCTTACCCTGTGTTCAACAACTGAACTTTAGACAGTCCTCTTGCTTTTACTGAATGAATGATATTTTTTTTTTGAAGTTGGTACTAAATACAAAAAAACCCCAACCAAGTGTTACATTTGAGGATTCAGTGTCAAAATGATTGTATTAGTTTATAGCTAGGCATAGAGCTAGGTTGACAGACTTGACTAGAGCGTTGACTATGGCACTGTTGCAAAGAACCAATGTGAGAATAGTTGTGCACTAGTTTGGTTTATTGGTGTATATTTTCAGAAAACAAAAATTGGTGTTGGCATTTGGAAGCTCTTTCTGTGCAGAAGGTCTGCTTAGACTTGGTGCCCTAAAATCCGTGAGCTTTCCTGTGTTTTTATAAAGTTTGGTGTGACTGGTATGTTTGAAGTTTATTCTGAGTGTATGCACTCGTGTTTGTTCCCAAGCAGTAACTACAATACAAAAGTGGTAGAGTATTCTTTAATTAGTTTTATTTACCTTTTGCTGTCAGAGAATTCTTAAAATAATATGGAGAGACAGAAGGGAGAAAAAAAAATAATGTGGCATTGCCAAAGTCATTATGTCTACACTGTATGTAACACTGAGCTTGTGTGGACTCTCAAGTATTCTTATGGTATTAATCAGAAAATGTGGTCTAGACTTTGGTCTAAACCAAAATCAAATTATAATATACAAATATTTTATGCATTTATGTCTACTGTAGAGTGATGTGTTTTGATTTGGAGAAGACAACTTTAAATTATGGTGTGCCTTGGTCCTATAACTATTTCTGTCATTTCCTGCATTTTTGGGAAGGGATGGTAGCATGAGCCATCCCAGTGTTTCTCAACTGAAATGTGTGTTAAAACTTGGGAGTCAATATATGAAGTCACATGAAATATATTCAGGGACTGTATGCTTCATACTGACAACGTTTCTTCATGTATTCCACATCTGTGCACATCAGCTCTTGTGTCAGTGCCGCTCCTTAAGCTGCAGGTACGAGGGTAGGACTTGTCTAGGTGTTGGCTTGCTGATTATTCCTTTTTTTTTTTTCCCCCCTCTTTTTAGAATATTTTTAAAGTTCAGTGAAATCACAAAGATGAAAAAGCTAAGGCATATCAGAACTAAAATTGTGTGTGTGAGGGTCAAGGGAGATCCCGTGATTAAAGACTATTAAAAGTATATGCTCAGTCATACTGAATAAAGTTTGCCAAGACCATTGCACAGTGGCATATCCTACCCTCTGAATGCAGTCCAAGCAATGTCTGTATTTTATTTTTTTTAATCTCCTGGTTTGTTTATTTGTTGATAGAGTATTCCCCCCTCCCCTTGAAACAAATGCCCTCATGTGCAATGATGTTTATCCTCTTGCGGCTTGCTGGTAGCACTGATGTTGGCAGGCCTTGGAGCTGCAGTGCAGACCAGCACCACTTGAGTTAAGGAATGTCTGGTTAGCAGTAGCAAGCTTTTGTCCTCTCTGTGAACCAGCCTCCAGGACCGGAATGAAATGCGCTCTTTGCTAATGGCTGGCACAGTATTTGCTACATAGCAGAGTAATGATGGGACTCAAAAATCCTGAGCTTTGTTCCTGGCTGTGGGGCGAGCGTGTTCTCGTTGTTTAAACGTGGAACAATCAAATGCGTGACCTTGGACATCAGTGCTGCAAAGGGGATAATTAATCAGATGATGTATCATGTCAGGAGACCTGAGTTCTGGTCTCAGTTTTGTCAGATGTCACCTAGAACAACCACTTTGTTACCCTCTGTGTAAGGTGGTAAGCAGTGACCCTAATTCCTAATTAGTGTGGGGTGTTGTCTAGTGGTCGGAGCTGCAAAGACTACAAGGTTGTGCATACTAATGCTGATCCTCCTGCTGACTATACCGAAATGGTTTCTCTTTCTCTGCCTTGGCCAAGAAGGGCTTTGCTGGTAGTGGTGTTGCATCTCTTTTTCAGGAGCCTTACAGGTCCCTGATGGCAATGCGGGAAGCACAGTGTGATGCGGGCTGGACAGGTCGGTGCAGGGGATGTGAAGAGAGCTCAGGCCAGCTGGAAAGAAGTTCAGGTCCGTTAGCAGAGTTGGAGGTGCTACCAGCGAGCTCTGGAAACTCTCCTGAGCATGGGTGAACTGTTATTCTCAGGTATTTTCTTCAAGTCTTGCCAGACTGGCATTGACATGGGTAAAAGCAAATATCTAACCCCAGAAGTTTCTGTCTTTTCTGTGGATCCCTGGGGAAGAACCTTTCCAAACAAAATGTTCTGAATTATGTTTTACTTTTTTGTCTGCTACTAAAATTGTCAGAAGTGACCGGTGTGGTCTCCAAAACTTTGAAATCAGATTTTGCAGAAGCGGTCGCTGAGAATTTCAGCTGAAATGATTGAAGTTTGTGAAATGGAATGATGCAATATTAGAAATTTGTAACATGAATTTTAAAGAGTAACTGTGACTGTTGTCTTGATGTGTCCTGATATCAGAATGATATGGAAATACTCTTTTTTTTTTTTTTCTTCTTTTTTTTTTTTTAATCTGTCTTTATTTTGAGTGTGAAGTACTGGCCTAAAACAGTTTTTAGTTATTCTTCAAGTATGGATTGGCAGTGCTCTACAAGAGCATGTAAAGAGCTGTGATTGATGACACTTTAAAATCTCTTTAAGTGTTGGACAGTAGTTGGATCTCTTCCAGTTTCTTTTTCAGCAAATCTTTCAGTTGCAAAAAATGAGGGAAATGAAGTTTTCCATTAAAAAAAAAATACAACACAAAAACCAACAAACCAAAACTAAAAAACCACAAAGGTGGGGAAAAACATTCCTTTCCAGTTTCTATAGATCTGTAACAGTTACAAGACGACTTAATTATTCACAGGTTCCATCTAACCAAGGAAATCTTCTGTATAGACAGTGCCCTGCAGAATTTTGTAAGAAAAAAAATCAACTGCGTGTGTTATTTTTCCCCTTCTGAAAGGGAAAGCATGCAAACTCAGTCTAGCTAGCAGGCAGATTTGGTGGCTGCTATCTCAAAAAGTGTTACCATTTTCACTTTTACTTTCCAGATCTATATTCAGCTAAATCAATGTTTTGCTAAAATGTCTTTGATATTTGTCTAAAGAGTATGTATTGATTAATATGGACCTTCTGTCTTGAGAGGGTGATAGGTTTGTAATTTTTGGTTGTGGCTATTGGGATAAAGTTTACAATAGTCACATCAAACAACTAAATATAAACATAGCGGAAATTGAAAAATATAATGAGATTCAGTACTTTTTTTTTTTCTTTTTTTTTTCTTTTTTTTTTTTCCCCTTCTTCTTTACATCCCTGCTAGTATCCAAGATAGATTTATTTTGTGCTTACTGGAGTTGTGCTCTCCTTTAGATTTCCCATATTGCTGGATTTAGGAAGACAATATTTCTTCTTCATTGCAATGCTAAAGAAGCATGTGGGCTGGGTGGGGATGGGAGGCTTGAGTCTATGCATAGCAATCACAGACACTTGCTTAAGTCGGTTCTGGTGGATAGCTTGAATAAAGTCCATTCCTTTCCCCAGAAAAGGAGCCTGGCTCATCCTTGCCTCAGAGGCGTGTACTAAAATCACGACACCAGAATCATTCTCGTGGTCAAAAGACCATCAGAAAAACTCTCTGTTGGCTGACAGTAGAGGAAATCTCAGATATTTAGCTCGTATGTAGATGCGTGCACTGTACTTGTTTAAAGATAGGTGAGAGGTGACCTGCTGTGCTGAAATCCTGGGAGAAGCATTCCTGGCCCTGCAGGATTTGGTGATGATGATGAGGGAATAGCAGTTTCTGTGGGCTTTTCTCGTGGCTTTCGTTACTTGGTGTTTAACCCTGTGTGTTGTGAGAGCATGCACCCCTAGCTAGGCTGTGTTTTCCTACAGTAGGGACAGCAATAGGAGCTTAGCGGTTTGGTACCCAAGTCCTTCTGTGGGCATAGCCTGAAGTCCATCAGCAGAAATAAAAAATACTTGTACCTGCAGATCCTTCCCATTAAATATTATTGAAGTTCCATGCATGCATGGCTTTCATTAACGCGTCTTTTTCCTTGCCTTAAAAAAAAAAAAAAAAAAAGAAAAAAAGAAAAGAAAGAAAAAGAGGACTTAAAGGAAAAGGAGAAGGTTTCTTCTTGTGATGAATTCTGACTGCAGTGGATGTTGCACGGTCCCATCCCTGTGCGTTTAGCTATTGTGCTGCCTTATGCCTCTTGCCAGCAGCACTGCCCTGCCTCTTTTTGGGTGAGGAGTGCTGTTCTCAGACATCCTCTTGCTTTTGCAGTAACCCTCCTGCTAATGACCTGAATGGAGAGTGGCTTGTCATTAAAAAGCTTCTTTATTCGTTGTTTCCATGCACATTTTATGGATCCTAGATTATTCTAAAGCTGCCTTCATTTTTACGAAAAGTGTAGCAACTTCAACTACTCTTCCCCTTCCTGCACCTGTTTTTTCTTGAAAACGTTTCTTCTTGTACTGTTGTGCTTTTCAACCCATCCAACTGAAGAAGCCAGTGGCCTTTACACAATGTTAAAACTAATTCAGTAAACCCAAGGATTTTTATCTATGTCAAAGAATCTGTAAAAGTAATTTTTATAGGAGGGAGCAGAAATCAGACACATGCTACAGCAATCATTTGATACGATCTAAACCAGTAATTCCTGTCAGCGTTTGTCAGACATTATAGTGTTTGCAGTTTAAAAGTTGCATGACTAGACCACAGCTTTTACGAAGCTTGAGGATTGGGAACCATGTCAAGTACGGGAATTGTGTCCTAAAAGCATCTTGACAGTGCTGCAAGTGCCGTAGAAGATGCGAAGCCACAAAGCCGCATTTAACCAACATGTAAGCTGCAAAGACTTTTTAGGATTTCTGCCTGGTTGAACAAATTTGAATTTAGCCACAAATGCTGAATTCAGTTTGTTCTCACGGTTTGTAATATGAACACTGTATTTGGGAGACCTGTCTAGTACGAGGCTTCCAGAGTGAAACGGGGCTCTTAGTTCAGTGGTTTAGGAGTACCTCTGGGCTGTTCTGCTTTAAAACCGTCATCCTTGCTCTTGGGGCTGATGCAGGCTTTGATAGCTCTCTGTACAGCCATCTTCTGCCTAAACATGAAGTCCCGTGTTGAGAGGGGGATTTAATTCCCTGTGTTGTAGGCTAAAGAACATGTTAGGTACCCCCCATAGAGCAGCGTGTAAAATACAGTTTAAGTCTTCAATGACTTAGTGAAAAGGCTTTGAAAAGTGTGCATTTGAGGTCTTAATTGAAGATTGAAGCTGCATTTCAAGTTCAGTGCCACCACGAAGTATGTTTTCAGATGATGGCTGGTTCTTTAGTTGGTTGTGGCATTTAAGTGGGTAGCAGAAGGAACATCGTGTAAAGTCAAATGAAGTTATACTCAGTGGGGGCAGGACCTGGTGAAGTGAGAAGAAATAAAGAACTCAGCATGGGGTCAAATTGTAGTTTCATTGATGTGAAGATCAGAAAAGACCATTATGGTCATTAATTCAGTTTAAATAATGCCATCAATAGAGTATCACCTTGGCCTGCGTGAAGCATGCATGGTCTCCTAGAGCTAGAACATTTTGTGAATATACAGTTGTAATGTGAAAAACCTTCATATGATGGGGAATCAACTGTTGTCTTTGGTAAGCTGTTCCAGTGGTTATAATTACACTTATCTCTGTGTTATTTGTACCCTGAATTTATCCATATATTTGGCTTTCAGCCACTTAACCTTGTTATACCTCTGTCTCTTAAGAGAGTGGTCTACCAGTCACCTATCAATTCCTTCTCTGTCTTCATTTTCAGAGTTTGTATAATTGAACAGTGTTTTAATTTGTGGCTGTTGGAAGAGGGTGAATTGATTTAAATCAATTTGACTTTAAAGTAGCGGGCAGGGAAACTTGATTTAAACAATCAGTTTAAATCTTGGTTGGTTTCTGCAGTTCTTACTGATTTTTCTGTTCCCAGTGATGTCAGTCGGGTAAGTGACATTTAGTTACTGATAGCAGCAGACAAAATAGTCATTGTACAGGGTATATTCAGATTTTTAACCAAGAGAATGCATTGTATGCATACCTATATATTTAAGAAGCTTGTGGAGTTAATGATAATTTCCTGAGTTTTAATTTTTGCATGTTTAATATTGCAATATGACTTATTTACTAGATGGTTTTATTTGATATTGACTTTGTCAGCTATACTTAGATAGAAATTGGAACCCATATAAACCGTAGAAAATATTTAAATTATATTTATTAATGTTTTGATTTATTTTTAATGTGCTGCGTTACTTTAAAAATCATTAAAAGGTATTTGTGTTTAAAACAAACTTTTATATAAAATAAAGGAAAAATAATACTTGATTATTAATAGAAACTCATATTTTCAGTTTAAAATATCCTTGAGAATTTTAGAGATCACCCTTCAACACATTGTTTATATAAAAAAATTGGAAGAGAAAACCACATTTACCTAGTTTCTTTTGTTCCTGGTAGATTTTTCAACTTCTGAATGAGCTAGTTATTGGTCTGTTATTGGTGGTTGAATAAGTTGTGAGAAACAGAATTTTCTATTATGCACTTATTTATTAGTTTACTACATTTCAGTTTTGTTTAATCTGATTTTTATCAGTTAATAGTTTCAAAGAAAATTCCAACAGCAAATGAGTACTGATTGAACCTTGGTGAAAGAAGGCATATAAATTGGTTCCATAATTTCAAATGTAATTTTGAATGATTTAAATAAGAGTCAGCTTTTTCCTTTAGTACACATAATAATATTACAGAATAAAAGCCGTTTCTTTACCAGACAGGTTTTGGAGCACTGTTGGAGTGGTACCTGCTGAGCAGAATTGCCGAGGCTTAATGTTTGGCGTGCTTACCTTGTGCTGCACTTCTCAGACCTTTCTGTCTCTTGGCTTGTTCATGTTTTTTCTTTCTACGTTTTTCTGGGCTAATTTCAAATTTAATAATGCTGTTACTTGCTACTCCATTTATTTATTTATTTTTTTTTTACCCCCTGTAACTGCTGCTCATTAATCCATACTAGTCTTAAAAGAGCAAGAGTACCAGGTAATTCTGCTGAGCTGTGCTCAGCTTGGAAGTTGTGCTATTTCACAGTGATCTTATCATTGAAGCCGTACTGGTACTTGAACAAACTGGAGCTCTTCCCCACAATTATTTCATCCTTTTTGGAGGCTGCCTTTCCATGCTTAATGTAGTGCTCTGTTTCATCAGTCTTGTCAAGGAGATATGATTATGTAAATAAAGCTTAATTTCTACATATTCTGACTTTAAAACTGTAATCAAAGGTACCTGTATTTTATAAGGAAACCAAACTAAAGATGGGCCTTTATCCTTTTTTTTTTCTTTGCCTTGTCCCTGATGTCTCAAAACAGCACTAAAGGCCAAAGCAATAATTATTTTCTTTTGCCAGCTTTTTCATTGTATAGTTTTGTTCAGCATTATAGCTCCATTTCTACTTGTATTTCTTATGGTGCCAGGCAAAATGATGTAGAATGCAGAGTTACAAAAGAATAGTACAGTTGGAAATGTAATTCCCTTCCTCCTCCTCAGAGAAGGAAAAATAAGTTTGTTGGCTGTGTCACTCTTTTTTGCAAGTTGACGTGACTAGTCCAGATCCTGTGAGAAGGATCAGGGCTGGGAACAAGGGCCATTGTGCAGAGTAGCCCTGTGTAGGAAGTCAGAAGAGTGAAAAGCAGTAGTCAGAAGAGAGGTTTTATTAATGCTTCAGGCTGCACAAGAGGAAAGTGAGCCAGGTAAAGAGCACTAGAAATACATCCAGGCATGATGGAGAGTCTCGGCCAAAAGAATTTCCTTATGCTCTTGAGAGAAGTCCACACAGGGATTTACTTACCTGTGTTTCAAAAAAATGGAAAGTGAAATATATTGTAAAGCTAATTTTAGACCCATCTCATACAACAGTGCTGCAAAACTAATTGGTCTGTGGGGAAATGTGACCTTTCTAAAATCCAGTCGACCTCCAGTCAATTGCTACAGTCCAAGCATTTGTTCCAGTTGCTCCTCCTGACAAACTCTTCTCCAGTGCTGCTGCAATGTCTTGGTTTAGGCTTTCAGTGGAGTACTTGAAGTAGGCTTGTGCTTTCCTTGGTTGGCCTTGCTACTATTCATGGGTTTTATGTTCTTCAGGAACCACCAGTTTATTAAGATGTAGCCCCTTACAGGCCGCCAATGGTGTCTAAGGCTCATGCATGGCTTTCCACAGAGCTTTTGAACTTTGTCTTTGGAATACTGCTCTTTGCAGGGCAAAGCAGAAATGTGAGCCTGAAGTGTTTGCAGTCATTCATTAACTTAAAATCCTTTCTCTGTAAAGGCTAATGATGATTTCATTTTTTACTAAAGTGGAATTTTTAGGTGTTCTTTCTTGATCTTCGTCAGTAATGTTGCTCTTCTTTTCTCCATGCATTGTCTATTAGCCTTTTAATCTTTTTTTTTGCTTTCAAGTTTTTTTTTAATGCAGAATTAGTTTCCATTGCACATAGTTCTAAATGTAAAAAGCAGCCATGCCTTAATTTATATTTTCATGTTATAGATTACATAGCCTGTTACAGGTCCCTGGAGTGCTGAATTTCTGCTGAAGATTTATTGCAGCGGTTCCTGAAAACACTGTGGTGAAGCAGTAACCCCTTGGTTTCTGGGTCGGTGCAGTAGACAGCTGGAGCTGCACGTGGTGTCCTGGTGCTGCTGTCTTGTCTCGCGTTTGGGAAAACTTGGGGTACCTCACCTCACAAGTTATCATGTGGAAAGTGGTTCTCCATTTCTTCTCCATTCAGGTGGGGTTGTCAGGTGCCTTTTGTGTCCCAGTTCCAGAAGAGCAGGACACCTGAGGTTTGAGGTGACCATGATTTCGCTTGCAGTCTAGCAGGAGGGTCCCTTGGGCCTTTTCCTGTCTTTGTGCTGTGAGTGAGGGCTGCCTTTGGTACATGTCCTTGTGTTTGTTCTGGCCCCAGGATATTGGGAGAGTATTTCTTCCCTTTCCCATCTATTTCCCAGTTGTGCTGTTGGGCTCAGTGTGAGTCGCTGTTCTCTGGGGCGAAGGCAGGTTTCAGGGGAGAGAAACTACTAAATTAAGGGGTGGAGGGAGGACACAAACAGTCCAAAAAAAAGTAAATGTGTGTGTATTTCATTAGTAAATGGTGCCAAAAAGAAAGCCTGTTGTTGCTCAGCAGTGACTTAAGATCTTTTGAAAACTATTTGGTGCTGAACCTGCTTTCCATGCAACATGGATTTACCTTATTGTAGCACTAGTTATTACCCACTGAAGATCTTGTCCATTACTAGTATCTCAATTACCTGCTCTGGAATGCATTTTCTTATACTGCAGATAACTCTGAGACACCTTGTAAGACAGAAATTGTTTTTCACTGCTCGCCATGGAAGTTTGTGTAGCTAACGTGATGCCTGGTACATTGTGTAAAGTGATTCTGCTGTAATGGGTTCATTTTTGTGTGGTTTGAACAAGCCTCTGCTGTAATATCAAAAAGAGTCTCCTGGCTGCTTCTTCTAGGCTTGATGAGTAGCTGCAGGTTTATCTTGTGTGTTGGTCTTGAATGTGAGTCTTTGTAGGATCTGTGCTGGATGCAATAAACTTTGTTAGAGCCAAAGTCCATGGATTTGGCTTGATGCCTGTTAGATCAGGAGGAGGTTGAGGTGTTTTCCTGAAGGGCTGATGTGTCTCCTGTTACCGTAAGCCACCAAAGAGCACCTGTGTCTTACCCAGTGTTGAGTTTCTCTGAGTAAACAAAACGCAACATCCTGAGGAACTTTGGATATGTGTTTTGTGTTTTAAACAATTATCGAGGGCATCTTGTAGGTAGATGTGAGCAGATATGAGTGAGATGTGTATTTTTCTAGTGTGGATACTTCTGGTAAAAATTCAGTCTTCGATTTTTCAGCAGGGATGTTTGGACACATAATGCTTTTAAGTATGTAGTTTAAAAGCATGTTAGCTAGCTTTTTGAAACAAGTCTTGCAGAACTTCTAACAAACAGGAAAATAGATTTCTTTGTTGCTTTGATCTGTCTTCAGTGTGTAAGAGCACAAAAACGTTGTTACAGGCATTTTGTTTTAAAGTTTTAAGTCTTCACATTTATCAAAGTGGAATTCATAGATTTGTTATTTCTACTTAATGTCAGGCTTTACATTTTCCTCGTCTCTTCTAAAGACAGAGGTATTATGTCATTGCTGCTTCGCTGGTAATCTTGTTTCTTTCCAAAGATCCCATTGACAAAATTACTTTGAGTATATTTTGTGCTTCTTGCCATTTATTTTATGTCTGTGGGATGCAGTAAGCTAGTCATGCCTTAAATTGATTTAAGTATCTGTGCAATAAGAAAAATAAAGAAGGGGGGGAAAAAAGAAGTAAGCTGCATCTGATTATCACATGCTACTCTATCCCTAGATTTAGTCTCTGTCTTTATTAACGTTTGAACTTTCCCATGAGATGCATAATGTATTTTTAGAGAGGGTGGTGAGATATGTTCAGGTGTCCATAGGTGGTGTACTGGCTGATAATTGGGAAGTCATCTAAGTGCCTTATTTATGCGTGTGCAAAATGAATGTAATGCTGTTTACCCTGGACACTTTTCAGATCTACTACTGGGAAAAATACGTAGAAAAGCTGAGTAATACAGGGTCTATTAGACGTGTGCTTCAGATGGTAAAGTCCACAGGGATTTCTGTAGATGCTTGCTATGTAGCTTCAGTTGCTTCTGCAGGCTAATGTTTTTTTTTGGAAGACATGAGGAAAAGTGTGATTTTTTCCTTTATCAGACCAAGAGTAACTTCTATGAGCCCTGTAGCCATGAAAAGTATATTGAAGGGAGACTGTTTGCAAGAGGTATTACCTACTTGGTTTCCTTGGAAACGTGAAACATGATTTACAAATATTGACTTGAGAAAGCTGCAGCTTAGAGGAAATCCTAAACTGTTGGTTCAGGCTTTTAAACTAGTATCTCTAAAGAGTTTAGGCCATATTGAAAGTCACTTCATGTCCATGAAATGATAATTCTGGGTTTCCATGTTTCTTGGTGTAATAGCTAATTCTGGGTGCTGAAGGACTGGAAAGAACCTGTGATAGTTTTACTGGGTAAGGAGTGCTGAACTGGGATACTTGGCTCCAGTTTCGCCTGTGTGAAACAACCCAACTCGTGCTGGAGTTAACAAATTAATGCTCCTAAAAATAAGGTTGTTAGTGCCTTACTCCCAACTGATGGACTGCAACCTGGAATGTTCTGTTTTTGATGCAGTTAGACACTGTAGATCATCATTCATGCCTTGTAAATGTTTCTAAACTCCACAGAGGGTGGTTTGAATGCTCTTTGTTATGTTTCTGCAAGAGACTGTGTGATAAACCTAAGTAAATTAAATTTACTGGATAACTTATTTTTATTGTATAGGAATTATCATATATGCTTATTTTTAAAGGCTGCTGATCATAATTTGGTCCTGCTGGGCTTGTTCAGATTTTCAAAACGAAAGCTTCTTTATTCCTGGAGCATAGTATTAGATTATCCTGAAGTTGGTGCTAGGTTTGTGCTGGGGGTGTGGAAAGGGGCATCCACGTGGGAGAAAAAGCATACAGCAGTGTTGCGTACATGTTATGAGTGCTGAGTTGTATACAGAGTGGATAGAGATTGCTTCTTTGTGCTCAATAGTGAGGGACAGGTCTTGGTTTAGTCAATCTAACTGAGGTGCTGCTGACTGTGGTTTTATTTGTGCTTCTCTTAGTGTCAGCGCTGACTTACACAGTCCCTGTTGCCACCCACCTCCTGTGGTGCCTGTCCCTCTGGCACTCATACTGCTTTCACTATCAGTGGACTGGATTGGGTCAAGAAAGTGCCCCAACTTCTTGGGTTTTACTGATTTATTCTTAACTCGGGTTGTTTTCCCACTTTATCCCCGCAAACAGCTATGGCTGTGCAGGAGTGCACCAGGTGGTTGGCGGCCACCAGTGCTTCTGGCAGGAAAGCACCTCTAGTCATTCCCAGAGTTAGAAGTGTGACAGCTTTACATCCCCATTGTGTTTAATCCAGAGGAATGCCTCCAGAGCAGAGGTGAGATCTTGGATTTTCCTGGGGAAAAGCCCATCCCACGTGTGTTTGGCTGCAGTGCTAGTTGTTTCGTGACTGTGAGAAGATGGTGAGGCACAGTTTTTTAAGGAGCTATGATGTATTATAATGAACAAATGACGTACTTGGAAAGAACATGAGCATTGAAGCTTGTGCTTCTTTTTTAGACTGTGTGTCTCAAGCCATTGGATTTTTTTCTCCAATATGTATTACATGTTTTATGCAAAATATTATTACCTCTTACAAACTGTGCCTTGCTTGGTGATGACAAAGGTGTTTATGGTGAAGTGGTCCAAGGTAGCCTAAGGATGTGGCTATACTAATTAAGGCAGGATGAATCTAGGTCTGCCTACATCTGGGGCTGCAGGAGGATTTTTACACTGAAAGTAGGAGGTGGGATGCAGGCAGGTGGCTGCACAGGTGCTTGTAGAGGTCAGGTCCTAAATGTCCAGAGGTGTTGGTAGTGTAGGCAAGTAAGGACCACTGAAACCTATAGGTCAGTGTGTCACAGATAAGACAGCTATATCTATGGGCTATATGTCTTGTGGGATATAACAGTAAGAGCAAATAGGTGACCACAGGAGCCCTCAGTGCATGGGCCAAGTGATGCTGCTTTTCTCATCAAGCCAGTTTAATTGAGGAGAAAGGCTTTGTTAAATGCTTCTGTAAATAATGCTTAACATCCTTAAGGTTACAAGGATGTTTGTCCTCACGTGGGTGCTAAGGAAGAAGGATTC